>NW_027361678.1:8532500-9132500 GCF_039654945.1 Dendrobates tinctorius | reverse complement strand
CATTGGGCTACAGTTAGGGTTGGAATTAGGGTTAGGGTATGTTTCCACATAGCGTATGTTGTAAGGATTTTCTGCCGACTGAACGCTGCGTACAGCCGCAGGGTTCAATCTGAAGAGTCCAGATGTTACAGCATAGTAGAGGGGATTTTATGAAATCCTGTCTCCACTGTGCGTGCAGAGATGTGGGAGTCACACCCGAAATTACGGACATGCGGCGCGTCTTTCTAGACAGCAGCATGTCAGTTTATCTTGTGGAGACACTCCGTCTCCACAAGATAAATAACCCAGTCTATGGATAGGATGCGGTACAAAAGCTGGACGCGCTTTGGGCGGTATCCACTGCGTCCAAAGCGCTGCCAGCACGCAGCATGGAAACATACCCTTAGGGTTGGGATTAGGGGTGTGTTGGAGTTAGGGTTGTGATTAGTGTTATGGTTAGCGTTGTGATTAGGGTTAGGAGTGTGATTAAGGTTATGGTTAGGATGAGGGTTAGGCATGTGTTGGGGTTAGGGCTGGAGTTAGAATTGAGGGGTTTCCACTGTTTAGGCACATCAGGGGGTCTCGAAACATGACATGGCGCCACCATTGATTCCAGCCAATTTTGCGTTCAAAAAGTCAAATGGTGGTCCCTCCCTTGTGAGCTCTGCCGTGCACCCAAACAGTGGTTTCCCCCACATATGGGGCCATCAGCGTACTCAGGGCAAATTGCACAACAACTTTGGGGGTCTAATTTCTCCTGTTACACTTGAGAAAATAAAAAATTTGGGGCTACAAAAATCATTTTTGTCGAAAAAAAAATGATTTTTTTATTTTCTCGGCTCTGCGTTATAAACTTCTGTGAAGCATTTGGGGGTTCAAAGTGCTCACCAAACATCTAGATAAGCTCCTTGGTGGGTTTAGTTTCCAAAATAGGGTTACTTGTGGGGGGTTTCTGCTGTTTAGGCACATCATGGGCTCTCCAAACGCAACATGATGCCCGCAGACTAGAGTTGAGCGACTTTGGTCGGATCGGGTTTCATGAAACAAAATTTGTTTCAGATGAAACTCGTCCGACTAGGGCAAAAAAAAGTCAGTTTCGTCCGCTCAATGCCGACTTTTATTTCCCATTGACTTGCATTGGGGTCAGGTTTCGGACGAAACTCCGACTTTTTTTGCCCTAGTCGGCCGAGTTTCATCTGAAGCAAATTTTGTTTCATGAAACCCGATCCGACCAAAGTCGCTCAACTCTACCACAGACCATTACATCAAAGTCTGTATTCCAAAAGTCACTACTTCCCTTTCGAGCCCCGACGTATGGCCAAACAGTGGTTCCCCCCCACATATGGGGTACCAGCGTACTCAGGGCAAATTAGAAAACAAGTCTTGGGGTCCAGTTTCTCCTGTTACCTCTGTGAAAATAAAAAATTGCGGGCTAAAAAATAATTTTTGTGGAAAAAAAATATGATTTTTTAATTTTCACAGATCTGCATTATAAACTTTAGTGAAATACTTGGGGGTTCAAAGTTCTCACAACACATCTAGGTAAGCTCCTTAGGGGGTCTATTTTCCAAAATTGGATCACTTGTGAGGGGGGTTGCTAGTGTTTAGGCACATCAGGGGCTCTGCAAACGCAACATGACGCCTGCAGACCATTCCATCAAAGTCTGCATTCCAAAACAGCGCCCCTTCCTTTCTGAGCTCTGCCATGCGCCCAAACAGTGGTTTCCCCCAAATTTGGGATATCGTCATATTTGGGACAAATTGCACATCAACCTTTGTGGTCCAGTTTCTCCTGTTACCCTTGTGAAAGTAAAAATTTGGGGGTGAAAACATCTTTTGTGAAAAAAAAAATATTTCTTTTTACGGCTCAACGTTATAAACTTCTGTGAAGCACTTGAGGGGGTTGATAGTGCTCACCACACATCTAGATAAGTTCCTTAGGGGGTCTAGTTTCCAAAATGGTGCCACTTGTGGGGGTTTCCACTGTTTAGGCACATCAGGGGCTCTCCAGACGCAACATGTCGTTCGATCTCAGTTCCAGCCAATTCTGCATTGAAAAAGTCAAACGGCGCTCCTTCCCTTCCGAGCTCTGCCATGCGCCCAAACAGTGGTTTATCCCCACATATGGGGTATCGGCATATTCAGGAGACATTGCACAACAAATTTTGTGGTTCATTTTCTCTTTTAACCCCTTCATGATCAAACCTATTTTGACCTGGCCATTTTTTGCAATTCTGACCAGTGTCCCTTTATGAGGTAATAACTCAGGAACGCTTCAACGGATCCTAGCAATTCTGAGATTGTTTTTTCGGGACATATTGGGCTTCATGTTAGTGGTAAATTTAGGTCGATAATTTTTGCATTTATTTGTGAAAAAATGGAAATTTGGCGAAAATTTCGCAATTTTTTAAATTTTGAATTTTTATTCTGTTAAACTATGTGGCACAAAATAGTTAATAAATAACATTTCCCACATGTCTACTTTACATCAGCACAATTTTGGAAACATTTTTTTTTGTTAGGAAGTTATAAGGGTTAAAAGCTGACCAGCGATTTCTCATTTTTACAACAAAATTTACAAAACCATTTATTTTTAGGGACCATCTCACATTTGAAGTCACTTTGAGAGGTCTATATGGCAGAAAATACCCAAAAGTGGCACCATTCTAAAAACTGCACCCCTCAATCTACTCAAAACCACATTCAAGAAGTTTATTAACCCTTCAGGTGCTTCACAGGAACTAAAGCAACATGGAAGGAAAAAAAAATGTTAACTTTTCCAACAAAAATTTTCTTTTAGCATCAATTTTTTCATTTTCACATGGGCAACAGGATAAAATGGATCCTCAAATTTGTTGGGCAATTTCTCCTGAGTACACCGATACCTCATATGTGGTCATAAACCACTGTTTGGGCGCACGGCAGGGCTCAGAAGGGAAGGAGCACCATTTGACTTTTTGAATGGAAAATATGCTGGGATAGCAGTTGCCATGTTGCGTTTGGAGAGACCCTGTGTGCCTAAACATTGGAGCGCCTCCACATGTGACCCCATTTTTTAAACTAGACCCCCCAACGAACTTATCTAGATGCATAGTGAGCACTTTGAACCCCCAGGTGCTTCACAGAAGTCTATAACGCAGAGCCGTGAAAATAAAAATAATTTTTTTTTCCTCAAAAATGATTTTTTAGCCAGCTATTTTTTATTTTCACAATGGTAACAGGAGAAATTGGACCCCAAAAATTGTTGTCCAGTTTGTCCTGAGTACGCTGGTACCCCATATGTGGGGGGACCCACTGTTTGGGCACACGTCGGGGCTTGGAAGGGAAGTAGTGACGTTTTGAAATGCCGACTTGATGGAATGGTCTGTGGGCATCATGTTACGTTTGCAGAGCCCCTGATGTGCCTAAACAGTAGAAACCCCCTGCAAGTGACCCCATTTTGTAAACTAAACCCCCCAAGGAGCTTATCTAGATGTGTGGTGAGCACTTTGAACCCCCAAGTGATTCACAGAAGTTTATAACGCAGAGCCGTGAAGATAAAAAATAATTTGTTTTCCACAAAAATAATTTTTTTAGCCCCCAATTTTTGTTTCCCAATGGTAACAGGAGAAATTAGACCCCCATAGTTGTTGTGCAATTTTTCCTGAGTACGCCGATACCCCATACGTGGGGGTAAACCACTGTTTGGGCACATGTCGGGGCTTGGAATGGAGGGAGCACTGTTAGACTTTTTGAACGCAAAATTGGCTGGAATAAATGGTGGCGCCATGTTGCATTTGGAGACCCCGTGATGTGCCTAAACTGTGGAAACCCCTCAATTCTAATTCCAACCCCAACACACCCCTAACCCTAATTCCAACTAACCACAAGCCTAACCCTAATCTCAACCCCAACCCACCCCTAACCCTAATCTTAACCCTAATATCAACCCTAACCCTAATTACAACCCTAACCCCAACCCTAATTACAACCCTAACCCTAATTCCAACACTAACCCTAATTCCAACCAACCCTAATTCCAAACCTAATGGAAAAATAAAAATATTTTCTTTATTATTTGTGCCTGCCTATGGGTGTGATAAGGGGGGCGGTGATTTACTTTTTTTATTTTTGATCACTGTGAGAGTTTATCACAGTGATCAAAATAAATGAATGAATCTGCAGCCGGCAGATTCCAGCGGGCGCACTGCGCATGCACCAGCCATTTTCCAAGATGGTGGCGCCTATGATCCGGGACGCCGGGACAGCCAAAGGGACATCGGAGGCACCGTGGAGGGTGAGAGGGGGTGATCGGAAGGTGGGGGGGGGGGAGTGGAGGGGAGGGGCAGCAGACGGCGGCGGCGGCCGATCGGCCCCGTCAGTCGGTGGCCGATCGGCCCCGTCAGTCGGTGGCAGTGGGGGGGTCAGATCTCGGTCTCCAGCCATGGCAGATGCTATTGCAGCATCAGCCATGTCTGGATTGTAATATTTCACCAAATTTCATTGGTGAAATATTACAATCACTCTGATTGGCTGTTTCACTTTTGACAGCCAATCAGAGCGATCGTAGCCACGGGGGGGGGGGATAAGCCACCCCCCCTGGGGTGAAGCACAAAGGGTCCTGTGCCTGCGGGTCATGTGACCTTTCAGTGACCCCGGTCACCTGACCCGCAGGAACACGATCCTTCCATGACACAGCATATGCGTCACAGGTCAGATTGGCACATTGGCACCGACTTTCTTGATGCATATGCTGTATCAAAGGTCGGGAAGGAGTTAACACTTGTGAAAATAAAAAAAATTGGTTTTGAAGTAAATTTTTTGTAAAAAAAAAAAAAAAGTTAAATGTTAATTTTTTCTTTCCACGTTGCAGCAGTTCCTGTGAAGCACGTAAAGGATTAACTTCTTGAATGTGGTTTTGAGCACCTTGAGGGGTCCAGTTTTTAGAATGTTGTCACTTTTGAGTATTTTCTGTCATGTACATCCCTCAAAGTGACTTTAAATGTGAGGTGGTCCCTAAAAAAATGGTTTTGTAAATTTTGTTGTAAAAATGAGAAATCGATGGTCAACTTTTAACCCTTATAACGTCCAAAGAAAAATTTTGTTTCCAAAATTGTGCTGATGTAAGGTAGGACATGTGGGAAATGTTATTTATTAAGTAATTTGTGCGACATATCTCTGATTTAAGGGCATAAAAATTGCAAAATTTTAAAAATTTTCACCATAGTTCCGTTTTTTTCATTAATAAAATAAATTTTACCACTAGCATGAAGTACAGTATGTCACGAAAAAACAGTCTCCGAATCAACGGGATCCATTAAAGCGTTTCAGAGTTATAGCCTCAAAGTGACAGTGGCCAGAATTGTAAAAATTGGCCTTGTCATTAAGCTGCAAAATGGCTGTCACTAAGGGGTTAAATATAATGTAAACAACTGACAGATAATATGGAAACAAATACTCACTTCATCCTCAATTTGCAGGTTGGGCCGAGTTTTTCTGCTGTCAAATATGTCTTGTTTGATATGTGGATCTTTTCGGAGATGATCGCTGTTCTTCTGATCAGATGACACTCTTGCCTGACTCTGTTCTATGGATAATTCCGCTTTCTCCCCTAATCTATATTTCATGTATTGTTCTACCTGATTTGCGACATACTCGGATACTGAAGTCACAGGACTGTTGTTCCCAATTAGCACTTGACTAGCATTTTTTTCTGCTGGGCTTTGCTGATTATCGCCTTCATCTGCTGGACCTTGGCTATCTTTTTTCTTAGCTTCCTGATACAAGTCTTCATCTGATGTAAGGAATTCATCAATGGAGTCGGCGCTGGATTGGGACTGTTCATTAACCTGCTGGCCATCGTGGCATTGCTTGTCTTGAGCTTGGGTCACAGATTGGATTTCTTCTTTTGGAGACCTTTGCGCCTCAGCTTCATTCTCATCACTTACAATTTCTGACATCGGATGCCCTTCACACTCTTTGACTAATTCCTTATCGCTTTTTTCCCCAGATGGTTGAGGACTTGAGGATGAACTGGAACGTTTCGTATCTTGATCATTTGGATCACACACAGAGCCTGACTCATTACTTGTTAGTGTTATGGTCGGTTTTGCAGCAGCACCTACAAGGCTGCAGTTCTGCAATAGAGGAGGTGGTGGCAGGATATTTGATAAAGAAGCACCTAATGATTGGAGGGGCACGACATTAGACGCAATCATGGTGTGTCCACCACCCATGTAAGACAGAACTTTTGGAAAAGAAAGTGATGGCTCAGTGTTACATGTAGATGGGGCTGAAGTCACTGCAATCGTTCCAAGCTGAGAAAGCACTGGCAGATTTTGCGGAAGGATTGTCACGTCAGGTTTATTTGGGCTGGTCTTGGAAGGAGAGAAAACAGGCACATTAGCTGGAGTAGAGGCAGGGGAAACGGTGCTTGCTGAAATGGAAGCAGTGGCTGCAGCTTCAGGTTTTGTTAGAAGAGGAAGGCGGACACTCATAACAGAACCTGAGGAATGGTGAATAAAGAGGAAAAATAAGTTTATACCATCCTGTTAATTAAGAATTCAATCTTTAAACAACAAACTACAAGAATAACTCTGGTAAGTGATACCCCGCTGGAATCAAGGTCTCTATCCCTACATTTTGCTGCTTTCAGATTACATAGTAAAAACCTTCTGATAGATTCTCTTCAAAGATTGTTTAAATCCATAGGCACTTAAGTAGAGATTACCGAATCGATTCACAGAAATCTGGTATAGCAACCATGTCAGCATTTTGTGGGCGTGGGTCATGAGTCCTATCAACCACCTTCCAAAGGGTCAGAAGCGGTTTGCAGTTTCCTGTCCAGAGGCCATTGAGTACTTTATAAGTACTAAGGATAAGCCATCCTTGGTCTATCATAGAAATATGTATGAGCATATACGCTAAGCTCACAAATGCTACTACAGAAGAGCCTGCTAGTCCTGCAAAGACAATCCATTAAATATTAACCCAGGGACCGAATTTTCATTGCAATTAAATTCCAAGGTTATAACTTAGGGCTGACACATACAAGCAGCGTTTCATAAAACTGGGAAGACTTTTCATTTTCTACTCAGCCATTGCTGCATAATGAGAATGTATGTATGGATTCTACTCAAGAAGGACTGCCGTGGGAGTCAAACACAACCCAAGACTTTTGTTATTATTTAATCTGAGAGCAGCAATATGTAGGGGTAAAGACTCTGATTCCAGGAGGTGTCACTTAATGGACTGCTTGGTGGGTTATTTTTAACTTTACTTTTGATGTAGCAGTGCTATAAATGCCTAGTTCTACATAACCCCGCCCCACACCCCTGATTGACAGCTTCCTGCGTACACTGTACATTTTCAGCATGCTTTAAAAAATAGAGCGTGCATCGGGGGTACACAAACTAGCTAAACTGCCTAGCATGGAACACCTAGTCCTGCAGTGAATTTCCTGATTTCCTGCTGGTAAAACACGGATTGTATGGAAACTGCAATTTTGACACCGCTGGAATCAGCCGCTCTACCCCTACATGATGCTGTTCTCAGATTAAATAGGTAGAAAAAATACTTCAGCACACACAAAGGGATATTACCAAACGTGATATTTTATTTCTCAATTGCAGAAATTTTCAACATTTTGGCCTTTGTCAAGTATCTGCACAGTGACAGAGGGAATTACTGGCGTTTCGGAACTCTTCGCGCTGACATGTGAGTCGAAGAATTTTTTTACTCTCATTATTGGATGTTACTTTTCTTCTTGACACTCAACTTTATACACTGAGCTTTCATATCCTTACTAATCAGATTAAAAAAAGAACACTTGAAAGTCTGGGGTAGTGGCTGACCCCATGGCAGGCCCTCTTGAGTATAGTCCATACATAAATAAATTGTTAATATGTAGCAAAAACCTATTAACAGATTACCTTTAAGACCCCAGACCCACAGACTAACTGAAATAAGACGACCTTTCTAAAGCAAATAACTCTAATTTTATATTATACATTTAAACATACGGATAAGTAACCACTAAATGGATAATATAGGATGATATTCCAAGTACCTGTATTTCGTATGATCACTTGCTGTCTACTTTGCTGAACGTTGTCAGAATTAACTTTTTGCAATGGCACAAGCTGAATAATCTGGCCATTGGGGTGCCTAAATAAAGTGGCACCGTTAGGACTCTTTATGGCCTGTAATACTATCTTCTGTCCAGGAGGTGACTGCACACACTGTACTGGGCGAGAAGAAGTAGATGCGCTGTTTACAGGAATTAAAAGAAGTCGAGGGCCTAAACGTTTCTGATGTTCTGAGCTTGCTCCAGAAGGTAGCGCAGAAGCAGTGACTGTAATATTAGGGATAAAGCCAACAGTTAGTCATCAATTAAACATGTACATGAAACATGCATTTGTCAAATGTTGAATATTTTTATATGGTATCGTCTGCACTTTGGTAGAAAGTGAAATTAAGAGATTTTGGAATTTATAATAACTGAAAAGCCTTGTTAAATATGGTAGATGAATGCAAAATTATATTACAAATATCTTAAAAAAAGTAAAAAAACAAAACAAAGAAAACCTCACCTGGTTTTACAGTCATTGGAGATGCAAGGTTAATTCCAACTTGAGAAGCTACTGGCCCAGGTTGTGGAACAGTGGATGCAAGTAGTAAACTTGAAGGAGCAATTTTTTTATTACTACCGGGTTTAATGGAAAGGGGGACGGATGAGGTCGTCTTTGTAATATCTAAAGGTTTGGCCAACGCCGGAGTCATTAAAGGAGGTGTCAAAATGTTACTTTTCGTGGATGGAACTGATGTCAAGGTCATTGCACGAACGTCATTTCCAGCTACTATTCCTGCAGGAATGAACACAGAAGAGCTTTTTGTTATCAGTTTTGTTACACGCATTATGGTGTGGAGCGAAGATGTTGCTTTCTTTTTGGAAGGGGATACGGTGTTTAAAACATCAGAAGAAAGTGAGGCAGTAGATAAAGATGGCAGGTTCATGGAAGAAGTAGTAGTAGTGATAGCTGGGGTTTGCTTTGCCGCTGCCACAGAAGAAGAGATGACTAAAAGCCGAGTAGACTGGGTGCTCAGTTTGGGTGACCCAAGAATGGTGGGTTCAGATGAGCTGACTCCAAGACTTTTCTGGACTGATCCAACTTCACCCGTGAGAAACTGAGTAAGTATGCTGCTAGGCTCGGACTGTGCAGCTGCAAAGTAGAACATCTGCATGTCAACATTTTCCAACTCATTTATTAATCTTTACTATGGAAGGAAGTTAAGATAAGCTTTTATTATAAGTTGGGTAGTTTTTCAACAGTAAATCACTAGATATAATGTGAAATCATGCTGCGTGATGCTTGGATATAATAAGGTTCGCTGTAAAATCAAGAAATAAAATTAAAAAAGTCCCTCCATTTTGGTGGTCTTTGCTGTGACCAGAAATTACAAAATATCCCATTGATCCAGCCACCAGAATGCTAAGGTCAGTGATTGGCTACAGGGTGACTAATGAGCAGGATCCACCTCAGCGGAGACCATAATGTCTTGTCCATGTGTCCCCTCATGGACTGAATAGAAAGGAGATCATATCCGCTGCCCCCAGTAGACACCACCAGAGCAATCTTGGTTCGGAGTGGGACCACTTATATATAAGAGCTGAGTGGACGCACGCATGACACTGCAGAGGTGCGTGGGAGCACGCAGTACGCCGTAAAGGTGCGTGAGGGTGTGCAGGACACCTCAGAAGTGAGTGGGTGCACGCAGAACGCCACAGAGCTGTGTGGCAGTGCGCAGTGTATACAGCTCTGTCAAAAATTAAGAGACCACTGCACAGTTTTATAAAAATCAGCTTCTCTACATGTCTGACAGCCATTCCATTTTCAGTTGAATTCCAACCAGAGTACACCTCATTCCACTTAATGTGCTTCTGATTTGGTGATCACCTGAACCAAATCTTATTTAGCGAAGAAAAGTATATAAAAAAAAAATACCTGCTGTAGTGTTCACAATCCTCTTGCAATAGGACAAGCTGGATGGCAAAACAAGTGCTAGTAATATCCTAAAAGTAATAGGAATGAAAAAATAACTTAACCAAAGGAGTTGAAAAGATGGATATTTGGTTCTTACCGTAAAATCTTTCTTGGCGCCTTCATTGGGGGACACAGATTACCATGGGTGTATGCTGCTGCTAGGAGGCTGACACTATGCAAAACAAGAAAATTAGCTCCTCCCCGGCAGTATACACCCACCGACAGGCACCGAGCACCTCAGTTGGTGAAAAAGCAGTAGGAGAAGCAATGAGAAAACTCTAAACATATGTACCAACCCAACAAGGGACTCTAAGACCCAACACGGTACAACTTAAACAGGGAGGGTGCTGTGTCCCCCAATGAAGGCTCCAAGAAAGAGATTTTACGGTAAGAACCAAAAATCCATCTTTCTTTATCGCCTTATTGGGGGACACAGATTACCATGGGACGCTCCAAAGCAGTCCCAAGGGTGGGAACAGCAAAAAAGGAACGAAAGAATCGGAAAAAAGGCTTAGGTCGGCCGGTGAGCCACCGCCGCCTGCAGAACCTTCCTACCAACAACTGCATCAGACGAGGCCTGGGTATGAACCCTGTAGAACATCGCAAAGGTGTGCAAGGACGACCAGGTTGCGGCCTTGCAAATTTGCATGGCCGAAGCCTGGTGACGAACAGCCCACGAAGCCGCCACAGCCAGTGTGGAGTGAGCTCGTACCCCCGGAGGGGGCCGTTTTTCCTGAAGTCGGTACGCTTCCAGAATGGTAGAACGAATCCAACGAGCGATAGTGGATTTGGATGCCGGAAGTCCTTTCTGGCGACCTTCAGAGATGACCAGCAAGGAATCAGACTGAAGAAAGGAAGAGGTCCTGGCGAGATAGACATGCAGGGCTCTAACTACGTCCAGTTTGTGGAGAGACTTCTCAAGCGGATGAGAGGGAGCCGGACAAAAAGATGGGAGAATGATATCCTCATTGATATGGAAAGAGGAAACCACCTTTGGAAGAAAAGAAGGAACGGGCCTGAGGACGACCTTATCCTGATGGAGAATCAGGTAAGGGGAACGACATGACAAGGCCGCCAATTCAGAAACTCTTTTGATGGATGTAATGGCAATCAAAAAGGTGACCTTCCACGAGAGAAGGGACAAAGGAATGTCCTGGATAGGCTCGAACGGCGCCTTCTGGAGAGCGTTAAGAATGAGATTGAGATCCCACGGGTCTATCGGCGAATGATGAGGAGGAGCCACATGGGAGACCCCTTGGAGAAAGGTCTTGACCTGTGGTAGAGAAGCTATCTCTCTTTGGAAGAGGATAGAGAGAGCGGAAACCTGGCCCTTGAGCGTACTGAGGGACAGACCCGCTTCTAAACCAGACTGAAGAAACCCAAGGATAGATGGGATAGAAAAGGACATTGGGAAGACTTTTTTATCATCGCACCAACGGAAAAAAGCATTCCAGTACCTATGGTAAATGCGGGAAGAGGCTGGTTTCCTGGCTCTGATCATAGTTTGAATAACCTGACTGGACAGACCTGATTCCTTCAGGATTGCGGTCAACGGCCATGCCGTCAAACTCAGAGACTGAGAATTCTCGTGGTAAAGGGGGCCTTGCGAGAGAAGGTCTGGATGGTCTGGAAGCCTCCAGGGGACATCCGCGAGCATGTTGACCAGTTCCGCGTACCAAGGCCGTCTTGGCCAATCTGGAGCGACAAGAATCACTGGTACGCCTTCCGATTTTATCTTTTTGACCACTCGTGGGATCAAGGCCAGGGGCGGGAACAGCTAAGGAAGTTGAAACTGGGACCACGGAATCACCAGAGCGTCGCACGCGATGGCTAGAGGGTCCCTGGACCTGGCTACGAACTGCGGCACTCTGTGGTTCATCCGAGATGCCATGAGATCGACATCCGGGGTGCCCCAACGGTGGCATATCTGATCGAAGACTGTGGGGTGCACGGACCATTCGCCAGACGCTAGGCCCTGACGACTCAGAAAGTCGGCTGCCCAATTTTCCACCCCTGGAATATGAACGGCGGAGATTGCCGGAACGTAACGTTCTGCCCAGCGGAATATCTTGGCCACTTCCGACATTACTTGCTTGATGCGCGTGCCCCCCTGATGGTTTATGTACGCCACGGCCGTGGCATTGTCCGACTGAATACGGACTGGCTTACCGGAGAGGAGAGGCTGCCAGTGAAGAAGGGCCAGGAAGATTGCTCTGATCTCCAGAAGATTGATTGAGAGGAGAGTCTCCTGTGGGTTCCAGCGTCCTTGGGCCGCTTTCTGATGGAACACGGCTCCCCATCCCAGAAGACTGGCATCGGTGGTGATGACTTGCCACCGAGGCGGAAGGAAGGACCTCCCTTGGAGAACTGACGCCGGCAGTAACCACCAAGTGAGAGATTGCCTCACTCTGAGAGGGAGCCGAATAGGACGGTCCAAGGACATCGTGGTCTTGTCCCAGGCTGAAAGGAGAGACAGCTGGAGGGGGCGAAGATGAAACTGCGCAAAGGGCACTGCTTCCATGGAAGCCACCATTTTGCCCAGAACCTTCATGCAGGACCGAATGGGAATGGGAGTTGGCCTCTTGAGAATTCTGATGCCCTTGGAAAGAGCCGCAATCTTTTCCCTCGGAAGAAACACTCGGGCTAGCTCCGTGTCGAATTCCATGCCCAGAAAGGTCAGACGCTGAGTGGGGATCAGAATGGACTTCTCCCTGTTGACTAGCCAACCGAGGCGGCCGACAGTGTCCAGAGTGATCTTTAGACTCTGGAGGCAGTCCTGACGAGACGAGCCCTTGATCAAAAGATCGTCCAGATAAGGAATGATGAGAATCCCTCTGGAGCGAAGGATGGCCATGACGGTCGCCATCACCTTCGTGAAAACACGGGGCGCTGAAGCTAGGCCGAAAGGAAGAGCCGTGAACTGATAGTGGTCTCCCTGAACCGCAAAACGAAGATACTTCTGATGTTGCACACAAACCGGAATGTGCAGATAGGCGTCCCGAATGTCCACAGAGCAGAGGAATTCCCCGGGCTCCATGGAGGCAATCACCGACCGAAGAGACTCCATTTTGAAATGAAGAATCTTCACGTGGCGATTGAGCAACTTGAGGTCCAGAATTGGACGAAGGGAACCGTCTTTCTTCGGGACTACGAAGAGATTCGAGTAAAACCCGGAAAAACGTTTGTTTGAGGGAACGGGAACATTCACTCCGGTGGAAAGAAGGGAGGCAATGGCCTGGAGAAACCCCGGAGTCTGGGACCGCTGTCGCGGAGGCAGAGACCGGAAAAAACGTCTGTTCGGGGGAGAAGCAAATTCGATCTTGTAGCCGGATGCGACGATTTCTCTGACCCAAGCGTTGTCGACAACAGACAGCCAAGCATCCACGAAAAAGGAAAGTCTGCCTCCCACCCTGGAAGAACTTCCAGGTGGGGGTGACCCGTCACTTGGAAGAAAACCTGCCGGAACTGGTGCCTGAAGCCGTGGAATATTGTCCTCTAGATCTCCAGCGGGGAGCTGGTTTGTAGGATGGCTTTTTCTGATCTCGCTCTCTAGTGGCCGATGAGCGATCCTGCTGGCCAGATCTGTCCGTGGACGAGAAGGGACGAAAGGGCCTAAACGGGCGAAAACCCCTTCTATTAAGGAAACGTCGTGGGCGAGACTGGGGAAGAGAGGTGCTTTTATCACCAGTGGCATCGGAGATTAGCTGGTCCTGCTTGGCTCCAAAGAGTCTAGAACCGTGGAATGGCAGATTAGTAAGAGACTTTTTTGAAGTGGTATCCGCATTCCATGACTTTAGCCAAAGAACTCGGCATATGGCTACTATGTTGCTATTTGCCCTGGCCACGCACCCGGCTGCATCCAAGGAGGCGGCCAAAAGGTATTTACCCGCATGGTTAATCTGATCTGCAAGATCTGCCAACTCGTCCTGAGGAGCTGTTGCCAATATGCCCCTGCGAAGGATTTTTGCCCAAGCGGATATGACTTTCGCTACCCAGGCTGATGCGAAAATAGGACAGAGAGAGGCGCCGGATGCCTCAAAAATTGACTTAGCCAGAGATTCGATCTGCCTGTCCGTAGGATCTTTAAGCGATGCCCCATCTGGTAGGGATAGCACCGTTTTGGAGGCTATCCGGGAAACCGGGGGATCCACCTCAGGAGCCTTGGCCCATTTTGTGAGCAGGTCTGCCTCAAAAGGGTACAGCACGTCTAAGTACTTGCGGCCTGAGAAACGTTGCTCAGGGCGCTCCCAGTGTTTGGCCAAGGTAGTATCGAAATCTTTGTGATTGGGAAAGGTCCGAGACGGAGGTCTTGCTCGTTTAAGGAGTACAGAGCATTCCTGAGGGGGAGCCTTGTCCTGCTTAATTTTAAGAGTTTGAAAAATAGCCGAAATGAGACTATCGACCATGTCCCGCGTTTTAGAAACATTGTCTGCCTCTGAACTCGATTCCGATTGAGAGTCATCGCCAGACCTGGAGTCGCCATCGGAGGAAGGAGAATGCAATCTGACAGGCTCAGAGGGACCCTGCGAGCTTGAGGACGAGGTAGACAGAGCCCGCTTCCTAGAGCTCCTGCTTTGTCTGTCTCTCGGAAGGTCGCGGTCAGGAGCGGACGACTCACCCCGAGAGGCGGTCGGCGCGCAGGTGGCAGTAGACAGCTGTAGCAAAAAGATTAAAAGGTTGGACTGGAAACATAAAAGAAAAAAGGGGATATTAATAAGAGCGGATCTGGGGAGATCCCGGTCCGCCTCCTACAGACACTAAGCACAAACTGAGGTGCTCGGTGCCTGTCGGTGGGTGTATACTGCCGGAGAGGAGCTAATTTTCTTGTTTTGCATAGTGTCAGCCTCCTAGCAGCAGCAGCATACATCCATGGTAATCTGTGTCCCCCAATAAGGCGATAAAGAAAACTTGATTTTGGGTACTCAACATAAAATCTGTTTCTCGGAGCCTTCATTGGGGGACACAGGAAACCATGGGTGTATGCTGCTACCACTAGGAGGTTGACACTGTATAAAAAAAAGGGTTAGCTCCTCCCCAGCAGTATATACCCACCTACTGGCAGAAAGCTATTCAGTAAGTGAGAAAGCAGTAGGAGAAGCAGAGAACGTAACAGAATGAACAAAAACAGATAACAGTAGAACCTGATAAACACAATAAACAGTAAAACAAGGGCGTGTGCTGTGTCCCCCAATGAAGGCTCCGAGAAACAGATTTTACAGGGAGTACCCAAAATCTAGTTTTCTGTCTCTCGCTTCATTGGGGGACACAGGAAACCATGGGACATCCAAAAGCAGTCCCAAGGGTGGGAATAATTACCTCAAGTCAGAGCGACTTGCAGGACCTTTCTTCCAAGTTTCGCATCTGACGAAGCATGAGAATGAACCTTGTAGAATTTGGTGAAAGTATGAATGGAGGCCCATGTAGCAGCTTGGCAGAGCTGCGAGGTCGATGCCTGATGACGGACTGCCCAGGAGGCTCCCACCGAACGCGTGGAGTGTGCGGTAATCCTCAGTGGCTGTGCTCTACCTCTTAGACGGTAAGTTTCCAGAATGGTGGAACGGATCCATTGAGCAATGGTAGACCGGGACGCAGGATGACCCCTTCAAAGGACCTTCAGGGATAAAGAACAGAAAATCTGAGAGCCGAAAAGGCTCAGTCCTGGATAGATAAACTTGTAGAGCCCTTACAAGATCCAGTTTCAGCAACGACCGCTCTCGGGGGTGAGACGGAGACGGACAAAAGGATGGAAGCACAATGTCCTTATTCAGATGAAAGCCGGAAACCACCTTAGGAAGATAGGATGGAACCGGACGCAGGACAACCTTATCCTGGTGAAGAATCAGATAAAGAGAACGACAGGAGTGCGCCACCAACTCCAATACCCGCCTGACTGAGGTGATCGCAACCAGGAAGGCGATCTTCCAAGAAAGAAATGTGAATGAGACCTCACGCAATGTTTAGAACGGAGACTTTTGTAAAATATCAAGTACCAAATTAAGATCCCAGGGATCCACTGGTGGATGGTAGGGAGAAAAGGAGTGGGCCACTCCTTGAACAAAATTTTTAAGTGGTCTGCGAACAGCTAAATTCCTTTGGAACAGGATTGAGAGAGCCAAAATCTGTCCCTTAATGGAACTAAGAGACAGTCCAGATTCCAGACCCGATTGTAGAAAGGACAAGATGGTTGGTAGGTGAAACACCATTGGAGTGATTTCATGAACTTCACACGGGCGGAAATATGCTTTCCATGCTCGGTGGTAAATCTTGGAAGACGAGGGCTTCCTTGCCTTGATCATGGTTTGTATGACCTGGTCGGAAAACCCAGCTGATTTCAGCACTGTGGCCTCAACAGCCATGCCGTTAAACTGAGCGACTGAGAACTCTGGTGGAAGAGGGGCCCCTGTGACAAAAGGTCTGGGTGATCCGGGAGTCTCCAAGGCGTGTCCACTGCGAGGTTGACCAGCTCTGCATACCAGAGACTCCGAGGCCAATCGGGGGCGATGAGAATCACGGGAATTGCTTCTGCTTTTATCTTTTTGGCTACTCTGGGAAGTAGCGGCAGAGGTGGGAATAGGTACGGAAGGGAGAACTGTGCCCAAGATATTGCCAGGGCATCGAGACTGATTGCCAGCGGGTCGTGCGATCTGGACACAAACTGCGGAGCCTTGTGGTTAAGCATGGATGCCATTAGGTCGACGTCTGGAGTCCCTCTCCTGAGGCAAATTTTGTTGAAGACTGGCTGATGCAGAGACCATTCGCCTGCAGCCAGCCCTTCTCTACTGAGAAAGTCTGCCGCCCAGTTTTCGACCCCTGGTATGTGCATCGCGGAGATCGCTGGAACTTTCTGCTTGGCCCAGGACAGGATCCGAGCAACCTCTGACATCACTGCCCGACTCAGAGTCCCCCCTTGGTGGTTGATGTACGCCACCGCCGTGGCGTTGTCGGTCTGAACCTGAATCGGATATCCCTGAGAAGTTACTGCCAATGTACCAGGAAAAGGAATACTGCTCGGAGTTCCAGAATGTTGGAGGGGAGAGCCGATTCCTGAGCTGACTGCTGGCCCTGGACCGTCAAATCCTGGAAGACTGCATCCAGGATCCTGATAGCTGGCATCCATCGTGACTATTTTCCAATGAATGGGGAGGAAGGACCTCCCGAGACTGATCGACTGGGAGAGCTCCCACTATTTTAGGGACTGTTTTATCCGCGGTAGAATCAAGACCACCCGATCCAGGGAGCGAATTGACTTGTCCCATCTTGCCAGAAGAAAAAGTTGTACAGGCCGTGTGTGAAATTGAGCAAATGGAACTGCTTCCATTGAGGCAACCATTTTGCCATGCGACCTCTCGGAGATCGAACTCCGCGTATGAGAGCCAGGGATTTTTCCTTGGGTAGGAAGACCTTTGCTTGGGCCGTGTCGAAGAGCATTCCTAGAAAAATCAGACGTTGGACCGGGGTCAGAGAGGACTTCACGGTGTTGACTATCCAGCCTAACCGAGTAAGAGTGTCCAGGGTGATCTGCAAGCTCTCCTGACAAGTCGCTGGGGATGCGGCTTTGATGAGGATGTCATCTAAATAGGGAATTACGAAAAAGCGATGGCTATTCTACGCAGCCGAGGCAGTCGCCATCACCTTGGTAAAAACTTGGGGGGGGGGGGGGGGGGGGGGGGGGGGGGGGTGGTAGCTAGGCCGAACGGCAGAGCCATGAATTGAAAGTGGACCCCCTGAATGGCGAAACGAAGGAACCTCTGGTGTGGGGGAAAGATGGGAATATGTAGCGCGTGCGCTTGACCATCTGCTGTGGTAGAAGTGTACTCTTCCCTCCAGTAGCGTTGGAGATGATCTTGTCCAGCCCTTCTCCAAATAGGCGAGAACAGTGGAAGGGAAAGCCCGTGACGGACTTCTTAGATGCAGAGTCAGCATTCCAGGCTTTAAGCCACAGGACCCTGCGGATCGCGACGACGTTGCCGGCAGCTATGGCTGAGCAGGCGGCTGCATCCAGAGACGCGGACAACAGATATTTTCCCGCGTGATCGATCTGGTCCGCCAGATCGGCTAGGTCGTTGACTGATGCCCCGGCGACGATACCCCGGTGGATACTTCGCCCATGCGGTGTCTGCCTTAGCCACCCAGGTGGCGGCGAAGGAGGGGCAGAGGGAAGAGCCCGCGGCCTCGAAGGCGGACTTAGCGAGAGACTGTGTGTCTGTCTGAGGCTTCCTTTAGAGAGGAACTGTCAGACAGAGGGAGTATAGTCTTGGTGGCCAGCCGGGAGACCGGAGGGTTCACCGAAGGAGACACTGCCCACTTGTTAAGCAGGTCAGGCTGAAAAGGATATAAGACGGCCAGGCGTCTTCTTCTCTGGAAGCGCTTGTCTGAGTGCTGCCATTCCATCGCGAAGGTCCTGTTGAACTCGTCATGGTTGGCAAAGACACGGGTAGGGTGCTTTGTTTTCCTGAAAGACACAGTCTGATCAGCAGGAGATAACTCAGTCTTAAATATCAAGAGTCTCATTAACAGCGACAATCAAACTATCCACTGTCACGCAGTTTTGAGACCTGTGCCGAGTCCAGATCAGAATCTGACTCAGAACAGGGGTCTGACTCTAGCGCCTCTGGAACATCTGATTGAGGGGATGGAGGGGAAACTGGTGCCCTGGAAGGCGGTGATGAGGATGATGAGCTGTACGGCAAGACAATGCAGGCATGCTTTCTTGAAGATCTGGATTGTCTCTGAGGGGAAACCCTTTGGGTTTGCGAGGGGTTAATGTCCGACGCATCGGAGGGAGGTAGCTGAGACCCGCTAGCAGGTGCAAGATTAGGAAGCCATTCCAAAACAGAGACCAAAGTGTGAGATACCTTGGCTAGGTCAGCCACCGACTGAGACAGAGATGTCACCCACCCAAATCACACTCTTGGGGCGAGTAGTGGGGGGCTCCTGGGGAAATATTTTAGATTGTTTGCAATTAAAGGGAACCTGTCACCCCCCCCCCCAGGGGGTTTTAAGTAAAAGAGCCACCTTCAGCAGCACTAAGGCTGCACTCTGAAGGTTGCTCTTCTGTTTCTGACCCCTAGTGACGCTGAAATATCGACTTTTATAACTAGGTTCTCATACCTGTAATGCGGGTATGGTGTGTCCCCCTGTATCAGCCGCCTCCCAGCCATCCATCATGCCACCGTCTTGTGTCTGGGTGCCGCCTCCAAGCCGTCCATCATGCCCCTGTCTTGTGTCTGGGCGCCACCTCCAGTCCATCATGCCCGTTTTGTGTCGGGGCACTGCCTTCCAGCGGTCCATCATGCCCCTGTGCACCACCGCTTCCTCCTGTGCTGTATGCCGGCGCCTGCGCTGTGACAACAGTTCTCTGGCATGCGCAGTACGCGCCGCCTGGGAACTGACATCAGGCCATTAAGCCTGCGTGTTTTGCAGTTCCCCGATTCCCAGCCCCGCAGTGTGTTATTAAGTATTCACTTCCGTCGGGTAATGAATCCTTCTATGAGAGACCGGCTTCGGAGGGCGTTTGGCATAGGGGGATAGCGACACAAACCAGTCCGCATTTTCTCTTTCTTCCCCTGAGCAATCGGCTATGGAGGGCGGGTGGCGTAGGGGGGATAGCGGCCAGGACCAGTCTGCATCTTGGGTCTTGCGGATGCCCCAAACACGCTTGGAGTGTTAGGAGGCATGGGGTCCTGCCTGGTAGACACGAGAGGGTACAGTAGAGACGCATTTCCACACTGAGCTCCCGGTCTCTAGTGTGGAGAGCAGAGTGAGCTGTTACACTCTGTCGCCCGAATCACAAGATGGACCTGAAAAATTGACATCATTAATAAAAAGCAACAAAAACCTAAAAGTAGAAAGCAGCCCATGTCCACCTCCTACTGACACTAAGCTAAATCTGAACAGCTTTCTGCCAGTAGGTGGGTATATATTGCTGGGGAGGAGCTAACCCTTTTTTTTTGCATAGTGTCATCCTCCTAGTGGCATCAGCATACACCCATGGTTTCCTGTGCCCCCAATGAAGCGAGAGAAATAAAAGTCTACAATGAGGAAAAGAAGGCCTCAATTCTGGCTTTACTAGCAGATGGATACAGTGAGTGTCATGTTGCCTCCATTCTTAACATTTCTAAGATGGCAGTCCATTACCACAAGGTCAAGCAGCAACCACTGGGAACAACAAAGCTACAGACTGGCAGAGTGTGAAAACGACTCTCCA
Organism: Dendrobates tinctorius; assembly: GCF_039654945.1. Taxonomy (NCBI): domain Eukaryota; kingdom Metazoa; phylum Chordata; class Amphibia; order Anura; family Dendrobatidae; genus Dendrobates; species Dendrobates tinctorius. The sequence continues at coordinate 9,112,292 of NW_027361678.1, read as the reverse complement.
CTAACCGGGATGACCATCATCTTAGTTGAATGTCACTCAACACCGCTGAATGACATCAAGTGACCTACAAAAGTAATGTCAAATGGCAGCTGGTGTGAAGTGCACGGCAAGAACAGTTCGTAACAGGCTCCTAGACGCAGGGCTCAAGTCATGTAAAGCTAGAAAAAAGCCTTTCATCAATGAGAAGCAAAGGAGAGCCAGGCTGAAGTTTCGCCAAAGACCTTAAGGATTGGACCATAGAGGACTGGAGTAAGGTAATCTTCTCTGATGAGCCTAATTTTCAGCTTTGCCCAACACTTGGTCGTCTAATGGTTAGACGGAGACCTGGAGAGGCGTATAAACCAAAGTGTCTTGCACCCACTGTGAAACTTGGTGGAGGATCGGTGATTATCTGGGGATGCTTCAGCAAGGCTGGAATTGGGCAGGTTAATCTTTGCGAAGGACGTATGAATCAAGCCGCATACAAGGTTATCCTGGACAAACAGTTGATTTCCTTCTGCTCAGGCAATGTTCCCCAACTCAGAGGACTGGTTTTTCCAGCAGGACAATGTGCCATGCCACAGAGCTAGGTCAATCAATGTGTGGATGAAGGACCACCACATCAAATCCCTGTCATGGCCAGCCCAATCGCCAGTCCTGAACCCCACTGAAACCCTCTGAAAGCTGTGATCCTAAGTTAAAACATTAGTATTGTTGTTTCTAAATGATTATGAACTTGAGATCTTAGCATTATTTGAGCTACAAAATTTAGTGCTTGGAAATTCAGAGACATGATGTCAGTAGTTTATAGAATAAAAGAGCAATTTACATTTTACTCAAAAATATACCTATAAAGAGAAAAATCAGACAAACTGAAAATTTTGCAGTGGTCTCTTCATTTTTGCCAGAGCTGTATGTGAGCTACAGAGCCATAATGTGTAAAGCTGTAAATCTGCATGTGTATAATGTGACTTCTGCAGAGAAATACCAACGATTACCTCCATATTATACCATTAAACCTATGGATATTGAATCGTCCACTTTCTTACACCACCAGGGAAGTTTTAATTAGTAGAAGAAATGTTTTTCCTATGTTCTTCCTAAATTTGAGGTGACTCTTAAAGCGTGCCTTATAGGAAAAAACCCCCAATAAAATTAAAACTTAATATACCTAAAGAAAAGAATGAAATGCTACAATTTGCACATACCAGTCTTGTTCTGTCGTGACTCGAGGATGTCTTTTGCCTTTTCTTCTGTAGCGGAATCTGAAGGATTTTTAGTAGCCATTTTGGCTTTATCTACTTTAGACAGGTGAAACCGTGTTGGCGACAATCTGTGTGTTAAATAAGCTGCAAGTCTGTTAGCTGGATGAAGTGCTCCCATTTGTCCCAAAAGCACTTTTGCGTGAGGATAATTCTTGCCGTTGACCTACGAGATGACAAACAAAGCAAAAACTAAGAAGAAAAATAACATTAAGGCTATGTGCACACGCAGCGGAACTCTTGCGGAAGTTACCGCGAGAATTCCGGAATTCCATTACGTGGGAAAATCGCATTTTAAATTCCCACGATTTTCCCGCGGAAAAACTAGCGATTTGCAAGCGTAATTTGCATGCAGAATTCTAGCGTTTTCCAAGCGATCTGGAGCATCGCTTGGAGAATTGATTGACAGGTTGGTCACAATCGTCAAACATAGTGTTTGACTAGTGTGACCAACTTTTTACTACTGAGGCTGCCTATGCAGCCCAAGTAGTAAAAGATAAAATGTAAAAAATAAAAAAAAAAAAAAAAAAAATATTGTTATTCTCACCTTCCGGCATCCCGCGCAGCCTTCCCGCCTCTCTTCACGCTCCCGGTCCCAGTAATCCTTTGCGCGAATGACCGTGAGACGTCGCGCTCCCACGAGATTTCAACGTCATTGCGGTCATTCTCGCAAAGGATTACTGGGATCGGGAGCGTGGAGAGAGGTGGGAAGGCTACGCGGTATGCCGGAAGGTGAGAATACAATATTTTTTATTTTAATTCTATTTTTCACAGGGATATGGTACCCACAGCACGGAGCACCGTCTCCTCTCCTCCGGACCGTGGGTACCATCAGCAAATGTTCTGCTTACTTTTCGCATGGTGGGCACAGCCACATGCGGGAAGCGGAGCAACGCAATCCTATGGGTTCGGGATCGCCGCGATTCCGCTAAATTAATGAGCATGCTGCGTTTTTTACCGCGAAGCGATTCTGTTGCGTAAAAAACCACAGCATTAGCACAGCATTGCGGAATCCCATAGGATTGCATGGGATGCTTATTTTTCGCAGCAAAATCGCGCGTTTAAAGGGAATCTATCACCCCTTTTTTGAGATATCATATAATGATATCAATCAATTGTGTGTCACATAAGGATTCTCTTAGTACTTTTGCTTCCCCCTGACCCCGCACCTTTCAGGCAGAAATACCTTATTTATATCGGTTCAGATGTATGCAAACTGCCGCTGTCCGGTCCGATGGGCGGGGCGCTTATTCAACTGCTCCCCCCCCCCCCCGTCTTGCTCTACACAAGAAGAAATGCACCCTTATGTACATATTTTACATCGCTCAATAAGGAAACACTGGAGACTTTTGAGGGAGGCACACCCAGAGGTCACTGAATTCCACCAGAATTTTTTACCTTGCTATAAGCGTCCCAAGAATATCAGGGACACCCTGATCAAGGCCGACATTGGCTCAGGAGCCAGATCGTCAACACAAAGATTTCTTTCAACTCCTAAGACGGGCAGCCATCCATGCTTGCATTGTAATCAATGTGGGAATGTACTGAAGGGTGACCATTTTTACCACCCACACTCGGGCAAGCAATATAAGATCAAAGACTTTACCACCTGTGATACATCGCATGTGGTATATCAGAATAAATGCCCTTGCGGACTCCTTTATAGCGGTGAAACCACCCAACCGATAAGGGACCGCATCAGCAAGCATAAGTCCACAATTAGATGCGGCAATACATTATTGCCGTTACCACATCATTTTATAACAGCTGGAAGTACCATTCCACAATTAAAATTTTCAGTCATTGAACATGTCCCCTCCCCCCCGGAGAGGCGGTAACCGGGTCCAACTTCTCAAACAAAGAGAAGCCTTTTGGATACATGAGCTACAGACACTAACACCTAAGGGTCTCATTAGGGAGTATGACCTATTATCATTCTTATAATAAGCTCCCCATACATAGGGGAGGGTATATTCTAACAGATGGATTTGTTACATAGGTTGTGGTATTTATTACATTTCTGTTTACTGGACTTGAACCTACATAATTGAATTAGGAGTATGTTTATGATGGGGAACTGTTTGTCATTAAACATGTGATCCACACATGATGATTCTAATATATTGTTTTATCTTTACAGAGCCGTTTATATTGACCGTCACGCAAATGTCACTCATGGTCTCCTTTTACCCCTCGGACTATCCCTTCCCGCCTCCCTCTATTTGTATATATTTTCCCTAGTATTTTTTTTCTAATAATCCTTTTTTCTAAAATACATTTATTTACTGCACCCACTTTATGAGTATAAACTTTATTTGTAGGATTGCATTAGATTTGTAATAACATGGACACTTCTACAGGGCAGCTGTCTAGTTGTTATAGGATATGTATAAGGATATATGATGCGGGTATAACTAGGATACTCTAAGACACTGCCCCATTAGACGCTATTGATAAACAATGCCTCCCATGTGCAGTTCTATTACACAGGCTCATAGGGTGATGACGCTACTAAGCGCCGCCCCTGCCTGACATCACAGGTAAACAATTCCTCCTACATGTTGCCCGGTTACACAGATACACAGGGAGATGACGTGCGCTCCAGCGTCACTTCCTGTGACGCGGCTCCATCAATCTGGGCGATAGTCCCGCCCACTATTTAGACGATAACAACGCTGGCCACTAACACCTGCGGTACTAGCGGTGGATACCGCTTTCCTCGAGGCTTTATAGCGCCACCACCCACCAACGGTAAGCTGGCTTATTTACACACTTACACATGATATAGCGGTATTAACCCCTTTGTCACTTTTATTTTACAGACCGCTATCCATACACTTCTGGGGCTGTCACCTTTCAATAGTTAATATTAATACATTAACCCCACATATTACTCATGCTTCTTATGACAGATTATAGACCAATGTTAATGATTCCTCTGGTTTTTGTTCCATTAGACCTTTAAAGGGATTTCTGTACAGGATACATACATATTGAGGATATCATATTTATGTCCCGTCTTCCAATTCTTCCCCAGGTCAGTTTAGCACTTATTGAACCTAGGTGACATTCATTAAATCAGTTCTTATGCCTAATGATACGTCACTTATATTTAGATCACTGGATCTTTTGTGGATATTTTGGCCCATACTTTTCTTAACAGTGGTGCTTCATTCAAGTGGGTTATAAGGTCAGTTTAGTACCTATTTGAACCTAGATGACATTCATTAAATCAGTTCTTTTGCCTAATGATACGTCACTTATATTTAGATCTCTGGATCTTTTGTGGATAATTTGGCCCATTCTTTTCTTATCAGTGGTGCTTCATTCAAGTGAGTCATATGAACTTAGCCCAGTTTAACCCTATTTACGATTTTTCTCACATGACTATAGTGGCGACTTATACTCACACACTTTTATCTTATCCTAGAAATTCAGAGATTTGTTGAACATAAGCAGTCTAGGTAGGTCTGCATTTTTCTTTTTTAATTTTTATCCTTCCCTCCAATACCTTGAATCCGTCACTTGTGCACTGTTTGTAGTCTCTTTCTTTGGATTACTACTGTTAAAACTTGAAATTCTGTATTGTGCAGTGGTTGATTTATTTGCATGTATATTTTTTGTTACAATTTGCAGTGTACTGATGAAGGCTTACTGTAATAACTGAAACGTCTTATATTTGTGACTGCAAATAAAATTCTTCACATATTGCAAAAGTTGAGTGCCAAAAATTTTTTTCAATTACATACTCTGGTGTGGGAACCTTCTTTTTGTGCACCGACTCAGTTGTGCCACGATATATTAAAAAGTGACTATAGTGACCAGTCCTTCATACCGTGGGGCTATTAGCAGGAGCAGAAGCTAACCTGGAGTCTAAAGGAGCTACAATGACCTTTTTTTTAATCAATCTCAGTGGATAATGTGTCCATGTTCTGTATGGTTTTGAGATCGGTATTTACCCCTCTCAGTACTGTACGGTACAGATGATGCAGATGGGATGTCTACGATACAAAGAGTTTTTGCATGTATGGTGCAGATATTGTGAAAACTTATGAGCTATGATTGTGCCATCAGCAGAGGGTATCAAGCGTAACAAACAGCTGACACTGTGCTGCAAAGGTCAATAATGAAACTGGTTCTGATCCGTGAGATTTGACCCCTCGGGGCACCGCCCTCACACCATCGATGTCCTCGCAGCATGTCATTGGGGAGCCGACAGGGTGCATAGACTTCCTGGTTTGAACCGTGTTGGGGAGCCTATTAAGCCCTAAATGGCTGCCCTGTTAGTACAATACTGACTGGCACACAATATTGGCAGGTATGTTACGCAAGTGATCAAAGGATCGCATATTCAAGTCATCGTATTAGACCAATATTGTATATAAGAAATGTAAAAAAAAAAGTGCAGAGTGCCAAAAAGCAACAGACATTGGTTCTTCTAAGCAGCTGCCTAACACTCAGAAAATGAAAATGGTGGAAATCCTCTAATGCCAAGGTATCAAGGGCTTGAGCTGCTCATCTCTACCACTTGATAGGTCAGCATGTTAGTTAATTTGATTTTACAATTACTATGGACTAGGGAAAGGTTTATAAATTACCAGGAATAATAACAGAGGGATGGTATAACATAAAAGCTGCCATTGTGTTATGTAATGGGAAATGCAAGTATCTACTAAACGAGGATTTCTTTACCGCTTCTTTGGGGGACACAGTTATCCATATGTGTCACAGTCCCTGATCCAGGTTCTAGCCAGACTTCCGAACCTGTCTGCAGCCACCATTGCTCCTTCATTTAACCGTTGGTGTGTGCTGCAGTCGCTAGGAGGCTGACACTATGCAAAAAAAGGAAAAATAGCTTCTCCTCAGCAGTCTGGCACAAAGCTCGTCAGTTAGTGGTAAAGCAGTAGGAGAAGCAAAGATAACACAACTATGTACAAGCCCAATAAAAGGCACATAGGATAAAAACGGGTACAAAACCAAGGGAGGGTGCTGTGTTTCCCAATGAAGGCTCGAAGAAAGATTTTACGGTGAGTACCAAAACAGGGATTTTTGTGTACTCACCGTAAAATCCTTTTCCTCCGAGCCGCTCATTGGGGGACACAGGACCATGGGTGCATGCTACTGCCACCACTAGGAGGTTGATACTAAGTGAATACAAAATATGTTAGCTCCTTCTCTGCAGTATATACCTACCACTGGCTCCAGCCCAAAACCAGTTCAGTGACAAAGCAGTAGGAGATTATAATCACTAATTACCAAAGAACAAGCATAGCTATCAGGCCAGCAGGGTGGGTGCTGTGTCCCCCAATGAGTGGCTCGGAGAAAAAGATTTTACGTTGAGTACACAAATATCCCTGTTTCTCCTTCGCCTCATTGGGGAACACAGGACCATGGGATATCCTAAAGCATTCCCTGGGTAGGAAAAGCGACAACAGATTAAACGCCACAAACCAACTGTCTAAAGATGCACTACCGCTGCCTGCAGAATCCACCTGCCAGAGCTCGCATCTGCTGAGGCTTGAGTGTGGACATTGTAGTGCTTTGAGAATGTGTGCAGGCTGGACCAGGTCGCAGCTTTGAAAACCTGTTCCGCCGACGCCTAGTGCCGAAAGGCCCAAGACACGCCCACTGACCGATTGGAGTGTGCTTTGGTCCCCACTGGGATAGGCTTACCTCTGATGCCGTCCGTGAATCATACCTTCTGATAGCTCTCACGAGATCCAGATTGTGAAGAGCCTTCTCCACACGATGTACCGGTGCTGGGCAAAACGAAGGTAGGACAATGTCCTCGTTAAGGTGAAAGGAGGAAATGACTTTTGGCAAGAAGGGCGGGGACGGCCTGAGAACCACCTTGTCCCGGTGAAAAATTAGAAAAGGAGCCTGGCAGAACAGAGCAGTCAACTCCAAAACTCGCCTGATTGTCGTTACCGCAACAAGAAAGGTGACCTTCCATGAAAGGTGCGCTAGCGAGACGTCCTGTAGCGGTTCGAAGGGAGACTCCTGTAGAACACCTAGTACCAGTTTAAGGTCCCAGGCGTCCAAAGGCGCTCTATAGTGAGGTACCACGTGGGAGACACCCTGAATCAAAGTTCTCACCTGCGGCTTTGAAGCGATCCTGGGCTGAAACAAAGTGAACGGACAAGGTGGTGATCTGTCCCTTGAGGGAGCTCAGCGCTAGGCCTGAGTCCAGACTGGACTGAAGGAATTTAAAAATGGTGGGAATGGAAAACACCAGAGGACAACGACCGCGGTCTCTGCACCAAGCAAAGAAGGCTTTCCAGGTGCAGTGATAGATGCGTACCGATACAGGCTTCCGAGCATTAATCATTGTGGTAATCACCTCTTGGGAGAACCCAGCTTGGGTTAAGACCCAGGATTCAACGACCAGGCTGTTAAACACAGGGCTCGAGTTCTAGTGGCAAATTGGGCCCTGGGAGATCAAGTCCGGTCGATCCAGTAGTCGCCAGGGGATGAGTTGCACTAACTATGCGTACCACACCCGGTGTGGCCAGTCCGGAGCGACCAGAATCACTGGGATGCCTTTCGTTTTTATCTTTCTGATGATCCTCGGAAGCAACGTCAACAGGGGAAAACACGTATGGAAGACTAAACAGACTCCACAGAAGAACCAGTGCGTTAATTGCTTTTGGATTCCGGGACCGAGCTACAAACTCGGGCACCTTGGCGTTTAACCTGGACGCCATCAGGTCCACGTCCGGGGTCCTCCAGAGATGGCAGATCTTGTGGAAGACCTCCAGATGGACAGACCACTCTCCTGAGGCAAGACCTTGACAGATGAGGAAGTCTGCAGCCCAGTTCTCCACGCCCGGGATGTGAATAGCTGAGATGGCTGAGTGGCTCCTCTCAGCCCAGCGGAGGTGTTTCACCTTGCGCATTGCCGCCCTGCTATGGGTGCCCCCCTGATGATTGATATAGGCCACGGCCGTGGCATTGTCCGATTGAATTCAGATGGGACGACCTGCCAGCAGACTATGGAACAGCCGCAGGGACAACCGAATCGCCCAAATATCCAGGACATTTATCGGAAGGCGTGACTCCCGAGGTGACCAACGCCTCTGAGCAGTGTGGTGATGAAAGACAGCTGCTCCCCAGACGAGAAGGCTGGGGTCGGTAGTGACCACCAGCCAATGTACTGGGAGAAAGGATTTCCCCTGAAGGAGGGAAGACCATAACTTCCACCACCTGAGTGCCTGCTTGACCCGTGGGAACAAACAGCACGGTCGGTCGAGGGAGAACAGGCTCCTGTCCCAAGCTTCCAAAAGCGCATGCTGCAGAGGACAGAGATGTAGCTGGGTGAAGTGAACAGCTTCCATCGCTGCCACCATTTTTCCCAGGACCCCCAAGCCGAATCGAATGGAATGAGGAAATGGGCGACAAAGTGTCCGGGCTACCGGTTTGAAGGGCTAAGACCTTGTCTCGGGGAAGACTCACCAATCCTCGGGAGGTGTCCAGGGTCATCCCTAAGAAGGAAATCTGCTGAGCCGGAACTGGAGAAGACTTGTTCCAAGTTTATTAGCCAGCCCAGGTGAGAAAATGCATCCAACGTAATGCGGACGCACTCCACGCAGGCGTGTAAGGACGGCCCTTTGATCAGAAGGTCATCTAGGTAAGGCAAAACTACCATGCCCCGAGAGTGCAGAATGGACATGACGGACGCCATGACCTTTGTGAACACCCTGGGGGCAAGGGCAAGGCTGTGAACTGAAAATGTTCGTCACGAACGGCGAAGCGCAGGAACCTCTGGTGAGGGGGGAAAATTGGGATATGAAGGTAAGCATCCCAGATGTCGATGGAAGCCAAGAACTCCCCCTTCTCCATCGAGGATATGATGAGACGGAGGGACTCCAACCTGTAGTGCCGGACCTTAATAAAATGTATTTAGGAACTTTAGGTCCAGGATGGGCCTCACTGTTTCATCCTTCTTTGGAACCACAAACAGGTTTGAGTAGAACCCCTCTTTTTCTGGAACGGGAGTAATAAATTCAACTTGGCGGAGTGACTCGATGGCTTGGTAAAAGGACCGAGTCCACACCTCCGCTTTGGGGGGACGAGAAGGGAAGAACCGAGCCGGGAGGCGAGAAGCAAACTCTATTTTGTATCCGGAGGACACCAGGTCACTGACCCATTCATTGTGAACGACAGAGAGCCAGACACGGCAAAACAGGAGTAGGCCTACTCTGCTGGTGTCGAACGGACAATGCCACAAGTTATTTGTCCGAGAATCTCTGAGACCTGGATCCCTTAGATCTGGACTGCGGCGGAAGGGTCTTCCATGACTGGTTGGTTTTGTACGAGACCTGAGGACCCTTGTCCCCCTGAGCGGAGCGTCTCGAATCAGACGAGTTGGCCGTGGAAGACCAACCGGGATTGCTGCAAAGGAACGGAAACGTGTCTGCAACTGGAGGTGAAAAGGTCGCCTAACTTTCAGCTGGGGGAGGAACTTACTCTTCCCACCTGTGGCATCAGAGATAAGCTGATTTAGCCTCTCTCTGAACGACCGCTCTGGTAAGGCAGAGAGGTTAGGGACCTCTTGGATGCAGAGTCCGCTTGCCATGCTCTGAGTCATAGCGCCCGTCTGATAGATACTGCACTTGATTCCACAAGCGTAACGCAGTTAGCCGCGTCAGGGATGCGTTTATCAAGTAGTCCCCGGCCAAAGAGTTCTTATTGGCCAAATCCGCTGCCTCCGGGGGAAGATCACTACTCTGTATGGTCCTATTCAGAGGATCTGCCCAGGATACCATGGCTGTCACGGCCAAGGAGTGAGAGAGTGCCGTAAGGCTTCTGACCTGTGAAGCATTTGTCCGGCTGCTCTCTATGCTGCTGAACTATGTCCTGAAACTCGGGGTGATTGGCAAACACACTATGAGGACGTTTGGTCCTCTTTAAGGACACCGCGTGATCCGGGGTAGAAGCAGATTTCTCGTCAACCTTCAAAGTCTGGTTCACGGCGTCTATGAGACTATCCACCGTTGCCTGGTAATCCGGCGAGTCAAGGTCGAAGGGCCCGTCAGATTCTTACTCAAGAGTTATGTTCGCTACCAACCCCTGGTGAGGGAGAGTGAGAAACGGAGCTCACGGATGCAGAGGCGCAAAGCGGCCCAGGAGACGTGATATGGGTCAGTTTTCTAGATGCCTGTGTCTCCTTTGACTGAGAACAACCCCTGCAGGCCGACGGTCCCCGTGATGTAGGGGAACCCTCTAAGACAGGCATACTAATGCCCCTGTAGGGATCTTGAAGGGACTCAATTGCTTTGGCCAAGAAAACCATGGACAGTGACGAAGCCCACTCAGGGCGGCGAGGTACACTGGGATCGGTTGCGGCGGAAGGCTCCTGAGTGCGTTCGGGGTCACAGGTTTCACAGAGTGGAGTATTCTGTCCCCGCGGCAACGCAGCCTGACAGGAGGTACATGAGATGAACAAAACTTTATGTGGTTTATTAGCCCTCTTGATTGCTTTAGGGAAAGACATGCTGTACTCTTGCCCAGTATGGGACAGAAATGGCTAATGTCCAAATATATACTGCAGGGAAGGCTAGTGGTATAAAACAGCGCAGCTCTAAGGCAGCGCAGCTCTAAGGCAGCGCAGCTCTGCAGAGCAACTGCCCTATGTCAGCTCTGCCTAAAAGGGCTAGTGGGTATATGGCGGTACAGCACTTACCCAAGGTCCTGTGGCCCTGAGAGCGGTCCTCCTGGTGTCGCAGCCTTATGTCAGGGAACCGCAGGATTAAGACGGGGTTGCGGTCAGGAATCGAGTGCCAGACAGGTTGCGGTGGATGAGCCTGATGATGGCGCAGATCTATGCCTCTCTTTCCTCAGTAAAGATGGCTGCCGGGATTCAAAGAAGGCGCTCTCGCATTGAGCGAGAAGTGTCAAGCGGGAGGGCGGAGATACCGGCTTGTGGCCTAGCACAGGCTGAAGTTGGGTACTAACTTACCAGTGCCGGCTGGGAAAGCACCAAAGAGCTGCGACACGCTGCAGGAGCACCCCCGGACCCCAATACTCCCCTCCAGAGTAGAAGTGCCACTGATGAAAAAAAAAAACGCAGAGCCCTCGATCTCACTGCAGGTCAGGACTGCGGTATGGACGGTGCAGGGACCCTCAATCCACCAACCCTTTGTCAGGGAGGTGGAGAGGACCTGTCCGCCTCCTTCCACCACCAGTTAAATCAATGGTAATGCAGTGGGGGCTGCGCGGACGCCATCGGTGCCTCTGTACATCCCAGTGGTTAACTCCCGTAGGATTGGACAGGGCTGTTGTCCGTCTGTAGCCTGGCTTCAGAAGGGGGTACATGGAGGCGACACTCGATGTTCCCATCTGTTACTGGTGCAGAGAGATCGGCGCCCTGAAGGGAACCGTCGCTCCTCCAATAGCTCAAGACTGACTTGCACAGTTCAGGAGGGGATACGTGGAGGCGACACCCCACATTCCCGTCTGTTGTTGGTTTGGGGAGATCGGGCCTTTGAAAGGATCCGTCACCCCTATATTTCTCGTAGAAAATAGTAAAAAGGTAAAAAGTAAAAAACGGAATAAAAAATAAAATAAAAAATTATGGTCTGAAGACCAGACCCATGTGCCTCCTACAGACACTAAGCATGAACTGGTTCGGGCTGGAGCCAGTTGTAGGTGTATACTGCAGAGGAGGAGCTAACTTTTTTGAATTCACTTAGTGTCAGCCTCCTAATGACAGCAGCAACATACACAAATGGTCCTGTGTCCCCCAATGAGGCAAAGGAGAAATCCTTCTTTCTTTACTGAGTCATTGGTGGACACAGGTAACCATTGGACAGCCTGAGGCAGTCCCAAGAGTGGGGAACAGAATAAGCATGAAAGGTTAATTCGGGTGGTGGGCAACTGTCACCTGCAGTACCTTTCTTCCCAGGCCATCATCGGACGAGCCGTGGGTATGAATTCAGTAGAATCTTGCGAAAGTGTGCAAAGATGACCAGGTTGAGGCCTTGCAAATCAGACATGCAGAGGCTTTATGGTGAACGGCCCAGGAAGCCCCCGCCGCCCGGGTGAAGTGAGCCCTTAGGCTAAGTGCACACGTACCGGAACTCTCGCGGAAATTACCGCGAGAATTCCGGAATTCCATTCCGCGGGAAAATCGCATTTTAAATTCCCGCGATTTTCACGCGGAAAAACTAGCATGCTAGCGTTTTCCAAGCGATCTGGAGCATAGCTTGGAGAACTGATTGACAGGTTGGTCACACTCATCAAACACTGTGTTTGACGAGTGTGACCAACTTTTTACTACTGAGGCCGCCTATGCGGCATCAGTAGTAAAAGATAGAATGTAAAAAAATAAAATAAAAAATAGTGTTATTCTTACCTTCCGACGTCCCGCGCATCCGTTCCCAGTAATTCTTTGCGAAAATGCCCGCGATGACGTCCGTTCTCGCGGGATCGCGATGTCTCGCGGTCATTCGCGATGACGTCGTGCGAATGACCGCGAGACTTTGCGATCCCGTGAGAACGGACGTCATCGCGGGCATTTTCGCAAAGGATTACTGGGACCGGGAGCGTGGAGAGAGGCGGGAAGACTGCGTGGGACGCCGGAAGGTGAGAATAACAATATTTTTTATTTTAAATTCTATTTTTTACAGGGATATGGTACCCAAAGCCCGGAGGACAGTCTCCTCTCCTCCGGACCGTGGGTACCATCCGCATGGTGTGCACAGCCACATGCGGGAAGTAAGCAGAACAATGCATTCCTATGGGTGCGGGATCGCCGCGATTCCGCAAATTAATGAGCATGCTGCGGTTTTTACCGCGAAGCGATTCCACCGCGGTAAAAACCGCAGCATTAGCACAGCATTGCGGAATCCCATAGGAATGCATGGGATGCTTATTTTTTGCGTTTTCGCGGCAAAATCGCGCGGTTAAAACAGCCGCGGAAACGCGAAAAAAACGCCACGTGTGAACTCAGCCTTACACCCAGAGGGAGATGTCTGTTCTTGATGTAATATGCCTCCAGAATCGCTGAGCGACTCCAGCAAGCGATGATAGATTTGAAAGATCGGAGCTCCTTACGACGACTCTCAGGAACAACAGACAAGGTGTCAAGAGTGTCAAAAAGAAGCGGTTCTTGAGAGATAGAAATGAAGGGCTCTGACCAGATCCAGCTTGTGGAGAGACTTCTCCAGGGGATGAACAGGAGAAGGACAGAGAGAAGGTAGAACGATCTCTTCATTAATGTGGAAGGAAGAGACCACCTTAGGCAGGGAGGAAGGACAGGTCTGAGGACCACCTTAAACTGATGAAGAGTGAGTGGAGAGGCAAGATAGTGCTCCAGCTAAGAGACTCTGCTGATGGATATGATGGCTACCAAAAAGGCAACCTTCTATGAAAGGAGGGAAAATGTAGTGTCCTGAATGAGTTTGAAAGAAGGTTGCTGAAGAACGCCTAGCATGAGATTAAGATCCCACAGCTCTACCAGAGGACAATATGGAGGTGGCAAATGAGCGACACCCTGAATGAAGGTCTTGACCTAGGGAAGAGAAGCCAGATTTCACGGAAAAGAACGGAAAACACAGAGACCGGACCCTTAAGAGTACTGAGGGTGAGACCGGAATCAAGGCCTGACTGTAGAAAGACCGGTATGGAAAGGGAAAAAGACATAAGAACGGAATTATTGTCCTCCTTCAATGAAAGAAAGCATTCCAATATCTATGGTAAATGCGTGGGGATGCAGGTTTTCTTGCATTTATCATGGTTTGTTTGACCTGGGGAGAGAAATCAGCCTCCCTCAGAACAGCAGCATCAGCCATGCCATTAAATTCAGAGGCTGAGAAGTCTGGTGGAAGAGGGAGCTCTGTGAGAGTAGGTCTGGACAGTGTGGAAACATCCAGGGGACGTACGCGAGCAGGTTTACGAACTCCGTGTACCAGACCTACTAGGATTAACGGAACCCCCCCCCCCCCCCCCCCCGCTTTGCATGATCTTTGTTACAACTCTCTGAATTAGCAGGAGAGGAAAAAGATAGGGTAGCTGAAATTGGGACCACGGAATGACCAGAGCTTCAAAACCGATGGCTAGTAGGTTGTGAGACCTGGCTAAGAAACGAGGCACCTTGTGATTCATCCGAGATGCCATCAGATCGACGTCCGGGGTGCCTCATCTCTGACAGATCTGGTCAAAGATGGTGGTGTTGAGACCACTTGCCTGAGGAGAGACCCTGATGACTAAGGAAGTCGGCAGCTCAGTTGTCCACTCCTGGAATGTGAACAGCTGATATTGCTGGTACGTGCAATTCTGCCCAAAACGGAATCCTTGCAACCTCCACCATGACAGACTTGCTGGTGTCCTGCCTTGGTGATTTATATACGCCAAGGCTGTGGCGTTGTCTAACAGAACACGAACTGGATCACCCGCAAAGTGATTCTGCCAGTGGCTAAGGGAGAGGTAAATTGCTCTGATTTCCAGCAAATTGAAGGATAAAGTGGCCACCTGAGAGTTCCATCAACCCTGGGCTGTGTGATTGAGAAAAAACGCTCCCCATCCGAGGAGACTGACGTCGGTGGTGACAACTTGCCAGCGGAGGAAGGAACGATTTCCGTGTAGAACCAAGGCGGAGAGGGTCCACCATGTCAGAGATTATCTCACCCAAAGAGATAGCAGAATGTGACAGTCCAGGGAAGAGGTCCTCTTGTCCCAATGTAGAAAAGCAGGGACTGTACTGAAACCCAAAAGAGGGAAGCTCACTAGTAGCAGTTTGGGATTAAATAAAACGTAACCTTTAATCAATTACTCTAAAATCCCACATAAAAACAGGAATATAAAGTGCACCCGAGCAAAACTCCACAACAAACAGTGCAATTGTACATAAGAAGCGGTAATACAGTCATATCTCTGTATACGGTATTTAACCCCTTACTGCCATCGGACAATGGCAGTATCCCCCGCTTTGATGTAGACTCCGGCAGTGAGCCCACCTCAAAGCCGGGACATGTCAGCTGTTTTGAACAGCTGACGTGCCCGCAAAGGCCGCAAGCGGAATCGCGATCTGCAGTTAATCTGCTACATAGAGATGATCTGAGCATTTTGTGGAGAACCTCAAGAGGGGAATAAATGGTCTCTATTGTCCACCCATGGAGGAGCATAATCTATATACTGCATATGCAATTTCTGGACATACATCTACTATGTTCTTTAAATGAAATATTGAGAGAAGTACTAACCATCTTGTTAATGTGATATATAAGGGTGTATCAGGCTATTATGGGGATCCATTAACATTAAATAGAAGGGGATGCTAATAGAAATTTGATGTATATGAATGGTATAGCCTATGGACCACGAGCCTGAAGTAAATGTGAACATTGGTGGGATACGCATACGGATCCATAAACATCAATAAGTTTTTGACAAATTGTGTATAAAGGACAGTATATGGTTTACCGCTTCATATGTACATTTGCACTATTTGTTGTGCCGTTTTGCACGGGTGCACTTTATATTCCTGTTTTTATGGGAGATTTTAGAGTAATTGATTAAAGGTTACGTTTTATTTAATTCTAAACTGCTACTAGTGGTCCTCTTGTCACAAGCCGACAGGAGGGCTAGTTGAAGGGGATCGGTATGGAACTGGGCAAAGGGTACGGCTTCCATGGCGGCAATAATCTTCCATAGTACACTCACGCAGAGTCGCAGGGGATGTGGTGATGACCATTTCAGGAAACAGATCCGCAGGCTGAAAGTGGACGATGTGGGTGACACCACACTGTTCTCACGGTTGCAAGAGTGCGGGAAAACAGGATGAGAAATTACACCTTGTTACCCTGTAGAAGAAGGACATGAAAGAAAAAAAACAAAACATTAATAAAAAACAGGGTGACCTAAAAATGAAAAGATGGATCTGAAATCAGATCCTGGTCTGCATCCTACTGACACTAAGCTTAAACTGGCAAGCTTTGTGTCAGTCGGTGGGTATATACTGCTGAGGAGGAGCCAACTCTTTTTTTGCATAGATTCATCTTGCTAGTGAGAGCAGCATACACCCATGGTTACCTATGTCCCCCAATGAAGCGACAAAGAAAGCTTTCGGAGAAGCAGAGGTTTTATTAAATACACACTCCCAAAGAGGCAACATGAACAAAAGGAAGGGTGCTGTGTCTCCAAATGAAGGCTACGAGAAATCGATTTTATGATATGTCCAAAAATGCTCTTTTTTCAGACACTTCACTGGTTGATAAAGGAACCATAGGACAACCCAAAATAATCATTACAGCAGGAAATAGGTATGAATTTTGAAGGCAAATCCTTCAACTAGTAATCCGAGCACACTTTTGCCCAGACTCACATCTGCTGAGGCAAAATTGTGAACACCATAGAATTTTGAGAATGTGTGAATGGGGGACCAAATAGCAGCTTTACGAAGCTGCAATGTCGATGCCTGATGGCGAAGATCCCAAGATGCTCCCACTGCCCGAGTGGAATGAGCCTTGATCCCTAGCAGGAATGCTTTGTTCTTGACTTTATAAGCTTTCTGGATGGCAGAACGGTTCCAGAAGGAAATGGTTGCCTTGGAAGCAGAAAGACCTTAGCGGTATCCTTCTGGAATGATGAACAGGGAAGCGTTCACCTTCAGGTAGTGACGCACTACTCTGTCCAGATCCAAACAGTGTAAAGATAACAAGGATTAGAAGGAGGAAAGTTGAGGGAAGGAAGAATGATCTCTTTGTTCAGGTGGAATGAAGAAACCACATTGGGAAGGAATGAAGGCACTTCGCCGAACCAGGTGAATGAATGTTCTGCGGTCCAGTCGAGAGGATGCAGACCAACGACCGGCAGAACCGTGCTCTGTCTTTTAGGTCAGGAAAATGCCCCTCTGTTACCCTATCTGAGGAGACAAATGAAAATTAGAAAAAATAAAGTACACAGTTGTCAGAAACTGGTCTGACGCTCCAGTTCCACGTCTGCCCCCTAAGTGACAATAAGCTAAATGGTTGCCAGTAGTCAGTGTAGCCAGCTGGTGAGGAGACAACTTTTTTCTTCGTTGTAATTCTCACAGAATGTAAGCTCTTGCGAGCAGGGCCCTCACTCCTGTTGATTTATGGGTTATTCTGACTATTGTCTGCACAAGTCCCCTCTGTAATGTAAAGTGATGTGGAATATGATGGCGCTATAGAAGTAAAAATTATTATTAAATCTTAGTGTCAGCCATGGTTCCTGTGTACTTCAATAAAGCGTCCAAGAAAAAGAAATAAAAAAAAAAATAAATAAAATAAAAATAAAAATAGACAGCAGGTCATTAAAAAAATGCAAGGTAAGAGGATGGAAGGCCACTAACACACATGGTAGGGAATGGTGGAAATACCTCAACCAACTTTGTTTTATCGATGTCAGAAGTCTTCAGTCGGGCCATAAGTTTTCCAGCTGGAATAATCTTGCTGTAAAATGGCAGGCCCTTCCTTCCAGGAAACGTTTCTTCTGTATCAGCATAAGCATGTTCAGCATAAGCATGTTCAGGTTCTTCGTCGGGAGGTTTCACATTTTCAACTGTCCGTTTTGCAGTCATCGGCTTTGGAGGGTCAGGATTTGACTGCTTTTTAGAAGACACTGCAATCTTATCTTGAGAAGTAAAGGTAGACTTCTCTTCACTTCTATGTTTTTGGGACAGCTCAATATTAGAGCTTCCAAAAGTGATGGACTGTGGCTCTTTGCTGGTCACGTGTTGAGAAGTAATGTGTACAACTTTGCCACCGGGAAGAGGAGGATGGTAATCTGAGATGATTTCAATGAGTTTGGTTGGACCATTGTCGGCAACTGCTTTGCATGTTTTATTTGCAATTTCTGTATAAGCAAAAAAACAAATATATATAACTGGATGAAAAAGACAACAACAAAAGCATACAAAACCACTGTGCCCTAGAATATAGTTCTATAACTTTACCATACACGCCATCGTCGTCCTCTTCTTGCTTTATGGCCCTGATAGTTTTATGGTCATGTCCCTGAAAATCAAAATAAAATAGTGAACGGCTGTAATACCAGAAATCACTGGCAATGTCAACAATGGTATTTATTGCTCTGAATAGTATGCTTGGATCTAATATACAAGGCTCAAATATGAGTCAAATGTATACATCAAAGAGGAGAGGGTAGAGATAGATTAAAACAAGCAGGTGGGAAGGTGCACTTAAATCTTTAGCTACGCCACCCTCCTCTGATAGAGAACAGTGCCTCTCCTGATTGATAATTCAAACTAGTGACAGGATTGTTCTGCTAGCCTGAGCTGTTCACCCTCTCTGCTGCTGCTGCTGACAGAGGTAACATTGCCTCTGTTAGCAGCGTCGGAGAAGCACTGAAGCTGTTCGTCTCAAGAGTAGCACTTGAAATTTCTATACCACAGAGTTTGTAATCTTTATACTACTTGCCTTGGAGACAGGCCACCTCTGATACGCTGCAGCGGTGGCCACTGACCTTGCCAACCAACAGAGAGCTATAAAATTAGAAATCGCTTTGTTCTTGAGAAGGCACAGTATTTTTCACAAATTGTAAGGTTGCTTGTTTTTACAAACACTTTTTAATTTTTATAGAGGGTCTTTCACCAGTTTGAAATCCGGCCATGTTATGAAATAGTGGCCACAGAGCTGAGTAAAATGTAGTTTTTGAATTTTTCATCTCCATTGCGGAGATATTAACTTGTAAAGTGTAGGTTACATTTTATGTTAATTCCAAAGAGGGCGGTACCAAGATTTTCTCTTTGAGAGGAGTGCACTTCATTCCCAGAATGACAAGGACCATTCATTGTCCATTCTTCACAATAACTTAGAAAGGTCTTTCTCCTGAGACATGTAATGACAGACAGTCTGATCATCTCATTGTTCTCACTACAGAGCTGTGTGTGAGTACACATGCCAGGATTAGAGCAGAGATCAGCGTGATTATAAATCCTTATGAGCTTTCATCTCAGAAGAGGCAGAACAGCCCAGCTGAAATTTATCTCAGTACAAACACCTGTGCAACTCTCCTCACAGTTCTGCTATATCCTCTACCCAAACAATGACGGCTTGAGATGAAAGCTGCAGGTTCATAGTCATAACATATATATATATATATATATATATATACACATACACACGGAATCAAGTAAGTCATGAGAACACATAAGGTAAGACCAAAAGTCAGTGTTATAAGAAAGGAGGGAGCCAAAAGATGGAAAAAAAATGACGATGATTTACCTCAGACCTGCGGTGCCACAGCCCCCACACGCGTTTCGGCTATTGTGCCTTTTTTCTTTATATGTTCTCATGCTTGTTTGCACTGGACCTTTTCCATGATTGACTTTTCGTTTAATGGTTAGTAAAGGTTATGACAATTTTGTCACAGTGTGTTTGTTATCTTTTAATATGCACTAGGTTCATATAATCGCACGTCTCTGATTTACTACCAAAACTTTGTAACCATGCAAACCTCTAAAGTGAGAAAAGTGTCTATCAGTGCATGTCTCACACAGGAGAAAGTCTGTTCTAAGCTACTGTTGGGGCGTGTTCTTGTCTCCCCTGTATAACGCCGCCTGCTTACAATTGGTCAACCTCTTGCAGTGTATCAAGTACACACCCCTCCAAAGAAAAAATAAAACCCAGGTGGACTTATAAATTACAACATAACTTTACAAGCTAGCATCTCTGTGTTGAGACAACCCCCTTTTTTATCAAGATATGTTTATTCAACCATTGATCAAGATTAACAACAGACATTTGTAAAAAAAATATGATTATTGACCTCCTACATATTTAGTGTGAGACAACCCCTTTTAAACTTTTTTTTTTAAATCCCAAATATTTTTCCACCTCCAAGATAATTAAAAACAACAACAAAAAGAAACCAAACACAAGATTACCTGGTGACGGGTGGATAGGTCACATATGCCTCGGCCTTTGGCTTTCTTTTCCTCTGGCGCTTTTCGTTGATAGCCCCTGACTCGAGCACATGTCATCATATTATTAAAGTATAAATATACTGTATCTTCCTTTGTCTGGAAATAAAAAGTTGTAATTAACAAAATATCTTGAAAGCCACACGTCCATGTAATCATCAGTCAATTTTTCTACTGTATATTTAGTGTTGAGGGTGCCAAGGAGAGTAAAAAGTACAGTGCCGGCAAAAAAAATCTTTACACTTGCGCAGCAAAAAAAAAACTTTACATATAAAATCCACATCATAATTTCACTTTTTAAAAGTGTACACAATGGGGGAGATAATAAAAAACTGTCTAATATTAAAGCTGGCTTTGTTGCAAATATCAACCAATCAACGCTCAGTTTTCACTTCTCTGGTAAAGCGAAAGCTGCACTCTGATTGGTTGTTATGTGCAGCTCAGCCAGTTTTGCTATTAGGCAGTCTTTTATTATCTCCCTCAGTTTTTTATTATCTCCCACAATGGGTCGAAAGAAGCTTAAAATGGAAGAGAAATCCCGTGCCTTGACTCTGCTCGAGAAGGGGGATTCGGTGATTGCTGTAGCTAGAGATCTGGGAGCGTCAAGAGAAGCAATTTATCAACTGAAGCGGTCGGCTGCATCATTGCCTCCTGGGATGGTACCGCAGAGGAAGTCAGGCTCTGGCGCACCTAAGAAGACTTCACCAAGGACTGATAAGCTTCTTAAGCGTGAAGTGATGTCACATCCTTCTATACCTGCTGTTGAACTAAAAAACAAGTACCCTATGCTCCTCCAGAACATCGCAACTAGGACAATTCGTCACTGCCTACAGAAGGACCTGGGTCTACCAAGTTGCCGTGCCGCAATGAAGCCCCTGCTCACAGCAGCAATGAAGAAAAGGCTTGCCTTTTGTAAGAAATATCAAGATTGGACATCTGAAGAGTGGAAGAAAGTGATGTTTAGTGATGAGAGCACCTTCAGGCTGGTCAGGGGAGGCTCAAAGGTTGTGCGTCGTCCGAGTACCGTGTCTCAGTATGACCCAAAATATACAGTTAAGACTGTTAAACACCCAGACAGTGTGATGGTGTGGGGTGCATTCAGTGGAAGCATGGGCAGGGCAGGTTTGTACTTCCTTCCCAAGAACGTAATTATGAAAGCAAGCAATTATATTACTGTTTTGGAAGAACACAAGCTTACTTTTTGGGTCATACATCAGTGTGATTACTTTATGCATGATAGAGCCCCTGTCCACAAAGCCAAGGCCGTGAGAAAGTTTCTCAGTGACCATAACATTAACATTTTAGAGTGGCCAGGTAATTCCCCTGACCTTAACCCCATAGAAAATGCCTGGAATTTAATGAAAAACAAGGTTCAAGAGACACGACCCAGCAACATCAACAATCTAAAGGAGGTGCTGAAGACACTGTGGGTAAACATGGTCTCCACATACTTAGCCAGCCTTGCTGAATCCATGCCTAAACGACTGCAGATGGTGATAAAATGTAAGGGTGACACGACAAAATACTAATTGTAATAAAATATCCACAATAAAATACTTGAATCCACTTGAATATTAAGATTTTGTGGTTTCATTGAACTTGTAAAGATTTTTTTTGCCGGCACTGTAGTCTCAGGAGTTGAGGGAACAGCAGGGAATTTTTAATTGGTGTACATTATGAAAATGGTTACATTATTTTAAAAGGACCATGTGTTTTTATGCGGTATGACATGGCATAAGTAGATCCAAGCGGGGTCTTACCACTATGCTTGGACAGACGGGTTTGCCTCTTTCAGTAGACTTGTTCTTTTCTATGTGCCTTTGGTGCAAAATTCTCACCTTAACAATTTCACCCTGTTTAGGAATACATAAAGGCTCTGGATCATCTGCAACATCAGATCGATTCCAAATAGGAAAACGAATTGGTGCCCGCATATCTGATCTCCTGTCATCTGAAAAAAAATAAAAATAAAGAAGAGTCACAATTTTGTGACATTCCGAGCAGTTTTACCCCAGAATTTTGATGAAAACTATTTGATTGCTCGGGCGGCTCAGGTCTATGCCCATGCAAATCGGGAGCACATTTGTCATTACTTACCGCCTTCAATAGACTTCCTCTTCCTGGCTTTCATGGGTCTGTTACATAGGCCATCTATAGACAATTCCTCAACTCCATGTTCAGGCTGGTAACCATGTCCAGGAATAGGAGATAAATCAATCTCAGCCTTTTCCTGCAATGTCCTGCTTTCTTTAGCCTTGAGTCCATCTTTTCCAGCGTACGATTTGCTCTTCAGGCATTCATAACTAAACATACAAGCCTCATGGCTGCAGTGAGTGGTCGGACGTCTTGTAAGACTTATACTGGAACAAATGCAACCTAATCGGCAAAATTCATTCTTGCATGAGGATTTTGGTTTTTTGTTGAAGGTCAGGATAGGTTTCTTTTTCAGGGAAGCCTTGGGATGAAAACAAAGAACATATAGATAGTTTAGAAAAGTTGAAAAGAAGCTGCAACCCATAAAAAAAATAAATTAAAAAGCAGAATAAAAGCAAAACAAGTGTGATAAAACACTGCCAGCAAGGTAGATAAGTTTGGTGAGTGAATGACTAGTAGATACTGTTTTTATCCTATTAATTTAATTAAGGTGTATAAAGTATAATTAAGTTGTATATGAACTGCTGAATTGTAAAGCGCTGCGGAATACGTTGGCGCTATATAAAGACTATTATTATAAAGCAAAAAAGTAAACGAGTTTTAACCAGATCCAAGACCCATTTACCCACGTCAAGGATAATAAAAAATAAGGTCAATAAACCCATGTAAAATAGGTTACATAATAAAGTACATTAAATATAAACTGTGTTGAGAACGGTGACAAATTTCCCTTTTGCTAATGTGTCACGTACATGATCGTGGGGTGCAAATTGGTTGTCATGTCATACATATTATATACTGCAGGGATTCAGGCTCACAGGTAGGCATTAGGTAGCGTTCACACAGGCAAGGTGCGTTGGTTCAAAGATGCACAGTTTTATTTCTTTCGTAAAACCCTAATCGATTGAAAACCAAAAGCAGCATAAAAGGTATCACAGCAACTAAATAGTTCTTCTTTATAGCTTCATTGGGGAACACAGGTAACCATGGGAATATGCTGCTGTCGCTAGGAGGCTGACGCTAGGCAAAAAAAGGAAAATAGCTCCTCCTCTGCAGTATACACCATGTGTCAGGCACTAGGCTACTCAGTTTAAGCTTAGTGTCTGTAGGAGGCAGACCGGGATCTGTTCCCAGATCCCCATTTTCCTTTTCAGGTTCCCTGTGTGTTATTAATCTTTTCCTTTTGTCTTCCAGGTTCCTTTGTTCTCAGGGTAACAGGATTTAATTTCTCACCCTGTTTTCCCATACTTATGAAACCGAGAGAGCAGTGTGAGCCCACTCTCGGGCCCGCAAGGCAGGACCCAATCCCCTTTAGGGGTGCTTCAGTGTGATTCCTGGTGACCCGTCCTTGCCTTTTCCCCACCTCACCCCTCTACTCAGATAAGGCTGGGAGGAAGACCGTGGTCACCAGCGGTGGCCTTCCCCCTTATCAGGGAGACGGTGTGGGAAAGAGGATCCTTTATTACAGCGATCCTCACACACCAGAGGGCTCCTGAAGTTATCCTCATTGCTGCAGAGGGACCGGGACTCACCGCAGAGGTAGGTCTCCTTACTTTCACTCCGCAGCTGCAGGCGTCATCCCAGGGAACACTGTCCCTTCATCTCAAAGGGACAGGGTGGCGTTAGTTGAAGGGACAAGCCGTCACAACTGCAGCCATTTCTCCCATGGCTGGTCTCAGTGCTAGCGGGCACACCCCCTCCGTTTGCTGGCAGCACCTCTTCCCGTGCACTCTATCCAATAGGAGGTCTCTTCCTCCTCTTTCAGTCTGGCCACGCCCCCCTCAGCACGCTCTTTTGGCGCATTTTTCCACACCTATCACGGAGCTTCTCCTTCCTGGCTGCTCACGCCCCCCGGAGTGTCAGCAAATCTGAGGAGGACCTTCGTTTTCTCCGGCCAACAAATCTTCCTGGCTGTTCACGGCCCCGGCATGTTAGCAATAGGATTCTTACTTTCTCTTTTACCGGCCTGCTGACTACAGTGCACGGACGTGCGGTGACACAGCCGAGGCTACATCAGCTTCTTTATATCACCATATCATGCGCTCTGCAGACGTGCGGACACACTGCACACAGGGGGACACAGCCATCCGCAGTTTTTTTTGCTGGTCATCACTGGCACTGGGTAGGCTCTGCTCTATTTATCTTGTCTCCTTCACATCAGTATTTCCACGGCTCGACTTATGCCCAACCTTAGAGAGGCTTCTTTTTGCCCCTCTAAGCCCACTGTGAATCATTACATCTGTGCCCGCTGCCAAAGAAAGTGGTCTTCAGGCCAGCTTTCCCTTTTTTGCCTGTCCTGCAGTCCTTCCACTATATCTGTCCTACAGGAGCCCCCTAACTTCGGCAATTACCCTATCTCTGAACCTAAAGGAGGACGAGGCACCTGCTTATGAGAACTCGTCTTCCTTCAAATGGGTAAAACGTCTTTCCCGGAATTTTCTCAATCACAGGGAATTTGAAGCGATTATGTCTAAACATAAAGTCAAGATACATTATATCCGGTCTGCAGGAACAGAGGCCGCTATCTGCAGACCGGATATAACTTCAAGAGAAATGTGCTGTCTTCCAGGTGCAAAAATTAAAGATGTGTCTGACAGGATATCAGGACTCTTCAGACCTACAGATGACTACCCATTCCTGCTACTACATGTGGGGACAAATGACACAGCAAGAAACGACCTGGAAACCATCTGCAGAGACTTTGAAGACTTAGGCAAGAAAGTGAAAGAACTGGGAGCGCAGGTGGTCTTCTCTTCCATCCTCCCAGTGGATGGCCATGGAACAAGGAGGTGGAATAAGATTCTGCAGGTGAACAACTGGCTACGTTGATGGTGCCGTCAGCAACGATTTGGATTTCTGGATCACGGAGTGAACTACTTATACGATGGACTACTTGCTAGAGATGGGGTGCACCTTACGAAGACTGGAAAGCATGTATTTGGAAGTCGCCTTGCTACACTTGTAAGGAGAGCTTTAAACTAGAACAACATGGGAAGGGAAGCAAAAGACCAGAAAAAACCATACACCTGACAAATGCTATTGAGAACTCTGCTATTAGAAGTGGAAAGGAAGAACAAAAACGAAAGAATCTAAATAATAAAAATATTGGAGAAAGAGAAACCAATCACAAACTAAAATGTTTCTATACTAATGCACAAAGCATGGGCAACAAACAAGGAGAATTGGAACTACTAACACAGGAAAAGAAATATGATGTCATTGGAATCACTGAAACTTGGTGGGACAATACACATGATTGGAATACAAGACTAGAAGGATACAACTTATTTGCAAGAAACAGACTTGATAAACGAGGAGGGGGTGTCGCATTGTATGTTAGAAACGCGTATATCTGCACAGAGATTGAAGCTTCAGAGACTGGGAGTTCTGTGGAAACTGTTTGGGTAAGAATACAAGGACAGAACAATGGAAAGGACACCATTGTAGGCATTTACTACAGGCCGCCTGTGCAAGCTGAAGATATGGATGAACTCTTTATGCATCAAATTGCCAAGTTCTCCAAAAAATATGACATAGTTGTCATGGGAGATTTCAACTATCCAGACATTTGTTGGGAATCTCTCTCAGGCAAAACGAACAGGTCAAGGAAATTCTTATCCTCTCTTGCTGACAACTTTATCTTCCAAAACGTAAGGGAGAAAACAAGGGGAACTGCTACCTTGGATCTAATCCTTATAAACAGGGAGGAAATGGTTGAGGAGGTAAAAGTGGCTGGGACCCTAGGAGGTAGCGACCATGCTATTTTAGAATTTTGGATAACTAGAGGCGGAAGACCTGTGAAGACTCAGACGTCAAGGTTAGATTTCAGAAAGGCAGATTTTAAGGGATTCAGAAAAAGAATTGGAGGGATCCAATGGCTGGATATCCTTAAAGACAAAAATGTCCAGGAAGGATGGGAAATCTTGAAAAATGAAATTCTCAAAGCACAATTGTTAACAATTCCAAAAAGAGGGAAGAATAGGAAGCATTTAAGGAAACCAGGATGGATGAACACAGAACTTAAGCACATGCTAAAAAGGAAGAAAAAAATGTTTATAAAATGGAGAGAGGGAGGCATATCTAAAGAAGAATATAATGCTGTCTGCAGAACCTGCAGAGCACAAATGAGATTAGCTAAAGCTGAAAATGAATTGAGGCTTGCAAGAGATGTCAAAAGCAATAATAAAGGATTTTGGGGATATGTCAAAAGTAAAAGAAAAGTCAAAGATGCTATAGGATTTTTACAGGATGAAAATGATGAAATGGTAAGACAGGATGTTGAGAAGGCTGAACTTTTAAATTCCTATTTTGCATCTGTTTTCTCTCAGAAAGGAAATGTAACATCAACTGTTATTGACTGTCCTATTAAGGGAATAGAAGAATCCAGGATATCTATAAACAGAAAGATAGTGAGGAAACACTTAGCTAACCTAAATGAATTCAAGTCTCCAGGTCCAGATGAATTACACCCCAGAGTACTGAAGGAGATAGCAGAAGAAATTTTTGAACCCCTCTCCATAATCTTTGAAAATTCTTGGAGAACAGGAGAAGTCCCAGAAGACTGGAGAAGAGCAAATGTTGTTCCTATCTTCAAAAAGGGGAAGAAGGTGGACCCAGGCAACTATAGGCCGGTGAGTCTGACTTCTATACCAGGAAAGATCTTTGAACAAATTATTAAACAACATGTATGTCAATACCTGGATAAGAATGAAGTGATTAAACAGAGTCAGCATGGGTTTGTAACTAATAAGTCATGTCAGACTAACTTAATTTCCTTCTATGACGGTATCACTGATTGGGTGGATCAAGGAAATGCTGTAGATATAGTATATCTTGACTTCAGCAAAGCATTTGACAAAGTCTCTCATACAATCCTTATTGAAAAAATGACTAAGTATGGAATGGACAAGGCAACTGTTAGGTGGATTCATAACTGGCTTAGTGATCGGACCCAAAGAGTGGTCGTAAATGGCTGCACATCCAGTTGGAAGAATGTCTCAAGTGGGGTACCACAGGGCTCTGTCTTGGGCCCTGTATTGTTCAACATCTTTATCAACGATTTAGATGAAGGAATTGAGGGTAAACTGATTAAATTTGCTGATGACACAAAGCTAGGAGGGATAGCTAATACTAGAGAAGAGAGAGAGGATTCAAAAAGATTTAAATAAACTGGAGAAGTGGGCAGCAACTAACAGAATGGTTTTTAACAGGGAGAAATGCAAAGTACTACATCTGGGCAATAAAAATGAAAAAGCATATATAGAATGGGAGGAATAGGGCTAAGTGACAGCACATGTGAAAAACACTTGGGTATACTAATAGATCACAGACTGAATATGAGTCAACAGTGTGATGCAGCAGCAAAAAAGGCAAATGCAATTCTAGGATGTATTAACAGAAGCATACAGTCTAGATCACGTGAAGTCATTATTTCCCTCTACTCCTCTTTGGTCAGACCTCATCTGGAATATTGTGTCCAGTTTTGGGCACCACATTTTAAAAAAGACATCAACAAACTGGAGCAAGTTCAGAAAAGAGCGACCAGAATGGTGACCGGTCTGCAAACCCTGTCTTATGAGGAAAGGTTGCAGGATTTGGGAATGTTTAGTTTGCAAAAGAGAAGACTGAGAGGAGACTTAATAGCGGTCTACAAATATCTAAAGGGCTGTCACATTGTAGAAGGATCAACTTTATTCTCATTTGCACAAGGAAAGACTAGAAGCAATGGGATGAAACTGAATGGGAGGAGACACAGATTGGATAATAGAAAAAACTTTTTGACAGTTAGAGTGATCAATGAGTGGAACAGGCTGCCACGTGAAGTGGTGAGTTCTCCTTCAATGGAAGTCTTCAAACAGAGGCTGGACAGACATCTGACTGGGATGATTTAGCGAATCCTGCTTTGAGCAGGGGGTTGGACCAGATGGCCCAGGAGGTCCCTTCCAACTCTACGATTCTATGATTCTATGATTCTAAACACTGGGAACACCCTGAAAAGCGCTTCCCAGGAAGGAAGTAGGTAGACATCCTTTATCCCGTTAGCCTGTCTTCTAAGAAAGTCTTGTCTCTACTGGATGCTGCATCTCTTAAGGATTCTACAGATAGACATATTCAATCCTTGGCTAAGTCAGCCTTTGAAGCAGCTGGCGCCTCCCTCTGTCAAATTTTTGCCTCCACCTGGGTGGCAAAGTCCATGTCTGCCTGGGCAAGAATGCTTTGTCAGGGTATCCTAGCGGCAGCTCCTCCGGATGAGATGGCAGATTTGGTAGACCAGATTGCCCACGCCGACAAATATCTTCGGACCGCAGGAGGCGGCTGGTTGTTCCACCAAAGCTACCAGCAACATTGTTGCTATATGCCACATTTTCTGGTTGAAAGAGGGAATACAGATCCACCATTAAAAAAGTCCCTCACTAGCCTTGCCTTCCAAAACTCTACTTTCTGGGTCTAACTGGATCAAATAATTTTCAATGCTACCGGAGGGAAAAGCACCTCGCTTCCCCAGTCCAAGCCTAAATTTCCCTTTAATAGGAAAACATTGCTTCAATTTCCTTCCTTTTGGCCCTTCTCTTCTTCAGGGACTTCCTCCCAGCAGGAACACTTTTCCGCCCAAGGGGAAAGGAACAAGTAATCTTTCAAACCAGCTCCTCACTGGAGACCAAAGGGGTGCTCTTCCAAGCCATCACGGTCCAGCACTAACAGGTTCTCCTCGGCGTGACAGGTCACCACTACCACCCGGGAATCTCTCCAGGGTGGGAGGCCGACTTCTCTTCCGGGAAGCATGGTTGTCGGAGGTCGATGATGCCTGGGTCAGAGAGATAGTGACATCCGGTTACAAAATAGATTTTTCTTCCCCTTCAGGAAGACGTTTGTCTTGCCCGCCAAGATTCCCGTCTCAGGCCCCAGGAATTCTTCATTCCCCTACTACGCACAGGAGTAATCGTAACAGTTCCCCGGAATGAATGGTTTTCAGGGTTATACTCCAATCTTTTCATAGTCCCGAAGAATAAAGGATCGCTCCGTCCGCTCTTGAACCGTCACGTTCAGATCCGTCATTTCAAGATGGAGTCCCTACATTCGGTAATCGCCTCCATGGAACCGAGAGAATAGACATTCAGGATGCTTATCTTCACATTCCTGTTTGTGTTCAGCATCAGATTCCTACGGATTGCGATCCAGGGCCACTATGAGTTCACAGTTCTTCCCTTCTGCCTGGCCTCTGCCCCCAGAGTATTCAAGAAGGTCATGGCCACCCTTTGCTCCAAGGGGTTCCTCATAATTCCTTACTTGGACGATCTTCTGATCAAGGGGCCGTCCCATAGAGACTGGGACCAGAGTCTTCATATCATCTTGGACACTCTGGTACATCTCGGCTGGATAGTCAACAGGGAGAAGTCCTCCCTGACCCCAGCACAGCACCTGGTCTTTCTTGGCATGAGGTTCGACACGGCCCAAGCCAGTGTCTTTCTTCCAAAGGAGAAGTTTCTCTCTCTCTACTAGGGGATCCGCACTCTAAAAGAGACCAGCTTCTCTCCCCCACGGCCCTGAATTAAAGTTCTGGGAAAGATGATTCCCGCCATGGAAGCCGTGCCTTTTGAAAAATTTTCATACACTTCTTCAGCTGGCCTTCGTCAGCTTGGGACAAGAGGACCGTCTTCCTGGACCGGCCCGTACTTCTGGTCTCTCAAGGTAAGGCAGTCCTTGTTAGGAACAGCGGAACGCACTAAATAAATAATAAAGTGCGTTCGCCGCTCGGGGTCCACCGTGCAGAAGGTGTTAACACTGCTGCTGAATAATGGCAGATGCGCTATATGGCGGTATAACGCGCACGGGTTAAACGCCACCCGATGTGCGCTGAGCGGACTCTGTTAGCTCACAGAGGCGCTGTAACAAACATAAATGCCGAGCCTGTTAGACTCACAGGGAGGGGAATCACAATAAGTCAGTCACCAGAATCATACATCCATCACCATTCACACATCTAGCAAGTAAAGTCTATACTAGCGCATGGCCGAGCGGCCATGCGGGCCTTTTATAGCCGTGCGCTGCCTGGACCTTCCAGATCTCTGAGATGGACCAATCAGATCTGGAGAAGGACCTGAGCATGTGACTCCCGACCTCCAATGGGAGATCGTCTCGTGAGCATGCTCAGTGGAGAGGCAGAGGGGCTTAGCCTCAGGAATGGCTTGCTGCAGAGCAGCATGTGAGGCTCTGGATTCCTGTTGTGTCGCTGCAGGAATCCGACGCCTAACAGTCCCTGACCTGGTGGACGCCATCAGCATCAGTCCTGCCCGGGAAGTCCTTCCTTCCTCTCCGGTGGCAGGTTATCACCACCGACGCCAGTCTCCTTGGTTGGGGAGCAGTCTTCATCACAAACCGCAAGGTCGGGGGGGGCGTGGCTATGCCATGAGAGGGAGAGGACTCTGGTAAAGAGCGCTCCTCCATTATCCTGGCAGATCCTGAACCTGGGACCCCTTCTTGTGGCTTACCGACACCTAGCTGGACCCTCTTGGATACTGGGACCCCCCTGGGTACCTCACGGCAGGTCAGGAGGCGGCTTGTGAGAGCGGGTGGCGGAGGAGACAGGAGCGGGCGGCCGGTTTCCCCACGAGGCGGCGGCCATCTTGGGCGCGCGGCTCAACCACAGAGAGCTGCAGCGCCGGATCATATTGCTGCACCACCGCCGAGCAGTGAAGAAGCTGTCAGATAACCGGAGGTGACGCGCAGTGAGTGCCCTGAAAAAGCGGGCCCTGCGCGATCTTCCTTTCATATAACCTGCTCACTGCGCCGGCTAACGCCATCACAAGAGGAAGCCTAGTGCACCCTCCCCCACTGCAGCTGCTTTTGTGGGGCCCCCCCTCTCACTCCTCTGGCCATAAAGATCTGCACTGTACCCAGTAGCCATCCTCATAATATCCGAGGCATCCTGCTGCAGCCCGACATATAATTAACTGTTTCCAGCCCTGCTGCAATCTCCATCTCTGGTGGGTGACACCTAGACCACACATTTTAGTTGCTCCATTTGACCGTGCTGCAGATAACCATGAGCCGACTAAAAGGGGCAGGAGCGGCAGCGGAGAAATTGAAGGAGTTTGCTAGACCGGACCCCGCTGAAAGTGCACGACATAATAGGAGCACTTTCTCTCAGGCTCAGTGCAAAAATCGCCCTTCTGCGTGTGAGGAGGAGATGGAACAGGAGGAACTGACCCTTAAGCATCTGAGCAACTGATGGAGGCTATCTCCTTGACCGGGACATCCCTGACGGAGAAAATTGAGGATGTTTATACGGAGGTGGGGAGACTTCGTCAGGACATGCAGGCCATGAAGGGACGCATTACGGAGGTGGAGACAAGGGTGTCTAGGGTAGAGGATACCATTACACCCATGGAGGCTAAGTTAACAAAGGTGGCGGGCTCCATGAATGCTTGGAAGCAGAAGGCGGATGACCTGGAAAACAGAATGCGCCGGAATAATATCCGTATCGTTGGTCTGCCTGAGCGCTCGGAAGGTCAGCATCCTGAGCAGTTTTTGGAGGATTGGCTTAAGACCTCTCTGGGGGATGAATTCTCCTCAATGTTCGCTGTTGAAAGAGCTTACAGGGTCCCTACAAGACCACTGCCTCCGGAATCCCCACCTCGACCTTTCCTGGCACGCTTGCTCAATTGTAAGGACAGAGATACCATTCTACGTCTTGCACAACTGAAAAGTTCGACAATGCTGTCGTTTCCATCTTTCCGGATTTCTCCATAGAATTGCAGAAACAGCGGGCACAATTCACCGAGGTCAAGAAACGACTCAGGGACAGGAACATTGTATACTCGATGATGTATCCAGCTCGACTTCGAGTTGTTCATGAAGGTTCCTCCGTATTTTTTACAGATCCGACGGAGGCGACTGAGTGGATGCGGTCCCACAGGGGATCCTCTGCGAAAGAATCCTAATGTGGCGGCTGTCACTTTAGATCCTCTCAATTAACGGCCTAATTGGAGCTCTCTCGGCGAGTTCCCAGATACCAGCTATACCGGACGCTGTATTCAGTGATGGTATCCCCTTGTTTATTTTTTGATAGGGGCGTAAGACTGTACGCCTCTGTTACTAGGTTCCGGTTTTGCTTTTTCTTTTTCAAAAGTTTTAATTTTTATAGTTGTTTAGATGTAGGCCGCAGCCGAAGCCAAATTCTGTTATCTGTGTGGGGTCTCTGCACCTGGATTGGGCACCTCTATGCACCATGTTCAGATAGGGAGGAATGGGTTCTGAGCTGATTTGTATGACCTGGAATGTGAGAGGCATAAAAACCCCTCAAAAAAAAAATTAAGGTGTTCTCACAAGTTAGACATTACCGTCCTCACATTGTGGCCCTGGTAGAGACGCACCTGACTAGAGATACGGTTCGGTGGGTACAGAAACCGTGGGTGCCATGGTTTATACATGCTTTTCACACCAGCTACTCAAGGGGAGTTTCACTGTTAATTCATAAGGATGTTCGGTGGGAGGCCCGGAAGGACCCCGAGGGACGATTTGTGTTCGTGCATGTGCTGATTAACTCTCAGAAATATGTTATTCTTTGTATTTATAATCCCCCTCCGGCCAATATGTCAATTACTGAAAAGGCCCTGAGCTTTGCTTTAAATTACCCGGACGGACATGTCGTCTGTATGGGAGATTTTAATTTGGTCATGAATAGCCATCTTGATAAATTGAGACTGGGTGATGGAGTACAGGGTAGGGTCTCCACCCAGGGCACATCCCAACTGTCACAATTCATGGCGGGTAGTGGGTGGCTGGATCTATGGAGAGTGTGCCATCCAGAGACGAGGGAGTACACTTGCCATTCCTCCACTAAACGCTGTCTCGCATAGACTACATTTTTGGGTCCAGCAGTCTGGCGGTGTGGGTGGATGATATTAAACATGGAGGCAGGGGGATTTCGGATCATAGTCCAGTTATTCTCAAGCTTAAATTTGGACCATTGACTAATAGGATGGCATGGAGGCTGAACCCTTTTTGGCTGAAGTTGATAACATCCCCTGATAGATTGATAGATCAGTTACATTGCTTCGTCTCATCCCATCCCGAACCCCGAAATATTAATGTATTTTGGGATGCTCTTAAAGCCTATTTACGGGGTTCTCTATCCTCTACGATTTCTCACATTAAGCGGGTGACATCGGAGGAGGATGGCGAGATGGAGCGACGTCTGAAAGACTCGGAGGCAGCCTATATATCGGATCAAACTAACAGTAATAGGGTAGAATGGCTGGCCGCTCAAAGGTTATATGCTCAATACACTGATACCAAGAAGAAACGTAAATTATTTTTTGCCCGGCAGTCTTATTTTGAAATGGGGAATCAGCAAGTAAATTTCTGGCCTACTTAGTGCGGCAGCATAATGCAACCAACACAATTCTACAGATTCGTGATTCAGGTGGTACTTTGGTTTCCTCAACTGAGGAGATATTAGAGTGCTTTTCTGACTATTATGGTTCATTGTGCAATTCTAAGACTGATGTGGACGGCCCAGAGTGTCTAAATTATTTGTCAGATATAGAGTTTCACACGCTAAGTCCTTCCCGGTGGGCCTTTATGGATGCCGAGTTTACTCTAGAGGAGGTAGAGGACGCCATAAAAGACATGGCCTCCGGGAAGGCCCCCAGGCCGGATGGATTTCCTGTGGAGTTTTATAGGAAATATCAGGATATACTGGCACCCCTTTTGTTGACAGTGTTTCGTGGGATCTGGGAGGGGGGATGCATGCCGGAGTCCTTTTATGAGGCCAATATAATAGTTCTTAAAAAAGAGGGGAAGGACCCTTTAGATTGTGGATCTTACAGGCCTATATGACTAGTAAATGTAGATTATAAAATTTTTACAAAAATTTTGGCCAAAAGAGTAAATTCAGTTATATTAAATCTTGTACACCCCGATCAGACGGGTTTTATGCCGGGGAAGAGCACCTCCATAAATATCAGACAAGTCCAGACAGTGGTTCAATATAGCTCTCTGGTACCAGATAATGAATGGGCACTGGCATCGCTCAATGCAGCTAAGGCCTTTGACTCGCTTGAATGGCCTTTTCTCCGTGCATGTTTGCAGAGGTATGGATTTGGCGATAGATTCCAAGAATGGGTTAATGTTTTATACATGAAGCCCAAAGCCCGGGTCATCGTAAATAACTCCATATCTGAATCATTCTCACTGTATAGGGGAACTCGTCAGGGGTGTCCCCTTTCCCCGGCCCTTTTTGCTCTTGCTATTGAGGCACTGGCAATTCGTATAAGATCTTCCCCTAATATTGTTGGTATAGAAATAGCAGGTCGGACGGATACCATAGGCCTATACGCTGACGATATAGTGATATTTATGGACAAGGCGGAGGAGACCCTGACAAGAGTGATCACTACCATAAATTAATTCAGTACATATTCTGGCCTATACATAAACTGGGAGAAATTTGCTTTGATGCTTCTTTCCCATGCTCCAATGCCACGACTGAAGACTCTCTCCCTACTGTCCATTGTAACCAATTTTAAATATTTGGGTGTTCATATCTCTCAAGGTAGTAAATTTGATCTGCAACTCAATATACAACCATTATTGGAGACGGTCAAAGGTATATTCGCGATTTGGGGTAAACTTCCACTGTCTGTAGCTGGACGTATTAATCTAATTAAAATGATATTACTCCCCAAACTTAGCTACTGTCTTCAACATAGTGCGGTGGTGGTGCCCAAATCCTTTTTTGCTAATCTGAATTCCCAATCCACATTCTTTATTTGGGGGAAAGCCAGGCCTAAACTTAGACTAGCCACTCTGCAGAGGCCCAAGAGGGGAGGAGGGGCAGCGTTACCCGATTTCTTCTTATATTATTTAGCTGGACAGGCTAAGGCCATAAGTACATGGATGCCTGGAGGTCATCTCCCGAATTCTGAGAGTCATCTACTTCATGCTACAGGAATTAGTTGTCCACTGGGTTTTTTGGAAATGAAGAAAATAAATGTCCCGAAACTGCTACCTCTGCTTCGTCTGGCACGATCGATATGGAGACAGATTAGGGGGGTGGTTAGATTTGGGGATGTTATAGCCGAAATGCTCCTATGGAATAATGGCTATCTCCCGGTACTACTGGAGCATCCATCCGCTGAGTTCTGGGTTCAGTATGGTGTCTCTACGGTAGGTGATCTATATGATCATGGAACATTGGTATCCTTTGAGCAATTACAAGTTAATCGCAGTGTCCCGAGATCCCAGTTTTTCCGTTATTTACAGTTAAGATTAGCTTTCCAGTCGCACATGAGATGTACGGGTATAGATAATGCCATTTCGTCTCTACCCGATAGGGATTCTCAAATCACAGGGCCCTCAGGGTCTCATCTCCTCTCTATATACATATTTGTTGTCAGTGGGGACAGAATGTACCCTAGATTCAGTTAAGAAGAAATGGGAGAGGCTCATCCCAAATACACAGGGTGCAGAATGGGAAGAAATCGTATTTGACTCCAATTCGACTCTTTAAGATGGGCCGATA
The DNA here is from genome assembly GCF_039654945.1 of Dendrobates tinctorius. NCBI lineage: Eukaryota > Metazoa > Chordata > Amphibia > Anura > Dendrobatidae > Dendrobates > Dendrobates tinctorius. Next base: position 9,076,468 of record NW_027361678.1, on the reverse strand, counting down.
CCAGTCATCGGAATGTTTGAGATGTCATTCAATAGATGCAGACTTTATCCATATGATCTGGTGCTGTCCTGTTGTTGGGCAATACTGGAGGGGGGTGACGTCATTATTAACATCCTTGGTACAATCCCCTGTTCCCCTTGAACCACTGACCTGTCTGCTTGGAGTGTGGGATGAGGAAGTATGGGGTCATTATGTTGGGGTTTTTCTACAGGAGATTCTATTCATGGCACGGAAGATACTAGCATTACGGTGAATGGGGAATTCGCCTCCTGCTCTTGGGTCCTGGATCACTCTGGTAAATTCGATTATCCCATATGAACGCACACTGCATCAGAATAGAGGGTGCCCGGGTAAATTCGAGAAGATTTGGGAGAGGTGGAACTCCTCTCATCTCACTTTGCAGAGCGGAGATGTCGCACAGTAAACTACTCATTGTATAGATGTAGGCTGCGGAATAGTTTAATGTTTTGGTAGATGTAGGTAGGGTTTAGAAGCTAGGCAGGTTTTATTACTGGGGTATGATAAAATCCCAAGGTCAGCTGAGCTTGGGATTCAGTGTCTCTCCCCTTTCCCTTCCTGGTATGTTTACTTTGCCTTTGTGTCTTTGCTATTTTACCCCTGATTATATGGCCGTCCAGATGGGGATTTTACCCCTTACTGCTTTTCACTGGTCTGCCTGCTATATATTTGGTGTTTAAACTTGGACACTTATTTATTGTTACCACCAGGTGTTTACTCACGATAAGGGTCAGACACTGTATATCCCTTTGCTCTGCTTCTGCTTGTGTCACCCTTTGTTTGTCATGGCTTGTGCTTTTTCACCTGTGCTATTTAATAAAGATTTGTGATTTTATCATACCTTGGACATCTATGCACTGATTTCCTTTTGCTGTTTCTTATTGATTACAGTGTGTCCTACACTGATTTTCCATGGGCTGATCGTGTTGGTTTCCTTTTCATCTGCACCCACACGTAATATATGATGTTATACTGTTTCAGCCTTGTGGTCTGTCATTTTTATTCATCAGGTTTTATTACGGATATAATACCATGACACAATACTACTGTGATTTAATTAATACTATGTTTGCTTTATTTACACACGGTTGGTGTACATGTCATGCTTCACGTTTTCATGTTATCTGAGCATATATATATATACTCTGTATCAAGCCTGGTATCTTGTACCAAATGTGTGTGTTATATAACTGCTTATGGTTAATAAACAAATTTAAAAAACAAACAAACCGCAAGGTCGCTGAAACGTCCAAGAAGCCAGCCTTCACATCAATCTCCTGGAGATCAGGGCAATTTTTTTGCCCTTCGCCGCTGGCAGACCCTCCTTGCAGGCCAGCTGGTCCCCATACAGTCAGACAACGCCACTGCCGTGACTTACATAAACCATCAAGGCGGGACTCGCATCAAACAGGTTATGGCAGAGGTAACAGATTCTGCGATGGGCGGAGCATCACGTTCTCACCATATCAGCTGTGCACATTTCAGAGGTGGAAAATTGGGCAGCCAATTTTCTGAGAGTCGTCAGTGTCTTGCATTGGGCGAGTGGTATCTTGACCCCTTTTTTAACCAGATATGCCTGAGATGGGGCACACCGGACATCGACCTGATGGCGTCTTGGATTAACCACAAGGTACATCAGTACGTAGCTGGGTCCCGGGATCCGCTAGCCATTGGTTGCGATGCTCTAGTAATCCTGTGGTCACAATTACAACTGCCTTATCTTTTTCCGCCGCTCCCCTTGATTCTGAGAGTTGTGAAAGATAAAGGCGGAAGGGATTCCCGTAATCCTGGTAGCACCAGCCTGGCCAAGAAGGGCCTGCTATGCGGAGCTGGTGAACATGCTCATGGACGCTCTGTGGAGGCTCACAGACCGTCCAGATCTTCTCACAAGGCCCCCTCTTTCACCAGAGTTTACAGTCTCCGAGTTTAACGACATGGCCATTGAGGCCGCAGTCCTAGGGAGGCTGCTTTTTCCCATCAGGTCATTCCGACCATGATTAGGGTGAGAAAACCAGAATCCTCGCATATCTACCACAGATACTGGTCGGACTTCTTTCTCCGATCCATCTCCTGGAGAAGTCTCTCCACAAGATGGATTTGGTCAGAGCTATCAGAGTCTACCTTTCAAGGACTGCTTCCCTTCGCCACTCTGATGCCATATTTGTCATCTCTGAAGGTCGTCGTTAGGGGCTCCCATATTCCAGGTCCACTACTGCCTGCCTGTTGGAATCGTTTGGCAATATTGAAGACATAGCGAGTACAGGACAAACAGCCTTCTCCGGGGAGTTAAGGCTCACTCCATTCGGGCGGTGGGGGCTTCCTGGGCAGTTCGTCACAAGGCCTCGGCGTTACAAATTTGTAAGGCAGTGACCTGATCGTCTCTGCACACCTTCGCCTTGTCTGATGCAGGCCTGGGAAGGAAGGTGCTGCAGGTAGTGGTTACGCACCGGCCAACGTTAGTCTCTTTTCTTTGCATTCTTTCTGCTTCCACCCTTGAGACTGCTTTAGGACGTCCCGTGGTTACCTGTGTCCCCCAAAGAAGCGATAAAGAGGAATTTTTGGGACTCATCGTAAAATCTCTTTCATGGAGCCTTCATTGGGGGGACACAGCATCCTCCCTAATTGTTTTTCCGCTATTGGGCCTACGTGCCTTTGTTGTTGGGTTACTACATATGTTGAGTTTTTGGTTGCTTCCCCTACTGCTTTAACACTTACTGAGGTACTTTGTGCCTGTCGGTGTGTGTATACTGCTGAGGATGTTCTATTTTCCTTTTTTGCCGAGTGTCAGCCTCCTAGCGACAGAAGCATACACCCATGGTTACCTGTGTCCCCTAATCAAGGCTCCAAGAAAGATTTTACGGTGAGTACCAAAAATCACTATTTAATTGGGCTTATATGTCAGTCTTGGCTCAACCCAGATTATAGTCCTTTTTCCTGGAGAAAACTTTACTCAAATAAGAGGTATGGTCTTACCAATCTCCGTATCAACTTCAGCCTGAGTTCTAGCAGATTCTGGTGGAAAACAGAAGTGTTCCATTCTCTGGGCACAGTTCACACTAAACAGCCTGCAGCTTCCACATGGTTCTCTGCAGCTCCAATAGGTAGACTGCTTATCTTTCCTAGCTGACCCATGAAGTTCCATTCAGAGAGAGACTCTCTCCCAGCTACAGCTCACATTTTGGCTGGTCACTCACCAGCAGCACACTCGACTCTGCTTCATTCAGCAGTCTGACTTAATTTCTGAACACAGACATTGGTTCTTGTACAAAGTAAGAGAGGTGCATCTAATTATATATACAGTAAAGACCAAAAGTTTGGACATACCTTCTCATTCAAAGAGTTTTCTTTATTTTCATGACTATGAAAATTGTAGATTCACTATGAAGGCATCAAAACTATGAATTAACACATGTGGTATTGTATAATTAACAAAAAAAGTGTGAAATAACTGAAAATATGTCTTATATTCTAGGTTCTTCAAAGTAGCCACCTTTTGCTTTGAGTACTGATTTGCACACTCTTGGCATTCTCTTGATGAGCTTCAAGACGTAGTCACCGGAAATGGTCTTCCAACAGTCTTGAAGGAGTTCCCAGAGATGCTTAGCACTTGTTGGCCATTTTGCCTTCACTCTGCGGTCCAGCTCACCCCAAACCATCTTGATTGGGTTCAGGTCTGGTGACTGTGGAGGCCAGGTCATCTGGCGTAGCACCCCATCACGCTCCTTCTTGGTCAAATAGCCCTTACACAGCCTGGAGGTGTGTTTGGGGTCATTGTCCTGTTGAAAAATAAATGATGGTCCAACTAAACGCAAACCGGATGGAATAGCATGCCGCTGCAAGATGCTGTGGTAGCCATGCTGGTTCAGTATGCCTTCAATTTTGAATAAATCCCTACCAGCAAAGCACCCGCACACCATCACAGCTCCTCCTCCATGCTTCACGGTGGGAACCAGGCATGTAGAGTCCATACGTTCACCTTTTCTGTGTCGCACAAAGACACGGTCGTTGGAACCAAAGATCTCAAATTTGGAGTCATCAGACCAAAGCACAGATTTCCACTGGTCTAATGTCCATTCCTTGTGTTCTTTAGCCCAAACAAGTCTCTTCTGCTTGTTGCCCGTCCTTAGCAGTGGTTCCCTAGCAGCTATTTTACCATGAAGGCCTGCTGCACAAAGTCTCCTCTTAACAGTTGTTGTAGAGATGTGTCTGCTGCTAGAACTCTGTGTGGCATTGACCTGGTCGCTAATCTGAGTTGCTGTTAACCTGCGATTTCTGAGGCTGGTGACTCGGATGAACTTATCCTCCGCAGCAGAGGTGACTCTTGGTCTTCCTTTTCTGGGGCGGTCCTCATGTGAGCCAGTTTTTTTGTAGCACTTGATGGTTTTTGCCACTGCACTTGGGGACACTTTCAAAGTTTTCCCAATTTTTCGAACAGACTGACCTTCATGTCTTAAAGTAATGATGGACACTCGTTTTTCTTTACTTAGAATTTGTATTATGGCAAGAAAAAAGCTGCTAAGTAAAGAAAAACGAGTGGCCAACATTACTGGACCAAGTCGCAGAATGCAGACCTGTTCTGCTGAGGCCTGGTGCCGAATGGCCCAAGAGGCGCCCACTGAGCGGGTAGAGTGCGCCTTAATCCCTGCTGGGACAGGCGCATTCCTGACACGGTAGGATTCATGTATAGCCAAGTGAATCCACCTGGCTAGCGATGCTTTTGAAGTGGCTAGACCCTTCCTATGCCCCTCTGGAAGTATGAATAGGGCATCTTACTTGCAGAAGGGAGCCGTCCGCGAGATGTACCGTCTCAAAGCCCTAACCACATCTAGGGTGTGGAGGGCCTTCTTAATGCGATGGACTGGTGCCGGACAAAAGGAAGGCAAAACAATTTCCTCATTGAGATGGAAAGAGGATACGACTTTGGGCAGGAAGGACAGGGACGTCCTGAGAAAAATTCAGAAACGGAGGACGGCAGGACAGGGCCGCCAATTTCAAAACTCATCTGATTGACGTAATTGCCACTAGAAAGACCACCTTCCAAGAAAGAACGGTCAGTGGCACATCCTGTAACGGTTTGAAAGGAGCCTCCTGTAAGGCCCGGTGAACCAGGTTAAAGTCCCATGATTCCAATGGCCTTCTATAAGGAGGCGTCACATGGGAAACTCCCTGAATGAACGTCTTGACCTGAAGTTTGGTGGCAATTTTGCGTTGGAATAGCACTGCCAAGGCTGAAATTTGGCCTTTGAGCGAGCTAAGCGCGAAGCCTGACTTTAATCCGGATTGAAGGAATTCCAATATGGCAGGAATGGAAAACACCAGAGGGGATCGACCATGATCCTTGCACCACAAAAAAAGGTTTTCCAGGTGCGGTGATAAATGCGCATGGACACAGGCTTCCTAGCACTAATCATGGTGGAAATCACGTCGGGAGATAACCCAGCCTGTGCTAAAAACCAGGATTCAACGGCCACGCCATCAAAGACAGGGCCTCGGAGTTCTGGTGGTAAATCAGACCCTGAGAGAGTAGATCTATGCCATCTGGAAGTCGCCAGGGGACGTCGGCGACTAGATATATTAGTTCTGCGTACCATGTGCGACGCGTCCAATCTGGCGTGACTATAATCACTGATACTCCCTCTGTTTTGATTTTCTTGATGACCCTCGGGAGCAAGGGGGGGGGGGGGGGATGTACGGGAGCCTGAATCGGTGCTAGAACTAGGGCGTCCGCTCCGATGGCACATGGATCGCGCGATCGGACAATGAACCGAGGAAACTTGTTGTTTAGTCTTGAGGCCATGAGATCCACATCCACATCCGGAGCCCCCCAATGATGACAAATCTGCTGAAAGACATCCGGATGAAGAGACCACTCTCTCAAGGCAAGGCCTTAGCGACTGAAAAAATCTGCCGCTCAATTCCCTACGCCCGGGATGTGGATTGCTGAGATGGGCGAATGGTTGGTCTCGGCCCAATGAAGGAAGTGACTCACTTCGTGCATGGCCATCCTGCTCCGAGTACCCCCCTGATGGTTGATATACGCTACAGCCATGGCGTTGTCAAATTGGATGCTGATGGGGTGGCCTGCAAGGAGGTGATGGAAACTCTGTAGGGCTAATCTGATCGCTCTCATCTCCAAAATGTTGATGGGGAGACGGGACTCTCAAGTTGACCAGCAACCCTGTGCCGTGTGGAAGCGAAAGACCGCACCCCAACCAAGAAGACTTGCGTCGGTGGTCACTACCAACCATCGTACTGGGAGAAAAGACCTTCCTTGATTCAGGGAGGACTTCAGTGTCCACCACTTGAGGGCTTGTCTGACCCAACAGAAGGAACCGACGGTCCAAGGACAACGGGTTCTTGTCCCAAGCTAACAGCAACACCTGTTGTAAGGGACGGAGATGGGACTGTGCGAATGGGACTGCCTCCGTCGCTGCCACCATCTTTCCGAGAACTCTCATGCTGAAACGAATGGAGTGAGAAACCGGTCGGGAAAGAGTCAGCGCTGCCTGTTGTAAGGCTCAGGTCTTTTCTGGAGGGAGAATGACCAATCCGCGGGAAGTGTCCAAGATCATTCCTAAAAATGAAATCTGCTGAGCCGATTTTGGGAAAGACTTCTCGAAGTTTATCTTCCACCCCAGGCGAGAAAGTGTATTTACTGTTATATCCACGGATTCCTAGCAGGCTGGAAGGGACGGACCCTTGATGAGCAGGTCGTCCAGATACGGTAACACTACCACTCCCCGAAAGAGTGGAGAATTGCCATGACAGCCGCCATGACCTTGGTAAAGACCCTGGGGGCGGTGGCGAATCCGAAGGGCAAGGCAACGAACTGGAAGTGTTGCTCGTGAATTGCAAATCGCAGGAACTGCTGGTGGGACGGGCAAATCGGAATGTGAAGGTAAGCGTCCTTGATGTCGATGGATGCTAGGAACTCTCCTTTTTCCATGGAAGCGACAACTGATCGGAGAGATTCCATTCGGAATCACTGAAACTTGACAAACTGATTTAACAGTTTGAGATCCAGTATGAGCCACATCGTCCCGTCTTTCTTTGGAACCACAAAAAGGTTGGAATAAAAACCTCTGAACCCTTCGTCTTGAGGGACTGGGATGATGACTCCGGCCTGAACCGGACGAGAAGGTAGAACTGGTGTTGTTGCGGAAAGATCGAACACGCGTCGGCTGTTCGTTCCGAAACGGCCGAACAACCTTTTGTTGAGGAAGGAATTTACTCTTTCCCCCAGTAGTATCAGAAATGAGCTGGTCCAGTTTCTGCCCAAAAAGACGACCAGTTTGATAGGGCAGAGAAGGCAACGATTTTTTAGATGTGGCATCCGCCCGCCAGTCGCGGAGCCATAGGGCTCTCCTAATGGAGATCGCATTAGAAGAAGTTTGGGCTGCGCAATTGGTGGCATGCAAACAAGCATCCACTACAAAGTCCCCTGCGTGAATTATCTGCCTGGCGACACTGGTTGCCTCCAGAGGGAGATTGCTACCCTGGAAGGCAGTAATTAAGACCTCTGTCCAAGCGGCCATTGCCTTAGTGACCAAAGTTGCCGCAAAAGATGGAAAAAGCGCCGCTCCTGAAGCTTCAAAAACTGAGCGGGAGAGGTAGTCAAGTTGACGAACGGAGTGGTTTCTGACTGAGGAGCCCCCCGACACAGGAGCGTTTTTGAAGCATGACGCGATACAGGAGGGTCCACCGAAGGGGACTGTAACCAATCCTTCATTAGGTCTGGAGCAAAAGGGTATTTAGCCTCAGTAGACTTTTGTCCTGTGAACCTCTAATGTGGCCGATCCCCATGTTTCTGTACAATGTCCTTAAACTCCGGATGGCTGGTAAATAACCTGCGCACACGTTTGGTCCTCTTAAATGAGATAGCGTGTTCTGGGGGAGGAATATTTTCCTCATTCAACTCCAGAATCCTGTTGACTGATTCCATAAGAGAATCAAGGGACTCTTGGTCAGATGGAGGGTTCTGAGGGACTGACATGTCAGATTCGAATTCAGAGTCGTACTTGCTGAGAACATTAGGAGAGGGGGAGCGAGAGACAGAGCTAGTCGGTGCTGAAACGCAAGCGTGACTAGGGGACGCGTAATGCGTCTGCTTTCTAGCCTGACCATCCCTTGAATGAGTACGGCCCCTGCTGGTGGACAGTTCTCCGCCGTCACCAGAGCCCTCCTTGGGCGGTGAAGACGCTTTCTGACTTAAAGAAGCTTCCCGGAAGGAGTCTATAGCCTGGGTCAGTGAGTCCACTGACCGTGACAGGGACACAGCACACTCAGGGGGACTAAACGTAGGAAGCACCGTAGCAACGGCGGCGAGGCGCGATTGAGCGCAGGCCGGGTCGCAGTCCGTGCATAACGGATTAGTCTGCGCACTGGCCAAGGCAGACTTGCAAGTGGTACACACGGTAAAAAACGCAGTGTGCTTCTTAGCAGCCCGTTTAGCCTCCGTGTGCTTGCCTGTTGTTGGTTCGGGGGAGAGCGGGCCATAGAAAGGAACAGTCGCCCCCTTCACTCCGTTATTTAAAAAATAAAAATTTACAGAAAAATCAAAAAAGAAAATAAAAACGGTGGAGTCTGAAGCCAGACCTAAGTGCCTCCTATAGACAATAAGCAAGAACTGGAGAAATCTCATCCAGCGAGAGGGTGTATACTGCAGGGGAGGAGTTAACTTTTTCTGGTTTACTTAGTGTCCTCCTAGTGGCAAGCAGCATAACACCCACTGTCTGTACCACCCAATGAGGCGTAGGAGAAATCAGTTTTTTCCAATGAAGCTAACATTAAATGATTCAGAAATACCACATTAACAATGTAGAGAGTGTAAGTTAATATTGTAGCTGCAAACGTCTGGTTTGTAACGCAATATCTTCATAGGTGTATAGAGGCCCATTTCCAACAACCATCACTCCAGTATTCGTATGGTTCTTTGTTTGCTAACTGTGTAAGAAGGCTAATGGATGGTTACAATACCCTTGAAAACCCTTGTGCAAGTATGTTAGCACAGCTGAAAACAGTTTGGCTGACTAGAGAAGCTATAAACCTGACCTTCCTTTGAGCTAGTTGAGAATCTGGAGCATTACATTTGTTGGTTCCATTAAACTCTCAAAATGGCCAGAAAAAAAGAACTTTCATGTGAAACTCGACAGTCTATTCTTGTTCTTAGAAAAGAAGGCTATTCCATGAGAGAAATTGCCAAGAAACTGAAGATTTCCTACAACGGTGTGTACTACTCCCTTCAGAGGAGAGCACAAACAGGCTCTAACCAGAGTAGAAAGAGAAGTGGGAGGCCCCGCTGTACAACTGAGCATCAAGACAAGTACATTAGAGTCTGTAGTTTGAGAAATCGACGCCTCACAGGTCCTCAACTGGCAGCTTCATTAAATAGTACACGCAAAACACCAGTGTCAATGTCTAAAGTGAAGAGGAGACTCCAGGATGCTGGCCTTCAGGGCAGAGTGGCAAAGAAAAAGCCATATCTGAGACTGGCTAATAAAAGGAAAAGAATACTATGGGCAAAAGAACACAGACATTGGACAGAGGAAGATTGGTAAAAAGTGTTATGGACAGACTAATAAAAGTTTGAGGTGTTTGGATGACACACAAGAACATTTGTGAGACGCAGAACAACTGAAAAGATGCTGGAAGAGTGCCTGATGTCATCTGTCAAGCATGGTGGAGGTAATGTGATGGTCTGGGGTAGATTTGGTGCTGGTAAAATGGGAGATTTGTACAAGGTAAAAGGGATTTTGAATAAGGAAGGCTATCACTCCATTTTGCAACGCCATGCCATACCCTGTGGACAGTGCTTGATTGGAGCCAATTTCATCCTACAACAGGACAATGACCCAAAGCACACCTCCAAATTATGCAAGAACTATTTAGGGAAGAAGCAGGCAGCCAGTATTCTATTTTATACACACATACAGTGGGGGGAAAAAAAAATAGAGAGATTTGTGTACTCACCGTAAAATCATTTACTCTGAGCCACTCATTGGGGGACACAGACCATGGGTATTATGCTGCTGCCACTAGGAGGCTGACGATAAGTGAATACACCGTGTTCCAAATTATTATGCAAAAGAGTTTAGGAGTGATAAGGTTAGAATTTTGTTTGTCATTTAAACTCATTGATGGTGATGTGTGTCAGGGCTCTTTATATCACTGAAAGCAATTGCAGATACCTGTGCAAATTAGTTTGGCAGGTGAGTCCAAATAAAGGCAAGACTACTTAAGAAGGCTGTTCCACATTATTAAGCAGCCTACATTTTTTGCCAAAATGGGAAAGAAAAAGGATGTGTCAGCTGCTGAGAAGCAACAAATTGTGGAGTATTTAGGTCAAGGCATGACATGACTACAATCAACATTGCCAAGACACTTCATCGTGATCATCGCACAATCAAGAAGTATGTAGCTGATTCCCAGAACACGTGTGCGTGCTGATAAGGAAAAATTGAGGACTCTTTCCAACAGGCAATTGCGTCAGGTTAAAAGAGCAGCTGCAAAAATGCCTTGTCATAGTAGCAGACAAGTTTTTGAAGCTGCTGGTGCCTTCAACGTCCCTCGAACAACAAGATGCAGGGTCCTTCAGAGGTTTGCAGCTGTGCGTAAGCCATCCTGTCGACCACCTCTATCCACTGCACACAAGCAGAAACGGCTCCAGTGGGCCAAACGATAAATGAAGACTGACTTCCAAACTGTTTTGTTCACCGATGAGTGCCGTGCAACGCTCGATGGTCCAGATGGATGGAGTGGAGGATAGTTGGTTGATGGACACCCCATGAAAACACGGCTAAGGCGCCAACAAGGAGGAGGTGGAGTAATGTTTTGGGCTGGAATTATGGGGAGAGAGATTGTTGGCCCCTTTAGGATCCCTGAAGGGGTAAAGATGAAACCATAATCTATGTGGAGTTTCTAAAACAGCACTTCCTGCCATGGTTCAAGAGGAAGAACCGTGCTTTCCGCAGCAAGATCATTTTCATGCATGATAATGCACCGTCTCATGCTGCAAATAACACATCTGCATCTCTGGCTGCTATGGGCATAAAAGAGGACAAACTTATGGTGTGGCCACCATCTTCCCCTGACCTCAACCCCATTGAGAACCTCTGGAGCATCATCAAAAGGAGTGTCTATGATGGCGGGAGGCAGTTCACATCTAAGCAACAGCTCTGGGAGGGTATTCTGTCCACATGCAAAACAATTGAAGCACAAACTATCCAAAAACTGACAAATTCAATGGACGAGAGAGTTCAGAAGCTTCTTTCGAACAAGGGGTCCTATGTGCAAATGTAACATCACCTAGAATAAAGTTTTGACTTGAAAACTGTTTGATTTCATTTTGTAATAAGCTGATAATGCTTATAATTTCACAATTGACCATTTTTTTGTTCAAAATAAAAAGGTGGAAAACTCTGCTGTGCATAATAATTTTGAACATGCATTTTGAGTGTTTCTTATTTTTAAAAATATACTGTTTTCATAGGCAGTTTGTTCAAAAACATTGCAATTATACTAGAATATTAGATGACTGGAAAATAACAATGACTGCAATTCATATAGGTAATTTAGAGAAAATATGAGGAAATATTTTTTGCATAATAATTTGGAACACGGTGTACAAAAAAAGTTAGCTCCTCTTCTGCAGTATACACCCTCATGCTGGCTCCCAGGGAACCAGTTCAGTGCAAAAGCAGTAGGAGATCATTAACATCATATCAGAGTACAACACATCAAACAAGTGCAAGCCAAAAGATTAACATTGTGGGTGCTGTGTCCCCCAATGAGTGGCTTGGAAAAAAGGATTTTACCGTGAGTACAAAAAAAAAATCCCTACTTCTCCTTTGCCTCATTGGGGGACACAGACCATGGGACGTCCCAAAGCAGTCCCTGGGTGGGGAACCACATAACAGATCAAACCCCATGTACCAACTGACTAAAGTTGCGCTACCGCCGCTTGCAGAGTACTTCTGCGAAGGGCCGCTGTTATGAACAGATCACCGAGGAGGATGGCAGAAATAGGCTAGGCCACCAGGAAACCAGAAAGGTTGGTAACTTAGTGGATTGCAGACCCCTAATCCTAACAACACAACTGACAGTAGCCATGGAGCGTACCTACGATGCCCTAGACGCCTCGACACAGCCGGAGAACTAACTAGGCCTAAAGCAAGAAAGGTGAAATCTAACCTGCCCTGGAGTAGAACCACAAAGAAATAGATAGCCCCCAAACATATATTGTCAGTGAGACCAGATGAGGGACAAACACAGGCAGAAGATAGACTTAGCAAATGATGGGGTCCAAACTGTCTAGATAGGATAGGAAAGGAACGACACTGTCTGCAATCACGCAAAAACCCTAAAAAAAATTCCTCAAACACGTCTGATGTACAAAAAACACTGAGGTCTCACGACCCCTCCCCCACTATATCAGCATTCTGGTGTCAACTGGCAGCAAAGCAAAAGAGACTAATATAACAGGGAATTGAACACACTAACACAAGCTGTAACATATGGAACAGGGTCGAGCACATCCCCAGCAGGGAGCATGCTGAACCCGCAAAGCAGAAAGAGGCAAAACCAGATCAGAAGCAAAGGATTAGCAAATTAAGAACTTAGCTGAAAAATGCAGGATCAGGCAGGAGACAGCAGCCCTCAAGTTGCACAGGAAGAACTAATCACCAGCAACGATTGAGGGAAGCCTGGTCACTTAAATTCCCAATCAGTAACCCCAGATTACCAATCATCATCATCATCAGGTGGCAGACCTCTGTCAATCCGGCCAGCTCCACTACCACCACCAGAGGGAGCCCCGACTCAGAAGTAAGAGAATTCACAACAGGCCGCATGTGCAGAAGTCTGAGAGTGTAGGCTGTAAGTTGCAGCCTTGCATACTGACACCGGATGCCGAATTGCTCAAAAAGCATTACCGACCGAGTAGAGTGTGCCATAATCCCCGCTGGGATAGGCACGTCTCTGATGCGGTAGGACTTCTGAATAGCCAAGCAAATCCTTTAGGTATTGTGGCCCTAAAGCGGCTAAACCCTGCTTGAGACCCTCAGGAAGCACGAATACGGCTTCCGACCTACTGAAGGGCGCCGTCTTCGAGACGTACCTTCTGAGAGCCCTCACTACCATCCAGGGTGTGAAGAGCTCATTCCACCCGATGTACCGGTGCTGGACAAAAAGAGAGAAGGACAGTGTCCTCATTAAGGTGCAAAGACGAGACCACCATGGACAACAAAGAACGGAGACGATTTGATGACCACCTTGTCCAGGAAAGGAACTCGAGAGGATAGAGTGGCTAGCTCTGAGACTTGCCTGATAGACAGCCTGCAACATCACTGCGATAAGACAAGAAGACTTCCCGAGACAGAACTGGCCGAGACATCCTGCAAAGGATTGAATGGCGTCTGCTGAAGAGCACCCAGGACCAATATAAGGTCCCAGGCCTCTAATGGCATTCTATAGGGGAATAGCACATGGGAGACTCCCTGAAAGAAAAACCTCACTTGCAGAATGGAAGCAATCCTGCACTGGAATAAAACAGATAAGGCGGAGATCTGGCCTTCGAGAGAGAGAGAGCTGAGCGCCAAACTTTATTCCAGACCAGTCTGGAGAAATTCCCAAAATGGAGAGAACAGAAGACATGAGGACGTCTGCGGTATCTGCACCATGCAAAAAAGGTTATCAGGTGCAGTGATAGATGCTAGCTGATGCAGGCTTCCCAACGCTAATCATGGTGGGAAATCCCTGATGAGAGAACCCAGCTTGAGATAGCTCCCAGGCTTCAACGGCGAAGCCATTAAACACAGGACCCCTGAGTTCTCATAACAAAAACGGACGTTGGCAGAGCAGAACTGGATGATCCGGCAGTTGCCACGTGACATCGGCGACTATCTGCACTAAATCTGCATACCACGCCCAGCGTGACCAAACCTGGGTGACAAGGATTACTGGAGTCTCCTCCAGTTAGATCTTCCTGATGACCCTCGGAAGTAAAGAAAGCGGGGAAAAAACACGTACGGAAGACGAAACTGAAGCCCCTGAGAGACCCGTGCATGCACCTTGATGATCGAGGGATCCCGAGACCAAGCTCTGAAGTGGAGTACCTTGGCGTTCAATCTTGAAGCCATCAGAGCCACGTCTTGAGTACTTTAACGAATACATATCTGTCGAAAGACCTCCAGATGAAGTTCCCACTGTACCAAGAACAGACTTGATGGCTAGAAAAACTGCTGCCCAATTTTTCACACCTGGGATATGGACTGCTGAAAATACAGTGGTTCCTCTCTGCCCACCAAAGAATATGGGCTACCTCGCTCATGGCTGCCATGCTGCGGGTACCCCTTTCATGATTGATATATGCGACAGCCGTGGCTTTCTCCGATTGAATTCGGATGGGGTGGCCCACCAGGAGATAATGGAACTGCTGCAGGGCTATCCTGATTGTTAAGATTTCCCAGACATTGATCGGGAGGCTTGACTCCCGAGTTGACCAGCGTTCTTGAGCAGTGTGGTAACGAAAGACTACTCCCCAGCCAAGGAGATTGGCATCGGCAGACACCACTAGCCATTAAACCGGGAGAAAGGATTTTCCCTGGAAGAGAGAAGACCTCAATGTCCACCACCAGAGAGGTTGCCTGAACCACCGGGGCAAGCGGCACCGGCAGTCAAGGGAGAACGGGTTCATGCTGCAGGGGACAGAGATGCAGCTGGGCGAAGGAGACCGCTTCCACTGTTGCCACCATTTTTCCCCAGTGCCCTCATGGCAAACCGAATGGAATGACGGGATGCGTGGCTAAGTGCGCAGGTTGCTTATTGAAGGGCCTTGTCTTGAGGGAGAATCACCAACCTCGGTGATGTCCAGGATCATTCCTAAAAAAGATATCCGCTGTGCTGGAACGAGGAAAGACTTATGCGTTTATCAGCGAGCTCAGGTGAGAAAGAGTATCGCCATTGATACAAAGGCACTTCGCGCAGTTCTGGAAGGTCGGATCCCGGATTAAAAGGTCGTCTGAGTAGGGCAGAACGATCACAACCCGAGAGTGCAAGATGGACATGACGGCCGTCATGACCTTCGAGAGCACTGTGGGAACGGTAGCAAGGCTGTGAATTGAAATTGCTGTTCAGGAATGGTGAAGCATAGGAATGTCTAAATAGGGGAAAAAAAATCGGAATATGGAGGTAAGCATCCCGTTGTCGATGGATGCTAGAAACTCCCCTCTTTTATCGACGAGTTTGCATAATGCTTGGTGGGATCTGAACCCAAGATTCAAGCGCTGCAAGGCTGCAGTGCTAAACACTGAACCAAAGTGCTGTGTTAGAGATGGAGGAATCATCCGAGGCAGGCTGGCAAAGACCCCAACCAATAGAGGAGGGATCATGAAGGGACTATCGCTGTGACCAGTGACACCATAGGCTGCGACAGCGACGAAACCCACTCTCGGGGGAGGGAATAGTGCATTCTAGATCCCAGTCCCTGCAAAAATGAGGCTGTACCTCAGAATATTCCGTGACGCGTTAATCCCATGCATCCCTTGCAGGGAACATCAATGGGGCCTCAGGGAGCACGTACCCTGGACTGCTGCCCATGGGTGCTGCAGGTCCGATAACCTCCATGATGGGATTTGATCCCAGGACCCTATGCTGCCAAAGTAATGACCGAACGGAGAGACTCCATCCGGAAATGGCGGACCTTGGCAAACTTGTTTAGAAGTTTGAGATCTAGTATGGGTCTAACAGCACAGCAAACACTTTTGAGTAGAACCCCTTGAGCCCTTCGTTTACTGGGACCGGAAAAATGATTCCGTCTTAATGCAGTGAATCTATGGTGTCCGAAAACGGATTTTTTGTTGACGCTAAAAAGGACGTCTAAGCCTTGCTGAGGAGGAAATTTGCTCTTTCCTCCCGTAGCATCAGAGACAAGCTGAACAGCTTCACTCTAAATAAACGGCCACTCAGGTAAGGAAGAGATGTCAGCGACTTTTTGCACACAGAGTCCGTTTTCTATTCACTAAGCCATAATGTACGTCTGATCATGATGGCATTTGCCACTGATAGTGCAGCGCAGCTAGCCGCCTTCAATGAGGCGTCCAGGAGACCATGGCTTTAGCTACCCCTGCCGCGGCAAACGATCGATAGAGTGCTGAACCTGAGGAGTCAAAGACGGAGCGAGCCAGATTCTCTGACGGTCCGTGGGTTGATGATCGGTCCGGCCAGGATAGAAGGGTTCTGGATGCTGAACAAAATACTGGCAAGTCTACGGCAGGAGATTCAGCCCAATCTTTCCGCATATCAACTGAAAAAGGGGGGTACCTCGCCTCAAGAGGCTTCTGACCTGTGAGGCGTTCATCGGGTCGCTCTCTGTGCCGATTTAGTATAACCCGAACCTCCGGGTGAATGGCAAACACTGTATGAGGGCGCTTAGTCCTCCTGAAAGACACTGCGAGTTCCGGGACAGAACCGGAATCTTGTCAACCTTCAGAGTCTGGTTGACACCCTTGATAAGCGAATCTCCCGTTTTCTGTAACTCTGACAAGTCCAGATTTATGGAAACAAACGATTCATACTCAGAGTCCTGTTCGCTGCAAATCTCTGGTGAGTGAGAGCGAGAGACAGAGCTTACGGACACCAAGGCCTGTGATTGCTCGGGTAATGTACTACAGATCCATTTCTAGACGCCTGAACGTTTCTAGAATACTTGCGGCCCCTGCTAGCTGATGGCTGCCATGTAGTAGAGGATCCGTCTATCGGTCCTGCGAATGCTCCGATCCACAGAGGGGTTACGGAGGGATTCAATCTCTTTGGCCAGAGAAGCCATGGATTGCTACATTGACAAAACCCGCTCAGGAGGACTAAGTACACTGGGATCAGTGGCGGCGGAGGGCTCCTGAGCGCATTGGGGGTCTCAGGCTTTCTGGTATGAAGACTGAAATAGTCTTATTAGACTTTTTGGACTGGGACATGGAAATAAACTGCCACTGTAATATGGAACACTTCCATGATTTTGCGGTTCCAATTTAGTATATGCGCTACTCAAGCGAGCACAGTACCTCTATATGTCTTTAATAGGGATTGCTAGCAGACCGGGTAATACTGCATAGGGGAGGGAGCAACGTCTGCTTACCCGCATCCTGTGTCCCCGGAGTCCTCGTTGGATTAGCGCTGTTCTCAGCGCTGAATACCGCCAGGTCCAATGCAGCAGCTGCGTCCGGATGTCAGCTCATGTCTAGAAGGTGTAGGAGAATGAAAATGGCCGCCGTGATCAGCGCCGGAATAGTGGGCGGAGTCTCCATAGCGCAGGAGTAGTCTCCAGTTGCGGTCTGCACAAGGCCGAAGCCAGGGGCTAAACTTTGTCGGCCCGCACCAAACAGAAGACCAGATATTCTCCCCCCGTTGCCGGGATGGACCCCAATGCCAGTGCCTCCCTGGACCGCCTGCTCAGAGCCCTCCAGCCCCGGCACTTACCCGGAGAAGCTGCCGGGTGGTAGGTAAAAACAGCTGCATGCAGCAGGTCCGGATCCTCCTGCTGTTGCTGCAGGTTTGGACGGTGCAGGGATGAAGGGAAACCCTCAATCCACCAATCCCTTTGTTAGAGGTGGAAAGGGACCGTCCGCCTCCTTCCATCATCCGCTTTAATAGTGGTGATGCAATGGGGGCTGCACGCCAAGGAGGAAAGTGCCTCTGTACATCCACGGGGTTCAAGCCACCGGGTGGACAGGGCAGGTTGTCCGGCATTAAGCCTGGCTGCAGAAGAGTTTACATGGAGGCGACACTCCATGTTCTCGTCTATTGAAGGTGCGGGGAGATCGGCGCCCTTAAAGGGAACCGTTGCCCCTAAAAACAGCCCAGGCAATGGCGTCGCAGGGGAGGATACGTGGAGGCGACACTCCACGTGCTCACCTGTTGTTGGTTCGGGGAGATCTGAGCCTTGAAAGGATCAGTCGCCCCTTCATGCAAAGAAAAAGTAAAAAGACTTCCGGTTCCGGCGCTGCCCTGGAGGACGCAAGGTGAAGGAGCTCCCGCCTGACCCGCCACATACAAGTACATATTTCACCGCCCGCCGCGATCCCAGGCCACAAATAGGAGCGAGTGGTGTGACAGGAGCAGGAGTGATGGATCGCTACGTCCTTAGAAGTGCGGGGAGAGAGGAGGAGGATGGAGGGCAGAGGAGAGAGCGAGATAAAGAAGCGTCTGGTAAGATGGCGCTGACACACGAGGAGAGTGGAGGAGTGCAGGAGGGGGAGGAGGGAGACGGGAGCAGCAGTGTGCAACGCTGCAAAGACAGAGGTGAGACGGAGACAGGACATAAAAGGGAGAGGAGGAAAACTACACAAGCCAGGGATATACTAATCGACTATAAATTGCTGGCAAGAGAAGTGGTTACCTCACTAAAAGAAGATGTAATGCTAACAATTAAAGAAGTGGTACACAATTCATTACTTGAGCTTCAAAATGCCTCAACACAGCAAGAGGTCAGAATTCAGGAAACTGAACAGAGGGTGTCAGAAGCAGAGGATAAGATAGAGGAGATGAAGTCACAGATAAATGACCTGCAAAAACAGTCCACCTATATGGCAGGCAAAATAGATGACTTGGAAAACCGCTCCAGATGGAGCAACTTAAAACTGGTGGGGCTGCCGGAATCACTGGGACCCAGAGCACTTGATGAGATATGTGAAATTGACCTCCCCAAAGCGCTGGGGCTCTCGCACCGTTGCAGAGTAGAAAGAGCTCACAGGGTGGGCCCACCTCGTGAACCAGAGACATTAAACTCTCGGAATGGCATACCACAGCGTCCCAACATCACAAAACCCCGCCAAGTGGTGGTGAAATACCTTGATTATAAGGATAAGGAAGAGGTGCTTAGAGAATTTAAGAGCAGGCGGCAGCCGCTATTAATACGGTGTCATAAGACACTGGTATACAACGATTACTCCAAAGATGTCTCCAGAAGACGTAAAGCGTTCAGCGAAGTGTGTACAATTTTGTTCCGCAAAAACATTCGTTTTCACCTGATGTATCCAGCCATACTCCGTTTCAGAGCACAGGACGGTAAAATGAAAATAATATCTGATCCCAATGAGGCGATAAACATTATACAAAGAAGTTTTGGAAGACAAAACGGACATGAGGAGAAAGACGCTATGAGATCAAACAGTCAACTAGATATGAGAAAACAACGCAAAGACACCAATGTAACAACGAGAGAAGAGGAGCCACACCAGGAACTTCACATAAACACTGATACTGAAGAAATGGACTTGGACAAATCGGATCAGGAACATAACAACTGCTGAAAGATTTCACTCCCCGTTTCATGTCCCAAAAGAGGAGGTGATCAAACAGTAGGGCGATCCAGAAAAGATGGGATGCGACGACCAGCGGAGAGACGAAATTTCGCCATTAATTTGCTAATTGAATTCTGATATTTTCACTCCCCCACGTACTCTTGTGCGTGGCTTTCCATTTCCTCTTACTTACTTTTCGCTGTCTGTTATCCTTCTAGTCCTCCCTGCGGGCTCTGTGCCCCCCTTCTTTTTTCTCTTTCCCTCTCCCTACCCTTTTTTCACATTATGCACATTTTTATTGTTGGTAAGAGTGACGTGATCAAACAACCGGGGGAGGTTTGGGAGGGTAGACAGGGTACAGCTGAAATTTGTTATAGTTACAGAAGATCACATATGTAAGATATATTGCAGAGAGGTTGGTCATTCTTGTTTATAGGCGGGTCAGTTAAAAGGCTCTGTAGGGGAGGCGGGAAGGGGTTGTCGACGTTTGAGGGGTAGAAAAAATGGAAGTCGAAAATGGGGAAAATAAGTGGAGGAAAATAGAGGAGAAATGTGAGGGGAAGGGTGGGGCATTTTCTTTAAAAGAGGGTTTTTATATGTGGTTCCAAACTGAAAGAAGGTGGGAGATAATGACAAGAATGGGTCGCGAGCTCAGGTCCTCATATGTAGAAAACTATAAATTGAGATATAAAAACAGCGGAGGAGGAAACCCTCCCAGAGCTCAGATATGCCAAAGATAGTAACATGGAATGTGAAAGGCCTAAGGTCCCCTAACAAGAGAAGCATGGTTCTGAGACATTTAAGAAGACTGAAGGCGGATATAGCCCTGCTTCAGGAAACACATTTGGGGGAGAGCGAAGCATTTAGGATGCATAAGATGTGGGTAGGCGCAGTGTTCAGTTCGGGGACCTCAACTAGAAAGGGGGGAGTATTGATCCTTATAAACAAATCACTTGCTCATAGAATAATACAAAAAGAAGGGGATGAGGAAGGGAGACTCTTACATCTACTCATCGAGGTATGCGAGGAAAAATTCAGCTTATACAATGTTTATGCACCTAATATATCTCAAAAAGATTTTTTTACAGAGTTACAAAACAGAATCCTGAGGGATGCAGAGCCCAATGTGATATTAGGAGGCGACTTCAATCAGGTTATGAGAGAGGGAGAAGATAGAAAGAGATCATCATGTAGAGAGGGTAATACTGGGGAACGACAGGGAACAGGTAGGAATTATCTGGAAGATATGACTTCGCACCTACACATCAAAGACATTTGGAGAGAGTGTCACATCCGTAGGAGAGAGAATATACCCATTATTCACACGCTCAAAATTCATGGTCTAGAATAGATTTGATATTGGGGTCAGACAACATGATACAAAGGACACGGCGGGTGACCATAGAAGATATGGTCATATCAGACCACAGCCCAGTAGCGATAGAATTGTCAGAAAAATTTCAGAGGGGGCGGGATTTTTTATGGCGCTTCCCCTCCTTTTTACTAAAAGATGGAGACTTTGGAAAACAACTCAAGGAATGGTGGACAGAATATGCGCTGTTAAATACCGAACATAAACAGAACGCAAAATTATTCTGGGAAGCAGGGAAAGCGGTAATACAGGGAAGGATCATAGCCTACACGTTAAAGCTGAAGAGGAAGATCAGGGAGCAATATGTATTAGCGAGTAATGAGGTAAGAACTAGGTACACAGCTTTTAAAACTTGTCCAAACAATTCTAACAAACAGAAATGGGTAGAGGCCAAAAATAAATGAGGAATGGGCGGAGACGAGGGAGCAATTAGTATGGGGGCAAAGAGAAGTGGAATTGAACAGGTATGGTGATAAATCTGGCAAACTCCTGGCTAATCTAGCGAGAGGCATACGCGCACATACCCTAATAACAGCTTTAAAGGGGAAAAAAGGGGATATGGTAACTAATCCCAAAGACATTAATGGGATTTTGGGTACATACTTTGCAAAGTTATACAAAGACGAATCTGACAATCTCACGGGGGGGGGAGGGAATGGCTAGAGAAAATAACATTGACCCCACTTACAGAGGAAGACAAATGCTTTCTAAATATGGACATCAAAGAGGATGAGGTACAGTCCTCAATAAGACACTTGGGAGCTCATAAAGCCCCCGGCCCGGATGGGATGAATGGGGAATTCTATAAAGAACTTAGATCGCAGGTAACACCCACCCTGACATGAATGTTTAACAACATATTGAAAGGGGAAAGCTTGTCAGAGGACATGAATACGGCTTATATCAAACTGCTCCCAAAAGGGGATAAAGATAAAGATTCAGCCTCGGGATACCGGCCAATATCACTGATTAACCAGGATATCAAGATATTATCCAAGATACTTGGTGATCGCTTAGCGATGCTGTTACCAAAAATAATCACAAATCACCAGACGGGTTTTATCAAAGGTCGATCGGCAGTCACGAACGTGAGAAAAACTCTACTGATCCTAGACGCAATTAGAGCTAGGAAATTAGACCCACGTGCCGGCCCAGCCATGGTCACATTGGATGCAGAAAAAGCATTTGACAATGTGAGGTGGCCGTGGCTGGGTATGGTACTGGACAAAATGGGAATGGTGGGTCCATTCAGAGACTATTTAACGACCTTGTACAAAAACCCCGAAGCCAAAGTATACACACCGGGATTTTTGTCTGACGCTTTCAAACTGTATAAAGGAACCCGTCAGGGATGCCCTTTATCGCCATTGTTATTTAACCTAGCGATAGAACCCCTCTCTAGGTTCCTTAACTCGCAAGATTCACATGAGGGGATTAGAGTAGGATCAATGATAGTTAAGTCTGCGCTTTTCGCTGACGATATTATCCTATACATGAATAACCCAAAAAGAGATTTGCCACGCCTATTAGGGGAAATCGAAAAATTCGGGGCTTTCTCTGGATTTAAATTAAACAGGGCAAAATGTGAAATATTGATGTTAAGGGAAGGGAAAGAAAGTCAGGGTAGAGATAACTTGGTGGGGATCCCGATAATGAAATCCTCACTAAAGTATTTGGGCATACAAATTGGGAGATCCCCAGATCAGGTATATGCGCTGAATTATAGACCCCCTCATAGACAAAATTGAAAAAGAAGTGGAGAGGTGGAAAGCGCTACCGCTGTTGTTCTTGGGGAGATGCCATCTCTTGAAAAAGGTGAGTTTTGCCAGACTGTTATATCCCATGCAAACCATACCCCTTCTGATCAAACATGTAGATTGTAACAGAATTAACAGGGCTTTCTCAAAGTGTATTTGGGGGGGCAAAAAGCCGAGACTACGCGCCAGAATATTGATGGGTCATAAAGATAGAGGGGGGGTAGGTCTACCCAATGTGCGTGGTTATAATTTGGCTTGTCTGACACGCCATATAATTGATTGGATAAAGGGCACATCGAGGTATTCCGATAACGCTCTGGAATCCCAACTGTGCAAACCGTGGGATAAAGTTTTGCTACTGCACGCTTCCTTGAGTGGGATGCCGAGCGAAGTTAAACACTCATTGATTTTTAGAGACACTCATGACCTGGAAGGCGGTGAGGAAGAAATTCAAATTGTCTTGGTCAATTTCCAAACACCTGAACATATGGGCACACACAGATGTCAAGTTAGGACGTGAGAATGCTTTGTTTGAGGAGTGGAAGAGGAAGGGGGTGAGAAACGTGGGTGACCTGTTACATGAGGCGGAAGGCAGGTGGTTGAAGGGGCAGATGTAATAGAGAAATTCAGTCTCAAATCCTCCAATATAACCAAGTGAAATTTCACATTATGGGAAAACTTCGGGAGGTGACCAAAGAAATAGGGACTAACGAATTTGACACAATGACCAAATGAGACATACAAGAAGTGAATATCTCAAAAATATATAGTTATGCAAGGGAAATCCTGTTACCATCAGGGTCAGACAAAATGTTTAGCTGTTGGACTCGAGAATTACACTCAGAGGACGCGATGGAATGTGTCTTGGAGGGCTGAGGAAGAGTAAGGAAACACATCATCTCCGAAAAATGGAGAGACAGCCACTTTCGAATTATGCACGGCTTGTGCTTGGTTTTAACATTCCTCCTTCAGCAAATTGCCCAAACAGAAGAGAGAAATGCCCTAAATATCAGAAAGAGAGAACTGACATGATCCATGGGATGTGGCACTGTCAATATACACAGAATTTTTGGGCGATGGTACAGAGGCTCACCGAGGAAATATTTGGGATGTTAAGGTGAAACTTGAACCCATATGTTGGATACTGCACCATACGGGAAATAGAGGGAGGGAAGAGAGTGTTCCTAAATTATTTCATGTTATAGCATTACTGGCCAAACGATTAATCCTGAGGAACTGGCTAACGCAGACACTCCCAGACGGAAAATATATGATACTGGGCCTTAAAAAAGCATTGGACATTGATAAAAGAGAGGCGATGAGAAACAAAGACAAGGAAACAGCTAAATTCATGGGAAAATGGAGGAGGTTTATTGAGAACAAAATGACAAAAGACGAAAGGATAGAGGTAATGAACCCATTTATACGCTCGAACTGGTATTTACTCGAGAGCATAGGAGGAACGCTGGGGAATCTGAAGGTCTGAAACTATGTGAATGAACACATGCCTGAAATGAGGAGGGGGGACCTGGGCTGCGCGCAAACATGATTTTAATTTCTTCATTATTTTGGGGATTTTGTTATTATGGGGATTCGATCACATACTGCCTTTATCTGTGAGATAATATGTAAGTTTACAGAAATGTTCAACTGTATGAAAAACTTGAAAATTTAATAAAAATGATTTTGGAAAAAGTAAAAAGGTAAAAAAAAATTAAAATAAAAAAGGATTTTTGGTCTGAAGAACAGACCCGTGTGCCTCCTACAGACACTAAGCAAGAACTGGTTCTCTGGGAGCCAGCATGAGGGTGTATACTGCAGAGGAGGAGCTAACTTTTTTTTTTGTATTCACTTAGTGTCAGTCTCCTAGTGGCAGCAGCATAACACCCATGGTCTGTGTCCCCCAATGAGGCGAAGGAGAAAAAGTATTTAGTCAGCCACCAATTGTGCAAGTTCTCCCACTTAAAAAGATGAGAGGGGCCTGTAATTGACATCATAGGTAGATCACAACTATGAGAGTCAAAATGAGAAAACAAATCCAGAAAATCATTTTGTCTGATTTGGCAACATTTATTTTGCAAATTATGGTGAAAAATAAGTATGTGGTAATTAACAAAAGTTCATCTCAATATTTTGTTATATATTCTTTGTTGGCAATGAGGTCAAACGTTTTCTGTAACCACTCCTTCGTTGCCCTGGCGGTGTGGCTTGGGATCATTATCATGCTGAAAGACCCCATCCACGTTTCATGTTCAATGCCCTTGTTGATGGAAGGAGGTTTGCATTCATTCTTTCATGTACACGGATCAGTCGTACTGGTCCCTTTGCAGAGAAACAGCCCCAAAGCATGATGTTACTACCCCCATGCATCACAGTAGGTATGGTGTTCTTTTGATGCAACTCAGCATTCTGTCGCCTCCAAACATGACAAGTTTTGTTTCTACCATACAGTTCTACTTTGGTTTCATCAGACCATATGACATTCTCTCAATACTTTTCTGGATAATCCAAATGCCCTCTAGCAAACTTCAGACGGGCCCGGATATGTACTGGCTTAAGCAGGGGGACGCGTCTGGCACTACAGGATCTGAGTCCCTGGCGACATAGGGTGTTACTGATGGTAGTCTTTGTTATGGTGGTCCCAGCTCTATGCAGGTCATTCACTAGGTCCCCCCCTGTAGTTCTGGGATTTTTGCTCACCGTTCTTGTGATCATTTTGACCCCACGGGATGAGATCTTGCGTGGAGCCCCTATCGAGGGAGATCATCAGTGGTCTTGTATGTCTTCCATTTTCTTATTATTGCTCCCACATATGATTTAATCACACCAATCTGCTTACCTATTGCAGATTCAGTCTTTCCAGCCCTGTGCAGGGCTACAATTTTGTTTCTGCTGTTGTTCGACAGCTCTTTGGTCTTCACCATAGTGGAGTTTAGAGTGTGACTGTTTGATGTTGTGGACAGGTGTCTTAAAGAAGAAGTTACAGGCCTGTGAGAGCCAGAATTCGTGAATATTTTTAGGTGACCAAATACTTATTTTCCATCATAATTTGCAAAATAAATCTTGCCAAATCACACAAGTTGATCTTCCGGATTTGTTTTCTGGATTTGTTTGTCAATTACAGGGATCTCTCATCTTTTTAAGTGGGAGAGCTTGCACAATTGGTGGCTGATTAAATACTTTTCCCCCACTGTATATGTATACACACACACACACACACACACACACACTACACACACACACACACAGTAAACTTCATAAGGTGAAAAGAGAAAAATAAACGTCAGAAATGTTCTTTATGTACTGAAAAACAAAATGTATTTTTTTTTACAGTACACTGTATAGGAAAATAAATGGCATTTAAAAATACAATTTGCCAGGTAAAAACAAGCCCTAATAACACAAATAGGTCGATGAAAAAATAGAAACGTTATGACTCTTGGAAGAAGGGGAGAAAGAAAAAAAAAAAAAAGTGCAAAAAAAAAAAAAAATTGCCCCATTGCCAATATAACATCTCAAAGTGTGTTAGAATTATCCTCCCAAGCAATAAGCTTACCTGGACTGTAAGTAGAGTGCAGAGAGAGACACTCGCCCGTTCCTCGGTGATATAAGTGCGAGGCTTGCCTTCCAAGATGGCACACTCTTCGAAATCCGAAAGTTTTAACTGACTTTTAGAAAACCCAATAGGTTTTGAAAACAATTGCTGACTTTGCATCTGCGCTTGATACAAGTTCTGCTGTATTGTGTCCATCTGCACACCCACTGAGGGCTTTACTACAGGCTGGGATTTAGATAGTATTTCCACAGAACTGGATGGGGAGAACATTACTAAATCCAGAAGGTGTGATGCAGAACGGTTCTTCTTGCCTGGACGGTGTGATTTAAAAGGCTTTTTTGCATTAGGAAGGACTGGTAAAATAGGCTTTAGTTTGGAATTTGATTTAAGGGTGGGAGCTCTGCGAGTATACTTGCGTTTTACCCTTGGCACAGGTAATGAGTCTGCAGCATTTAAAGAGGACATTGCTTGTTGTGCTTGCTTCTTTAGCACACTGTCCAGCGTCCTCACGTAACTGCTGCTTTTAGTAGGAAGCTGGTAACTGATAGAGGATTCCGGTTCCGGAATCAGTTCTTTGAGGTCGCCCATCAGTTTTGCTTCATTTTCTAGATACTCATCAAGTTCATCACTGCAAAAGGCCGAAAGATTCTTCAGGGAGCTCTCCGGTCGTCCGACTGCAGAAAAGAATATTTATACATCATGTTTACAGAAATACTTCTTAGACAGGTACTAATGCATTGCCCCAAACAATAAGTATTATAATATTTTATATATCATATATATACACACATCATAAGTGCAAAATTGAAATCAGTAGGGATCGAGATTATATATCTTAACTAAGCACCATAAATTCACATAATCTGGAATAAGACTATGGCAATAAATTGCAAAGATTATTGAAAGTTAACTATTTTATTGAAAAATAACAACAAAATTCTCATTAGGGTCTGTTACAAACCCCCAAATATAAAAAATCATTGAAAGTCTACTACTAAAGCAGATAGATGAAGATGCAACCCATAATGAGGTCCTTGTTATGAGGAACTTTAACTACCTGGATATTAACTGGGAAACAGGCGTGCGAAACCCATAAAGGCAACAGGTTTCTGCTAATAACCAAGAAAAATTATCTTTCACAATTGTGGCAGAATCCAACCAGAGGAGCAGCACTTTTAGACCTAATAGTATCTAATAGACCTGACAGAATAACAAATCTTCACTTGTCTTTCGCTAGGAGGACTTGTCAGGGAGTCACAAAAACACTGAACTTTAGGAAGGCAAAGTTTAACCAACTTAGAGATGCCCTTAATCTGGTTGACTGGGACAATGTGTTACGGGCTGGCGGAACGCACCAAATAATAAAGATATATGAGGTGCGTTCGCAGCCCGGGGCCCACCGTGCAGATGTGACAAACTGCAGCTAAGCAATGAGGAGAGAGGTGCGTAGGAGGAAGCCGGATACCGGCAGGTAACCACTGACCCGGTGCTTGCAGGGACGAACTCCGTTACCTCACGGAGTTCGCACCAGCCGGCGAATAAATGAGACCTGTTAATATCACAGGTCACAGCAATGTGAACCACCACTCTGAGCGGGTGCAATGTCCGCCCTGGCAAATGCCACTAACCAGGCTGACAACTGAGCTGGAAAGCGCACATACGGCGCTACTCTGGCGGATGCTGCGGTAGCAATGGTTCAAGTGGCCTGTACTGGCCGACGCCCCAGGGCGCTAGAGAGTGATGAGTAGTTACACTGCGGCGCAGAGCAACGGTGCTGACTCTGATTCCTAAACCCTAACTCATGCGTAATATCCAAGGAGGGGGAATCTTAATGAGTCAATCACCAGTCTCATACATCCGTCATCACACATACACTAAACACTATAGCCTCAGAGTCTATCATAGCGCATGGCGGGGCGGCCATGCGAACCTTTTATAGCGACGTCCTTCCGGGACCCTCCTGAAGATCCAATGCCAGCAGAAGGACCTGAGCATGTGACCCCCGATCCCCAAAGGGAGATCGTCCCACGAGCATGCTCAGTGGACCGAAGGAAGGACTTAAGGGCCTGTCACACTAAGAGATATCGCTAGCAATATCGCTATAACTTGTGACGTTATAGCGATATTGCTAGCGATATCTCTGTGTCTGATACTTACCTACAACCGGCTCCCCCGCTGGTTATCGCTGATCGCGCGAGAACGTTCAGGACTGTTTCTCGTCGTCAGCTTCCTGCGGCGCTTCCTGCTGTGAGGACGAGCGACGCGTGCAGCCAGGCGGGAGGACGCAGGATCGCCTGGTGTGACAGGTAAGTAGCGACCCCCATCCCCAGCGATGTCGCTAGTGAGATCTGCCTGTGTGGCAGCTCACTAGCGACCACTTAGCGATGTACCAGCAATCCTGACCGCGTCATATCGCTGGTCGGGATCGCTGGTACATCGCTAAGTGTGACAGTACCTTTAGACTCTGGAGTCTTTTGCTGCTGGCCAGGCTGCATTGCCATAACTAAAACAAAGGTGGCAGCAGCAACCAAGCCCACAATGCTGGTGAGAGCAGGATGCCAAATCCAGGAGTCTGCTGAGCAGGCTTCACTGCGGCTGAAGAGGAATGGGAGACCGTCAACGGCAAGGCTCAGGATTCCCGCTGTGCAGCTCCCGGAACTGGACGCCTAACACAATGTCCTCAGAAATAAAAATACAGATAATGAATGGGAAATGTTTAAGAACATCCTAAATAGGCATTGTAAGCGGTTTATACCTTGTGGGAATAAAAGGACAAGAAATAAGAAAAACCCAATGGGGCTAAACAAAGAAGTAAGAGGGACAATTAACAGCAAAAAGAAAGCATTTAAACTACTAAAGCAGGATGACACCATTGAAGCCCTAAAAAACTATAGGGAGAAAAATACATTATCTAAAAAAAAAATTAAAGCTGCCAAAAAGGAACCAGAGAAGTACACTGCTAAGCAGAGTAAGGGTCCCGTTACATTAAACAACGCACCAGCGATCCCGACGACGATACGACCTGGTCAGGATCACTGGTGAGTCGCTACATGATTGCTGGTGAGTTGTCAAACAGGAAGACTCACCAGCGAGGACGCAGGTATCCAGGGTAAATAGCGGGTAACTAAGTGCACGCGTCACTTAGTTACCTGCTGTTTACCCTGGATACCAGCGTGCTGGAGCTGGTATCCAGGGTACACAGCAGGTAACTAAGTGGCGCGCGCACTTAGTTACCCGCTATTTACCCTGGATACCAGCTGGGAGCTCGCTGATCGTTGGACATTCCTGCACGATCAGCGATACCCGGCGGAGGAGGGAGCACAGTTGCTGTTGCGTCACAAAATCAGCGACGCATCAGCGATCTCGCTTAGTGTGAAGTACCCCTAAGACTAATCCCAAACTGTTCAACTATATCAATAGTAAAAGAATCAAAAGAAAGTGTAGGCCCCTTAATAAAGAAAGAATGGCTGTAGAGGACGAGGAAAATGCTAATACAGCTCTGGCAAAAATTAAGAGACCACTGCACAGTTTTAGAAAAATCAGCTTCTCTACATGTCTGACAGCCATTCCATCCAATGTCAGTTGAATTCCAACCAGAGTACACCTCATTCTACTTAATGTGCTTCGGATTAGGTGATCACCTGAACCAAATCTTATTTAACAAAGGAAAGTATGAAAAACCCTGCTGTGGTGTTCACAATACTCTTGCAACAGGACAAGCTGGATGGCAAAACCAGTGCTAGTAATATCCCACAAGTAATAGGAATGAAAAAATAACTTTTAACCATGCCAAAAGAGTTGAAAAGAAAAGTTTTGAGTGAGGAAAAGAAGGGCTCAATTCTGGCTTTACTAGCAGAGGGATACAGTGAGCATCATTTTGCCTCCATCCTTAAAACAAGGATTTTTGTGATAACTCACCGTAAAATCCTTTTCTCCGAGACGCTCATTGGGGAACACAGGTACTGTGGGTGTGTGCTACTGCCGCCTGGAGGCTGACACTAAGTGAAAAAAAGTGGTTAGCTCCTCCTCCGCCGTTTACACTCTCGCCCCGATTGCGGGCGGAATCAGTTTGGTGCAAAAGCAGTAGGAGATCAAACAAAAAAAATCAGACAACATCAACCTTAATGCACGTAACATGTCTAGAAAAAACCACCCTAATATCATTCAAAAAAGCATATTAATTAGACAAAACAGAAGCCAATTTGGCTATCAGGGTGGGTGCTGTGTCCCCCAATGAGCGTCTCGGAGAAAAGGATTTTACGGTGAGTTATCACAAAAATCCATGTTTCTCCTTCACCTCATTGGGGGACACAGGTACTGTGGGACGTCCTAAAGCAGTCCCTGGGTGGGAAGTTGACTCACCGATCCAAGCTACATGCACCTCCTGTCTAAAGGTGCGCCACCGCTGCTTGGAGAATCCTTCTACCCAGACTCGCATCTGCCGAAGCCTGAGTATGGATATTGTAGTGCTTTGCGAAAAAGGAGGAGGGGCTGGTCTGAGAACCACCTCATCTTTGTGAAAGACCAGAAACGGAGCTCGGCAGGATAGTGCTGCCAGCTCTGAGACCCGCCTGATTGACGTTATCGCCACAAGAAATACTACCTTCCAAGAAAGGTAGGCTAAAGTGACCTCCTGTAACAGTTCAAATGGAGCCTCCTGTAGAACACTTAGGACCAAGCGTCCAGGGGCGCCCTATAAGGAGGTACCAAGTGGGAGACTCCCTGAATGAAAGTCTTTACCTGCAGATTGGTAGCAATCCTGCGCTGGAACAGAACGGAAGAACAGATAAGGCCGATATTTGTCTACTGAGGGAACTTGGGGCGAAGCCTGAGTCTAGGCCAGTCTGAAGAAAAGCCAAGATGTTGGGAATAGAAAATCTTAGTGGAGAACAACCATGGTTCCGACACCATGTGAAGAAAACCTTCCAGGTATGGTGATAAATACGTGCTGAGGCCGGCTTCTGAGCGCTAACCATTGTAGCAACCACATTGTGGCCAAACCCAGCTTGGGTTAGAACCCAGGATTCAACGGCCAAGCCATCAAACACAGGGCCCCTGAGTTCGGGTGGTAGATCGGGCCCTGGGACAGTAGGTCTGGGCGCTCTGGCAGGCGCCAAGGAATGTCAGCGAGTAGCTGTACTAGGTCTGCATACCATGCCCGACTAGGCCAATCTGGGGCCATCAGAATCACCGGAACCCCTTCTGCCTTGATCTTCTTGATGACCCTCGGAAGTAGTGGCAGCTGGGGGAATAGGTATGGGAGGCGAAACTGTTCCATGGCACAACCAACGCATCCACGGCAATTGCCTGCGGGTCCCGGGATCGAGCGACAAGCGCTGGTACCTTGGCGTTCATTCTGGAGGCCATCAGGTGCACATCTGGCGTCCCCCATCGTTGGCAAATCTGTCAGAAAATCTCGGGGTGTAGTGACCATTCCCCGGATGCGAGACTCTGCCGGCTGAAGAAGTCTGCCGCCCAGGATGTGGACTGCCGATATCACCGAGTGGTTTCTCTCGGCCCAATGAAGCACATGCTCCACCTCACACATGGCTGCCCTGCTGCGGGTTCCCCCCCTGAGGATTTATGTAAGCCACAGCCGTGGCGTTGTCAGACTGAATCCGACCAGGACGGCCTGCTAGCAGGTGATGAAACTGTTGCAGAGCTAGCCGGATTGCCCATATTTCCAATAAGTTGATTGGGAGGTGTGCCTCCTGCGGCAACCACCGTCCCTGGGTCGTGTGGTGGCGAAAAATCGCTCCCCAGCCGAGGAGGCTGGCGTCGGTTGTCACCACCAACAATGGTCTGGGGAAAGGGCTTGCCCTGGAGAAGTGAGGCACTGGCTGTCCACCACCCGAGTGCCTGTGTGACCTGCGTGGACAACCGGCTATCAAGAGAGAATGGGTTTTTGTCCCAGGTTGATAAGAGGGCGTGCTGCAGGGGGCGAAGATGGAGATGGGCAAACGGAATTGCCTCCATTGCTGCCACCATCTTTCCCAGGATCCTCAAGCAGAAGCGGATGGTATGAGGGACTGGTTGGCGCAGTTTTCGGGCTCCCTGCCGGAGAGCTAAGGCCTTGTCCTGAGGGAGAATTACCAACCATCAGGAAGTGTCGAAGATCATTCCTAAGAAGGAAATCCTCTGAGCTGGAACAAGGGATGACTTTTTCAGATTGACTAACCATTATAAGCGGGAAAGAGTATCTAGTGTGATGCTGATACTCTCCTCGCATGTCCGAAATGAAGGGCCCTTGACCAAGAGGTCGTCTAAATAAGGAAAGACAACTTTGCCCCGGGAGTGCAGGGTGGCCATGACGACTGCCATGACTTTTGTGAATACCCCGGGAGCGGTGGCCAACCCGAAGGGCAGTGCTGCGTACTGAAAATGTAGGCCGTTGATGGCAAAGCGCAGAAACCTTTGGTGCGGGGGAAAAATGGGGATGTGTAAGTAGGCGTCTTGGATGTCGATAGAGGCCAAGTATTCTCCCCGCCCCATGGCAGATATGACTGAACGGAGAGACTCCATCAGGAAACGTCTGATCCTGATTAACTTGTTCAGGAGCTTTAGTTCCAAAAGAATGGCCTGACGGCCCCATCTTTTTTGGGCACCGTGAACAAGTTGGAGTAGAACCCCTGATATTTTTCGTTATCCGGTACGGGGACAATGACTAAGTTGTGCTGGAGTAATTTTATGGCCTTGAGTAAAGCCCTTGCTCGGGCGATTACTTTGGGAGGACAGTAAAGAAAAAACCATCTTGAGGGGTATTTGATAGAATTCTATCTTGTACCCCGAGGACACCAGCTCTGCTACCAATGTGTCGTGTGAGACCGAGAGCCAGGCGTGGCGAAACCAAAGCAGGCGGCCACCGACCTTGCCGAAGTCACCTTGAAATTGTCTCAAGTCATTTGGTAGTCCCCGGCCAAAGTAATTTGATTCGCGATCTCTGATACCTCTGCTGGTAGGTCCATACCCTGCAGGGCCCTGTTCAATGATTCTGACCAAGCCAAAATGGCCTTTGCTACCCAGGTTGCCGCAAATGAGGGGGAGAGTGCTGAATCTGATGCCTCAAATACTGAGCGAGCTAGGCTCTCTATGAGACGGTCAAGTGGGATCCTTGATAGAGGACCCACTAGGTATGGATAACAGGGTCCTAGAGGCCAAGCGTGACACGGGTGGATCTACTGTTGGGGACTCTGCCCATTTCTTACGGAGATCAGGGGCGAACGGATACCTCGCCTCGAGTGCCTTTTGCCCTGAGAAATGCTTGTCGGGCCGCTCCCTGTGTTGTTGTACTATGCCATCAAACTCTGGGTGAGAGCTCCATGCGGCCGCTTTGCTCGCTTAAATGAGACCTTGTGACCTGAGGCCAAGGTGGAATCATCTTCGATCCCAAGGGTCTGGCTGACAGCCTCAATGAGACTGTCAATTGTTTCCCGGTATTCTGGAGTACCCGAATCAAGCGGCTCATGAGTCGTAATCTGAGCTCCCGTTAACGACCCTTGGTGAAGGTGAGCAAGAAGCCGAGCTTATGGATGCCGAAGCACCAGATGGATCGGGAGACGCTGTGTGGGTTCGTTTCCCCCGCGTCTGCCTAGAGTGATAGCGGCCCCTTCAGGCCGGAGGCTCCTGTGAGGTGGAGGACCCCTCTAACACAGGCGAGCCGCTATCCCTACCCCTATCTGGGGCCCGGAGGGACTCGATTGCTCTCGTAAACGATGCCATGGACTGAGACAGAGCCCATTCCGGGGGGCTCAGTACACTGGGCTCGGTCGTAGGGGAGGTTTGCGCACATGGGAAGGCGGACTGGCAGGAGGTGAACGCAACATATAAGAACGTGTGTGGTTTAGCTTTTCTGGACATGATGGCTGTTAAGTGATATGCCAAGGGCCAAAAGCTGTTTTGAGCGGCCCCGGGACGTCATGGGGCGGAATTCCGTACGCGGCCTAGTCCCTGGCAGAAGCTAGGGACTAAATTTTTGACGTCCGCCCGAGGCCCCGGGGGGCGGGTCCGCCGGAAGTGTCCACGTCACAGGGGGCGGGACTTCCGCCCGAGGCCTATCTCCGGCAAAAGTCGGGGACTAAATTTCCGGCGTGCGCCCAGCCTCAGGGCAGGACCGCCGGACACCGGGCCTGGACAGAGAAAGCATGCGCCACCGGCTGCCACGCTATGTGGCGCAACCCAGGAGGCCCGGGGATGCCCGAAAACTGCGCCACCAGGAGTGCCGACCACGGGGGTCTACAGGAGCCCTCCCAGCCCACCTCCTTCCATGCCTCACCCCTAGACGTCCATCTTGATCCTCAGGTTGGGGGGGGGAGGGGGGCTGAAAAAAAGCTTAAGGAGGGTGCCCATCTCCATCTTCCCTATAGGGGATGAGGAGAGGGACCGTCAGCCACCTTCCATCACCGCTGTCTGGCATTGGTGATGCAGTAGGGGCCGCACGGACTGTTCGCAGGCCTCTGTACAGCCTAGGGTTTCACTACCTTAGGGTGGTCAGGGCTCTGTCCGGCATCATGTCCAACGTAGCGGGAAAGGATACGTGGAGGCGACACTCGTACATGCTCGCCTGTTGTTGGTTTGTGGAAATCGGACCCTTTCAATAGGATCCATTGCCCATGTCTTATCTTCATGGAAAAAATGACCAGACGTGTGCCCCCAATGGACACTAAGCAAAAACTGATTCCGCCTGCAATCGGGGCGAGGGTGTATACGGCGGAGGAGGAGCTAACCTCTTTTTTTTCACTTAGTGTCAGCCTCCAGGTGGTAGTAGCATACACCCACAGTACCTGCGTCCCCCAATGAGGCGAAGGAGAAATTTCTAAGATGGCAATCCATTACAACAAGGTCAAGCAGCAGACATTGGGGACAACAAAGCTACAGACCGGCAGAGGGCGAAAATGGCTCTTTACTGACCGGGATGACCGTCATCTTATTCGAATGTCACTCAGCAACACAAGGATGACATCAAGTGACCTACAAAAGGAATGGTAAATGGCAGCTGGGGTGAAGTGCACAGCAAGACCAGTTTGTAACAGGCTTCTAGAGGCAGGGCTCAAGTCATGTAAAGCTAGAAAAAAACCTTTCATCAATGAGAAGCAAAGGAGAGCCAGGCTGAAGTTTTGCCAAAGATCTTAAGGATTGGACCATAGAGGACTGGAGTAAGGTAATCTTCTCTGATGAATCTAATTTTCAAATTTGCCCAACACCTGGTCATCCAATGGTTAGATGGAGACCTGGAGAGGCGTACAAGCCACAGTGTCTTGCACCCACTGTGAAATTTGGTGGAGGATCGGTGATGATCTGGGGATGCTTCAACAAGGCTGGAATTGGGCAGGTTAATCTTTGCGAAGGACGTATGAATCAAGCCGCATACAAGGTTATCCTGGACAAACAGTTGATTTCCTTCTGCTCAGGCAATGTTCCCCAACTCTGAGGACTGGTTTTTCCAGCAGGACAATGCGCTATGCCACACAGCTAGGTCAATCAATATGTGGATGAAGGACCACAACATCAAATCCCTGTCATGGCCAGCCCAATCTCCAGACCTGAACCCCAATGAAAACCTCTGGAATGTAATCAAGTGGAAGATGGAAAGTCACAAGCCATCAAACAAAGAACTGCTTAAATTTTTGTACCAGGAGTGGCATAAGGTCACCCAAAAGCAGTGTGAAAGACTGGTGGAAAGCATGCCAAGACACATGAAAGCTGTGATTAAAAATCATGGTTATTCCACAAAATATTGATTTCTGAACTCTTCCTGAGTAAAAACGTTAGTATTGTTGTTTCTAAATGATTATGAACTTGTTTTCTTAGCATTATTTGAGGTCTGCAAGCACTGCATTTCTTTTGTTATTTTTACCATTTCTCATTTTCTGAAACTAAATAGAAAATTTAGTGCTTGGAAATTCGGAGACATGTTGTCAGTAGCTTATACATAAAATAGCAAGTTACATTTGACTTTAAAATATACCTATAGAGAGAAAAATCAGACAAACTGAAAATTTTGCAGTGGCCTCTTCATTTTTGCCAGAGCTGTGTATTAAACACTTACTTCTCCACGGTATTCACAGTGGAAAATAAAATGCTAGGTGAAATGACTAGAGACAAAGAAAACCCTATATTAAGAGTCTCCAATCTAACCCAAGAGGAGGTGCGAAACCGGCTAAATAAGATTAAAATAGATAAATCTCCGGGTCCGGATGGCATATGCCCACGAGTACTAAGAGAACTAAGTAATGTAATAGACAAGCCATTATTTCTTACATTTAGGGACTCTATAGTGACGGGGTCTATTCCACAGGACTGGCGCATAGCAAATGTGGTACCAATATTCAAAAAGGGCTCTAAAAGTGAACCTGGAATTTACTGGCCAGTAACTCTAACCTCTATTGTTGGTAAAATATTTGAAGGGTTTCTGAGGGATGTTATTCTAGATTATCTCAATGAGAGTAACTGTTTAACTCCATATCAGCATGAGTTTATGAGGAAGTGCTCCTGTCAAACCAATCTAATCAGTTTTTGTGAAGAGGTAAGCTATAGACTGGACCAAGGTGAGTCATTGGACGTGGTATATCTTGATTTTTCTAAAGCGCTTGATACCGTGCCACACAAGAGATTGGTACACAAAATGAGAATGCTGTGTCTGGGGGATAATGTGTGTAAATGGTAAGTAATTGGCTTAATGATAGAAAGCAGAGGGTGGTTATAAATGGTATATTCTCTAACTGGGTCGCTGTGACCAGTGGGGTACCGCAGGGGTCGGAGTTGGGACCTATTCTCTTCAACATATTTACTAACAATCTGGTAGAAGGTTTACACAGTAAAATATCAATATTTTCAGATGATACAAAACTATGTAAAGCAGTCAATACAAGATAGTATTCTGCTACAGATGGATGTGAATAAGTTGGAAACTTAGGCCGAAAAGTGGCAGATGCGGCTTAACAATGATAAATGTAAGGTTATACATATGGGAAGACGGAATCAATATCACCATTACACACGGAACGGGAAACCTCTGGGTAAATCTTACATGGAGAAGGACTTGGGAATCCTAGTTAATGATAAACTTACCTGGAGCAGCCAGTGCCAGGCAGAGGCTGCCAAGGCAAACAGGATCATGGGGTGCATTAAAAGAGGTCTGGATACACATGATGAGAGCATTATATTGCCTCTGTAAAAATAGGGATTTTTGTGTACTCACCGTAAAATCCTTTTCTCCGAGCCAATCATTGGGGGACACAGAGACCGTTTCTTTCCTGCCACTAGGAGAACAATAAGTAAACTAGAAAAAGTTAACTCCTTCCCTGCAGCATACACCCTATCGCTGGACAGATCTCATCAGCTTGGTGAAAAAGCAGTAGGAAGCTTAAACAGTTGAACAATAACTATAACTAGGTCACGACATAAAGATGCTAAGCAGGGTGGGTGCTGTGTCCCCCAATGATTGGCTCGGAGAAAAGGATTTTACGGTGAGTACACAAAAATCCCTATTTCTTCTACGCCTCATTGGGGGACACAGAGACAGTGGGACGTCCTAAAGCAGTCCCTGGGTGGAGAGCGTACATGTGCTAATACACCATGTACCACTGATTGAACTCTAAGGTACTGCCGCTTGCAGGATGCGTCTGCCGAGAGCTGCATCCGCAGGGGCCTGAGAATGAATTAGGTAATGCTTTGTAAAGGTATGCAGACTGGACCAAGTCGCAGCTTTGCAGACCTGTACTGCCGAGGCCTGGTGCCGAATGGCCTAAGAGGCGCCCACTGAGCGGGTAGAATGTGCCGTAATTCTTGCTGGGACAGGCGCATTCCTGACACGATAGGATTCTTGAATCGCGAGGCGGATCCACCTAGCTAGCGTTGCTTTCGAAGTGGCTGGACCCTTCTTATGCCCTTCTGGAAGTATGAAAAGGGGATTTGACTGGCGGAAGGGAGCCGTCCGCGAGATGTACCATCTCAGAGCCCTAACCACATGCAGAGTGTGGTGGGCTGTCTCAATACGATGGACTGGTGCCGGACAAAAAGAATGCAAAACAATTTCCTCATTGAGGTGGAAAGAGGATACGACCTTGGGCAGGAAGGACGGAGACTTCTTGAAGACTTCCTTGTCCTGATGAAAATTCAGGAACGGAGGGCGGCAGGATAGAGCCGCCGATTCTGAAACACGTCGGATTGACGTAATTGCCACTAGAAAGACCACCTTCCAAGAGAGAACAGTCAGTGGAACGTCGTTGAGGGGTTCAAAGGGAGCCTACTGTAGGGCCCCAAGAACCAGGTTAAGGTCTCAAGGTTCCAAAGGTCGTCTATAAGGAGCCGCCACATGGGCAAGTCCCTGAAGGAATGTCCTGACTTGAGGTTTGGTGGCAAGTCTGCGTTGGAATAACACTGACAAGGCTGGGATGTGGCCGTTGAGCGAACCAAGTGCGAGGCCCGACGTTAGTCCGGACTGAAGGAATTCCAATACAGTAGGAATGGAGAACATCATAGGGGATCGGCCACGATCCTTGCATCACGAGAAAAAAGGTTTTCCAGGTTTGGTGATAGATGCGCATGGACACGGGCTTCCTAGCACTATCATTGTGGAAATCACCTAGTGAGAAAACCCAGCCTTTGTTAAAATCCAGATTTCAACAGCCACGCCGTCAAAGACAGGGCCCCGGAGTTCTGGTGGTAAAACGGACCCTGAGAGAGCAGATCTGGATGATCTGGAAGATGCCAGGGAACATCGGCGACTAGTTGAATGAGTTCTGCGTACCAAGCGTGGCGCGGCCAATCTGGCGCGACAAGAATCACTGGTACTCTTTCCGATTTAATCTTCTTGATGACCCTCGGAAGCAAGAGAGGAAAGATGTACGGGAGCCGGAACCGGTGCCACGGCAGAACTAGGGCGACCGCACCGATGGCGCGTGGATCGCATGATCGGATGATGGATTGAGGAACCTTGTTGTTTAATCTCGAAGCCATGAGATCCACATCCGGAGTACCGCAAAGATGGCAAATCTGCTGAAAAACCTCATGATGAAGAGTCCACTCTCCCGAGGCCAGGCCCTGGCGGCTGAGAAAATCTGCTGCCCAATTTTCTATGCCCGGGGTGTGGACTGCCGAGATGGGCGAATGATTGGTTTCGGCCCAATGGAGGATGTGACTCACTTCGTGCATGGCCATCCTGCTTCGAGTTCCCCCCTGGTGGTTGATATACGCCACAGCCGTGGCATTGTCGGATTGGATCCTGATGGAGTGGCCTGCAAGGAGAAGGTAAAAACTCCTCACGGCTAATCTGATCGCTCGAATCTCTAGGATGTTGGTGGGGAGACGAGACTCTCGAAGAGACCACCGACCCTGTGCCGTGTGGTGACGAAAAACCGCACCCCAGCCCAGAAGACTTGCGTCGGTGGTTACTACCAACCAACCATTGTAATGGGAGAAAAGACTTCCCTTGATTCAGGGAGGATTTTAGAGTGCATCACTTGAGGGCTTGTCTGACCCGCAGAGACAGGAGGAACCGCCGGTCCAGGGAGAACTTGTCCCAGGCTAACAGAATCACATGTTGCAAGGGACGGAGATGGAACTGGGCGAACGGGACAGCCTCCATTGCTGCTACCATCTGTCCAAGAATTCTCATGGTGAAACGAATGGAGTGAGAAACTGGTTGAGAAAGAGGCCGCGCTGCCTGTTGTAAGGCTCGGGTCTTGTCTGGAGGGAGAATGACCAACCCGCGGGAAGTGTCAAAGATCATTCCCAAAAAGGAAATCTGTAGAGCCGGCTTTAGGAAGGACTTTTCGAAGTTTATTTTCCAGCCCAGGCGAGAAAGTGCATTATTTGTTATATTTACGGATTCCTCGCATGCTGTAAAGGACGGGCCCTTGATGAGCCGGTCGTCCAGATACGGTAACACGACCACTCCCCGAGAGTGAAGAATGACCGTGACAGCTGCCATGACCTTGGCAAAGGCGCTGGGGACCGGGTGGCGAGTCCGAAGGGCAAGGCAACGAACTGGAAGTGTTCCTCGTGAATTGCATAACGTAGGAACTGCTGGTGAGACGGGCAGATCGGAATGTGAAGGTAAGCGTCCTTGATGTTGATGGATGCTAGGAACTCTCCTTTTCCCATGGAAGCGACAACTGATCGGAGATTCAATTCGGAACCGCCGCACCTTGACCAACTGATTTAACAGTTTGAGGTCCAGTATGGACGCAATAGTCCCGTCCGTCTTTGGAACAATAAAAAGGTTTGAATAAAAACCTCTGAACCGTTCGTCCTGAGGGACCGGAATGACAACTCCGTCCTTTTGCAGCGCCTGAACAGCCCGAAGGAAGGCTGTTGTCTTCCTTTTTGGGGAGGGAGGACGGAAAGAAGCGTGATGACGGAGGAGAGGAGAATTCTATCTTGTAGCCAGAAAACGCCAGTTCCCTGACCCACTTGTCTTGGACGACTGCGAGCCAGGCGTGACTAAATGAAAGAAGACGACCTCCTACTCTGCCGTCGTCCGCCGGATACAGCAACAAGTCATTGCGTAGAAGATTAGTGGGATCGGGGTCCTCGAGAACCGGATGCCCTAGGTCTGGGCTTCCAAGAGCGATTAGGTCTGTATAAGACCTGGGTGCCTCTGTCTCCGCGCGGGGGCCGACTAGAGTTGGAAAAGAAGGTAGAGGAGGACAAACCGGAGTTATTGCGAAAATAAATCGCGTCGGCTGTTGGTTCCGAAACGGCCGAACAGCCCTTTGCTGAGGAAGGCAATTACTTTTTCCCCCCGGTAGAAATCAGAGATGAGCTGGTCCAGCTTCTCCCCAAAGAGGCGACCAGACTGATAAGGAAGAGAAGTTAGCGATCTTTTAGACATGGCGTCTGCTCGCCAGACACGGAGCCAAAGAGCTCTTTTAATGGAGATTGCATTAGCGGCAATTTGAGCAGCACCATTGGCGGCATCAAAACAGGCATCAACTACAAAATCTCCTGTGTGAACTATCAGCCTGGTGACGCTGGTAGCTTCCGGAGGGAAATTGTTACTTTGAAGAGCAGTGATTAAGACCTCTGTCCAAGAGGCCATAGCCTTAGTGACCAAAATCGCTGCAAACGATGGAAAAAGCACCGCTCCTGAAGCTTTAAAAACTAAGTGGGCGAGAATCAGTTTGACGATCGGAGAGGTTTCTGACTGAGGAACCTTCCGAAACAGATAGGAGCGTCTTAGAAGCTAGCCTCGATACAGGAGGGACCACAGATGGGAACTGCAACCAATCTATGTTTCTGGACAATGTCCTTAAAATCAGGGTGGCTGGTAAATAATTTGCGTACACGCTTGGTCCTCTTAAACGAAAAAGCGTGTGCTGGAGGAGGAGTATTTTCCTCCTTTACCTCCAGAATCCTGTTGACGGATTTATAAGTGAATCAAGCGACTCTTGGTCAGTTGGAGAATTTTGCGGAGCTGACGCGT
The DNA here is from genome assembly GCF_039654945.1 of Dendrobates tinctorius. Classification (NCBI taxonomy): domain Eukaryota; kingdom Metazoa; phylum Chordata; class Amphibia; order Anura; family Dendrobatidae; genus Dendrobates; species Dendrobates tinctorius. Next base: position 9,035,049 of record NW_027361678.1, on the reverse strand, counting down.
CAGATTCCAAATCAGTCGTATTCGCTGTCACCATTAGGAGAGGGAGAGCGAGAAACAGAACAGACTGAGGGACGCGTCATGGGACCGCTCTGTCGCTTGACTGTCCCTTGAACAAGTACGGCCCCTGCTGGTGGACGGTTCCCCGCGAAGACGCCCTCTGACTTAAAGAGGCTTCCCAGAGAGAGTCTATAGCCTGAATCCGTGACTCCACCGACCGTTACAGGGGATGCAGCCCTCTCTGGGGGACTAAACGCAGGAAGACTCGCAGCAGTGGCGGCGAGAGGCGTTTGGGCGCAGGCCGCGTCGCAGTCCGTGCATAACGGATTAATCTGGCGCTGGGGCTGAGTAGATTTGCAAGTGGCACACACGGCATAGAATATAGTGTGCTTCTTAGCAGCCTGCTAGTTTCCTTAGATTACGACATAGCGCTCCGGAAAGGGTTAACGGCAGAGTCTGACTGCAGCAGCAGAGAATGTGCCGGGAAAGGGTTAAGCCTTAGTCTGAAGGCAAATGCAGCTTACCTGGTCCTGTACTACATCCCCCGGGAGGAATAGCTGTTGTAGTGTCACCCAGTATCCGCCTGAAAGGTCACCTCACAGCTCTGAGGTAAAGGGAGATGGCCCCCCGAGATTACGATTGCGCGTCTCACCAGTAATGAGAGGCGCCAAGAGGAGGGGGCGGCGATAATAGCGCGGGCGGCGCTATGCAAACTGCAGCCTAGTAGGCCTGAAAAGCCAGGGGCTCAATTTCTGGCCTACCGTTGGTAGGCACAGGGGGCGGGGCGGCGCTATGGAAATTGCGGCCTAGCAGGCCGGAAAAAGCCGGGGACTAAATTTCTCGGGCCACCCAAGAACGCTGATCGCGGGAGGGGGGTTCCGCGAATGCGCCGGTGTGCCGCCGCTGATGCTAAGTCAGCGCTTCTCCCGGGGGCAGGACCTGACCCCGTACCTCAACTCCAGTGCTCACTCAGCGCCGAGTCCATTCTTCTCATCCTGAGCTGATGTAGCAGAGCCGGAGGAGTTCTTGAAGGGGGATGCTCGATCGGTCCTCCCTCTGGCAGGGGGACGGAGAGCTATGGGGCTGACTAAGGGCTGAAGAAAGCGCTGTACGATCTTCTCCAAAACGGGTCTCCTGCGCTCGCAACGAATCCGTGAACATGGCGTCCACTCGGTAAGGAATCAGCCCCATTCGTCGCAGGAAAGTGTACGTGAAGGGTTACTCCACGTGCTTGCCTGTTGTTTGGGGGAGAGCGGGCCGTAGAAAAGAACCATTGCCCCCTTCACTCCGTTAATTAAAAAATTAAAATTTACAGAAAAATTAAAAAATAAAATAAAAATGATGGGGTCTGAAACCAGACCCAAGTGCCTCCTACAGACACTAAGCAAGAACGACGAGATCTCATCCAGCGAGAGGGTGTATGCTGCAGGGGAGGAGTTAACTTTTTCTAGTTTACTTAGTGTCCTCCTAGTGGCAGGAAAGCATAACACCCACGGTCTCTGTGTCCCCCAATGAGGCGTAGGAGAAAATCCCTTTTTAGACCGCACATGGAGTAGTGTACAGTTTTGGGCACCGGTGCTCAGGAAGGATATAATGGAACTAGAGCAAGTACAAAGGAGGGCAACAAAATTAATAAATGGGATGGGGGAACTACAATATCCACAGAGATTAGCAAAATTAGGATTATTTAGTCTAGAAAAAAGACGACTGAGGGACGATCTAATAACCATGTATAAGTATATAAGGGGACAATACAAATATCTCTCCGAGGATCTGTTTATACCGAGGAAGGTGATGGTCACAAAGTGACACTCTCTGCATCTGGAGGAGAGAAGGATTTTCCACCAACATAGAAGAGGATTCTTTACTGTTAGGGCAGTGAGAATCTGGAATTCCTTGCCTGAGGAGGTGGTGATGGCGAACTCAGTCGAGGGGTTCAAGAGATGTCTTCCTGGAGCGTAACAATATTGTATCTTACAGTTATTAGGTTCTTTAGAAGGACGTAGATCTGGGGATATATTCTGATGGAATATAGGCTGAACAGGATGGGCAAATGTCTTTTTCGGCCTTGCTAACTATGTTACTATGTAAAATTTACACCATCATAAAATTAAGCTTTATTGACCAGCAAGTTAATCACATAAAATATTTATGAAAAAGAAAAATATAAAACAATAAAACTACAATTTTTACCCTTACAGCTTTAGACAATGCTCATTATAAGTTTTCATTGCTGATTCTATTAAAACATGGTATAAAATAGTACAGAAAAATGATGGCTGCTTTGACTGAAAACTGACAGATCCCGTTATAGTCAATGGGGTCCTTCTGGCACTGTCATAAAACGGAACAGGCATTTGTATTATTTACGTTGTAAGGGTGTGTGCACACATTGCGGATTCTGCTGCGGATCCGCAGCGGATTAGGCCCTGCAGATCCGCAGCAGTTTTTGCTGCAGTGTACAGTACCTTTATTTTCAATGGAAAATAAAAACCGCAGTGCACATGGTGCAGATTTTTCTGCGTGGATTTGCTGCGGTTTCAAAACCGCAGCATGTCACTTCTTTGTGCGGAATCCGCAGCGGTTGCAAACCTGCTCCATTGTAGAGGTGTCAAACCGCAGGGGAAAACCGCAGCCTTACCTGCGTATTTTGCAAAATCCGCGTGGAAAAATCCGCAGCACAATCCGCAACGTGTGCACACACCCTTAGGCTCCTGAAACAGCAGAACAGCAGAAATCATCACGCAGATGTAAATGCAGTTAACCATAGAAACAGATTACCTCACCTTCGTTTTTCTGGGATGAAGTTACAGATTCTGTAGAGAATTTACCTCGCCAGCCCTTTATCTTTGTGTAGTCAGTGGTTTTACCAGTCCGGGACACAAATGGTAATCCTAAAATTATAGCGATATAATAGAAGAGGCAATGAAGAAGGTACAAGGCTATGTTATTTCGCTTATTTCGGACTTTAAGACACTTTTCCCAAAAAATGTTTTGGGGGAAAATGGGGGTGCGTCATCTAGTCCGAATGTAACTTACTGGGGGCGGTGACAACAGGAGCTGAGCGACGGCCCCTGGCTGGGAGGAGGGGGTGTTCGGAGGTGCGACAGCGAGGGGCGATGCTGCGAGTCCCCGTCTGGTAGGAGGGGGTGTTTGGTGGTTTGGAAGCTCCACCGACATTTTGTGAAAGCCTGCAACCTCTGCACCTCCATGGTTTCAATGTAGTGGACTTAGGTAAAGTGGGCGCCAGAACATGCACAGATCTTGATCTTGGCACAGAGATCTCGTCTCCCAAGATCGAAATCTGTACATGCGCCGACTACGGCACCCATTTCCCCCCAAAGTCCACCGCATTGAAACTATGGAAGTGTGGGGACTCCGAGCTTTCACAAAGTGTTGGCAGAGTCCCCGCACCAACGAACACCCCCTTCTAGCAGTCTGGGATGGGACTTGGAGCATTACCCCGCAGTGTCGCACCTTTAAACACCTCCTGTGACCCCGATCCACCACCATCCTTCTCCATTAAGATGAATTCAGACTGTATGATGGAACACTATATCATGAATTAGATTTTTTTTCCCCCATTTTCATCCTGAAAATTAAGGGTGTGTCTTAGGGAAAGTTCACACTATGCGTTTTTTCAGCTTTTTTTTTCTGCAGCAAAACCTGATCTCTTGGTAGGAAAGAAGGTTCAGGAAGGTTCAGGAAAAAAAAAGAATGCTTTCCTTGTTTTTTCTGCTGCGGTTTTGGCTTGCTAGATTTGTCTCTTGTGCATGCTGAGAAAGTTTAGTGTTGAAAAAAAAAAGTCCTATTCTATACAAATCAGGTTTTGGCACAAAAATCACAGCAAGACCTGATACCAGTGTTTTTGGTGTGCTCTCTCACCACCCATTAATTTCAATAGGTGAAAAACGCTAAAAAAAAATAATGCTGAAAGAAGCAAAACGCTCCATTGCACAAAAAAACAAACAAAGCACAAAATTGTGATGACGAAAATAAATGAAACAAGCTGTGTGCACATGAGATTTCTGAAATTTCAGACTTCCCTGGTACTGTAAAATGCAGAAGAAAATTTGCATTAAAAAATTGCTGCAAAAACGCCTTGTGTGACCTTAGCCTTATAGCCCGAAAAATACAATATATATAGCACCAACATATTCCATAGTGCTTTATAGATATTTCTTATCACTGTCCCCATTGGGGCTCACAATCTAAATTCCCTATCAGTATGTCTTTGGAATGTGGGAGGAAACCCACGCAAACACGGGGAGAACATACAAACTCCTTGCAGATGCTGTTCTTATATGTATACTCGCCGAAGAGCCCGGCGTTGCCTGGGCATAGTGACCAACTGTGGTTAGTTATAACCACGGCTGTGGAGTCGGAGCTCATTTGGTGGAGTTGGAGTCAGTATAAAATGGACCGACTCCTAAAATATACAATAAATTAGGTACAGTAGCTCAATGCAGAATGTGCTGAATATTTTTTCATAGGAATTTCGGAAAGTTATGAAATGTCCTATAAATGGCTGTTCTATTCCTGATCTAAGGCTACATTCACACACAGCGTTTTTCCTGCGTTTTTTGAGGATACATTTTTCAGCTGCAAAAGCAGATCAGCTTTTTAAAAAACCGCATCACCTGAAAGGTTTTTGAGCTCATAGATGTTTTCAATAGCAAAAGCAGATTAGAAAAATGCCACACAAACTGACATGCTCCTTCAGCCCAAAAACGAATCCTCACAAAACAATGTGTCTGAATGTCATATCTTGAAACCCATTTACTTTGCTGGGATGTCCAGAGTCATTGCATTTTACAGCAAAAAACGGATCCGCAAAAACGCAGTGCCCTGCACAGGATCTGATTCTTGGGCCCTGTGCTGGAGAAAGTTGTGCACAGGCTGCAGCTGGCAATAAGAGATAGTCGGCAAGAGGGACTTCCTGGAAATCTGATTGTAAAGAGACATTTTGGTTCAGAATCGAATAATAACTAAAGGAGACACTTGACTGAGTAGGGGAATGCCGTGGACATTGTTCCTACTGCAAGTTTCATTGTACTGATCGTGTATTGCAGATGGGTGCAGTGAAACATGTAGTTTCAGATTTGATTACATGTAAAACGGATCATGTGGTTTTTTGTACTTGTCGTTTCTTTTATATAGGTAAAACCATACGCCCATTGTACGTTCGGTTTCGGGAACATTTTAAATCTATTGTAACAGGTAAAGGAGTCCCGTGCTTAATTAGCCATGTTAGAGATATACATGGAATGGATCCTAATGTTCTTTCCTTTGCGGGGATTGAGAAGGTGGCATTACCTCCACAGGGAGGGAATCTCAATAAAATATTGTTAAGACGAGAATCGAGATGGATTATGAGTACACAGGCAACAGGACCGTTAGGGTTCAATGATAGGATAGACATGGCCAGTTTTTTATAAGGAGTTGTATAGGCGGTGTCTAGTAAGTGGAGTATTATTGTTGAGATTTGAGTCGCACATAGATGTTTATTCTGTGACAACATGATTGGTGATGAGTATAAATATGGCCTTATTTTAGAGTAATAATGTCTGTTTTCTGGTTGGCTGTTTAATATTACCATCTTTATATGGGGGTTATGCATACAATCTAGGTCCATGTACACATGGTAGCGTTTTTTGCATGCAACTTTTGTATTATTAGCTCTGTCAAATGGTTGTTATATATCTTAGATATATTGGATGTCTTTTCTTAAATCATATAGGATAAAGGTTGAATTTGATATGCATTTTTTTTTCCCTCATTAGCTGGTTTTCCATTTGTAAGTTTTCTTGGGTATGAGATAGTAGGGTGATATTGCACGGTTTTTAGCTATCCATTGTAGTAAAATATAAAGGGTATATGAAGAAGTTGCTTTTTCAGTCCCGAAAGAAGTCTTCTAAGAGGGTTTTTCTGTTATGAGAGGAAGAAAAGGTTTTTTTCCCTAAGGAATTTTTTGCAGAGAATTTTTGGAATAGAATCTTCCTGTGCAATTTTGATGGTTGTTCTTTTTGATATGTTTCATAATGCGATTATCTCTTGATGTAACTAAATGTTTTTTACCGCCTAGGCAGTGTGTCTGAATTCATGTTTTCTATTTGTTTATGTGTAACTCCACATGTTTTTAATTTCACTTAAGTCACTTAGACAGCAGCTGTGGAGGGAAGTGTTTCCTATTCGAACTCATCACTTCCTTCCAGTGTTTGACCCGTTGAAGCGCTCGTATAGCGCAAAACGGACGTTGTCAGCCTCTGTGCACTCCTTATGTCACTCCCCCCGACCTGACATGTTATTTATATGTCAATAAATTGATGATTGAATTATCTCGATGAGTGCGACTATTCCTCTGCTTGGATTCAAGGATTGATTACTACGAAGTCTGGCACCCGGGATCGCCAGCTGTTGGGCTTCTGTTTGCCGCATATCACCAGCGATTTCAAGGTAACAGCGGTGCCGTCCGCACTTTCTCTTGTGGGTTTAGTATGTTTTCGTTGAAAACTGCTTTGCCACTTACATAGTTTATTACTTAGTAATATTATATATATATACACACACACACACTATATATATATATATATATATATATATATATATATATATATATATATATATATATATATATATAATATATATATATATATATATATATATATATAAAATCAATATTACATAGTGTATTACATATTTACAATTTATTACAGTTTGTTGTGTTCTAAAGTTGTATTCCAATAAATATATATTATGTTCTATCTAAAATATCTTGATTATTGTATCATAAAAATGATTACATGTCTGATGTTCACATTGTACTACAATACATTTTTCACTTAAATATAAGCAATATATGTGGGAGTTGGAGTCGTGGAGTCGGTGTAAGGGAAATTGAGGAGTCGGAGGTTTGGCTTACCGACTTCACAGCCCTGGTTATAACAAATTATGATTATACTGCACATAAAAACCATGCATCTAATCCTATCCTGTGTGATACTGACTGCTGAGCAGTGTATCTAATACTATTCTGTGTGATACTGTCTGCTGAGATGCGTATCTAATCCTCTCCTGTGTGATACTGTCTGCTGAGCTGCGTATCTAATCCTATCCTGTGTGATACTGACTGCTGAGCTGTGTATCTAATCCTATCCTGTGTGATACTGACTGCTGAGCTGTGTATCTAATCCTATCCTATGTGATAGTCTGCTCAGCTGTGTATTTAACCCTATCCTGTGTGATACTGACTGCTGAGCCGTGTCTAATCCTCTCCTGTGTGATACTGTCTGCTGAGCTATGTATCTAATCCTATCCTGTGTGATACGGACTGCTGAGCTGTATCTAATCCTCTCCTGTGTGATACTGACTTCTGAGCTGTGTATCTAATCCTATCCTGTGTGATACTGCCTGCTGAGCCGTGTATCTAATCCTATGTGTGATACTGGGCTCCCCCTGCAGTCTGTGTCAGAGGGTGGTCTGTGTTGGCACGGTAATAAATTGTGTTATATTTCCAGCTTTACAGAAAGACGACAACACCATACAAATGATAAGAATAATAGGCCTCAGTTACCACAACTGTCTACAAAGAAAACTGTTGCTGATAGCAACCAATCACAGCTCATTTTTCATCTTTTAAACAGCTCTTGGACAGCGTGGCGACTTTTGAGTGGCGACTTTTGTGTTTCGACTTTTATGTGGCGAGGTTGATGTATGTGTGGTGAAATGTGTGCTGAGGGTGGTATGTGTGTTGAAGCACGTGGTAGTGTGTGACGCATTTTGTGTGTGTGTTCATATCCCCGTGTGTGGTGAGTATCCCATGTCAGGGCCCCACCTTAGCAACTGTACGGTATATACTGTTTGGCGCCATCGCTCTCATTCTTTAAGTCCCCCTTGTTCACACCTGGCAGCTGTCAATTTGCCTCCAACACTTTTCCTTTCACTTTTTCCCCCCATTATGTAGATAGGGGCAAAATTGTTTGGTGAACTGGATCGCGCGGGGTTAAAATTTCGCCTCACGACATAGCCTATGACGCTCTCGGGGTCCAGACGTGTGACTGTGCCAAATTTTGTGGCTGTAGCTGCGCCGGTGCGGATGCCAATCCTGGACATACATACAGCTTTATATATTAGATAACACACACACACAATTCCCCATTTTTTTGTTACATGCTACTGTCATAGACCTTTCTGCCCCCATAATTCCTTTGGTGAAAGAATTACTTACCTTGCGCACAGAGGCCATTATCATCGTATTTCGTATCACTGGTGATACAAAGCAATGGAAGCTCCACTCCTAGATACCGCAGATCAATACTCATGGCAGGGTCCACTATGTTCAATTTTAATCCCACTGCACATTAAGGGAATACTGTGTCAAGTAATTAAAATAAAACAAATAAAAACAGCAAATTTAAAGGGGTTGCCCAGACTTAAGATACTGATGACCTATTTTTAGGATATTCAATTGCATAAAAGCTAAACTGTTGATCTCAGCAACAACCACTACACAGTGAATGGAGCTGTGCCGGTCCTGATCCGTTGGCCGTTTACATCCAGTCCCTGGTGCAAATAGGTGTTGGGTGTAGACCCCTCTCCCTACACCGATCTGGTATTGACGATCTTTCAGCTGATCAGTGGGGGTGCCAAATGTTTGACCACAACCAGTCTAGGATTTATGACATAACAGCTCATTGGCGGGTGTGTCAGGTTTTGTACCCTAACCAGTCCAATACTGATAAGTATTGCACCCAGACTAATCTGGTATTGTTGACCTTGCACTGATCGTGGCGGTGCCAGGTGTTGGACCACTCAACTAATTCATGAAGGTGCAGAGTGTTGGACCCTGTTGAATCTGGCATTGATGACCATGCAGCTGATCGGTGGAACCGACTTATCCTAAGCGGGCAGTCAGACAGCTGTATAAATCAGACAGCAGTGCATGGACTGGCTGGCGGTTCTCCTGTGCACTCTCTCCTGATGCTATCTGATCTGGGTCTCATTCATATGGCTGTCTGACTGCTCCCTAAGAATAGATAATCAATATTATAAGCCAGGAAAACCTCCTTGAAATCAACCAGCCTTATTACCCTGTTGTAGGGCCGGGTGGATGACCTGCCTATACTTCATGGTCTTCAAATGAATCAACAATTGCCTTTCCAACTTCAATATCTTCTTCATATCATCTGAAAAAAAAAATTAGTTAAAGTCACTCTTTTCTAATAACTGAATAAGCAAAGAAACCATTTTCCTATGAATGGAGGATAGTGCGCCCACAGCAACAACGCCTTCCCCGTGGACATAATAAGGTTAAGTTAAATGGACAATGTAATATCCTGACGGTAATAAAGGTGTCCAGGATATTCTCCTAATAAAAATATATCCAGTAAGTAGAGGACTTATCTAGGAAACAGAAGCACACGCAAAAATGAATCATAATGAAATTCCCAGACTCTACAGGCATCCAGACATACAGTGTTGTAGGCTCCCCTCCCGCCCGGTTAGTGCCATTCTGACCCCGGTCACAATTTCGCATTAAGATAATGGTGTACTTTCGGGTAGTACGATTAAGATCCTTATATCAGGGTCAAGTCCGGGCTCCATGGCTTTCGCAGTATTGGATCCATCAGTACACTTGCTTATCCTATTACAGTCATCTTTGCAATATTTACTAACAAAAAAAAATGGACAAACTTCCATCAGGGCACTGTATCAGATGATTTTCATCAGCATGTGGTCTGTCATCAGCAATTAAGGGGGTTGTCCGGACTTTAACATCGATGACCTATCCTTAGGATGGGTCATCAATGTCTGATCGGCAGACATGGGACACCTGGCACCTCCGTCCTTAAGCTGTACCTGGTGTCCACCGGAACTGCTCAGTTGTGGAGCTGCACAGGTTAGTCAACTGTATAGTGACCACAGCTGGGTATTGCCGCCCCCCCCCTATTCAAATGAACAGGGGGCAGATGGGCAGCACCCAGCAGCAGCCACTATTCCACTGATGGATCTGTGCAGCTCCAAAACTGAGCAGTTCTGGAGGCAGCCAACAACAGGAACAGTTGATTGGCGGAGGTGTCAAGAGTCGCACCACCACCAATCATACATTAATGACCTAGTCTAAGGATAGGTATTCAATGTTAAAGTTCCAGACAACACCTTTAACCTCTTCGTGACCGAAGCTTTTTTCGGTTTTGCATTTTCGTTTTTCGCTCCCCTTCTTTCCAAAGCGGTAATTTTTTTATTTTTCTGTCAATATGGCCATGAGAGGACTTGTTTTTTTGAGGGACGAGTTGTACTTTTGAACGACACCATTGGTTTTACCATGTCGTGTAACAGAAAACAGGAAAAAAAATTCCAAGTGCGGTGAAACTGCAAAAAAAGTGCAATCCCACACTTGTTTTTGTTTGGCTTTTTTGCTAGGTTCACTAAATGCTAAAACTGACCTCCAGGTCATTACGAGTTCATAGACAACAAACATGTCTAGGTTCTTTTTTATCTAAGTGGTGAAAAAAAAATTCCAAAGTTTGCTTAAACAAAAAAAAAAATTGCGCCATTTTCCGATACCCGTAGCGTCTCCATTTTTTGTGATCTTGGGTTGGGTGAGGGCTTATTTTTTGTGAGTCAAGCTGCCGTTTTTAATGACAAAAATTTTGTACAGATATGATCTTTTGATCGCCCGTTATTGCATTTTAATGCAATGTTGCGGTAGCCAAAAAAACGTAATTCTGGCGTACTGATTTTTCTTCCCACTATGCTGTTTAGCGATCGGGTTAATCCCTTTTTTTTCTTTTGACAGATTGGGCAATTCTGAACGTGGCCAATATGTTTATGTTTGATTTTATTTTTATTGTTTTATTTTGAATGGGGCAAAAGGGGGTGATTTGAACTCTTATTTTTTTTTAATTTTTTTCATATTTTAAATTTTTTTTTTTTTTTTTTTTTTTAACTTTTGGCATACTTCAATAGCCTCCATGGGAGACTAGAAGCTGACAACTCGATCACCTCTGCTACATAGAGGCGATGCTCAGATCGCCTCTATGTAGCAGAATTACTGCATTGCTATGAGCACCGACCACAGGATGGCACTCACATCAATCCGGCATCAACAACCATAGAGGTCTCAAGGAGACCTTGAGTTGTTATGCCGACACACTGGTGACCCGCAATTCCGCACGCGGCTATTGCGGGCACATGTCAGGTGTTCAAAACAGCTGACATGTCCCGGCTTTGAGATGGGCTCACCGCCAGAGCCCAGAACAAAGCAGGGGATACTGCCATAGACGTACTATACCGTCCGATGGCAGTAAGGGGTTAATTGAATGCAAAATAATTTTGGACACACAATGAAGGTTTCTCAGGCTTCTCCTAGCAGTTAGTCAGTGAAAATCCAGAGTGCTGTCTGAGTTTTTCACAGACCCATTGACTTACATTGTCAAGTTTGATCTGTGACTTGGATAAAAAAAAAAAGAACTGCCATATTTTATTTGTCAGTAATAAAATACGAACGTGTGAACGAGTCCATTGACTATATTGGGAACGTGTTCCATCCATAAAGAAGAAAAGAATGGCCATTGAGTTGAGGCGGTGTATGGGTGGGAAGTGAAATAGATATGTTTCCTACTGGTCACAGGTTGTCAGCGTAGTCCATATTGGAATACATTCAGCCCTTCTGTGTCTACCTGTTAGCTCTGTAGAAGCTTCGAGAGATGACAGACTGGGAGGTACGGTATCCATTGGCTTCCTCACCGTGTGAACATCAAGGGCTTCCTAATTAAAACACATGATAACATTATTTTACTAAAATCAGGACAATTTTTCAGTCTTGGGGTTGGATAAATAATCATATATAACTTTAGAGGTGCAACTGACATGCAGTTTGGCAAACAGATGTAAGGGCCAATGTGGAGTCACTGGGACTATACGGGAAGGGTGGGAGAATGATAAGACATGGGATGATATTATATGTAGAAATTTGCTGTGGATGCTTCATAATCATGGAAGACGCGATTGAGCGGGCCTAGATGGCGCTTCGACTTTAGTCATTCATCCAGCTGCATTTACACAGTTCTCCGGTGTCCATATTCTTTATATAGTATACATAAAGACATTCCCTGCCCTTAAGCTTTATTACATCATAAATGTAGGGTCACCAGCTCAGGATCCCCCTCTATTATCCTGTATGAGCGGCCCCCATTCTTTGATTACAAGGACGGTCATGCATCTGGCTGGATTGGTCTTCCCATGTTTGCTGGGGGGCCCCCCATTAGCAGGACAGGGGGAGGGGGTCAATCAGCTGATCTCCCCCATGGGCAGCATTTTATAAAAGGTGGTCTGTAATCAGACAACTCCTTTAAAAGAAGTGTCTATATGAAAAAAATGTGGTTGTATGCAAGTAATAAATCTAGACATATTAGGTCATAGATTATGTTAAAGGGAATCCATCAGTAGGATTTTGTTATTTTGTGCTTTGCGGTTTCAATACAATCAGTGTTTTATGAGCAGTAGATTATCACTACACGACTAGGTTTTTCATGCCTCCTGCTCTAACCAGGCCACCAGCACTAAGGGTATGTGCACTTGTTGCGGATTCGTCTGCGGATTTTTCAGCGCAGAATCTGCAGAATCCGTAGGTCAAAATGCCCGCATTTTACCTGCTGATTTGTCCTGCGTTTTTACACCTGCAGATTCCTAGAATGGAATAAATGTAATAACGCTGCATATTCCGCACAAATAAATGATATGCTGTGGAAAATAAACAGCTGCGTTTCCACGTGGAATTTTCCTCAGCCTATGCACAGCGGTTTTTGTTTTCCATAGGATAACATGGTACTATACATTACTTGGAAAACTGCTGCGGATCCGCAGTGCCAAATCCACTGCGGATCCGTGGATGAATCCGCAATGTGTGCACATACCCTAATTGTATACAGAAAGCTGCCAATCTCGTGGTGTGGCTGGGGTTATACACAGCTCAGCATTCCAAGCTCTGCTAGATCTGTAGAAGAGAAAACTGTGATTGTATAACAACTACTGCACCTAGTAAACTAAGTGACACATTGCTGGAATCAGGGTCTCTGCCCCTACATCATGCTGCTGTCATATTATATAGTAAAACCTGCTGACAGATTCCCTTTAACATACTTCAGTTCTAGTCTTAGACTAACGTATTCCCCCATTGAGAATAGAATGAAATTGTAGTTAAATTTATTCTCCACAGACCACCAGTGCCTAATAGACATCTCCAAGGTCAAGTACAGGAAGCAAAAAGGGATCATCTTATCAGGACAACTGAATTACTATGCCTATTGGGCCAAACTAAGAGGAACCAGTCAAACTGCATTATTGCAGTAATGTATGTTTTCCATTGAAGTCGAGAGTATGCATCTTGGATGACTAGTCTGGGGCAGGTTGCTTTGTTCAACTCTGCAAAACAGATGGGTCACATACACTGGAGTCCCAATAAAGGCCCCGTCACACATAGCGATCTCGCTAGCAAGATCGCTGCTGAGTCACAACTTTTGTGACACAACAGCGATCTCACCAGCGAGATCGCTGTGTGTGACAGCGATCAGCAACCGGCCCCCCTGCCGGTATCGCTGCAAGAAACCTCTGGACACTATTTTCGGCACTGATCTCCCGCTGGCCAGCACGCATCGCTGCGTGTGACAGGCGGGAGACCAGCGATCAGCTGTAAAATAAAAAATATTGTTATTCTCACCTTCCGACGTCCCGCGCAGCATTCCCGCCTCTCTCCATGCTCCCGATCCCAGTAATCCTTTGCAAGAATGACCGCAAGACTTCGTGATCCCGCGAGAACGGACGTCATCGTGGTCATTCTCGCTAAGGATTACTGGGACCGGAGCGTGGAGAGAGGCGGGAATGCTGCGCGGGACGTCGGAAGGTGAGAATAACAATATTTTTTATTTTAATTCTATTTTTTACATGGATCCATGGCATCAGCGCTAACGAACACAGCGATGCCGCGCGCTAGGCATCGCTGTGCTAATCGCTGGTGAAGCTGTCTGTTTGACAGCTCACCAGCGATCACATAGCGACTTACCAGCGATCCTGACACGTTGATATCGTTGTCGGGATCGCTGGTAAGTTGCTATGTGTGTCTCCAGTTTTAGTGTTTGCCATGAAGATACACGGCCAAGGTGCAGCAGATACAGTCATATGTTAAAGTTTGGGCACCCCTATTAATGTTAACCTTTTTTCTTTATAACAATTTTGGTTTTTGCAACAGCTATTTCAGTTTCATATATCTAATAACTGATGGACTCAGTTATATTTCTGGATTCAAATGAGGTTTATTGTACTAACAGAAAATGTGCAATCTGCATTTAAACAAAATCTGACCGATGCAAAAGTATGGGCACCCTTATCATTTTCTTGATTTGAACACTCCTAACTACTTTTTACTGACTTCCTGAATAACTAAATTGGTTTTGTAACCTCATTGAGCTTTGAACTTCATAGCCAGGTGTATCAAATCATGAGAAAAGGTATTTAAGGTGGCCACTTGCAAGTAGTTCTCCTATTTGATTCTCCTATGAAGAGTGGCATCATGGGCTCCTCAAAACAACTCTCAAATGATCTGAAAACAAATATTATTCAACATAGCTTTTCAGGGGAAGGATAGAAAAAGTTTTCTCAGAGATTTAACCTGTCAGTTTCCACTGTGAGGAAAATAGTAAGGAAATGGAAGAACACAGGTACAGTTCTTGTTAAGCCCAGAAGTGGCAGGCCAAGAAAAATATCAGAAAGGCAGAGAAGAAGAATGGTGAGAACAGTCAAGGACAATCCACAGACCACCTCCAAAGACCTGCAGCATCATCTTGCTGCAGATGGTGTCACTGTGCATCGGTCAACAATACAGCACACTTTGCACAAGGAGAAGCTGTATGGGAGAGTGATGCGAAAGAAGCCGTTTCTGCAAGCACGCCACAAACAGAGTCGCCTGAGGTCTGCAAAAGCACATTTGGACAAGCCAGTTACTTTTGGAAGAAGGTCCTGTGGACTGATGAAACAAAGAGTGAGTTGTTTGGTCATACAAAAAGGCGTTATGCATGGAGGCTAAAAAAACACAGCATTCCAAGAAAAACACTTGCTACCCACAGTGAAATTTGGTGGAGGTTCCATCATGCTTTGGGGCTGTGTGGCCAATGCCGTCACCGGGAATCTTGTTAAAGTTGAGGGTTGCATGGATTCAACTCAGTATCAGCAGATTCTTGACAATAATGTGCAAGAATCAGTGACGAAGTTGAAGTTATGCAGGAGATGGATATTTCAGCAAGACAATGATCCAAAACACTGCTCCAAATCTACTCAGGCATTCATGCAGAGGAACAATTACAATGTTCTGGAATGGCCATCCCAGTCCCCAGACCTGAATATCATTGAACATCTGTGGGATGATTTGAAGCGGGCTGTCCATGCTCGGCGACCATCAAACTTAACTGAACTGGAATTGTTCTGTAAACAGGAATGGTCACAAATACCTTCATCCAGGATCCAGGAACTCATTAACAGCTACAGGAAGCGACTAGAGGCTGTTATTTTTGCAAAAGGAGGATCTACGAAATATTAATGTCACTTTTATGTTGAGGTGCCCATACTTTTGCACCGGTCAAATTTTGTTAAAATGCAGATTGCACATTTTAGAATCATAGAGTTGGAAGGGACCTCCTGGGCCATCTGGTCCAACCACCTGCTCAAAGCAGGATTCGCTAAATCATCCCAGTCAGATGTCTGTCCAGCCTCTGTTTGAAGACTTCCATTGAAGGAGAACTCACCACTTCTCGTGGCAGCCTGTTCCACTCATTGATCACTCTGTCAAAAAGTTTTTTCTAATATCTAATCTGTGTCTCCTCCCATTCAGTTTAATCCCATTGCTTCTAGTCTTTCCTTGTGCAAATGAGAATAAAGTTGATCCTTCTACAATGTGACAGCCCTTTAGATATTTGTAGACAGCTATTAAGTCTCCTCTCAGTCTTCTCTTTTGCAAACTAAACATTCCCAAATCCTGCAACCTTTCCTCATAAGACAGGGTTTGCAGACCGGTCACCATTCTGGTCGCTCTTTTCTGAACTTGCTCCAGTTTGTTGATGTCTTTTTTAAAATGTGGTTCTGTTAGTACAATAAACCTCATTTGAATCCAGAAATATAACTGAGTCCATCAGTTATTAGATATATGAAACTGAAATAGCTGTTGCAAAAACCAAAATTGTTATAAAGAAAAAAGGTTAACATTAATATGGGTGCCCAAACTTTAACATATGACTGTATATAAAAGGTATAGACGTTATCTACTCTATTATGCAAATTGCCTCTTCAGAGAAGAATAGAACTGGAACTCTAGCGAAACCTATTGGAAGTAGCAATCCTACAAGTTAATACCTTTAAAAGGGTCTTGCCTTTTGGGAATTTTGCCCCTCATCAGTGCAAAATAGGAGATCCGACTAAACTGACTGGGTGAAAAACCTCTCTAACAGATGTTCTTCTTCGCACTGATGATGGCTAAAACACGGGTCTACAAATGGGAGTGTTCGGTGTGGCTTCCTATCCCAAGTCATGTGGCAAGGCCCTTTAAAAAAAAAAAGGACGATATTGTCTTTTAGGACTGAAACATCCAACAGGTGGCGCTAGAGATACTGACCTCTTCCTCTCTGAAGAGGATACCTGCATAATTAAATTGCATGGCCTATAAGTCTCCTTACAATGCCTTGTCTCTGGCCACAAAGAGGAACTTTAACCCTTAGACACTAATATTACAAAACTCATTGCTACTTGCTATCTTATTGTTAACGGCCATGCAACTTTTGGACAAAAGTGTGACTAATAAAGCAATTTGCATAGAAAATCTAAGTAAGAGTGAAAAAACGATGCAGCTCATGGTGGAGTCATGCTGCATTTCCCATGTAAGGTTATTTATATAAGTGGAAAATTAATGCAGAACTCCTAGGACGTGAGATCAGATTACTGGGAATCTGTCAGAAGGAATCAACCTCACCTCCCCAAACTGTTTATATGGTCCTATACACTGACAAATAAAAACTCACTGTTTTAATTAGTATGCAAATGAGGCTTAAGTGCTCTAGGCGCTATCACCTGATGAGACACCCACTAAGCTGTCAAACAGAGGAAGGTGGGGCTTGATAGGGAATATAGTCAAAAAGGTAGAGGCTTTGGAAGTGCTCTGATCTCATCCAGTTAACTTAAACTGTCAGGAGGCTTTTGCTATGAAATCAGAGAGCAGCGTGACATAGGGGCTGAGACCATGATTCCAGCAATGTATCACTAACTGAACTGCTTGCTGAAGTTTTGATAGAATCCCAGTTTTCTCTGCTCTAGATCTAGTAGAGCTGGGAATGTGGCCCTCTGTATAACCCTGCCCACAACCAATTGGCTGCTTGCTGACACTGTACACAGAAAGTCATCAATCAGTGGTGGGGTTACACAGATAAGCTTGACTGCTCGTCAGGACACCTAGTCCTGCAGTGATAATCTCCTGCTGATAGAACACTGATTATATTGTAATTAGAGCAAGTTGCTGAGTAAAGGTACTGTCACACTTAGCGATGTACCAGCGATCCCGACCAGCGATATGACGCGGTCAGGATCGCTGGTACATCGCTAAGTGGTCGCTAGTGAGCTGCCACACAGGCAGATCTCACCAGCGACATAGCAGCGGTCGGGGGTCATTACTTACCTGTCACACTAGGCGATCCTGCGTCCTCCCGCCCACGTCCACAGGAAGCCCAGCAGGAAGCTGACGACGAGAAACAGTCCTGGATGTTCTCGTGCGATCAGCGATAACCAGCGGGGGAGCCGGTCGTAGGTAAGTATCAGACACAGCGATGTCGCTAGCAATATCGCTATAACGTCACAAAAGTTATAGCGATATCGCTTAGTGTGACAGTACCTTAAGCGACACATCCCTGGAATCAGTATCTCTGCCCCTAGAATATACTGGTCTCAGATTACCTGCTGTCAGATTCCTTCCAAGCCTCATGTACATATGAATTAAAACAGCAAATTTTCAGTCTTTGAGCCACAGATCACATCAGTAAAAGGCATAGAAGACATTCTCTTTCAAAGAGCAGCATGACCAAATTAACAGCTTCGGAGGGTGGATTGTAATAAATTCCCCTTAAATTGCTACAAAATGGCATGAAATGCATATAAAACTAATACACCAAAGATTTACACAGCAAAGATACCTGCACAGGCCGACAAAGCCGTAGTCCCCTCATTATAATAGGAAACATAAGAGTTAAAAATGTTACTTAGCGAACCTCTACAATATCTGGCACCTAGTTTTCTTAAATTTTACCTTAGAAGAAAAAGCAACAAATAAGACTCCGTCCACATCTTCAAGGTCTGGATTGAAATCTGGAAACAATCGTGGAGCTTCAATGGGACTGTCTTTTTTTGCAGGGCGTCCTACCTTAGACATTTTAGGCTTGGGCGGCCTCCCTCTTTTTTTCGCTACGGGTGCCACTGTGCCCTCATTTCCTGGGGTTGGTGTTACTGAAGGTTTAGTGAGCAGTAAAGGGAATTTCCTTTTTGGACCACGGGAGGTTTTCAGTGCAGTTTGCAGGGTCGCATAGAATTCATCAATCTTCTTTTTACATATTCTTTTCCTTTTTTCTCTTATAGGGATGTCATCTCCGACCTCGGATTTTATAATCGGGCTTGGAAAAACAGGGCTTTCTTTATAAATGGCGGATTTGTCTACGTCCGTGTCTTGTAGTGCTTCCTCAGACAAGTCCGATTTTAGCAGATGAGGAGCCTCAAGAGTTTTCTGATCAGCAGCACAAGGCTCCATGTGCAGTACAGGAGGACTGTCCGGGTCAGGCTTAAAAATCTTATCTTTTGCAAACCCAACTGGGCTGTTTAATGAATGCTTTCCATCCAGGTAAGGATCTTCCTTGAATTTTGCAAAGTGCTTCTCTAATATGGGATAATCAACCTCACTGTTGGAGAAATCATCTGTTACTTCGGCATCAGACGGTTCTTGCTTTACTGCTACGCTTCCCATGGCTGCGGTCTGACTGTAATCATAGTTATCTTCGGGTTCCTTTTTAATTACGACACTTGGCTGCTGTGTTTGTTCGGATGGAGCGGTCACCGAGGAGGCAGGTTCATCATCCCTATAGGACATAAGTAAAAGACATTACATCTAAATCTGCAAAGAACGGACATATCTATACACTTATAAAAGGAGTCAAGATAACCACCAGATATTTCATTGCTAAGGCTTTGTTCATATTTTTTGGATGCGCAAACCTCTGACATATGCCAAAGTATGAGCACACAGAAATCAGCCATTGATTCTTCTTGTATATATATAAAAAAATAAATAAATAATGAATTTATTTGCTCCTCAACATAGCCAAAGACGTGACAAATTTAATTTACTTTCGGATGAATGGTGACCTATGAACACGTTGAGGAAGTCTCCGACTTAAGCAAAGAAAGAAGTGAACAGTGCTGGCGTAGGCACCCAACAGTGAGTGCAATCCTTACCCTTTCTACAACCCCTGGCAAAAATTATGGAGTCACCAGCCTTGGAGGATGTTAATTCAGTTGTTTAATTTTGTAGAAAAAAACATGGCACAAAACTAAAGTCATTTCAAATGGCAACATTCTGGCTTTAAGAAACACTAAAAGAAATCAAGAACAAAAAATGTGGTAGTCAGTAATGGTTACTTTTTTTAGACCAAGCATAGAGGAAAAATTATGGAGTAACTCAATTCTGAGGGAAAAATTATGGAATCATGAAAAAAACAAACAAAAAAAAAAAAAAAACACTCCAACACATCACTAGTATTTTGTTGCACCACCTCTGGCTTTTATACCAGCTTGCAGTCTCTGAGGCATGGAATTAATGAGTGTCAAACAGTACTCTTCATCAATCTGGCTCCAACTTTCTCTGATTGCTGTTGCCAGATCAGCTTTACAGGTTGGAGCCTTGTCATGGACCATTTTCTTCAACTTCCAAAGATTTTCAATTGGATTGAGATCCGGACTATTTGCTGGCCATGACATTGACCTTATGTGTCATTGACCTTATGTGTCTTTTCAAGGAATGTTTTAGTTTTTGCTCTATGGCAGGATGCATTATCATCTTGAAAAATGATTTCATCATCCCCAAACATCCTTTCAATTGATGGGATAAGAAAAGTGTCCAAAATATCAACATAAACTTGTGCATTTATTGAAGATGTAATGACAGCCATCTCCCCAGTGCCTTTACCTGACATGCAGCCCCATATCATCAATGACTGTGGAAATTTACATGTTCTCTTCAGGCAGTCATCTTTATAAATCTCATTGGAACGGCACCAAACAAAAGTTCCAGCATCATCACCTTGCCCAATGCAGATTCGCGATTCATCACTGAATAGGACTTTCATAGAGTCATCCACAGTCCATGATTGCTTTTCCTTAGCCCATTGTAACCTTGTTTTTTCTGTTTAGGTGTTAATGCTGGCTTTCGTTTAGCTTTTCTGTATGTAAATCCCATTTCCTTTAGGCGGTTTCTTACAGTTCGGTCAAAGACGTTGACTCCAGTTTCCTCCCATTCGTTCATTTGTTTTGTTGTACATTTCCTGTTTTGGAGACATATTGCTTTAAGTTTCCGGTCTTGACGCTTTGATGTCTTCCTTGGTCTACCAGTATGTTTACCTTTAACAACCTTCCCATGTTGTTTGTATTTGGTCCAGATTTTAGAAACAGTTGACTGTGAACAACCAATATCTTTTGCAACATTGCGTGATGATTTACCCTTTAAGAGTTTGATAATCCTCTCCTTTGTTTCAATTGACATCTATCGGGTTGGAGCCATGATTCATGTCAGTCCACTTGATGCAACAGCTCTCCAGGGTGTGATCACTCCTTTTTTGTTAGGGACGCAGAACGCACTAAATAATAAATAATAATAAGTGCGTTCGCCGCCCGGGGTCCACCGTGCAGAAGATGTTGTACTGCTGCTATGTAATGGCAGACGCACTATATGGCGGTATAACACACGTGGGTTGAACGTCACCCGGAGTGCACTGGGCGATCTCTGTTCTTTCACAGAGGTGCCGAGGTGTTAAACACAAAAGCTGAGCCTTTTGACGTCACAGGACTCAGAGGAATGCACGCACGGTATATGGTCACAGGATTTGGCCCAAGACACAGAGTCCATGTCCGTCTAGACCTACCGTGTGTGCGGCGTCGCAACTGCGGACGCCAAGAAGAGCTGCAGACTGCAGCGCGGCAACAGACACTGCCGCTATATGACAATGCCCGACAGCAGGGGCACTGTCGGACGCTAGCACTGTGGAGGATGAGTATTGTGGCCTGTAGCTTGCCACTGGCTGGCACTGACTCTAACACTAGTTCCCTATACACACTCGTAATATCAGAGGAAGGGGAATCTTAATGAGTAATTTACAAGTCCATACATCCATCATCATTCACACAGTTAGCAACTAGAGTATATACTAGCGCATGGCCGAGCGACCATGCAAACCTTTTATAGCCAGGACCTTCTGAAAGCTTCCAGATCCCTGAGATGGACCAAACAGATCTGGAGAAGGACCTGTGCATGTGACTCCTGATCTCCAATGGGAGATAGTCTCGTGAGTATGCTCAGTGGAGCGATAGAAGGACTTAGCCTCTGGAGCGGTTTGCAGCTGAGCAGCCTGCATTGCTATTGCTGGCCCAAAGGTGGCAGCAACAACCAGACCCACAGAGCAGGTCTGGGCAGAGCGTCGGGAACGACGGGGCTGCTGAGCAAGCTCCTCTGCGGTCGATGGAGAATGGGAGACCGCAGAATGTGAGGCTCTGGATTCCTGCCATGCCGCTGCAGGAACCAGACGCCTAACATTTTTAAATGCAGACTAACTAGCAGATCTAATTTGATGCAGGTGTTAGTTTTAGGAATGAAAATTTACAGGGTGATTCCATAATTTTTTCCTCAGAATTGAGTGATTCCATAATTTTTCCCTATGCTTGGTTTGAAAAAGTAACCATTACTGACTACCACAATTTTAGTTCTTGATTTCTTTTAATGTTTCTTAAAGCCAGAAAGTTGCCATTTGAAATGACTTTAGTTTTGTGCCATGTCTGTGATATGCTTTTTTTTCTACAAAATTAAACAACTGAATGAACATCCTCCAAGGTCGACGATTCCATAATTTTCGCCAGGGGTTGAATAAGAGATGAACATCATAGTTGAAACATAATGGTGCAGATTTTTGTATAATGGGATGAGCGGATCTGTGGAAGGTCGGGTCCGTCTGAACTTTACACCAAAGTTCACTTCGCGTACCAGAGCTGTACCCAAACTTGAACCCCATGGAAATCATGGAGATCCGCCGAACTTTGGAGCTGGAAAATCTCTCAACTCTCCAAACTGTAAAAAGGACTTCCAGGAGAAGTCAGTATTTGGAGTTGAGCACCGGACACAAGGTGTCACGTACAAACCCCGAATTTTAGGCTATGTGCACACGTCTGGAATTCCCACGGAAATTTCCGCGGGAATTCCACTAGAATTTCGCATGCGTAGTTCCAGCGATAAACCAGCGTTTTGCAAGCGTAATTAGCTTGCAGAATGCTAACGTTTTCCAAGCGATCTGTAGCAGCGCTTGGAAAACTGATTGACAGGGTTGGTCACACTCCTCAAACATAGTGTTTTACTATTGAGGCTGCCTATGCGGCATCAATAGTAAAAAGATATAAAGTTTAAAATAATAAAAATAAAAAAATCATGTTATTCTCACCTTCCGGCATCCCAAGCATCGTTCCCAGGCCTCAGCGATGCTCCCGGCAAGTACCGTTCCCAGCGATGCCTTGCGACAATGACCTGTGATGACGTAGAGGTCTCGGTCTTTATTTTAATTCTATTTTTTCCAGGGATATGGTACCCAGAGCCTGGAGGATCTCCTCTCCTCCAGACCCTGGGTACTATCCGCACATTTTCCGCTTACTTTGCGAATGGTGGGCATAGCCACAAGCGGAAAGTAAGTGGAACAATGCATTCCTATGTGTGCGGAATTCCCGCGATTCCGCACAAAGAATGAGCATGCTGTGTATATTTCCGCAATGCATTTTTGCCGCGGAAAAATACGCAGCATTAGCACAGCATGTGCGGAATGCTATTGAATACAATAGCTTGCTTATTTTATGTGTTTTCGTGAAGAAAAAACGTGGCAAAAACGCATAAAATATGCAGGAATTCCGGACGTGTGCACATAGCCTGACAGTTCAGGTTCGCTCATCCATATATATATAAAATTGAGTGAGTGAGTGTGTATCAAGCCACGTCCACTCCACATAGCCACACACACACAC
Source organism: Dendrobates tinctorius (assembly GCF_039654945.1). Lineage (NCBI taxonomy): Eukaryota > Metazoa > Chordata > Amphibia > Anura > Dendrobatidae > Dendrobates > Dendrobates tinctorius. Next base: position 9,011,703 of record NW_027361678.1, on the reverse strand, counting down.
TAATATATAATACATATATATTATATATACATATACGCACACACACAATAAATATCTAATATATATAAATTGTCTGGCATGAAGCATCTCATTAACTTAAAAATTCAAACACAGATTAAAAAAAGAAACACAAGATGGATTTCTCCAGCCCAGGTATCATTTTAATCGGTGTAACAGCACCAACCTGACAATGCCTGGCTCGCTTTAACCCCTTCACCCCCAAGGGTGGTTTGCACGTTCATGACCGGGCCAATTTTTACAATTCTGACCACTGTACCTTTATGAGGTCATAACTCTGGAACGCTTCCATGGATCCCGGTGATTCTGATCTGACATTGTTTTCTCGTGACATATTGTACTTCATGTTAGTGGTAAAATAACTTGCGTTTATTTGTGAGAAAAACGGAAATTTGGCGAAAATTTCGCAATTTTCCAACTTTGAATTTTTATGCCCTTAAATCACAGAGATACGGCACACAAAAAACTTGATATCTAACATTTCCCACATGTTTACTTTACATCAGCACAATTTTGGAACCAAAATTTTTTTTTGTTAGGAAGTTATAAGGGTTAAAAGTTGACCAGCGATTTCTCATTTTTACAACACCATTTTATTTTTAGGACCACATCACATTTGAAGCCACTTTGAGGGGTCTATATGATAGAAAATACCCAAAAGTGAGACCATTCTAAAAACTGCACCCCTTAAAGTGCTCAAAACCACATTCAAGAAGTTTATTAACCCTTTAGGTGCGTCACAGGAATTTTTTTGAATATTTAAAAAAAAATGAACATCTAACTTTTTTTCATAAAAAAAATACTTCAGGTTCAATTTTTTTTATTTTACCAAGGGTAACAGGAGAAATTGGACTGCAAAAGTTATTGTGCAATTTGTCCTGAGTACGCAGATACCTGATATGTGGGGGGGAACCACTGTTTCGGTGCATGGCAGAGCTCAGAATGGAAGGAGCGCCGTTTGACTTTTTCAATGCAAAATTGGCTGGAATTCAGATTGGACGCCATGTCACGTTTGGAGAGTCCCTGATGTACCTAAACAGTGGAAACCCCCTACAAGTGACCCCATTTTGGAAACTGGACCCCCCAAGGAACTTATCTAGATATGTGGTGAGAACTTTGAACCCACAAGGGCTTTACAGAAGTTTATAACGTACAGCGGTACAATTAAAAAATCATATTTTTTCCACAAAAATGATCTTTTCACCCCAATTTTTATTTTCCCAAGGGTAACAGGACCCTAAAAGTTATTGTGCAATTTGTCCTGAGTACGCTGATACCCCACATGTGGGGGTAAACCACTATTTGGGCGCATGGCAGAGCTCGGAAGGGAAGCAGCGCCATTTGACGTTTTTGGCTGGAATTGAGATCGGACACCATGTCGCGTTTGGAAAACCCCTGATGTACCAAAACAGTGGAAACCCCCCACAAATGACACCATTTTGGAAACTAGACCCCCTAAGGAACTTATCTAGATGTGTGGTGAGAACTTTGAACCCCCCAGTGCTTCACAGAAGTTTATAACGCCCGGGCGTGAAAATAAAAAATTCGTATTTTTTCCACAAACATGATTTTTAGTCACCATTTTTTTATTTTCCCAAGGGTACCAGGAGAAATTGGACCCCAAAAGGTGTTGTCCAATTTGTCCTGAGTACGCTGATACCCCATATGTGGGAGAAAACTACTGTATGGGCACACGTCGGGGCTCGGAAGGGAAGTAGTGACGTTTTGGAATGCAGACTTTGATGGAATGGTCTGCGGGTGTCATGTTGCCTTTGGAGAGCCCCTAATGTACCTAAACAGTGGAAACCCCCGACAAATGACACCATTTTGTAAACTAGACCCCCCAAGGAACTTATCTAGATGTGTGGTGAGCACTTTGAACCCCCCAGTGCTTCACAGAAGTTTATAACGCCCGGGCGTGAAAATAAAAAATTCGTATTTTTTCAACAAACATGATCTTTTAGTCACCATTTTTTTATTTTCCCAAGGGTACCAGGAGAAATTGGACCCCAAAAGTTGTTGTTCAATTTGTCCTGAGTATGCTGATACCCCATATGTGGGAGAAAACTACTGTATGGGCACACGTCGGGGCTCGGAAGGGAAGTAGTGACGTTTTGGAATGCAGACTTTGATGGAATGGTCTGCGGGTGTCATGTTGCCTTTGGAGAGCCCCTAATGTACCTAAACAGTGGAAACCCCCCACAAATGACACCATTTTGAAAACTAGACCCACTAAGGAACTTATCTAGATGTGAGGTGAGCACTTTGAACCCCCAAGGGCTTCACTGAAGTTTATAATGCCAGGGCATGAAAATAAAAAAATCGTATTTTTTCCAGAAACATGATCAATTAGTCCCCAATTTTTTCATTTTCCCAAGGGTAACAGGAGAAATTGGACCCCCAAAAGTTGTTGTCCAATTTGGCCTGAGTACGCTGACACCCCATATGTGGGAGAAAACTACTGTATGGACACACATCAGGGCTCGGAAGGGAAGCAGTGACGTTTTGGAATGCAGACTTTGATGGAATGGTCTGCGGGTGTCATGTGCGTTTGGAGAGCCCCTGATGTACCTAAACTATTGAAACTCCCCACAAGTGACCCCATTTTGGACACTAGACCCCCCACGGAACTTATCTAGATGTGTGGTGAGCACTTTGAACCCCAAGTGCTTCACAGAAGTTTATAACACTCGGACGTGAAAATAACAATCATTTTTTTCCACAAAAATGATATTTTTGCCCCCAATTTTTTATTTTCCTAAGGGTAACAGGAGAAATTGGACCCCAAAAATTGTTTTGCAATTTGTCCTGAGTAGGCTGATACCCTACATGTGGGGGTAAAACACTGTTTGGGCGCATGGCAGAGCTTGGAAGGGAAGGAGCACCATTTGACTTTTTCAACTCAGAATTCGCTGGAATTGAGATCAGACGCCATGTTGCATTTGGAGAGCCCCTGATGTGCCCAAACAGTGGAAACCCCCAATTATAACTCCAACCCTAACCCCAACACACCCCTAACCCTAATCTGAGCCCTAACCCTAGCCCTAACCCTAAGGCTGTGTGCACACGCTGCGGATTTTGCTGCGGTTCCGCAGCGGTTTTGGCTGCTGCGGACCCGCAGCAGTTTCTGCTGCGGTGTACAGTACCATGATTCCCTATGGGAATCAAAAACCGCTGTGCAGACGGTGCGGAATTTTCCGCGCGGATTATCTGCGGTTTTCAATCCGCAGAAAGAATTGACATGTCAATTCTTTCTGCGGATTCTCCTGCGGTTTGCCATCTCCTCTATTGAGATGAAAAACCACAGGACAAAACCGCAGAGCAATCCGCAGGTAAAACCGCAGGTCTTTTGACCTGCGGTTTCACCTGCGGATTTTACAAAATCCGCGCGGATGAATCCGCACCTAATCCGCAGCGTGTGCACACAGCCTTACCCTAACGGGAAAATGGAGATAAATACTTTTTTTTTAATTTTATTATTTTTCCCTACCTAAGGGGGTGATAGCGGGGGGTTTGATTTACTATTTATGGCGGTTTTTATGTTTGGCGGCTGTCGCACGCTAAAAGACGCTTTTTATTGTAAAATAGTTTTTGCATCACCACATTTTGAGAGCTATCATTTTTCCGTATTTTGACCCACCGAGTCATGTGAGGTCTTATTTTTTGCGGGACGAGTTGACGTTTTTATTGGTACCATTTTCGGGCACGTGACATTTTTTGATCGCTTTTTATTCCTATTTTTGGGACGCAGAATGAACAAAAACCAGCGTTTCATGAATTTCTTTTGGGGGGGTGCGTTTACACCGTTCCGCGTGCGGTAAAATTGATAAAGCGGTTTTATTCTTCGGGTCAGTACGGTTACAGCGATACCTCATTTAGGTCGTTTTTTTATGTTTTTGTCGGTTTTATGCAATGAAAACTATTTTATATAAAAAATAATTATTTTTGCATCGCTTTATTCTGCGAGCTATAACTTTTTTATTTTTTCGCTGATGATGCCGTGTGGCGGCTCGTTTTTTGCGGGACAAGATGACGTTTTCAGCGGTACCATGGATATTTATATGCGTCTTTTTGATCGCGCGTTATTACACTTTGTTTGGCTGTATGATAATAAATCATTATTTTTTGCTTCGTTTTTTATTTTTATTTTTTAATGGGTTCGCTAAAAGGGTTAACTAATAGGACAGTTTTATAGGGCGGGTTGTTACGGACGCGGCGATACCTAATATGTGTACTTTTATTGTTTTGTTTTTTTTATTATTTCCAAAAAATGGATTTATTGGGGGAATATTTTTTTTTTTTTTCTAATTTGACGATTTTTTTTTTAATTATTTTTACACTTTTTTTTATTTTTTTTTTTACTTTATTAAATAGTCCCAGGTGGGACATCACTGTCCTGTGACAGATCGCTGATCTGTCACATCACAGATCACTGTGACAGATCAGCAATCTGTCACAGGCACTGCAGCAGGCTTCCTCATGCCTGCGCTTTGCAGGCACTGAGGAAGACAGCTTCCTCAGGCCCCCGAAGGCCCCCGTCGCCATCTTGGATTCGGGGGCCTGGAGGATAGGAGCCCCCCGCAGCAGCGCTGCACATTGCGCTGCCGTGGGGGGCTCAGGGAAGCACGGAGGGAGCCCCCTCCCTGCCGATGCTTCCCTTTAACTCCCGGTACACCGCGATCATGTTTGATCGTGGTGTGCAAGGGGTTAACGTGTCGGGGGCGGTCCGTGACCGCCCCTGACACATTGTGCCGGGTGTCAGCTGTGATAATCAGCTGACACCCGGCCGCGATCAGCGGCGCTCACCACGTGGGCGCCGCTGATCGCGCCCGACGTACTATCCCGTCCATGGGCATAGGGGCCCAGGTCCCATGGACGGGATATACCATCGGATGTCGGGAAGGGGTTAAACTAATTTATACAGCTACAACTAATGCCACTATAAAATTAGTCCTTCTTTACAATTTCTAACTAAATGGTATTACATTCAGGGGGCGGAGCACTGCGCCGCACTGAAATGCTCTGTACTGCGGGGACACAGCGCCTCCACCGTGTACAGATGGGAGGGAACCTAGAGATGATATACAGGTATATACTACAGTCATATGTAAAAGTTTGGGCACCCCTATTAATGTTAACCTTTTTTCTTTATAACAATTTTGTTTTTTGCAACAGCTATTTCAGTTTTATATATCTAATAACTGATGGACTCAGTTATATTTCTGGATTCAAATGAGGTTTATTGTACTAACAGAAAATGTGCAATCTGCATGTAAACAAAATTTCACCGGTGCAAAAGTATGGGCACCCTTATCATTTTCTTGATTTGAACACTCCTAACTACTTTTTACTGACTTCCTGAAGCACTAAATTGGTTTTGTAACCTCATTGAGCTTTGAACTTCATAGCCAGGTGTATCAAATCATGAGAAAAGGTATCTAAAGTGGCCACTTGCAAGTAGTTCTCCTATTTGATTCTCCTATGAAGAGTGGCATCATGGGCTCCTCAAAACAACTCTCAAATGATCTGAAAACAAAGATTATTCAACATAGCTTTTCAGGGGAAGGATACAAAAAGTTGTCTCAGAGATTTAACCTGTCAGTTTCCACTGTGAGGAACATAGTAAGGAAATGGAAGAACACAGATACAGTTCTTGCTAAGCCCAGAAGTGGCAGGCCAAGAAAAATATCAGAAAGGCAGAGAAGAAGAATGGTGAGAACAGTCAAGGACAATCCACAGACCACCTCCAAAGACCTGCAGCATCATCTTGCTGCAGATGGTGTCACTGTGCATCGGTCAACAATACAGCGCATGCATAACGCCTTTTTGTATGACCAAACAACTCAATCTTTGTTTCATCAGTCCACAGGACCTTCTTCCAAAATGTAACTGGCTTGTCCAAATGTGCTTTTGCATACCTCAGGCGACTCTGTTTGTGGCGTGCTTGCAGAAACGGCTTCTTTCGCATCACTCTCCCATACAGCTTCTCCTTGTGCAAAGTGCGCTGTATTGTTGACCGATGCACAGTGACACCATCTGCAGCAAGATGATGCTGCAGGTCTTTGGAGGTGGTCTGTGGATTGTCCTCGACTGTTCTCACCATTCTTCTTCTCTGCCTTTCTGATATTTTTCTTGGCCTGCCACTTCTGGGCTTAACAAGAACTGTACCTGTGTTCTTCCATTTCCTTACTATGTTCCTCACAGTGGAAACTGACAGGTTAAATCTCTGAGACAACTTTTTCTATCCTTCCCCTGAAAAGCTATGTTGAATAATCTTTGTTTTCAGATCATTTGAGAGTTGTTTTGAGGAGCCCATGATGCCACTCTTCATAGGAGAATCAAATAGGAGAACTACTTGCAAGTGGCCACCTTAAATACCTTTTCTCATGATTTGATACACCTGGCTATGAAGATCAAAGCTCAATGAGGTTACAAAACCAATTTAGTGCTTCAGGAAGTCAGTAAAAAGTAGTCAGGAGTGTTCAAATCAAGAAAATGTTAAGGGTGCCCATACTTTTGCACCGGTGAAATTTTGTTTAAATGCAGATTGCACATTTTCTGTTAGTACAATAAACCTCATTTGAATCCAGAAATATAACTGAGTCCATCAGTTATTAGATATATGAAACTGAAATAGCTGTTGCAAAAACCAAAATTGTTATAAAGAAAAAAGGTTAACATTAATAGGGGTGCCCAAACTTTAACATATGACTGTATCTGCTGCACCTTGGCCGTGTATCTTCATGGCAAACACTAAAACTGGAGACACACATAGCAACTTACCAGCGATCCCGACAACGATATCAACGTGTCAGGATCGCTGGTAAGTCGCTATGTGATATACAGGGGGAGATGACTGGTATATATTATATACAGGGGGGAGATGACATACAGGTATATACCATATACAGGGGAGATGACATACAGGTATAAACTATATACAGGAGGAGATGACATACAGGTATAAACTATATACAGGAGGAGATGACATACAGGTATAAACTATATACAGGAGGAGATGACATACAGGTATATACTATATACAGGGGGAGATAACATACAAGTATATACTATATACAGGAGGAGATGACATACAGGTATAAACTATATACAGGAGGAGATAACATACAAGTATATACTATATACAGGAGGAGATGACATACAGGTATAAACTATATACAGGAGGAGATGACATACAAGTATATACTATATACAGGAGGAGATGACATACAAGTATATACTATATACAGGAGGAGATGACATACTGGTATGTACAGTACTATATACAGGGGGAGATGACACAGGTATATATTATATACAGGGGGGAGATGACATACAGGTACATACTATATACAGGGGGAGATCACATACAGTCATGGCCAAAAGTTTAGAGAATGACACAAATATTAATTTTTACAAAGTCTACTGCTTCTCTTTTTCTAATGGCAATTTGCATATACTCCAGAATGTTATAAAGAGTGATCAGCTTAACAGCAATTACTTGCAAAGTCAATATTTGCCTAGAAAATTAACTTTATCCCCCAAAACACATTTCAACATCATTGCAGCCCTGCCTTAAAAGGACCAGCTAACATCGTTTCAGTGATTGCTCCATTAACACAGGTGTGGGTGTTGATGAGGACAGGGCTGGAGATCAATCTGTCATGATTAAGTAAGAATGACACCACTGGACACTTTAAAAGGAGGCTGGTGCTTGGCATCATTGCTTCTCTTCTGTTAACCATGGTTATCTCTAAAGAAACACGTGCAGTCATCATTGCACTGCACAAAAATGGCCTAACAGGGAAGAGTATCGCAGCTAGAAAGATTGCACCTCAGTCAACAATCTATCGCATCATCAAGAACTTCAAGGAGAGAGGTTCCCTTGTTGCCAAAAAGGCTCCAGGGCGCCCAAGAAAGACCAGCAAGCGCCAGGACCGTCTCTTAAAAATGTTTCAGCTGCGGGATCGGGCTACCAGCAGTGCAGAGCTTGCTCAGGAATGGCAGCAGGCAGGTGTGAGTGCATCTGCACACACTGTGAGGCGGAGACTCTTGGAGCAAGGCCTGGTCTCAAGGAGGGCAGCAAAGAAGCCACTTCTCTCCAGAAAAAACATCATGGACAGACTGATATTCTGCAAGAGGTACAGGGAGTGGACTGCTGAGGACTGGGGTAAAGTCATTTTCTCTGATGAATCCCCTTTTTGATTGTTTGGGACATCTGGAAAACGGCTTATTCGGAGAAGACCAGGTGAGCGCTACCACCAGTCTTGTCTCATGCCAACTGTCAAGCATCCTGAAACCATTCATGTGTGGGGTTGCTTATCAGCCAAGGGAATGGGCTCTCTCTCAGTCTTGTCTAAAAACACAGCCATGAATAAAGAATGGTACCAGAATGTCCTCCAAGAGCAACTTCTCCCAACCGTCCAAGAGCAGTTTGGCGATCAACAATGCCTTTTTCAACATGATGGAGCACTTTGCCATAAAGCAAAGGTGATAACTAAATGGCTCAGGGAACAAAACAGAGATTTTGGGACCATGGCCTGGAAACTCCACAGATCTTAATCCCATTGAGAACTTGTGGTCAATCATCAAGAGACGGGTGGACAAACAAAAATCTTCAAATTCAGACAAAATAAAAGCACTGATTTTGCAAGAATGGTCTGCTATCAATCAGGATTTGATCCAGAAGTTGATTGAGAGCATGCCAGGGAGAATTGCTGAGGTCCTGAAGAAGAAGGGTCAACACTGCAAATATTGACTTGCTGCATTAACTCATTCTAACTGTCAATATAACCTTTTGTTACTCATAATATGATTGCAATTATATTTCTGTATGTGATAAAAACATCTGACAAGCACACATAAAAACCAGAGGGCAGCAGATCATGTGAAAATATAATATTTGTGTCATTCTCTAAACTTTTGGCCATGACTGTACAGGTATAGACTATATACAGGGGGAGATAACATACAGGTATATACTATATACAGGGGAGATGACATACAGGTATATACTATATACAGGAGGAGATGACATACAGGTATATACTATATACAGGGGAGATGACACTCAGTGACAATTTATGTGCAATATAATTATTATAATTTGTTATAACTAACCACAGTTAGTTAACATGCCCGGGCAACGCCGGGCTCTTCAGCTAGTCTCTAATAAAGACTCCTTTTTTTTGGTCATCAGCCATCCACCATAAATCAGGTCATAAGAAAGCTTTAGAGAGCTCCAGACGTGAGCGCTTTTCTTCCAGTTTTTCTTTTGTCAGTCAGAATAACATTGTCTTGTACATTTCTACCCAGTAAATGGGTCCATTTATTGGTCAAGAGCAGGAATAGGCAATTAATTTTCCCAAGGGGCCACATGAGAAACTGGCAGTGCTGTGGAGGGCCGAATCAATCGGCTGAACTTAATGGGGCGGTCCAAAACCAAAAGGGAGTTTCATATTAAATGTATATTTATTCAGTGTAATAATCTAATCTTGTTTTCTAATATAATACAATGAAAAATTCCCTAACATACCCTCTACATTCTAACTTCTTGTTTTTTTTTTTTGTTTTTTTTTTTAACGTCCCATGACATTTTGTTTGAGATTCACCAGTGCGTGCTGGGATACTCGAATGAGCTGTCAACAGGGGGCAGAAGCTGCGGACACTGCCACAGCCTCTGTGCCCTCTCTGAAATTAGGTGCCAGTGATGTCTGTTTTGGAGGCTCGGCTAATCCTGCTCACCTGATAATGCGTAGGTTGTAAATTCTGATGCTTACTCAGTATGAGCTTCTTATGCTATATTCCTTTGAATGCACAGTGACAGTGCGCTCCCTTGCTGGCTCTAAGTAGAAGAGATGACCCGGCAGGGAAAAAATATCGTTATTTTCATCCAGAAAAAGACGATTTTCCATCTGTATTGTCAACCATATGGCATCCATTTTTATACATCAGAAGTGAATAAAATGTAAAAGAAGAAATAGTGTCCTGTGTTAGTAATGGAAATGTATTCGTAAAAATCGGATGCCATATGGATGATTCATATGGGATCCAAATTTTAACACACACAGACTTCAACAGGCGAGTCTGATCTGAAATACAGAAGAGACCGATGGGTGCTGTGACATTTCTCACACAGACATTTTCAAGCTGTAATCTAAAAAGCTAAATTCCATAACATTGCTCCTAGGGTTCTCTGTTGGGTTTATTTTTTTCATAGGCAGCACTTAGACAAATATTACAGTTGTGTGAACATAGCCTGACAAAACTTGTTGCAATAAAGCTCATCCTTACTGCAGTCTATGGAGCGGATGTGATAAGCCACAGATCACGGGGAACATTATGGGGGACTTAACCCTTACCTCTCCTGCACAGGACAAACAACAGTACAAGATGGGAGCAAAAAGAGGACTCTAGTCCTCTGGCTGTGAGTGTCAGTGGAGGGCCATAGGCACACTCAGGGGGGCCTGTATGTGGCCCTCAGTCCCAGTTTGCCCAGGCCTGGTCAACAGGATCCAGCGGGATATATTACAAGGAGGATTTTTAGTGAGTTAATACTTTCCCTAAATAAATTACAGGTTCTCCAAGATAAGAAATTAGTTTCTTTACTTTAGGGAACATAATTCATTTTATTTGTTAAAAGCTAAGCTTCAGGCCTCATTCGCATTTGATTCATTTTTCCCCCCATCTGTTTTCAGACCAAAAAAAACATGAGTGGATCCCAATACACACAAAAAACCAAGTTATATTACCGTATATACTCGTGTATAAGCCAACCCGACTAAAAGCCGACCCCCTAATTTTGCCACAAAAAACTGGGAAAACATTATTGACTTCGTATAAGCCGAGGGTAGGAAATGCAGTAGCTACTGGTAAATTTCAAAAACAAAAAAAAAAATACCAATAAAAGTAAAATTAATTGAGACATCAGTAGGTTAAATGTTTTTGAATAGCCATAATGAATCAGGAGCCCCATATAATGCTCCATACCAGGGTTCCCCAACTCCAGTCCACAAGGCCCACCAACAGATCATGTTTTCAGGATTTCCTTTGTATTGTACAGGTGATTCAATTAACACCTGAGCAATACTAAGGAAATCCTGAAAACATGATCTGTTGGTGGGCCTTGAGGACTGGAGTTGGGGAACCCTGCTCCATACAGTTCATGATGGCCCCATAAAATACTCCATACACAATACACCTCATATAATGCTGTACAAAGATTAATAATGGCCCCATAAGATGCTCCATAGTTTATGCCCCATATGCTGCTCCATAAAGGTTATGGCCCCAAAAAATTCCCCATAGATTATGCCCCACAAGATGCTCCATAGATTACGCCCCATATGCTGCCCCATAAGATGCTCCATAGATTAGGCTCCATATGCTTCCCCATAAGATGCTCCATAGAATAGGCCCCATATGCTGCCCCATAAGATGCTCCATAGAATAGGCCCCATATGCTGCCCCATAAGATGCTCCATAAATTATGCCCTATATGCTGCCCCATAAGATGCTCCATAGATTAGGCTCCATATGCTTCCCCATAAGATGCTCCATAGAATAGGCCCCATATGCTGCCCCATAAGATGCTCCATAGAATAGGCTCCATATGCTGCCCCATAAGATGCTCCATAGATTATGCCCTATATGCTGCCCCATAAGATGCTCCATAGATTAGGCTCCATATGCTTCCCCATAAGATGCTCCATAGATTAGGCCCCATATGCTGCTGCTGCAAATAAAAAAAAAAATGACATGCTCACCTCTCGTCACTGGGGGCCAGGTGCTGGTGTCCTGAGCAGGCGGGGACACAGGCGCGCTATGGGGGGCTAGATGCCGATGTCACCGCTAGCTCAGGGTCCCTGCACCTGCGATATTCACCTGTCCCCGTTCCACCGCTGCAAGACGCTGTCTTCCGGGTCACTCTGTCAGTGACTGTTCTGGCCTGAACGTCAGACAGAGGGATGCGGAAGACAGAGCGGAGCACGGCGGTTGAACGGGGACAGGTGAATATCTGTCAGCACCGCTGCTCCCATCGCCTCCATACTTACCGCTGGTCCCGCCGCGCCGTCTGCTTCCGCTCCGGGTCCCTCTTGCCTGCCAGCTCCGGCGCGCGCCTCCAGTCTTCCCCCCTTCTGACGGGCGGCTTCCCGGCGCGCTCCTCCTCTGCCTTCTGCCGCGCGCACGTTGCCTCCGTGCACGCCCCGGGGAGTCAGACCGCGCGTCCCTTCAGCACGGACGTCTATCACCCTGCCCTGACCCGGTTTCATCACCTGGCCAATCGGTGGCCACCAGCAGGTACTTCAGGCCGCCCTCCCTTAGGGGAGGCGCCTGACTGTCGAGTTTCCTCGCTTAGTCTAGGCCGTGCGCGCTGCTGCTCGCTGTCTGCTCCAGTCCGCGCTCTCTCTGCTCCTGTGCCTTGCCTGCCTGCTTCCCTGCTAACCCTTCCTGTGTCTTTCTTTTGCAGTACGCTGTACTCCTGCCTCCGCCCGGGTCCTGCTCTCTCTCCCTTGTCTGCCTACTCCGCTGTCTCCGCCCCTGGACCCTGGTTGTCCCGGAAATCTCGCCGGTCCTCCACCGCTCCCCTGCAGCTCATCCTCTTGAGCCGACCCCTGGTCCTGGCTGCCGTGACGTTTGAACTTCTTGAGCCTGCTCCCAAACGATCCCTGTATAGGGGTCGGTCCACCTGGTGCGCTCGCTCAGGGAGGGTTCGACGTCACGGTCCAGTGGGTCCACTCTTGCTCACATCTCCTGTAGCGTAACAGAACAGTCAGGCCATGGACCCTGCCGGGGCCGCTGCCCAGAAAGAGCTAGTATTCTTACGGGAGAACCAAACCCGCATAATGTCTTTTATGAAGACCATGGACTCCCGCCTGTCGGCCCTACAGGCCGGAGATCCCAGCAACGCCTCCCAATTGGCCAGCCTTCAGCAGGAGCTGGGTCAACAAAGAGATACCCAGGCTCATATCCTCTCCTATATGGCTTCGGTCGACGATCGGCTGCTCTCCCTCCAGTCCGCAGCCGCACGAGACTCGTCTCGTACTCCAGATCCTGTACATGCCCCGTCCCCTAGGCTTGGTAAACCGCCACGGTATGGCGGCGACCCAAAATTATGCAGGGGTTTTTTGAATCAGTGCCGGTTGCACTTTGAACTTCTGCCTCAGCAGTATCCCACTGACCGGGCAAAAGTAGCCTTCATTGTGTCCCATTTGGAGGGAGAGGCCCTCTCCTGGGTGAATCCCCTGTGCGAACGGGATGACCCTATAGTTTGTAACGTCCAGACCTTCACGGACACTTTCCGTAAAGTTTTTGACGAGCCCGGCCGGTTGGCTTCCGCAACTGAGTCCCTTTTCTGCCTCACTCAGGGTTCGCTCACGGTCGGACAATACGCCATCCGATTCCGTACCTTGGCCTCTGAGTTGGAGTGGAATAATGAGGCTTTGGTTGGGGCCTTCTGGCGTGGTCTCTCGGGCAGGATTAAGGACGAACTGGCGGGACGAGATACCCCGCCTAACTTAGAGGATCTCATTTCCTTGGCCACCCGGATCGACCTCCGGTTCCAGGAGCGCAACCGCGAGGCCGCTAGGGAGAGGAGACCGCCGAGATCTTCTTCTTCTCTCCATAGGCCCTCTATTCCACGTCCACTTGGGCCGTCTTCCAGTTCGGCGCCAGAACCGATGCAAGTAGATCGGGTCAAGTTGGCGGAACAGCGCCGGAGGGAGAGACTGACGGAGGGATTGTGCCTGTATTGTGGCAGCGTGTCTCACTTTCTACGATCTTGTCCTGAGAGACCGGGAAACTCCTCCACCTAGGTCAGGTAAGAGAGGCCGCCCTAGGTGTGTCCCACTCCTCTCATCCTCTTACTTTTTCAGTGCAGCTGGTTTTTGGTCAGAGACGTGCTTCGGAGGTGGCCTATGTGGACTCTGGCGCGGCGGGCAATTTCATCCGGTTAAGAGAGGCGAGGAAGTACCGGATTCCCGTGATTACCCTAAAGACTCCACGTGTTATCGCCTCTGTGGATGGGAGACCTCTGCAGGTATCGGTGTCCCAGGTTACGGAGGAGGTCCGTCTGCAAGTCGGGGCCTTGCACCAGGAGCTGATCGCATTTTACGTTCTACCCAACCTGTCCCACGCTCTGCTACTTGGGCTTCCCTGGCTTAGGACACATGAACCCGTGTTGGATTGGCGTTCTGGGGAGGTCCTCAGCTGGGGGCATCCTTGCCAAGAGAGGTGTCTAGGATCCGTTCTTCCGGCTATTCCTTCTCCAGTCTCCTCGGGCCCTGCGGGCTTACCTGCTGCATACTGGTCGTTTTCGGATGTGTTTGACAAGAAAGAGGCAGAGACCCTACCCCCACATCGGCCGTACGATTGTCCTATCGACCTACGACCCGGAACCACACCGCCCAGAGGGCGAATTTACCCCCTGTCTCCAGCTGAAACCGCGGCCATGTCCGAATACATTCGGGATAATTTAGCCAGAGGGTTCATCCGAAAGTCCTCTTCGCCTGCCGGTGCCGGGTTCTTCTTTGTGAAGAAGAGGGACGGTTCACTTCGTCCTTGTATCGATTTCCGGGGATTAAACAACATTACGATCAAGAATAAGTATCCCTTGCCGCTTATTCCTGAACTCTTCGACCGTTTACTTGGAGCCCGCATCTTTTCAAAGCTGGACCTGCGCGGAGCCTATAACCTCGTTCGCATCCGCTCCGGCGACGAGTGGAAAACGGCCTTTAACACCCGGGAAGGGCACTATGAATATCTTGTCATGCCCTTCGGCCTCTGCAATGCTCCCGCGGTGTTTCAGGAATTCGTTAATGACATCTTCCGAGACCTGCTGTACTCCTGCGTGGTAGTGTACCTTGATGACATCCTTATTTTTTCCCCGGATCTGGCATCGCACAGAAGGAGTGTTCGTCGGGTACTACAGCGTCTGCGGGAGAATCATCTCTACGCGAAGCTTGAGAAGTGTCTCTTTGAGCAATCTTCATTGCCCTTCTTGGGTTACGTGGTGTCGGATTCCGGGCTAGAGATGGATCCTGAGAAATTGTCGGCAATTCTCCAATGGCCCCGCCCGGTGGGTACCGAGGCAATTCAACGGTTCCTCGGCTTCGCCAATTATTATCGTCAATTTGTGCCACATTTTTCATCTCTCATCAAACCCATTTCCAGTCTAACTCGCAGGGGAACCGATCCCTCGCTCTGGCCACCAGAGGCTGAAGAGGCTTTTTCCAGTTTGAAACAGGCCTTTGCGACAGCACCTGTGCTCCACCGTCCCCAGGTTAACAAACCCTTCGTTTTGGAAGTAGATGCCTCATCCACAGGAGCTGGTGCTGTTCTCTCTCAAAGATCCTCGTCCGGGCGACTGGTTACCTGTGGGTTCTTCTCAAAGGCGTTCTCTCCAGCCGAATGTAATTACTCCATCGGGGACCGCGAGTTGTTAAACATAAAATTGGCAATGGAGGAGTGGCGCTATCTTCTGGAGGGGTCGGTCCACCCATTTACCATCTTTACCGATCACAAAAATCTAGCGTACCTCCAGGCAGCCCACAGACTGAACCCCCGGCAAGCCAGATGGTCTCTCTTTTTTGGACGGTTCGATTTCGAGATACGTTTTCGCCCCGGACCTAAAAACGTCAAGGCTGACGCATTGTCCCGGTCTCTGCAATCTCCTGATCTGGTGGAGGAACCGACTCACATCATCGATCCGGCCAAGATCATCACAGTGGCTCCAGTGAATCTCATCACTCCTCCTCCAGGCAAGACCTACGTCTCTGAGGCAGATAGGAGAGAGGTGCTGCGCTGGGGACATTCCTCTAAACTTTCGGGGCATGTGGGAGTCAAGAAAACACTGGATCTCATTACTCGTTTCTATTGGTGGCCTACACTTCGCCAGGATGTGACTGACTTCACGGCGTCTTGTTCGTCCTGTGCCAAGGTCAAAGTTCCCAGACGGCCACCCTCCGGTCTTCTGCTGCCGCTGCCCGTCCCTTCGGTTCCATGGCAGCATATAGCGTTGGATTTCGTCACCGATTTGCCCAACTCGTCCGGATGTACGACTATCCTGGTAGCAGTCGATCGCTTCTCTAAGATGGCCCATTTTATTCTTCTGCCAGCACTACCCTCGGCTCCTGAATTGGCGAAGATTTTTATCCAGCAGATCTTCCGCCTTCACGGTTTCCCGCAGCATATTGTCTCTGATCGTGGGGTACAATTCACTTCTCGGTTTTGGAGAGCCCTATGTCAACTTCTGGAGGTCAAATTAGACTTTTCTTCCGCATACCACCCTCAGTCCAACGGGCAAGTGGAACGCGTCAATCAGGTACTAGCGTCATATCTACGTCTATTCTCTAATGCCCACCAAGATAACTGGGTCCATCTCCTCCCCTGGGCAGAATTTTCCTACAATAATCAATCCAGCGAGTCCTCGGCCAAGTCTCCATTTTTTATAGTGTTTGGGATGCATCCTGGGATCCCGTTACCGATTGCCACTACCTCCGGTGTGCCGGCAGCAGATTCCTTGGCCATAGAATTCTCCAAGGTCTGGTGCGAGACTAAAGAAGCTCTCAAGAGATCCGGAGAGCGCATGAAGAGACACGCGGACAAGAGACGCTTGGACTCTCCAACTTATCTGCCGGGACAACAAGTTTGGCTCTCTGCCAAGTATATTAGGTTGAAGCTCCCCTCGTACAAGCTGGGACCTCGCTACATTGGGCCTTTTAAGATTCTCAAACGTATCAACAACGTGTCCTACCGGTTGGAGTTGCCTGCCTCGCTCCGAGTCCCCAACACCTTCCATGTCTCTCTCCTTAAGCCAGTTGTCCTGAATCGTTTCCACCCGCTTCCGAAATCCTCTCCCCCACCAGTCAGCGCTGATAATGTTTTTGAGGTAAGAGACATTTTGGCCTCTAAAAGGGTAAGGGGTAAAACATTTTTTCTCATCGATTGGAAGGGTTTTGGTCCCGAGGGAGAACGTCAATGCTCCACACATCCTTAAGGGGTTTTTTGCCAGACACAGTAGAGGGGGATGTAAGAGAGGGGGTACTGTCAGCACCGCTGCTCCCATCGCCTCCATACTTACCGCTGGTCCCGCCGCGCCGTCTGCTTCCGCTCCGGGTCCCTCTTGCCTGCCAGCTCCGGCGCGCGCCTCCAGTCTTCCCCCCTTCCGACGGGCGGCTTCCCGGTGCGCTCCTCCTCTGCCTTCTGCCGCGAGCACGTTGCCTCCGTGCATGCGCCGGGGAGTCAGACCGCGCGTCCCTTCAGCACGGACGTCTATCACCCTGCCCTGACCCGGTTTCATCACCAGGCAAATCGGTGGCCACCAGCAGGTACTTCAGGCCGCCCTCCCTTAGGGGAGGCGCCCAACTGTCGAGTTTCCTCGCTTAGTCTAATAATAATAGTAATAAATTTTATTTTTATAGCGCCGACATATTCCGCAGCACTTTACATTTCAGAGGGGATTTGTACAGACAATAGACATTACAGCATAACAATAATCACATACAGTAGATTATAACAAATACCAAGAGGAAAGAGGGCCCTGCTCGCAAGCTTACAGTCTATGAGGAAAGAGGGAGACACGAAAGGTGGGTGGTAACAGTTACCCTGATTGTATGGACCAGTCATAATGTTAAGTGTGTAACAGTACAGACACAGAGGGCTAATGGAGGCATAAAGCATGTGGGAACATGATGCGGGGAACCTGGTTATGGTAAAACTTTTGGCTCTGCCACACAGGGATAGATTAGGTTAATGTGTTGGGGTGGTAGGCCAGTCTGAATAAATGCGTTTTCAGGACACGCTTAAAATTGTGGGGATTGGGGACTAATCGTATTGACCTGGGAAGTGCATTCCAAAGAATTGGCGCGGCACGTGTAAAGTCTTGGAGACGGGAGTGGGAGGTTCTGACTATTGAGGATGCTAATCTCAGGTCATCAGCAGAACGGAGGGCGCGGGTAGGGTGGTATACTGAAACAAGGGAGGAGATGTAGGGTGGTGCTGAGCCATGGAGGGCTTTGTGAGTGAGGGTAATAAGTTTATACTGAATTCTGGAGTGGATGGGTAGCCAGTGTAATGACTGGCACAAGGTAGAGGCATCGGTGTAACGATTGGTGAGGAATATGATCCTGGCTGCAGCATTCAAGACAGATTGGAGGGGGGAGAGTTTGGTAAGAGGGAGACCGATTAGAAGAGAGTTACAATAGTCGAGACGAGAATGAATAAGAGAAACATTAAGAGTTTTTGCAGAGTCAAAGGTAAGAAAAGGTCGAATTCTAGAAATGTTTTTGAGGTGCAGATGACAAGAGCGAGCCAGTGATCGAATGTGGGGGGCAAAGGAAAGCTCGGAATCAAGTATGACCCCAAGACAGCGGGCCTGTTGCTGGGGAGTAATAGTGGAACCACACACAGAAATGGCAATGTCGGGTATAGGTACATTAGTAGAGGGAGGAAACACCAGGAGTTCAGTCTTTGACAGGTTCAGTTTCAGATATAGTGAGGACATGATATTAGACACAGCGTTTAGACAATCGCCGGTGTTTTCTAGAAAGGCTGGCGTGATGTCAGGAGAAGAAGCGTATAATTGGTTGTCGTCAGCATAGAGATGGTAGTGGAAATCAAATCTACTGATTGTTTGACCAATAGGGGCAGTGTACAAGGAGAAGAGGAGGGGACCTAGAACCGATCCTTGGGGGACCCCAACAGTAAGGGGAAGATGAGAGGAGGAGGAACTGGCAAAAGATACAGTAAAGGAGCGGTCGGAGAGATAGGAGGAGAACCAGGAGAGAACGGTATCCTTGAGGCCAATGGAACGGAGCATAGTGAGGAGGAGCTGATGACCACAGTGTCGAATGCTGCAGAGAGATCCAAGAGAATTAGCATGGAGTAATGACCATTTGATTTAGCTGTTAGCAGATCATTAGAGACTTTAGTGAGGGCAGTTTCAGTGGAGTGTAAAGAGCGGAAACCGGATTGGAGAGGGTCGAGAAGAGAGTTTTCTGAGAGATAGCGGATAAGACGGGAGTGGACCAGGCGTTCCAGGAGTTTAGAGATGAAGGGAAGATTAGAGACAGGTCTATAGTTAGCGGCACAGTTTTGGTCGAGGGATGGTTTTTTAAGTAGTGGATGTATGATGGCATGCTTAAATGAGAAGGGAAAAATACCAGAAGAGAGAGGTTAAATATTTTAGTTAGGTGAGGGGTGACAGCAGGGGAAAGGGACTGAAGGAGCTGTGACGGAAATGGGTCACTGGTGCAAGTAGTTGGGCGAGAAGATGCAAGGAGCCTGCTTACTTCTTCTTCTGTGACTGGTTCAAAATCAGAGAGTGAGTTCGATGCAGTGGGGGAGGGAGGACAGTGCATGGTATGAGGTGATTGGGAGATAATTTCCTATCGGATCTGGTCAATTTTTTCTTTGAAGTAATTGGCCAGATCGTCAGCTCGGAGCTCCGTGGTTGGGGCCTGTACTCTTGGATTGAGTAGAGAATGAAAAGTGTCAAAGAGACGTTTCGGGTTATTGGACAGTGAGGTGATGAGGGTGTTGAAATAGGTTTGTTTGGAGAGGTGAAGGGCAGTGTTGTATGTTCTAAGCATAAACTTAAAATGGATGAAATCTTCGGGTAGATTGAATTTTCTCCACAGACGTTCGGCGCACCTGGAGCATCGCTGCAGGAAACGTGTTTGCACCGTGTGCCAGGGTTGTCGCCGTCTGCGTTGTGGTGTTCTATTTATAGGGGGTGCAAATTCATCCAGGGCACTTTGAAGTGTTTCATTGTAATGCTTCAATGCAGAATCAGGACAGGAGAGGGAGGAGATAGGGGCCAATGAAGACTGCAAGTTCTTCATAAGTTTCTGGGTGTTAATGGCCTGTATGTTTCTATAAGTATGGACAGTGGGGGTGACCTGAGCAGCATGGCAGTTCTTGATAGAGAATGAAAGAAGATTGTGGTCAGAGAGCGGGAGAGGGGAGTTTGCAAAATCATCCACTGCACAAAGCCGAGAGAAGACCAAGTCGAGGGAGTTTCCGTCTTCATGCGTTGGAGAATTAGTAAGCTGCGAAAGGCCAAATGAGAAGGTTAGAGATAAAAGGTGAGTAGCAGATGGTGAGAGGGGAAGAGCAATGGGGATGTTGAAATCACCCATGATGAGGGTAGGGATGTCACAGGAGAGAAAATGTGGAAGCCAAGTGGCAAAATGATCCAGGAACTGATGGGAGGGGCCGGGAGGACGATACACCACCGCCACTCGCATGGAGAAGGGGGTGTAGAGTCTGACGGCATGGACCTCATGCCGTCAGACTCATGCTAGTCTAGGCCGTGCACGCTGCTGCTCGCTGTCTGCTCCAGTCCGCGCTATCTCTGCTCCAGTGCCTTGCCTGCCTGCTTCCCTGCTAACCCTTCCTGTGTCTTACTTTTGCAGTACGCTGTACTCCTGCCTCCGCCCGGGTCCTGCTCTCTCTCCCTTGTCCGCCTGCTCCGCTGTCTCCGCCCCCGGACCCTGGTTGTCCCGGAAATCTCGCCGGTCCTCCACCGCTCCCCTGCAGCTCATCCTCTTGAGCCGACCCCTGGTCCTGGCTGCCGTGACGTTTGAACTTCTTGAGCCTGCTCCCAAATGATCCCTGTATAGGGGTCGGTCCACCTGGTGCGCTCGCTCAGGGAGGGTTCGACGTCACGGTCCAGTGGGTCCACTCTTGCTCACATCTCCTGTAGCGTAACAATATCGCACTTACCCCCTCCTGGCGTGGTCTCTGTAGCCCCATTTCTCCCATGGTCTCTGGCACCTTCCTTCAGCGGTCACGTGGTACCGCTCATTAAAGTCATGAATATGCGCATATTCATGACTGAAGGCGCCGGAGAAGCAGGGGGGCTGCAGAGACGCGCCAGGGGGGGTGTAAGTATGATCTGACACCCCCACCGAACCCCTGGCGAATATGACTCGTGTATAAGCCGAGAGGGGGACTTTCAGCCCCCCAAAAAATTGGTTGAAAATCTCGACATGCGGTATACATAATATAATTAAAAAAAAAAATAATAAATTTGAGCATGCGTGGGCTCCGGCGGCCATTTTCCCGGAGGCCACCACATCGCAGCAATGGAGCTACCTGGGCCACCGGGCTTCGGGGAAATGCCGAAGGAGCCCAGACGCTGGACAGAGCCTCCGCAGCCGCCCCCCAGCACAGTGCCCCCACACTGAACAAAGAGGAGCCGCCAACGACCCCCAGCACAGAGCCGCCGCACCGCTGCCACCAATGAGGTAAAAGAGGGATGATAACACCATTTACACCCTCCCTTGTTCATCGGGACCACTCCCCCCATATGCACTCGTCGTTTAAGACGACCCTCGACTTTTAAGCAGATTTTCAGGGGTTAAAAAGTCGTCTTTATACGCCGGAAATACGGTGTGTGTGTGTTTGTGTGTGTGTGTGTGTATATATATATATATATATATATATATATATATATATATATATATATATATATATCCATCCAGGAACTCTTCTTCAGGTGAAGAAAAGGATCTAATTGGACAAGCCCAATCACCAATGATTACTGGCTGGTGCCCCCAAACACAGTGTGTCAGCCAACCCTGTCGATATCTGCAGGTTGGACCGGCAGAAGTCTAGTCTAATGTGTATGAGGGCCTTTACACACAAATTTTGTACTGGTTGTACAGAAAATGGTCAGATATTTCTACATGCAATATGCACCCCAAGAGATAAATATGTACCGTACCTCAGATAACTCAGTGTGTACAAATGCCTTAGGGCCCTGTCACACATAGCGACGCACCAGCGATCCCGACAAGGATATGACCTTGTCAGGATCGCTGGTGCGTCGCTACATGATCGCTGGTGAGCTGCCAAACATGCAGCTTCACCAGCGATCAGATCCAGCGACACGCGGGTAGCAAGTAACGCACGTCGCTTAGTTACCCACTGTGTACCTTAGTTACCAGCACGCTGGTGCAGGGAGCTGGTAACCAAGGTACACATCGGGTTTCTAAGCGGCGCGCGGCACTTAGAAACCCGATGTGTACCTTGGTTACCAGCTCCCTGCACCAGCGCGCTGGTAACTAAGGTACACATCGGGTTTCTAAACGCTGCACGCCGCTTAGAAACCCGCTGATTACCTTAGTTACCAATGTGAGATCGCTGATCGCTGGTCTCCCGCCTGCCACACACAGCGATGCGTGCTGGCCAGCGGGAGACCAGCGATCAAAAAAATGTCCTGGTCATTCCAGGACGATCAGCGATACCCGGCAGGGGGGCCGGTCGCTGGTAAGTGTCACACAGTGGTCGCTGGTGAGATCGCTGTTGCGTCACAAAACTTTTGATTCAGCAGCGATCTCGCTAGCGAGATTGCTGTGTGTGACGGGGGTTTTAGCAACCAAAAGGATAATTGGTTAATGTACAGAAGATCAAGACTTGAGCGTCTAAATCACTTTCTGCAAGCTTCAGGTTTGTTCAATGAATCTAATGTAAAGGTATGGGCAATATTATTGGCACCCTTGATTAAAAAAAATAAATCTTCAGCCATAAGCAATATGAACCAACTTTGTATCATTAGAATATTTTAACCCCAAGGGTGGTTTGCACGTTCATGACCGGGCCAATTTTCACAATTCTGACCACTGTCCCTTTATGAGGTAATAACTCTGGAACGCTTCCATGGATCCCGGTGATTGACCGTTTTCTTGTGACATATTGTACTTCATGTTAGTGCTAAAATTTCATTCATATAACTTGCGTTTATGTGTGAAAAAAACAAATTTGGCAAAAATTTTGAAAATTTCGCAATTTTCCAACTTTGAATTTTTATGCTCTTAAATGACAGAGATATGGCAGTCAAAAAACTTAAGTAACATTTCCCACATGTTACATCAGCACAATTTGGGAACCAACATTTTTTTTTGTTAGGAAGTTATAAGGGTTAAAAGTTGACCAGCGATTTCTCATTTTTACACCATTTTATTTTTAGGGACCACATCACATTTGAAGTCACTTTGAGGGGTCTATATGATAGAAAATACCCAAAAGTGATACTATTCTAAAAACTGCACCCCTCAAGGTGCTCAAAACCAGATTCAAGAAGTTTATTAACCCTTCAGGTGCTTCACAGGAATTTTTTGAATGTTTAAAAAAAAAAAAAAAAAAAAAATGAACATTTAACTTTTTTTCACAAAAAAAATTACTTCAGGTCCAATTTTTTTTATTTTACCAAGGGTAACAGGAGAAATTAGAATGGAAAAGTTATTGTGCAATTTGTCCTGAGTACACTGATACCTGATATGTAGGGGGGAACCACTGTTTCAGCACATGGCAGAGCTCGGAAGGGAAGAAGCACCGTTTGACTTTTTCACTGCAAAATTGGCTGTAATTCAGATCGGATGCCATGTCACGTTTGGAGAGCTCCTGATGTGAATAAACAGTGGAATCCCCCCACAAGTGACCCCATTTTGGAAACTAGACCCCCCCAAGGAACTTATCTAGATATGTGGTGAGCACTTTGAACCCCCAAGGGCTTCACAAAAGTTTATAACGTACAGCTGTACAATTAAAAAAAAAAATCATATTTTTTCCACAAAAATGATCCTTTCACCCCCAATTTTTATTTTCCCAAGGGTAACAGGACCCCAAAAGTTATTGTGCAATTTGTCCTGAGTACGCTGATACCCCATACGTGGGGGTAAACCACTATTTGGGCGCATGACAGAGCTCGGAAGGGAAGCAGTGCCATTTGACTTTTTTTGGCTGGAATTGAGATCAGACGCCAAGTTGCGTTTGGAAAGCCCCTGATGTGCCAAAACAGTGGAAACCCCCCAATTCTAACTCCAACCCTAACCCCAACACACCCCTAAGGCCGGGGTCACACTTGCGAGGAATACGGCCGAGTGAGAGGCGCTAAAAGCACGCATTAGACACAGACAAATGATTCTCTATGGGGTCACTCGCACCAGGCGTATATTTCTCATCAGTATTCTACGCTCCGTGCCAATCGCAGCATGCTGCGACTGTCAGCGTACTACGGCCGTAGTACGCCAATGCAAGTCTATGGGTGCGCAAAAAATACGGATTACACACGGACCAGACGTGTGACCTGCGAGCAATACGCAGGTCTTTTGGCTGGTGACAGGAAATGGGCCAATCCATCATCAGGAAGCCTAGACATGCAAATGAGCTCAAAAAGCGCTCCAGACATCCCGAAGTACGCCTCCACGGAGTACAGCAGCAGCATGGCGTCTACTTACATAAATGTGGAGATGCTCATTATCCTGGTGCAGGAGCGTCCCGAAATCTGGGACCAACGCGATGCCAATTATGCAAACCGGGCAAGAAAGGAGGCGTCATGGAGGCGCATCTGTCGCCAGATGTACAATGACTTTGGTGACCGACCACGTGAGGAGCAGCATAAAATTCATAAGTACAACGCAAAACATGAGTAACCTTAGCGCGCAACAAAAAAGGAATATAGAATCAGCACCCCCCCTTCCTGTGCATGTACTTTTTGCCTCATGAGGCAGTTAGATTTGGATGTGACACGTGGATTCACACAGACATAATTTGGGGTTAGGCCACAAGCTCCTCATCCTCCTAGACAAAACAATTAAGTGTAGCTAAAGAGACCCTGTGTATCTGCCCAATTAGATATGCCACCATGGGTAGAAAGCACACCCCAGAAGGCCCCATGCCTAGACTACTGGTAGCAAATGTGACCTATCAAATATGTGAATTTGACAATATTTCCTGTCACATTGCAGTGGAAGATGTGATGAAACGCTGGCGAACCATCCGGGACCAGTACCACCGGGAACGCCCGCAGCGGTCCAGGAGTGGGGATGCTGGATACGTGAAAAGGAAATACATCTATTATGACCGGCTCTCCTTCCTCGCCCCAGTTCTGGATCTGAGACCGTAAGTAGATACCTCACACCACATTACACAAATACTTTACAGGGCCAAAAATATTGATGTATTTTTGCCTCTGTTCTATTTCATAACAGAACTCAATCCAACCTTACGGATCGAGGAACGGCCTCAGAGACAGAGCCCATAATAGATCCTGTAGGGGATGAGGTGGCTGGCCCATCTTCTCCCCCTACAAGAAGGATGGCAGAAGATGAGGCATCACAGGACAACCCATTGGCTGCCCAGCACACAACACCACCAGGACGGTCTGCTGCTGCCCCATCACCCATCCTGGAAGAGCCGGGCAACTTGAACAGCATCCCAACTGGCCATATCAGGGGATCCCCACAGGCTACTGTTACATCCCGGCGAACACGAAGAAGGCGCCAGGTCACTGTTCAAGAGAGCAGGACCAATGTGGACACAGGGGTGCTAAATTATTTATCAAGAGTCACTACAGATGATGGGGAGGAGGCCTACTCACGTAGCCTCACCCTTTATCTCCGTGCCCTTACCCGTGAGGTCAGGCTCTGTATTAGGGGATGTTTTCAGATCCTGCTTGATGCAAGCACCCCCCCCAATACCCCATATGAGCTTTTCGAATATCTGGAGAGGTGGCAGCTCTCCCCCAGAAATCTAATACGCAAGAGACCATCCACACAGATGCTTGCTCAAGCAGGGTCCGAACATCCTCTAATACGTGGGCTTACACCTCACCCCCTTCCTCCCACTACCCAACCTTCTATTCAGCAGCCACAAATGTCAGCCTCTAGCCAACCCCAACAATATGGCCACTTGAACCCACCCAGTGTTGGAGGCTGGTCCCAACCTGGTTGGGGACGATCTGGCTATCTTGGTGGGTATGAGCCACGTGCCTACCACAGCCAACAAGATGCCCCTCCCCATCATCATTACTCTGGCCAGTATCCCCAACCGTCCCAGGAGGCAGGACAATTCCAACATCATGGGCAACAGTATGACCCCACACAGGGCGATGTTGGCCACAGTGTCCAGCAGCACCCACAGGCTGCTCTTCCACGTTCCCCTTCCCCAACCTATGAGGATTTATAAGTCTGATGGCCGTAGATGTCCAGTGCGGTTTAACTGGTGCTCCAAATACAAAGGAAAAAACAGGTGTTCTCCATCACCAAACTTTGTTACCAAATTTAACATTCTAATTTTTTAACAATGTTTTCCAATCATATTAATACTCCATCATGACAGGCAAGGCTACCTCACGCCTTTCAGACAGATATTACATGTGTGTACAAAAGAGAATATTTAAAACGCGCTATACTGTAAAGTCAAAGGATGAAAATACACTACTCACTTGCTAATGCCTAGGAAAGGCGTGGTGGCCTTAGTGAAGTAGTCAGCTTTTTTGCTAGCAATCTATAGTAACAAATCAAGGCGACCAGCCTTCAGAATATCACGCTCTCTCTATGTCTTAACAAGTGAGTTTTGTTTTTTAATCCTTTCCAGTATAGCATGGTTAAATATTCTCTGCTCTACAGACAGGTAATATCTGTCTGAAAGCCGTGAGGTAGCCTTGCCTGTCATGGTGGAATATTTCTATGATTGGAAAACATTCTGAAGAAATGTGAGTGTTATCTTTTAGCATTAATTTTGTTGATGGAGCTCACCTATTTTTTTCCTGTCTAGTTAAATATTCCCATGCAGCAATGTTGTTATTGCCTAATGTTTTTTTGGGTTATGTTATATAATGTTACTTTTCAAAAAAGTTTAAGGCGACAAAAAGGGCCATTTTGCCCATTGCCAAAATGTTCATATGGCAATATCATGTTTGCCTTTAAGAAACAAAAAAAAAAAAAAAAAAGGCAAAACTAAAAATTTGTCTACTATAGTTAACGTCTGTGTGATTTTTCAAAAACCCTGTCAACATACACTAACCAATGCAATGAAACAGTCATAGAATCATAAGGGGTTGAGTAATATATATTTAGACACACTTAAAGAAACAAATTATAACATAGACACAGCATGCTCTTGCCAAGAAGTTGCCCCCTCAGGTGAGATAAAGTAATTAGTGAAAATATCACGCACTTTGAGGCCAGAGAGCGGTCTACGTTGAGGGTTCATAGGTGGCCTCACCCTGCGCACATTGTCCGGCCTACGCACAACACCATCAGAGGAGGAACAATCATGTATCCTGGTGAAGTTATGCAGAACCACACAGGCTTTCACAACTTCATTCACATTTTGTTCACTCAACTGAATGGCAGACTGGAGTACCCGCCATTTGGCAAAAAGAATCCCAAAGGAACACTCCACCAGTCGCCTAGAACGTGATAGGCGCAAGTTAAAAATTCTGCACCTGTGGTCAAGGTTGCGCCGGGGATATGGCCTCATGACATTGCGCGATAACTGAAACGCCTCATCTGCCACAAGGACATAAGGGACTGATTCTTCAGGGGAGCCTGGTAGCTGGCGAGGTGGTGGTAGATCCAACTGGTTGGTGCGTAGCCGCCGAGCCATTATGGAAGTATTGAAGACTCTAGAGTCTCCCGTCCTTCCATAGGCCCCAATGTCAACAATTATAAACTTGTATTGAGGGTCTACCAGAGCCAACAATACAACAGAAAAGTATTGTTTATAATTGAAGAATTGGGAGCCAGAGTTCGGCGGCTTACGCACCCGGATATGTTTGCCATCCAGGGCCCCAATACAATTTGGAAACTGGCAGTCCACCTCAAAGTCCCTTGATATCCTCAACCAGTCTTCCATCCTGGGCTCGGGCATGACCACTTGATGGAGTCTTGTCCAGATTTCTGTACATGTAGACCTCACTATGCCTGAAATGGTTGATCTTCCAATGAGAAACTCATGGTGGAGGGGGGCATAAGACAGGCCAGTGGACAGGAAGCTGTAGAACAGAAATTGATAATTTTAGAATGCATAAAGTCCAAAAACATCAGTTACATGCCGACCAAACTTGGTAGGAATTGAGAGAGAAGAACACATACATATTTGGTTGCACAATGACTAAGTGATATGCAGTACACATTAGAGCTAACATTCTGGTGTTTAAGTTGAAACATATTTGGAGTAAGATGAGGGCATTAAACTTAGTCCAAGAAGGCAAAAAAAACATACTTTAGCACACACATTATGAACATAGAGAATGTGGTTGTGTAATACATACCGTATTGTGAGTAGAAGTCGCTCCTCTGCAGATATCGCTTTGCGCATCCTTGTGTCCTGAAAGGTTATCCCAGGGCGCACTGTCTCCAAGAGTCGATCAAATGTGTAAATGCTCATGCGACAGTACTGGTAAAAGTTTTCAGGATGCTCCCGCAGAGAAGAATAGAGGCGGTGAAAATGACCTCTTGTGAGTTGTTGCCTCAAAAGTGGATGGACCCACATACGTCTCCTCCTCCGCGGATCCACTATCACTGGGTATGGTTGCCCAAAGCGCCGTGACAAAAGCCAATTAAAGAGAACCTGCTCAGTTGTATTGAATCTCAGACCCTCTGCCATGTTGTACAAAGAACACCAACACACCTCGTGAAAGCAAGCTCACAAATGGACAGAATGGAGGCAGCCACCTGTTTCTGAGTGTATAAATAGGGTGCAGGCTAATGATTTAAATTGTTAGCAGGCCTCAAAACCGTTAAATGTCCATTTTGCAAGGCTGCGAGAAAATCTCGCCATACGGATTGCATACGGATGCCATACGGATTACATACGGATGCAGACATGTGCAAAATACGCGACCGCACCTTGCTTACGGATGACCTACGGAGCACTATTTAGGGGTCATTCATCCGTATTGCGCCTGTAATCTACGGACCGTATTTTGCGCAGGTTAGTGTGACCCCAGCCTAACCCTAATTTCAGCCCTAACCCTAATGGGAAAATGGAAATAAATACATTTTTTTATTATTATTTTCCCCTAACTAAGGGGGTGATAAAGGGGGGTTTGATTTACTATTTATGGCGGGTTTTTATGTTTGGCAGCTGTCGCACGCTAAAAGAAGCTTTTTATTGTAAAAATAGTTTATGCATCACCACATTTTGAGAGCTATCACTTTTCCATATTTTGACCCACCGAGTCATGTGAGGTCTTATTTTTTGCGGGACGAGTTGACGTTTCAATTAGTATCCTTTTCGGGCACGTGACATTTTTTGATCGCTTTTTATTCCGATTTTTGGGACGCAGAATGAACAAAAACCAGCATTTCATGAATTTCTTTTGGGGGGTGCGTTTATACCGTTCCGCGTGCGGTAAAATTGATAAAGTGGTTTTATTCTTCGGATCAGTATGGTTAAAGCGATACCTCATTTATGTTTTTTTAATGTTTTGGCGCTTTTATGCTATGAAAACAATTTTATATAAAAGATATTTTTTCGCTGATGACGCTGTGTGGCGGCTCGTTTTTTGTGGGACAAGATTTTTGATTGCGCGTTATTGCACTTTTTGTTCGGCGCTATGATAAAGCATTATTTTTTGCTTCGTTTTTTATTTTTTAAGGGGTTCAATAAAGGGGTTAACTAGTGGGACAGTTTTATAGGGCTGTTCGCTACGAATGCGGAGGTACCAAATATGTGTACTTTTATGGGGTTTTTTTTATTCAGCACTGACAAAAAAAAAAAAAAAAAAAAAGCACAGGTTGCTCCAATTGTTCTTTTATCAAGAACCCTGCTTCAGACGTAAGGGGCCTTTACACATAGCGATATCGCTAAAGCGTCACCGATTTTGTGACTCCCCCGCTGTCTGTCGCTGATCGCACGAGATCGTGCAGCTCCATTTCTCGTCGGGCGCTTCCTGCTGGGCTTCCTGCTGGCGCCAACAAGCAACGCGTGGACGCGGGCGGAAGGACGTCAGGATCGCCGCGTCTGAAAGGTAAGTAAAGACCGCTGCTGCGTCGCTACATCGCTGTGAGATCTGCCTGTGTGGCAGCTCACTAGCGACTATTTAGCGATGCACCAGCGATCCTGACCGGGTCGTATCGTTGTCTGAATCGCTGGTGCATCGCTAAATGTAAAGGGGCCTTTACAGCAGGAGTCTGTGCACCAGATACAAAAGGACAGGAGGTGTCAGGAAAAGGGGTTGTTGACCTTTGACCGCACACGGCTATCACATGTGCAGGGGGCTTATCTTTGTAATCCCACCACTGCCACAATGTAATGAAAAACAGCAAGTTAGTCTTAACCTATCAATTTACCACAGGGGGGGCCTATTTTAGTTATCCACCGCTGCCAACAATGTGTTACGAACTGCCGGGATTTATGTATATCCCACTTTTGGTTCCGCTTTGGAACTTGCAGCTCTCCGGCGCTCCCTTTACCCGCAGGTCAGTCAGGGAACTGCACCTAGGATAATTAGTCGCCGGACGGGCCACTTGTTGTGCACTGGCTATTAGGCACGCCGCAGCGAGGGAATTATAAAGGCTCTGGCCGCAGCCAGACAATCAGCATATAAAACCCCTTCCGTCACTGCCAGCTATCCCACCTAGCCCAGAGCACACTTCGCTGACACAGCTTCTGATTTCTCTATCAATATTTAAATTAATAAAGGGGTACAACCCACAACCCAATTTAGTAGCGCACTTAGTTCAGGCATGTAAAAGTTCGGTATAGCGCATGGAGACAGACTAGTAGTTTTATATTTTACTCCAAAAGGTAGGCAGTGTTTACAGAAGGCATAAAAAGATTTTACAATATGAGACAGTTAAAATATGTACACGGCGAATACAAATAAAAGGGACTAAGAAGAAATAAACTCACGTATTGCTCAGATCATCTTGGGCAAAACCATGCTGGTAGGAGGAGCCAGACGTCACAATGCATTGAGTGGCCTGGTTGCAGCAGTTTCCCAGGCATGAAGTGGCTGCAGACTGAGGGAAAGTACCTTATACCTATGGGCTTGTGACATCACTAAAGGGGCTGGCTTGTAGCAGTCCTCCCCCTGCTTTCAGAGTTACAATCTGGCTAAGAAACTATAATAATCATATCTTGCAGAGGGTACCTCTTATAGAAACGCATGTAGTATCATCTTATTCAGCTTGTCGCTAGCGTTCATTCAAAACCAAACACAAAGCATCAGGCTGCACCGGCTGCGCAGGAATCCACTTTTCGGATTCCACTGAAGCTAGAATTTGGAAAAACAAAGGCTAGATAGTCCCATCGAAGAACGTCCCTTATATGTACTTTTTGCATTTCTAGCATAAATTTGCGTTGCTTTATGACCAAATGATTAGATTCCAATTGTAGTCTATGAGAAGTCAGAGCACATAGGAAACACAAAGGGGCTCCCTGCTGAGAGGGAAATCACTCACTGGTATCTCAGGTTACAAGGAGTGTGTGTGGAGGCTGAGGGGGGGGGGGAAGGGGGGGTGGACAGTGTCACAGGCTTTGAGTGAGTAGATATTTGCAGGCATGACAGGCAAGGGGAAAAGGAAAGGGGGGGGGTCAAACCCTCACCACTGGCATAGCAGAGTTCAGTATGTGACTAGAAGACTCTGGAATGTTCCGGAAGGTGCGACAACAGGGAAAATTCAACATGATATTTTACATTATCGTTACAGGAGGTGAGAGGGGGCGCTGCAGTGAGCTTACCTGCCGGAGTGCAGGACCTAAAACATGTGACCACCGGGGGAGTGGCCAGAGGCAGAGCCAGATACCAAGTAGCGGCGGTGACCGGCAAAACCGGAGTAGTCTGAACGTGCCAAGTCAGGCCAGGAGCTCGATGAAGTGCCAACGAGTGAGACGCTGAGAGTGGTCAGGACGTAGCAAAAAGTCAGGTAGCTGAAGATAGCGGTGCAGTACAAACGGGGAAGAGAGGAGATAAGTAAGAGTACCAAGCCGAAGGTCAGAGCCAGAAACACAGTAAGCACGGAATCACAGAACGATAACACGGACCGGATCATACACGAGAAGGCAAACGGTCTACACAGTATGGAAGCACACCAGGGGGTCAGACACACAGTCAGAACAGATGTATCAATGACAAGGATCCCCAGACGAAGGCGGGTAAATATAGCCCTCCCCAAACCAAATGGAGGCCATACAAAATTAACCCCAAGAGGACAGGGAAGGAACCCTGTCCACAACCATGACACCTTTGTTTCAAATTGAACAAGGGGTGCATTAATTATATCCTGGCATTGTTTTAAACTTTTTATTCTTGTTTATTGACAATTTTTTGTCTTAATGCTTTTCTGCAATACACATCATCAGGGCAAAAATATTTGAATGCCTACACATTCCACCTACAGAAGTTTTTATGACCTCCTTATTCGAAATCCTTAAACATGAATATGAAGTTGGTCCATTAGTAGCTTCAACAGCTTGTACTCTTCTGGGAAGTCTTTATACAAGATTTTGGAGGTGTCTGTATGTTTGCCCATTCATCCAGAAGAGCATTTTGAGGTGATGTTGAAGGAGAGGCCAGATTCACAATCTACACTATCTCATCCCAAAGGTGTTGGATGGGGTTGACGTCTGGGATCTGTGCGGCTGGTCATGCTCTTTTAAACCAAAGTCCAGTCCAAAGGCAGGAATGGGGATCAGAAAATGGCCTTCCCCATACTGTTCCTACAAAGACGGAAGCTACAATTGTCCAAAATGTCTTCTATGGTGACGCACTAAGATTTCCCTTCACTAGTACTAAAAGGTCGAGGCTGACCCTTGAAAACAAAACAACTACATAGCTTTATTCCTCCTCCATCAAACTTTACAGCTGGCACACTGTAGTCGGACGGATAACGTTCTCCAGGCATTCACCAAACTCAGACTCAAGATAACATGTTTCCACTATTCTGGAGTCCAGTGATTGTGTACTTGGTGATGTAAGGCTTGCATGCAGCTTCTTGTCCATAAAGCTCCCTTAATAGAGCCAGCAGAGCGCTGGTGACGTTTATGCCCTCTGGTCCTCAGCACTTAGTGATCGTGCTCTGGTCTTCACTTCATGGCTGAGTTGCTGTTATTCTTCCACTTTCAATATCACTCGCCGATGATCCTGGGATATTTAGTAGGGAAGAAAATTCACAAACTGATAGGTGTATCCTCTTACAGGGCCAAACTGGAAATCAGGGAGCTCATTAGAACCCATTCTTTCACAAATGGTAGTAAACACAGACGGCATGGTTATACCCTGGATTTTATTCACCTGTGGCAATGGACTAACGAGACAAATACTAATTTCTCTATCGCTTCATTGGAGGACACAGGAACCATGGGTGTATGAAGCTGTCATTAGGAGTTTGACACTATGCACAAAAAAAGTTAGCTCCTCCTCTGCAGCATACACCCCACCGACTGGCACTAGGTTAATCAGCTTTAGCTTAGTGGCAGTAGGTGAGTAGGAAGTGGACACGGTCTTTCACTAGACCCATATCTACCTTGGTTTTCGGCATTTTCCAGTAACATCTCTTATTTTTCAGATGGATCTTCTACCTCAGGAGGGATACAGTATGAACAGTCACATCTGTACTTTCCCGTAGAGACTATGAGTACGTGTACTGCCATCCCACGCCCTCATATGTCTAGTCGGCAGGTTCCCAACCCCTAACACGTAAGAGTTTTTAGGTGATCCGGATTGAGTCCTGGCCCCCGTTTCCTACCCACTCGCCCACCAGAGCCTGTTGGTTTTAGGAGGCGTGGACGTTCCGCAATACAGGAATTTCCGATATCTGACATTTTCTGGATTTAGAGGTACTTCTCTTTTTCCCTCTCTTCCCCAGATTCCTTCCAGAGGCCACGAGAAGTTCCACAAAAGGATTCAAAGTAAAGAAGAAGATACGATGAACAAGTCATGAAGATAAAAGGAAGATGGTAAGTATTTCTCCCAAACCCTCAATTTATTTCTAGGGCCTTGGGCATTGTGGTCCTTTTTAGATCAACGTGTGGTCGTTACCCTTTGTTCCTCTATGGATTGGGGCACTGGGTTACCTTTTACTGCACTTTTAGGATTTCCACGCTTTTAGGGTTTAGGTCCCGGCTTCCCTGGGGCCTAGTCTCGGCGTTTGCTCAGCCCCCTTCTCAGCACGTCGGATGGGTTTTTATTCCGCTCGTCGCTTACACATTTAGGGTATGTGCACACGGTGTTGAATCTGCTGAGGAATTTTCCCTGTAGCTTTTGCTAAATCCGCAGGTAAAATGACCTGCGTTTTACCTGCGGATTTACTGCAGTTATTGTGCGGTCTTCCCCTGCAGTTTTCCATCTGCGGATTTCTAGAATGGAGCAGGTGGAAAACTGCAGCAGTTCCGCACAAAACAAGTGACATGCTGCAGTTTTCAATCTGCAAATCTACGAGGAAAAATCCGCAGCATGTGCACTGCGGATTTTGTTTTCTCTACACTAAAATTGTACTGTACATCACTTGCAGTTCTGCTGCGGATCCGCAGTGCCAAATCCGCTGCAGATCCGCAGCAGAATCCGCAACGTGTGCACATACCCTTACTTTTCCAGCCCTTGGCGGTTAGCTCTGCCTACTCCTCCCGCCTTCATCAGACAAGCTCTGCAGTCGTCGCCCTCTTTCTCCACCCAGACCCGGCCGTTAGCCTCGCCCCGTCTTCCAGCCTCAGAGCGGGCTCCTTTCCTTCAGCGTTCGCCAACCCTTCTGCAGCGCCCGCTTTTACTCTGCGGCTTCCTTGCATCCTCCTTGCGGTCGCCATTTTCCGGCTTGTGGATCTGGATGGTGACTTTTCCCTGCAGGGCCTGCATCTTCTCTGCCTATTATCGCACTGCAGCCCTCTACAGCCTGGAAGCAGACTACAGGACAACTGTATCATACTGTGAGTAGCTCTGCAGAATCACACTCTCCCCTGTATTCTCTTGTCTCCTAACCTTTTGGCATCAGTTAGTGCTCATCATACCTAATCCTAAAGGAGAACGTTCTCGTCCTCCTGCTTCTTCTGCTCTTATCGGACACAATGTATCCTCTTCATGTAAATGCAAGCTCCCTTCAGGTCAGTCCTCTCCCTGCTGTCAGGACTGCAGCAACCCCCGTGCCCACCACCCAGGGGCCCCCTTCTGCTCCAGGAGACAGCGGTGCCCCTATCCCAGTGTGGGCTTCCTCTCTGTCACAGTCGGTGGCGGACACCACCAAGGTGTCGCAGACCCTGGTGTCCGTTCTTGACAGGTTGCCTCTTCTGGCCTCCGCTGTTGCTAGTGGACCGCTGGACTCATCGGTTATGACTACCAACATAGGCCATTAAGAGATATAGGCAGGCACGTCGTTCTAGGTCCTCTTCCCGCTCCATCTTCCCCCCCCCCCCCCGGTCTCCCGGCGGTCTGCCTTTCTCAATCCTCTCCCGAGTCATGCGAGGCGGTTTTGATGACTCGGACCTGAATTCTGATCAAGCCTCTAATATGAGAGACATGGTACAAAGCATCATTGTGGCGGTCAACCAGATCTTTAGCATTAAGGATACCTCTACGGAACTCGCAGAACAGGCGGTTTAGTTTAGACGGTCGAAGCCAGCTCCCAAAGCCCTTGTCCCACAAAAAGAACCCGATCAGACGCTTCCAAAGAGGGAAGCGCCTCGGCATCCTATATCTCTTCTTCTCTGAGCTCACTGCTAACTGGACATCCTCTCCCAACTGTGGAACCTTCAGTTTCTAGCTTACAAATGGAGCATCCCTCAAAGACTCCAATGACAGGATCATAGAATCTTTCGCAAAGTCAGCCTTTGAAGTGGCAGCTTCTACATTGTGCCCAGTCTTTGCTTCTACTTGGGAGTCAAAGTCCACAGCTGCATGGACTCGACAACTTAATCAGGGAATTCTTGCTGGAGCTCGACCGAAGGACAGGGCTGACCTCGCGGACCAAATTTCTCATGAAGGGAAGTACATGGTATCTGCCTCCCTTGACGTCGCTTCATGCACGGCACAGACGTCCAGCAATATTTTGGCCATCTGTCAAACTATTTGGCTTAAGGCCTGGCAGACGGACTTACCTTCAAAGAAGTCCCTTACCAGCTTGCCTTTCCAGCGTTCCCGTCTGTTTGGCTCCAAGTTGGACCAGATTATTAAGGAGGTCACCGGGCTGACGAGTTCCCTCCTTCCTCAGTCCAAACCTGGCCGGTGTCAGGAACACCACACTGCACTTGCTCACTGAGCCAGTGCACGTGTCCTGAGTAAAACAAACTGTGCCCAAAGATACCTGTGGAGCGGGGCAGCAGCAGTGAAGATGCGTGCTTCAGACAAACAGAACCAGAAACATGTGCCTGCTGGGGGCGTGACCTAAGCTCCGAGAGCTAGGAGCTGTAGGAAAACTCCTGGAAGGGTAACTACGGGACAAAGTTATCAAGTGGTATAGACAGGGACGTAAACCAGATCAGGCCGGGGTCAAAGCACGAGATAGCATGACAGTACCAAAGGATTAGGGTACTGTCACACTTAGCGATGTACCAGCGATCCCGACCAGCGATATGACGCTGTCAGGATCGCTGGTACATCGCTAAGTGGTCGCTAGTGAGCTGCCACACAGGCAGATCTCACCAGCGACATCGCTGGGGACGGGGGTCGCTACTTACCTGTCAGACGCGGCAATCCTGCGTCCTCCCGCCCGGCTCCACGCGTCGCTCGTCGTCACAGCAGGAAGCCCAGCAGGAAGCTGACGACGAGAAACAGTCCAGGACGTTCTTGCGCGATCAGCGATAACCAGCGGGGGAGCCGGTCGTAGGTAAGTATCAGACATAGCGATATCGCTAGCAATATCGCTATAACGTCACTAGTTATAGCGATATTGCTAGCGATATCTCTTAGTGTGACAGGCCCTTTAGACAGAACGGATAGTCAGGACGTAGCAATAGATCAGTAAACCAGTAACAATAGCCAAGCCAGGAGATCAGAACCGGAGAAGACAATAGTACCAAAACTTGAGATAGGGAACAGAGTAAGCGGACAGCCAAGGTCATACACGGGAGGCAATCAAGCAATGCAGAATACACGCACACCAGGGGGTCAGACACACAGCCAGAACAACAGTATAGCTGACAGGGAATCCTAGTCTGGTGTGAGTATAAATACCCCTCCCAGATCCAAAGGGAAGCCAGCAAAAGTTAACCCCGAGAGAGCAGGACATTAACCATGTCCTATATCATGACAGCCGGCTTCCTCTGAAGCAGCAGTTTTGGTCCTTTGGCAGTGACAGAGGATTTTTCCAGCCAACAGATGGCACAGGCTCGCTAGGATAGGAAAAGTGCTTCCTTTAAACCCACCCCTTCCTGTCGTTCCCATATTGCGCAGGGTAGATCCACCAGGCCTCAACCTGGCAGGTCTTCCTCCGCATGACTCCTCTGAAGATCCCAGGAAATCTCCCAGGCTGGGTGGGCGTCTCCGGTTTTTCAGAGACGTCTGACTCTCCTCAGTGGAGGACGCATCGGTCAGGGAGGTTGTATTCTCAGGATACAAAATAGACTTAGTTTCACGGCCCCGAGATCTGTTTTTTGAATCCTGTCCACCATGAGATGCTTCTCTGGTTCCGGGTTTCTTTGCATCCATTGCCTCTATTCTCAGTTCAGGGTTCATTGTTCCCGTTCCAGACCAGGAACTTTTCACAGGATTTTACTCAAACCCATTTGTGGTGCCGAACAAGGACAGCTCGGTTCAACTCATCCTGAATCTAAAGATACTGAACAAAAAGGGTCCGACCGACATTTCAGGATGGAGTCCCTTCATTCAGTAATTGCTTCCATGGAGGCGTAGGAGTTCCTGCGTTTTGCGGTGCAGCAAGACCATTTTCAGTTTGTCGCCCTGCCATTGGGCTCGCAACCGCTCCCAGGGTTTTCCCAAAAATCATGGCAGCATTAATGGCCATTCTGCGGATCAGAGGCCTAGTGCTTATCCCGTACTTCAACGACATAGTCATCAAGGTTTCGTCTTTTTTTCAGGCCCAGGAAAGTCTGGTCATCGTTTGACACCCTGTCCCATTTCGGATGACTAGTCAACAGGCCAAAGTCTTGCTTTGTTCCGACTCAGCGCCTCATTTTTCTAGGCATGCTGTTCAACACCCGCCAGACAAGGGTTTTTCTTCCCAAAGAAGAGAGCAATAGTCCAGCAGGGAGTTCACTCTCCACAAGGCCTTCGGCTTCCATCTTTCCGCTCAGCCATGACGGTCCTGGGAAGGATGGTGGCAGCTTCGGAAGCAATTCCTTTTGCGCAATTCAATTCAATACCACTTCAGCAGGCCATCCTGTTGTGAGTTCATTCTCTGGTTCACCAGTTGTGAGTTCTCCTTCCAGACTCCCTCTGGTGGTAACAGGAGGTAGTGAGGCTGATTTGATCGGTGGAAATCTGCCACCTGAGAATGAGGATGACGATTGGACCTCAGGAATCTCAGATTGGATTTAAGACAGCCGACGCCCTATTCAGTTGCTGGTGATTCCTTCTGGCTTGTCAGCTCTTGGTTTTCAGCTCTGTTCCAGTCATCTAAAGCTAAGTTTTTCTGCTAATGTTCACACTTGATTTTGTTGGTCTATTCAGTTTTTTGTGTGGTCAGCCAGCCTCGGCTGGGGGCTGTGCTGAATTTCCACTCTTATTTATCTGTATTTGCCAATTTGCTTTTTGTCCCTTACTAGTTTGGCCTCTTTTTGCTCTGTCTCAGAATATTTCAGAGTGCTGATATAGTGGGAGAAGTCTAGTGACTTCGGGGTTAATTTTGCTATCAGAAGTGCTGGACATTATTTTTGTAGGGTTTTTTGCAGGTTGCAGACAGTGTCTTTCCTTTCCTTTCTAGTTAGTTTGGGCCCCATCGTTTGCTCAGCCTATTTTCCTGCCTGTATTTGTGCTTTCATCTTGTTTCACCGGCAATACATGTGTGGGGGCTGTCTTTCCTTTGGGGTCTGCTCTGGGGCAGTTAGTTTTCCCCTTTTCTTGCTTTAGGCTTATTTAGTCTTCCGGCCTTGACGAGGCGTCTAGGATCTTCGTAGGTACGCTCCACGGCTGCTGCTAGTTGTGTGGTAGGATTAGGGATCTGCAATCTGCATAGATACCAACCTCTCTGGTTTTCTGTGACTTAGCTTGTTTTGCTTTTTTCTGCTTGGTGACCCATTCATAACACCATCCTATCTCAGTGGAACAGGTCTGTTCGCTCTCTGGATCGCCCGATTCGGCTCTCTTCCCGAATCAAACGATCAATTGGAGGCTGTCATCCCCTCTCATCTTCCAGGATCGGTCCTTTCATCCCGATCACTGGCAGGTGGTGACGACGGACGCCAGCCTTCTCGGCTGGGGTGCGATCTTTCAGCACCTGACTGTCCAGGGACAGAAGAATGGCCCTTATCACTTGGAAAGGCTTCTCAGGGGTCTACCAATCCGAGTTCAGGCGGATAATATCAATCACCAGGGAGGAACTCTGAGCCCCTTGGCGATGGCCGAAGTATCCGAAATTCTCCTCTGGGCAGAGGCGACGGTTCCGGCAATATCTGCATTGCATATCTCCGGCATGGACAAGTGGGCCTCAGACTTTCTCAGCCGCGAGGGTATTGCAGCGGGAGAGTGGTCCCTGCAGCAGGAAGTCTTCCATCAGATTTGCCTTCGATGGGGAACTCTGGATGTGGACCTCATGGTGTCTCAGCTGAACAGGAAGGTTCCATGGTTCGTTTCCATATCCATATCCAGTCATAACTCCTATGAGGAGGCAAAGACGCAGACTCATTCTCACTAAATACATCATAAAAATCAGCCAAATAGTCAGGAACATCATGCGACTGGGGAGAGGTGGAGAAAACAGGAGCATCACTAAGGGCACACCGACAACCCCAACTTACCACAGACACAGATTTCCAATCCAAAACTGGATTATGGATTTGCAACCAGGGAAACCCCAGAACAATGGTATCATGCAAATTATGCAACACCAAAAATCTGCAATTCTCTTGATGGTCTGGGGCGACCCGCATTACCACCTGGGTCCAAAACTGAGGTTTATTCTTCGCCAAAGGGGTAGCATCAATACCCCTCAAAGGGATAGGCGTCCGCAGAGGTGTCATAGGAAATCCACAACGTTTAGCAAATCCAAGTCCATCAGGTTCAGAGCTGCTCCCGAATCCACAAAAGCCTTAGCGGAAAATGTGGACAGGGAGCAGATCAGAGTAATTGCCAGAAGAAACTTAGGTTGAACACCACCCACAGCAAATGTGTGTGCAAAACGTTTCTCTCGTTTAGGGCAGGCAGAAATAATATGCGAGGCATCACCACAGAAGAAACACAGATTATTACGCCTTCTGAACTCCTGACGTTGCGCCCTAGACAAAACTCTATCACATTGCATAGGTTCAGATATTTGTTCAACAGGTGGCAACACCTCTCGTGCGGTTTTGCGTTCACGCAAACGCCGATCAACCTGAATGGCTAATGACATAGAATCGTCAAGACCAGAGGGAAAAGGAAATCCCACCATAGTATCTTTTACGGTTTCTGACAAACCCTTCCGAAAGAGAGCTGCCAAGGCACCATCATTCCAGGCAGTAAGGACCGCCCACTTTCGGAATTTTTGACAGTACAACTCTGCAGAATCCCGACCCTGGCTCAATGCCAACAGGGCCTTTTCAGCCTGATCAATAGCAATAGGTTCGTCATACAACAACCCCAAGGCTTGAAAAAATGCGTTCACATTAGTAAGAATAGGATCATCAGGTTTCAAAGAAAACGCCCAATCCTGGGGATCGCCGCACAGCAAAGAGATGACAATTTTAACCTGCTGCGCGGAGCTCCCCGACGAGTTAGGCTTCAAGGCAAAACATAATTTACAATTATTCTTAAAATTCAAAAATTTAGACCGATCCCTAAAAAACACATCAGGAGTAGTGATCTTTGGTTCAGCAGCATGTGAATGAGCAAGATAGGCGGAAATTCCCCGCACTTCAGCAGTTAGCTGCTCCACACGATCAGACAATTGTTTCATCTCCATTGGGAAAGAAAAAAAATTCCCCCTACGGCCTCAGAGACAGAGGAAAAAATATACACACAACAAAAAAAATTAAAAAATTCTGACACTTTTTTTTTTTTTTTTACAATTCTTTCCTGCTATTGAGTACCCTAGGATCTGCGGTATGGCTGGTGATTCTGTTATGAATGAGTCACCGAAGGAGGAAAAAACAAAAATACAAGCTAAGTCCAGAAAACCGGAGAGGTTGGTAGCTATCGGATTGCAGACCCCTGATCCTATCCACAACAGCTAACAGTAGCCGTGGGGGGTTCCTACGATGCCCTAGACCCCTCGATCACAGCCGGAGAACTAAATAGGCCTAAAGAAAGAAAGGGGAAATCTAAACTGCCCCAGAGCAGACCCCAAAGCAATAGGCAGCCCCCAACATATAATGACGGTGAAGCAAGATGAAAACACTAACACAGATAGAAAGATAGGTTGAGCAAACGATGGGGCCCAAGCTAACTAAAAAGGACAGGATAGAAAAGCTGCTGTCTGCAATCCGTAAAAAACCCTACCAAAAAATGTCCCAACCGTCTGATAGGAAAAACAGGCCCTGAAGTCGCTAGGACTTCAAAAAGACTATATCAGCACTCAGGTAAATTCTGAAGACAGAGCAAAGAGAGAAACTGATCAGAGACAAAAATGGAACTCAGCACACTCCCGACCGAGGATGGCTGAACTCCAAAAAACAAGGGAAACAAAACAAAACTAATAAGTTCAATAGCAGAGCAAAAACTTCTCTTTGGGAAGCAGGAATCAGACTGGTCTCCAAAAATCCAGCAGAGAAATCACCAGCGACTCAGAAGGGCGTCGGCTGCCTTATATCCAGTCAGAAGTTCCTGTTACCCAGTCATGATCTACAAGATCAGGTGTTTGGTAATCAGCCTCACTACCTTCCTTCACCAGAAGAGGGAGTTCATCAGACATCGACGGTGAAGGGGAAAATGAACTCACAACACCGATCTGTCACCAGAATTCTTGGTCGCTCATTTTAACGACGTCGTCACGGGGCGACTGGCCCTGCGTGACGCGACCCGACGATTGGTCGGTCACAAACCAACAAAGACAAACAAGGGGAGACCGGGGAAACAATTATAACGGTGGGCCCTGCAATAGGGAACGGGGAAGTGGAAACCTGCTGCACTCCCCTAGGAAAGAGCCCTGAACTCTCCTCACGTTCCCTATAAAGGTTCTTTCAACCTGTCGCTGACCAGGAAACCTAGGTCCCTCACTTGCCCTGCACCTATCCCTTACTAGGGAACTGGCAAGTGCGGACACTGGACCCACCGCTGTACTAATAAGACAATAAGGAAAATAACAGACAGGAAAAAACAAACACTTAGCTTGCTCTGCAGTCATGCACAGAACCGCAGAGTAAGGTACCCAAACACAGCTTCCAGCAGGAAAATCACTGCTCCAGATCTGCTGTTCTCTTCAGAACGGTTGGCTTCCAAATGACCTGTATTACCAACAGTGAGTTGCAGCACCAGGTGGCCTTAAAAGGGAGGTGGAAGTGACCACCAGGGGGAAAAACTGACCTTAACCCCCAATGGCCAGAAAGGAAAAAAGTTTAAATGTGAGCAGCCCAACTGACAGATCCAAAAACGGATCATGATAGACGTGGCTGTTGTCCTTTTCTCGCCCTTCCATTTTGGCGTTTCTCCAGGCGGGACTTGACGCTGGTCTTGCTTAGTTCACTAAAGGGCCAGGTCTCAGCACGTTCTGTTCTTTTCCAGAAAAATGTATCATCACGCTCTCAGGTCAGAACTTTTCTTCAAGGGGTAGCGCATGTGGCTCCCCCATACCGGACACCTTATGGACCCCTGAGACCTCAATCTAGTCCTGGAGGCCCTTAGGAGTTCTCCCTTTGAACCTCTCCAAGAGGTCTCTCTGTCCTTTCTGTCTTTGAAGGTGGCGTTTCTTGTGGTCATCACCTCCATTAGGCGCGTCTCGGAATTGGCGGCTCTTTCCTGTCGTCCTTTCTTGGTTCTTCACCAGAACAAGGTGATTTTGCGTGGTGTCCGCCTTTCACCTAAATGAGGATATTGTCCTCCTTTCCTTTTGTCCTGCTCCGACTCATCCTCTGGAGTGTTCACTGAACAGGTTAGACCTGGTCAAGGCGGTGCAGATCTATCTGGCTAGGACAGACCCCTTTAGGAAGACGGACTCTCTTTTCGTCATTCCAGAAGGTGCTCAAAGAGGCCTGACGGCCTCCAAGGCTACAATTGCTTGCTGGATCAGAACGGCAATTACCAGGTCAAGAACCGAGTGCCTTCCCCTGGGATTAAGGCCTACTCTACCCGGGCAGTGGGTGCCTCCTGGGCGGTGCACCATAGGGCATCCGCCCTGCAAC
Organism: Dendrobates tinctorius; assembly: GCF_039654945.1. NCBI lineage: Eukaryota > Metazoa > Chordata > Amphibia > Anura > Dendrobatidae > Dendrobates > Dendrobates tinctorius. The sequence continues at coordinate 8,968,530 of NW_027361678.1, read as the reverse complement.
TTTGCAAAGCAGCAACCTGGTCTTCCATTCACACGTTCGCCAAATTTTATAGGATCCATACATACGCTTCGGCGGACCCCAGCCTAGGTAGAAGGATCTTGCAGGCGAAAATGGTAAGTTCGTCTTCCTGAATGGAGTTTCTGCATTTTCCCTCCACAGGCACTGCTTTGGGATGTCCCATGGTTCCGGTGTCCCCCACTGAAGCGATAGAGGAAACAGGATTTTTGGTTACTTACCGTAATATCTGTTTCTCGGAGCCTTCATTGGGGGACACATTACCTCCCATGTTTATCAGCTCTTTTTCTGTGTTATATTGTTACAGTTTGAGTTGTCTGTTTTGCTTCTCTCTGACTTGTTGCTTCTACTGGTTTCTCACTAACTGATTAACCTAGTGCCAGTTGGTGGGGTGTATACAACAGAGGAGGAGCCAACTTTTTTTGTGCATAGTGTCAGCCTCCTAGTGGCAGCAGCATACACCCATGGTTCCTGTGTCCCCCAGTAAAGGTTCTGAGAAACATTTAAAGGTAAGCAACCAAAAATCCTGTTTCTATAATTAAAAGGTGTTCCCCCAATATTTTTGTCCCTATAGTGAGTTTATAGAGGTGCATCATATTTCAAGCCACAATTGTATAGGGGAGTCAACTCTCGCTGCTTATAAAGTACACGTTGCTCTTGTGGAGTGGACACCGAAATGTGTGAAGCAGCATGCTAAAAGTATTATTCTCACTTGGCATATAGAATAGTTTTAAACTGGTGACTTTCTGACCCTTTATTGGAGCCATATTTTTATATTTTATAATATATTGGTAAAAGAAAGAGCAGCAGAGATGGCAAAAGTTTTTCCTACCTGCAACGATAAATGGGGGGTTCTGAAAGCCTAGACATCATAACATTGAAGTATCCACACTTTTTAGAACTTGTGTGATTATTAGAGAGTCCATCTATATATACATGAAACCACTAGCCAGATTTCAGGGATCCAAACCCAAAGATGTCACTTGAGTGGAAAGGGAGAAGAGATGGTCTTGGGGAGATAACAAGGTATGGTGTTGCATTGCACTTACTTTACATTCTGGTTTGTCACCTGTCCTGGATCCAGGAATGGATTCCTTCTCCTGATTATAGCCGGTTCCTTCTATTCTTCTTCGGGTTTACCATGGTGCGGTTCTGTGATGTTACGCTTTCAGATTATATAGCCCGGCTTAGGTAGCAGCACATTGCCTGAGTATTCAGGTAGTTTGTGTCCTTATCGCAACTATAGATCGTTCCCTACACAAGCTCTGCATTGGCCTCTTGATTAACTCATCTCTGCTAAATCGCTGGCGAGTTCTGCAACATCACTGTGTGGTCTTCCACATTGATTGTCAGCTCTAACTTGAACACTGTGGCTAACTCAGGTCTGCTATATCACAAAGTCAACTCTGCCGTATCACTGCCAGCTCTGTTTTGTATTCTGTGACCTCAGCTCTGCTACATTACATTGCTGCTCCATACTGCCTTTGACTCCGTACTACCTCAGCAATGCCATAATGCGGAGTCATCTCTGCTGTACCATTGCCAGTTCAGTGTTGAACTCTTTGACAAATTCAGCTCTGCTACTTCGACCATTGGTCCGATCAAATGTTTGAACCTCTTGTGTAACTTTGCTCTTCTACACTGGTTCCTCAGAAATGAGTCTACCAAGCTCCCTTTAGGGGTACAACTCTGCTATGTCAGTTGTAGTTGCCTTGACACGGATGCATCATATCCCGTGGTTCCCGTCCAAGTTCTGTTGCCATCCAGCCCTTATTGTTCCAACTGGACCACCCAGATCCACCAACGTCATATGGCCGGGCTGATAAACTGTCCATCCAAACCAAGGGATTCAAGGATCGACCTCTCCAGGTGAGACATAAAATCAATGGTTTGCATTGCCTCCCTCAAACATCCTGTTTAACTTTATTTGGAAACCTATTTTCTGAGTTAAAATTCCCATGGATCTAGTAAAAAAAAAAAAAAAAAAAGGAAGCTTGATGCATAAAGTCCAGCCAGATCCTTGCAAGAATATGGTGGAAATTTGAAGACAAATGATTTTTCCCAGTTCACCTCATAACAATCAGCATCCTCATGTCTGTCCAGTACCTGAGGCTTCCTTCTGACTGACCCATATGAAGAGTGAACGGGGTAAAGAAAAGGACCAAACTTCACTACCAAGTCCGTCCCATAACTATGAAACATTACCAGAGGATGACAGGAGTAAAGCAATGTCAGACGTTCTAGTCTCCTGTCCGGACAGCTGCGGTCTCTCACTAGTGCCGTCATGAGTGTAAGGGCTCATACTCACTGGAGAGAAAATCGGAGGAGTGCAATCCGATTAAAAATCGGCTTGCACTCTGACCAATGTCAGTCAATGGGTGACATCTCACTTGCGATTTTTTTCCCATCTGAAATCGGACTGAGAAAAAAAAAAAAAAATCGCAGCATGCTGCGATTTGCTGCGATTTTTGCCAATGCAAGTCAATGGATGCGATTAAAAAAAAAGGCCCAAAAACGAACCATCCGTTTTAAACGGATATATTACCATTCTGTGGCATAGAACACTGTAAATGGTGCTGTAAATGACTGTAGAAAAATAGTAGCTGAGAAAAAAAAAAAAAAACAGATTGCATACGGATGTAAAACGGATGGAAAGATTAAAAATCGCATAGAAATCTCATGACACTCGCATAGCACTCCTCCCTTTTTTTACAGTGCAGAAATCGGACCTTTTTTTTCCTCGCAAATGGGGATGAGCCCTAAGGGAAAATGCTGATCAAATACTCAAGTGTGAATGAGGCCTGATTCTGATATGATTGCTATACATTCAAGTATTTATGCAAAAGCGGTTGCAACCAAAGGAAGAAAAAAAAAAAAACCAATCTTTTCATAGCAGCTCTGGTCTTTTTCCCACCTTTTTAGCTAATATTTGTAGTCTTTATTTCCAGCTGCCGTTTAATTTTCCATTTACAGTTTTACACTAGAAAGACTTTTTTGTAACTCAGGCTAAGTGCACACGTTGCAGAAAATTTCTGCACAAAAACCTGAATCCCTTCCCAGAAACGGCACCTATTTTTCCGCGGCGGTTTTTGTGCGTTTTTTTGCGCGGTTTTGATGCGTTTTTTACCGCAGCGGTTTCTAAAAGCATGGGAGAAGCCTAAACCGCGGAAAAAAACGCAAAATTAATGTGCATGCTGCGGTTTTTACCGCGATGCGGTTTTTTCGCGGTAAAAAACGCATCAATGTGCACAAAAAGTGCAAAATGCATAGAAATGACTGTGCACCTTATTTTTAGCGGTTTTATAGTGAAAACCGCGGTAAAAACCGCTAAAAAAAACGCTGTGTGTGAACACAGCCTAAGGAGGAATTTCCACGTTTACAAAATAGTTATTGGAAAGTTATTATGAAGCCACTTTTTCCTGATAAATTTCAGAAATTGTCTTTACAATACGTAAACTGTAACCCCTTAATGACCTGTGATGTACATTTTGGTCATAAGAGCGGGGAGGGGGTTGACCAGTTCCTAGCTATGTTGCATAGCCACATCTGACTAACAGCAGTGATCAGACCTAGCTGGCAACTGTTTAACCATTTACATGCTGCTGTCAATTACAGAGTGGATGTATTGGCTCCTATCAGCCCTCTGTGATGCAGTTGCAGGAAAACAAGGTGTCACCACAGCAGCATAGGATCCACGGAGCAGTCTAGTGCCAGATAAAGGCACCCGTGGAGCAGCCCGGGGCCAGCTAAAGGCACCCGCAACTGCCATTATGGTATTTATTCGTGTGAATCTCAAACACTAAGTGCAGTGAGGGGTTAAAAATTTGTAAAAAGGGCTTTTATGTGGACATCCATTGAGTGGGTGGGAGGATGTCCACTTTATCTCCACCCCAGGGTGTGGTCTGGGGTTAAGTAGCTCAGGGGTCCCCAACCACCGGTTCGCGGCCCAGCACCGGGCCGTTGCAGTGCTCTTGCCGGTACGCGGACTCAAGGGGAGCCGGCGGCGGTGCAGCAGCTGATACTCACCTAGCGGTCCCTGTCGGTGCGGCGGCTTCATCCAGCGCTGAGCAGTCAAGTGTACCGCTCATTTAAGGTCATGAATATGGACGCCACTGATCTCCCATAAGCGTGGCATCCATATTCATAGACCTTAATGAGCGGTAGCATGTGACCGCTCCGCACAGGAGCTGAAGCGCCGTGAGATGCAGGGAGGGAAGTTCAGCGACGGGAAGGAAGTTCAGCGATGTGAGGGAAAGTATGATGGGGGAGCCGAGCGGAGCCATATATACAAGGGAGGGAGTGTGGGAGCGGAGCCATAAATAAAAGGGAGGGAGAGTGGGAGTGGAGCAATAAATACATGGGAGGGAGAGTGGGAGCGGAGCCATATATATATATAAGGGAGGGAGAGTGGGAGCAGAGCCATAAATACATGGGAGGGAGAGTGAGAGTGGAGACATATATACAAGGGAGGGAGAGTGGAAACAGAGCCATATTTACAAGGGAGGGAGCCATGCATACAGGATGGGACAGGGGATCCATGCATACAGGATGGGAGGGTGGGAGCGGAGCCATGTATACAAGGATGGGACAGGGGATCCATGCATACAGAATGGGAGGGTTGAAGCAGAGCCATGTATACAGGATGGGAGGGTGGGAGCAGAGCCATCTATACAGGATGGGAGGGTGGGAGCGGAGCCATGTATACAAGGATGGGAGAATGGGAGCAGAGCCATATATACAAGAAGGAGAGACATGTATACAAGGATGGGACAGGGGAGCATGCATACAACAGGGGAAGACACACAGAGCTGGACAGGACGGGGAGAACCACACATACATTTTCTGATGATTAGAAAATAATCAGCATGTACAGAACTCCAGTACAATTTTTCTTAAGTGCTCAATGCTCCATTTCCTTGTAGGTTCCAATCATCATTAGCAGTGACGGTCATCAGTAGAAGCAGCCCAGTGCTCCCACTGAAACAGAGAAACAAGCCAGGTGCTCCCACTCATTCAAAACCTATGGTGAGCCGAGTCACATTATAAATGTTATAATTAAATAAGTATGCACTGCTAAACTACAACCGCGTCCATAGCCCCGCCCCCTTATGACCAAAGCCCCGCCCCTGTCACACCTCCATCCCCGCCCTGCCGGGCCATGGAGGGATGGTCTTGCTTGAAGCCGGTCACTGGTGCAAAAAAGGTTGGGGACCACTGAAGTAGCTGACCTCCAAAGGCAGTAGGTGTTCAGTGTCTGGAGAGGAACAGTCCAGAGAAGTGGTTGTGCTGGAACCAACCTGAACCGTGTATGTTCTGCTAGCGCTGAGCAGGAGGAACCCCACTCTCAATACTGTGAATTGTGCTACCATTTTGTTTTGTTTTCCTGTTTTGCCCAGAATAAACCAAAGGAAGTTCTTAAAGAGACAGTGTTCCCATATCTACCGCCATGTACAGGCAAACGAGACGATCTACCACAGGATATCTATCTATATAGCTTACACCACCCCTTGTACCCATTAAGAAATAAAGAAATTAAATTAAAGTTATACATTTGATATTGCCAGATCGTTGAAAGGGGTGAAAATGGTGTCTGAAATAATAATCAGACATGGGGTACTTGCTGCAAGATTCTGCATTGCTCATCGGCAGTAAATTAGGATAGAATGTGTGTGGATGGGGTTGAGGGGGTTCGCAAAAAACATTCAGATTTAACAAAAAAGGGATATGATTTAAGAGGCTCCAAAATCCCGTGTTAAAAATTAGTTAAAAAGTTGGCAAACCAAGCGGTGGTGTCAGTTATGGTTTTAGTCAAGCAGATTTGTAGGAACATGCTGTATCAAGATTATCTGTTCTTTCATTGGGTGACTGGGTAATTTATGGTGGCATAACAATTACTGTTATCAGCGGCACATCAGTCAAAAAACAGAATACTGTTTGGGGACAGAACGATCATATTAGTGATAGTTCTGCCACCATTGTTTGTCAGCTTGTGCAAACAACTTGTCAATTGGAGCTCATTTAGGCGTATTGATTTCGACACTTTTAAAACAGATTTATCAATTTCAGACCATCCTGTCAAAAGCTGGCCATATACGAGAACGCCATCTCCCTAACACCCCATAAAAGTGAGCGCTCGACTCAGCTATGTATTCACGTGCTTAGGGAGTGATTAAAAGTCTACCCTAAAAACAAAAAGGATGGGCAATTGAAATTTTGACAGCCCAATCCTTCACTCCCCCACGAAATACATCAGGGAAGAGTTAGGAGGTCCCCATACAAACAATGACTGGTCGGCCTGTTCCATCAAAATCAAATGATTTTCCTATTTTCATCTAATGTTTTTATCCACTAACAATTAACATTTATAATATAAATTAATATGTTTTTATAGATAGAGGCGACAATGGAGTTTTATTTTTTACCCTCAGCCAGAAATCTTAAACTGTAGCATTGGTCTGTGCGTACTCTACCGAGTCACACGGAAAAGATACACGGCTATTACTTTACCTTTTAATGACATCTTCATTTTGCTTAGAATTTTTGGCAAGCTCGGACTTGGATTTGGTAAACCTCAGTAAATCCTGCACTGTGCTGAATCTTTCATTCTCTTTGTCACAATCTAAATACTCAGACATTCGAAATAATTCCTGCAGCTTTTCCATATTGCCGGGATCCTCGTTTTCCACATCATTTTTACTGCTTGAAGAGTCCACTTCCGATTCAGATTTAAGCTTCACATCTTTACCTGGTCGTCCTGTTACCATCCCTTCCCTAAAGCCTTTAGCAAAAGGGTTGCAATCGATTTTTAGCTGGGTGATTTGGAAATTCTGATAGGCTGTGACGGCAATAAATTCTGTCTGTGGGAAGGTGAAAGTGTGAACATCGGGTCCGTTGAGCTGAATTACCTCAGAGGCCTTTTCGGCAGGTACCACGTGTAGACGTGGCAAGTAGCGATGCATGGAGTGAAGAATGATGTTACCATCTTGGTCCAAAATATTGTTGGTCAACTTCAGCTTATAGAAAGAAACCGGTTGATGCATCCAGTACTGCCCCGTAGATGGAGACTCTGGGTGAATGAAAACCCTGCCCAGAACATGCGGATCTGCTTTCCCTCCAGGTTCCCAACACTTTCCATTCCACTTATGACGGTAGTTATCTAGAGGAGTGATATCCATAACGAGGATATATTTTAGATAAGGGTTTAAACCAGATATCCAATATCGACAATAGGGAAACATGCGTCTTCCTTGCTTTGTTAGGACCATTTCAGTGTTACAGCGGTAAAACTCATTCCACATGTTATTATTGTCTAGGGTCACGGTAATCTCCCCAGATACACAATTAGCTGAAAGAAAGAAATCAGATTTTGATTCATTGGGACCAGTTGTGATAACCGGAGCTACGGAAGACATATCCCTGTTGGCCACCAGGATCCCTTCTTCTTTCGAACCATCACCGTGCGAAGGATGAAGGATGACAAAGAAGGCAGGAGCTTTAGACAGTGGTTTGCTTTTGCCTTCTGTGCCATCTATCCGAGTTGCTTCTTCCTCCATGGCGGCTGTAAGATGTGGAAGATTATTAAACCGTCATCTGCATCTTTCTGAAAAGAAAAAAAAAAAAAAAAAAAAAAAAATTGTATTCCTCTGACAAATAACTCAACAAAAGAATATTTTGCATTCCTACATCAAAGGCAACTATGAAAGTTTTGCTATTCAAAAAAGAACAAAAAAAATATGGTAGTGTATAGAGTAATGGTCACACGCTTGATCAGTGGAGGTTCCCTGTAGTTAGCGAAAAATAACCTTTAATGACGTTTAGTTTAGGCAAAAAAAAAAAAAGTAACGCTTTAGGCTATGTGCACACGTTGAGTTAATGGATGCAGAAACTTCTGCTTCATTTCTGAAGTTCTTGTCAGGAAAAACACAGCTGCAAAAAGGAGCATTTTGGTGCGTGTTTTACCTGCCTTTTTGACTGATTTGAATGAAGTCAATTGTGAAATACGCAGGGCAAAAAAGCACAGAGAATTGTCATGCTGCAGATTATTTTCTGTACCAAATCTGCAAGTATTTCACTTTGCTGACATCAGGATTGCATGAGGTTTTGCTTGCAAATCTGCATGGCAAAAACGCATCAAAAATCCACCAGATCTGCAACCTGTGCACAAGCCGACAACCAAAAGTTCCCAAAACACTATCCCCGGACATCAATGTCATCCTACTATGTGATCCCTCCGTGCTAAGATACACCACAATTCTGTCCCCCAGCGCATTCTCCTGTCGGTGTGAGAACAGGGTCCTGTGGATTGTTCTCCATCATGGATAAAAAAAAAATACTTAGTCCCTGAGAAACGTGGCAATAAACACACAAAGCACAGGGGAAAAACCAGAGCCAAATCTCCCAATGGTTGCTGACACACTGAAGGGGAGAACCAGAGGCATTGACACCACCAGCGGGTGATTTGGTCTCCCCCATGCAAGGGGCAGGTGATACATGGCTGAGGGTCAGACTTTCTTTGGTGGGGGCAGTAGACTTGTGATACATGGGGGGGCAGACATTAGTTTAGCGATGGCAGGAGCCTGGTGATACATGGAGGCAGACATTAGAGATGGCAGGAGCCTAGTGATACATGCGGGGCAGACATTAGAGATGGCAGGAGCCTAGTGATACATGAGGGGCAGAGACATTAGAGATGGCAGGAGCCTGGTGATACATGAGGGGCAGACATTAGAGATGGCAGGAGCCTGGTGATACATGAGGGGCAGACATTAGAGATGGCAGGAGCCTGGTGATACATGAGGGGCAGACATTAGAGATGGCAGGAGCCTGGTGATACATGAGGGGCAGACATTAGAGATGGCAGGAGCCTAGCGATACATGCGGGGCAGACATTAGAGATGGCAGGAGCCTGGTGATACATGAGGGGCAGACATTAGAGATGGCAGGAGCCTGGTGATACATGAGGGGCAGACATTAGAGATGGCAGGAGCCTGGTGATACATGAGGGGCAGACATTAGAGATGGCAGGAGCCTGGTGATACATGAGGGGCAGACATTACAGATGGCAGGAGCCTGGTGATACATGAGGGGCAGACATTAGAGATGGCAGGAGCCTAGCGATACATGCGGGGCAGACATTAGAGATGGCAGGAGCCTGGTGATACATGGGGGCAGACATTAGTTTAGGGATGGCAAGAGCCTGGTGATACATGGGGGCAGACATTAGTTTAGGGATGGCAAGAGCCTGGTGATACATGGGGGCAGACATTAGTTTAGGGATGGCAGGAGCCTGGTGATACATGGGGGCAGACATTAGTGAAGGCAGGGGCCTGGTGATACATTGGGGCATACTTTAGGGATGCCAGAAGCCTGGTGAAACTTCGGGGCAGACATTAGTTTAGGGATGGCAGGAGCATGGTGATACATGGGGGCAGACATTACGGATGGCAGGAGCCTGGTGATACATGGGGGCAGACATTAGAGATACCAGGAGCCTGGTGATACAAGGGGGCAGACATTAGGGATGGCAGGAGCCTGGTGATACAAGGGGGCAGACATTAGAGATGGCAGGAGCCTGGTGATACATGGGGGCAGACATTAGGGATGGCAGGAGCCTGGTGATACATGGGGGCAGACATTAGTTTAGGGATGGCAAGAACCTGGTGATACATGGGGGCAGACATTAGTTTAGGGATGGCAGGAGCCTGGTGATACATGGGGGCAGACATTAGGGATGGCAGGAGCCTGGTGATACATGGGGGCACACATTAGGGATGGCAGGAGCCTGGTGATACATGGGGGCAGACATTAGGGATGGCAGGAGCCTGGTGATACAAGGGGGCAGACATTAGTTTAGGGATGGCAGGAGCCTGGTGATACATGGGGGCAGACATTAGGGATGGCAGGAGCCTGGTGATACATGGGGGCAGACATTAGGGATGGCAGGAGCCTGGTGATACATGGGGGCAGACATTAGAGATACCAGGAGCCTGGTGATACAAGGGGGCAGACATTAGTTTAGGGATGGCAGGAGCCTGGTGATACATGGGGGCAGACATTAGGGATGCCAGAAGCCTGGTGAAACTTGGGGGCAGACATTAGTTTAGGGATGGCAGGAGCATGGTGATACATGGGGGCAGACATTAGGGATGGCAGGAGCCTGGTGATACATGGGGGCAGACATTAGAGATACCAGGAGCCTGGTGATACAAGGGGGCAGACATTAGAGATACCAGGAGCCTGGTGATACAAGGGGGTAGACATTAGAGATACCAGGAGCCTGGTGATACAAGGGGGCAGACATTAGAGATACCAGGAGCCTGGTGATACAAGGGGGCAGACATTAGTTTACGGATGGCAGGGGCCTGGTGATACATGGGGGCAGACATTAGGGATGGCAGGTGCCTGGTGATACATGGGGGCAGACATTAGTTTAAGGATGGCAGGAGCCTGGTGATACATGGGGGCAGACATTAGGGATGGCGGGAGCCTGGTGATACATGGGAGCAGACACTAGTTTAGGGATGGCAGGAGCCTGGTGATACATGGGGGCAGACATTAGTTTAGGGATGGCAGGAGCCTGGTGATACATGGGGGCAGACATTAGGGATGGCGGGAGCCTGGTGATACATGGGGGCAGACATTAGGGATGGCAGGAGCCTGGTGATACATGGGGGCAGACATTAGGGATGGCGGGAGCCTGGTGATACATGGGAGCAGACATTAGTTTAGGGATGGCAGGAGCCTGGTGATACATGGGGGCAGACATTAGTTTAGGGATGGCAGTGGTGTCCAGACACTAATTAGTAACCCTTCACTCTCCACTACAAGGCTTTGGACTGCAGACACAGCTGCCCAGCACGAGGCCAGTCTGTGGACAGATGTCATTGCCTGATGCCAGAACACTGTGTGAGCAGCCCCCGTGCAGTCTGGGCCAGTGGGCTGGCATAATCCTGGACGAGCCGACTGTCACATATCAGCACGATTGTCAAAATCCTATCCTGATAATTCTCCTCACGACACACACTATCCCGGAGACATGCCGTACGTGCGCCGTCACACAGGTATCCTCGCCGCCAGCTGTGCCTGTCCTCCAGGCGCTGCATACCTCACACTTTCCCTCCAGGCCGAGAGCGGCGGCCGGGTCCCAGCTCCGTCCTCCCGCGCTCTGCAGGAGACGTGGCCCCGTTATTGCTTTACGAGCAGAGCGGCTTTATTTCGTTGTTTTTATTTCTGTCCTCAAGTTATTAGAAGAGGCTCAGCCGAATGCGCAAGCGCAGATGTGTTTAGTGACGTCACCTACTGGCATCTGCGGCGGCAAGAACACGAGGCTCCAGTCACGTGCTGCTGCCGCCTAGAAAAGACGTAGGGGAGGAGCTTATAGTGCGAGCGGCCACACCCAGGTCATAACGAGTCCTGCAATGTACGGGCCTAGTGTACATCATGGACCTACCACAAGCAGCATACCATGGACCTACCACACCCACCATTCCATGGACCTACCACACCCACCATACCATGTACATACCACACCCACCATTCCATGGACCTACCACACCCACCATACCATGTACCTACCACACCCACCATTCCATGTACCTGCCACACCCACCATACCATGTACCTGCCACACCCACCATTCCATGTACCTGCCACACCCACCATACCATGTACCTACCACACCCACCATTCCATGTACCTGCCACACCCACCATACCATGTACCTGCCACACCCACCATTCCATGTACCTACCACACCCACCATACCATGGACCTGCCACACCCAGCATACCATGTACCTGCCACACCCACCATACCATGTACCTACCACACCCACCATACCATGGACCTACCACACCCACCATACCATGTACCTACCACACCCACCATTCCATGGACCTACCACACCCACCATACCATGTACCTACCACACCCACCATACCATGTACCTACCACACCCACCATTCCATGTACCTGCCACACCCAGCATACCATGTACCTACCACACCCACCATACCATGGACCTGCCACACCCAGCATACCATGTACCTACCACACCCACCATACCATGTACCTACCACACCCACCATACCATGGACCTACCACACCCACCATACCATGGACCTACCACATGCAGCATACCATGTACCTACCACAACCAGCGTACCATGTACGTACAACATTCAGCATACCATGTACCTACCACACACACCATACCATGTACCTACCACATACACCATACCTACCATACCATGTACCTACCACACGCAGCATACCATGTACCTACCACAACCAGCGTACCATGTACGTACAACACTCAGCATACCATGTACGTACAACGTCCAGCATACCATGTACCTACCACACACACCATACCATGTACCTACCACACACACCATACCATGTACCTACAACAGGCATACCATGTACCTACCACACGCAGCATACCATGTACCTGCCACACCCAGCATACCATGTACCTGCCACACCCAGCATACCATGTACGTACAACGTCCAGCATACCATGTACCTACCACACACACCATACCATGTACCTACCACACCCACCATACCATGTACCTACCACACCCACCATTCCATGTACCTGCCACACCCAGCATACCATGTACCTACCACACCCACCATACCATGGACCTGCCACACCCAGCATACCATGTACCTACCACACCCACCATACCATGTACCTACCACACCCACCATACCATGGACCTACCACACCCACCATACCATGGACCTACCACATGCAGCATACCATGTACCTACCACAACCAGCGTACCATGTACGTACAACATTCAGCATACCATGTACCTACCACACACACCATACCATGTACCTACCACATACACCATACCTACCATACCATGTACCTACCACACGCAGCATACCATGTACCTACCACAACCAGCGTACCATGTACGTACAACACTCAGCATACCATGTACGTACAACGTCCAGCATACCATGTACCTACCACACACACCATACCATGTACCTACCACACACACCATACCATGTACCTACAACAGGCATACCATGTACCTACCACACGCAGCATACCATGTACCTGCCACACCCAGCATACCATGTACCTGCCACACCCAGCATACCATGTACGTACAACGTCCAGCATACCATGTACCTACCACACACACCATACCATGTACCTACCACACCCACCATACCATGTATCTACAACAAACGGCATACCATGTACCTACGACACACAGCATACCATGTACGTACAACACTCAGCATACCATGTACCTGCCACACCCACCATACCATGTACCTACTGTACCACACCCACCATACCATGTACCTACCACACCCACCATACCATGTACCTACCACACGCATCATACCATGTACCTACCACACCCACCATACCATGTATCTGCCACACCCTGCATACCATGTACCTACCACACGCATCATACCATGTACCTACCACACCCACCATACCATGTACCTGCCACACCCAGCATACCATGTACCTACCACACCCACCATACCATGTACCTACCATACCATGGACCTACCACACCCAGCATAACATGTACCTACCACACCCACCATACCATGTACCTACCACACGCAGCATACCATGTATCTACAACATTCGGCATATCATGTACCTGCCACCCCCAGCATACCATGTACGTACAACATCCAGCATACCATGTACCTACCACACCCACCATACCATGTACGTACAACGTCCAGCATACCATGTACCTACCACACACAGCATACCATGTACCTGCCACACCCACCATACCATGTACCTACTGTACCACACCCACCATACCATGTACCTGCCACACCCAGCATACCATGTACCTGCCACACCCAGCATACCATATACCTGCCACACCCAGCATACCATGTACCTACCACACCCACCATACCATGTACCTGCCACACCCACCATACCATGTATCTACAACATCCAGAATACCATGTACGTACAACGTCCAGCCTACCATGTACCTACCACACACAGCATACCATGTACCTACCACACCCACCATACCATGCACCTGCACACCCAGCATACGAAGTACCTACCACACCCACTATACCATGTATCTACAACATCCGGCATACCATGTACGTACAACGTCCAGCCTACCATGTACCTACCACACACAGCATACCATGTACCTGCCACACCCACCATACCATGTACCTACTGTACCACACCCACCATACCATGTACCTGCCACACCCAGCATACCAAGTACCTACCATACCATGTACCTACCACACGCAGCATATCATGTACCTACCACACCCACCATACCATGTAACTACAACATCCAGCATACCATGTACCTACCACACGCAGCATACCATGTAACTAACACACACACAGCATACCAAGTATCTACAACATCCGGCATACCATGTACCTACAACATCCGGCAAACCATGTACGTACAAAATCCAGCATACCATGTACCTACCACACCCACCATACCATGTACCTACCACACGCAGCATACCATGTACCTACCACACCCACCATACCATGTACCTGCCACACCCAGCATACCATGTACCTACCATACCATGTACCTACCACACCCACCATACCATGTACCTACAACATCCGGCATACCATGTACCTACCACACGCAGCATACCATGTACCTACCACACCCACCATACCATGTACCTACCTCACGCAGCATACCATGTACCTACAACATCCGGCATTCCATGTACCTACCACACACAGCATACCATGTACCTACCACACCCAGCATACCATGTACCTTCCACACCCAGCATACCATGTACCTACAGCACCTAGCATACCATGTACAGTACGTACAACACCCAGCATACCGTGTAACTACCACACCCAGCATACTGTGTACCTACCACACCTAGCATACCATGTACCTACCACACCCAGCATACCATGTACCTACTGTACCCACCATACCATGTACCTACCATACCATGTACCTACAACATCCAGCGTACCTGCAACACCCATCATACCTTGTACCTACCACACCCATCATACCATGTACCTACAACACCCAGCATACCATGTACCTACAACACCCAGCACACCATGTACCTACCATACCCACCATACCATGTACCTACCACACCCACCATACCATGTACGTACAACACCCAGCAGTCAGCACACCATGTACCTACCATACGGTGTACCTACAACATCCACCATACCATTTACCAACAACACCCATCATATCAAAGTACCCGTCAGGTTTTTACATACATGTAACATATCATATGGTCACGCCGTATGTGCCAGAGTGGAGCTTCATTTTGCCAAAGCGGTCTGCTTTGCTCTCAGACCGGGGGACCAAGTTGAGGACTGGATGATGTTTCCTGGGATGTAGTTAAAAGGCTACAAAAATGTACAAATGAAAAGATGCTTTTAAAGGGACTGTCAGTACAGAATGACTGTTCAAAGCAGTACAGGTGCTTGGTGCACCATGGCGTGGCCAAACATTTAAGGCCAGGTTCACACTTGCGTTTGGGTAGAGTGCGTACTTCCTCCCTTAAGCTCCGCCTACTTACACATTTCTTCCCTTAAGCTCCGCCTACTTAGGCATGCATCTTGCATACCTATCTTTAACATTGGGTATGTAGGGACATGCCTTGTGTCACGTGGACCCGTCCTGTGTGACGCGACCAGCAGGCCGGTAACTAGAACAACAAGACGCGGCACGTGATACTGTCCTGTGTGACATGGCTCGCAGGCTGGTAACTAAAACAAGACAAGGGGTAGGGAAACTGTTACAACGGTGGGCCCTGCGATAGGGAAAGGGGACGTGGAGTCCTCCTGCATTCCCCTGAGTCAGTGTCCCTAACGCTCCTAACGTTCCCTATGCCAGTTCCGCACCGGGCACCGATCAGGAACCTGTCGCCCTAGCACACCCTACACCTATCCCTCGCTAGGGAACTGGGTGGCGCAGGCACTGGCCCCACCGCTGTACTAATACACACTAAGGAAAAACACAAATGGGGAAACACAACTTAGCTTTACTCTGTTGCACTTGCTCCTGGCAACAGAGTCCACCACCAGCATGCAGCTCTCCTCCTGAATCGCTGCCACCAAGCTCTGTCAGAGCTACAAGGAAATCCCCTATGACTCCTTCCACACCAGGGCTAAGACAGTGCTGCAAGGAAAGCTCTCCAGCTCCTTCCTCCACCAAGGATGGTTGAGTGAACACTATCACCAACACTGATTGCAACACCTGTGACTCTTTTATAGCAGAGCCTGCAATCACACCTGCATTATAATCATGTGCACTTAACTAAAGAAACAAGAGTGCAATGACGCCAACCACCACCGGGGGCAAACTTAGAACAAACGACACCACAGTGCAATAGTGCTAATGGATCATGACACCTTGTATGAGGATGTGTCCGCATGCGTCATATTGACATGCCTGACAACTGCACAGAAATGAAACATGTTGCTTTAAGCAGGCACGTCAAAACGACGCATGCGGACGCATCCGCATACAACGCATGTACCTGCATACCCAATGGTAAATATAGGTACGCAGGACGCATGCGGAAGTAGGCGGAGCTTAAGGGAGGAAGTAACGCAGCCCTACGCACTCTACCCAAACACAAGTGTGAACCAGGCCTCAGTATGCCTTTTCACCTACTTGTTTTCCCTCGATCTCCACTCTTCTCTGGCTCTATGAAGCCAGAGCTGTCAATCAAAGAAGAGGTAGGGGTTAGAGATAGATGGAAAACAAGCAAATAAGAGGATGTATTTAAATGTTAGCCCACACCATGAAACACGAGCATCTGTAATTCTGTGCTTGAAGTAGATAGACCCTATTGCGCTATTTTCTTCTCCAGCCTTATTCTATAAACATTCAGAATAGCAGATTGTGCCAACCTGATCTATAGAATTCTGCGTTTAAAGGGATTGTCTGGTCAAAACTGAAAAGTCTACAGTCAGTCTCTGTGACTGCAGACTTATGAAGCCCCCCAGCACATGCACTGTACGCTATGAGGATTCACTCGTTTCAGACCTGGGAACAGAGGATATGTATGCCTTATACCAGGGGTCACAAACACGCGGCCCGCGGGCCGCATGCGGCCCCTGAGGCAGGCATCTGCAGCCCGCAGTGCCCCACATGTCTCATGCTAGAGAGGAGTGTGCTGCTCTGTAGTGACTAGACTCGAACAACCTCTTCACCACAAAAACATCCCATCTCGTGACTCCTCCCTCCTTAAGTACTGACTCTAAATTACAAATAACTATTAATAAAAGGGGCTGTGTCGTGAAGACAGCCCCTATCCAAATGTCCTACTAGGGCACATGGTTGTAATACGGCCGGTATCATCTGCTTTGGCAGACTGGATAACCAGTCATCTGAGTGGCTTGCCCTGTAGTACCACATTGGAATCTTCATGCTCATAGGCTCCCATCTTAAAGGGAAGATAAGATAGGTCATCAACAAAGCACTTTAAGTGAGAATTCCTAAAATATAACTTTTAATATAGATTAAAATGTAGATACAAACAATATTACCCATTCCTCAAGGCAAAAAAAGACAAAAAAATAACCTATAATCAGGTCAATAAGGTATTAAAAAGTAGTGAAACTGACAGTGGTTCAGTTCACATATGCTAAAACACTGGCTTTGGAATCCTATATACAATGACAATGGTCACATTCACATAACTGTGCTTGACAATTATACTAAAGTATACAGAAAGTAATATAAATTAGAAAGATCTAACCCAGATCCCTGTGTCCAGATGAGGCTCCAGAGGCAGGGCTCAAGTCATGTAAAGCTAGATAAAAGCCTTTCATCAATGAGAAGCAAAGGAGAGCCAGGCTGAAGTTTGCCAAAGACCATAAGGATTGGACCATAGAGGACTGGAGTAAGGTAATCTTCTTTGATGAGTCTAATTTTCAGCTTTGCCCAACACCTGGTCGTCTAATGGTTAGACGAAGACCTGGAGAGGAGTACAAGCCACAGTGTCTTGCACCCACTGTGAAATTTGGTGGAGGATCGGTGATTATCTGGGGATGCTTCAGCAAGGCTGGAATTGGGCAGGTTAATATTTGTGAAGGACGTATGAATCAAGCCGCATACAAGGTTATCCTGGAATAACAGTTGATTCCTTCTGCTCAGGCAATGTTCCCCAACTCTGAGGACTGGTTTTTCCAGCAGGACAATGCGCCATGCCACACAGCTAGGTCAATCAATGTGTGGATGAAGGACCACCACATCAAATCCCTGTCATGGCCAGCCCAATCTCCAGACCTGAACCCCATTGAAAACCTCTGGAATCTAATCAAGAGGAAGATGGATAGTCACAAGCCATCAAACATAGAAGAACTGCTTAAATTTTTGTACCAGGAGTGGCATAAGGTCACCCAAAAGCAGTGTGAAAGACTGGTGGAAAGCATGCCAAGACGCATGAAAGCTGTGATTAAAAATCATTCCACAAAAAACTGATTTCTGAACTCTTCCTTAGTTAATACAATAGTATTGTTGCTTCTAAATGTTTCTTAGGCTATGTGCACACGCTGCGGTTTTTGCTGTGGTTTTGGCCCTGCGGAACCGCAACAGTTCCGCAGACATGGTACAGTACCATGTAACCCTAAGGGTTTTCAAAACCGCAGTGCTCACGCTGCGTTTTTTTCCACGCGGTTTTGCTGCAGTTTTTTTTCCGCAGTATGTCAATTGTTTCTGCGGATTCCGCTGCGGTTTCACACCTTTAACATAGTAGAGGTGTGAAACTGCAGGGCAAAACCGCAGGCCAAACCGCAGCAAAACCGCAGGTCACTTTACCTGCGGTTCCGCGGGAAAAAACCCGCAGGTGAATCTGCAGCGTGTGCACATAGCCTTAGCATTATTTGAGGTCTACAAGCACTGCATTTTTTTTATTTTGACAATTTCTCGTTTTCTGAAAATAAATACAAAACTCAATGCTTGGAAATTCGCAGAAATGTTGTCAGTAGTTTATAGAATAAAAGAGCAATTTACATTTTATTCAAAAATATACCTATAAAGAGAAAAATCAGACAAATTGAAAATTTTGCAGTGGTCTCTTAATTTTTGCTAGAGTTGTATGATGAGGAGCTCAGTGCACTCTTGCGGTGGCCAAATAGTTCAGTGCACCATCCCACCTAGTAGCAGGGCTGTGAAGTCATTAAGCCAAACCTCCGGGTATGTGCACACGGTGCGGATTCTGCTGCGGATACGCAGCGTTTCTGCAGCTGCAGGTCCGCAGCAGATTTAGGTGCGTTGTACAGTACCATTGTTACGAATAACATAATATTATAGGTAGATGGTTGACCCAGCTTAGGGGGAAGGAATTTTTTTCCCTATGGAGAAAATTGACTTCTACTCTGTGGGTTTTTTGCCTTCCCCAGGATCAACAATGCAGAACAGCTGCACTAAAAATAGGCTGAACTAGATGGACATAAGGTCTTCCTTCAGCCTTCAAAACTATATGTATGTAAATGGGCTGTGGAGTCGGTAAGCCAAACCTGCGACTCCGACTCCTCAATTTCCCTTACACCGACTCCGACTCCAACTCCGACTCCGACTCCCACACATATTGCTTATATTTAAGTGAAAAATTTATTGTAGTACAATGTGAACCTCAGACATTTAATCATTTTTATGATCCAATAATCAAGATATTTAGATAGAACAGAATATATATTGAAAAGTGAGTAATTTGCGCTAGCAGGATACCATTCAAAGGTTGCAAAGAAATATCTACAATGGAGCTGGTTCACAAAATATATGTACCGATACCTTCGTTCAGATGAGTAAGGAACTGGTCGAAGGATCCTTCCTCAAGCAGGGTCCCGGTGCACAGATGACGCTGCAAACAGTAGTGATGCTGACGAAAATGAGCTTGAGAACGTTAGAGTTCAGTTGGTGAATGCAGGTATTGGACGCTACTCCGGCCGGTAGCAAGCGTCCTTCTAGTCGCGTGACCGCCGCCGACACCCGGCGAGTAAAACGGCACGAGTACAGTCCAAAAGCCGGCAAGGTAGCAAAAGGTGCAGGACCTTGCGTGACGTCACGGTCACGTGGAACACCACGTGACTGGCTAGTGAGCACAAAAACGACCAAAAAGCTGTCTTACGCGTTTCGGAATCACCGGATTCCTTCTTCAGAGATGGTCTATAGTGCTCAATTAAGTTCATATATACCCGCAGTCTCCAAACTCCATGTTCATTGATTAAAGGCAAACAATTCAATCTCGCTGTTTAGTCCATTAGGAACAAGTGTATTCATTTCAAAAATCAGTCTACTTTCTTCTCTTGACATTTGTTGAATAAAGTTCCCCTTCCGCCAGCTTTTTTTAACCACTTTAATACCCGTAACTTTAACATTTTTAATAGAGCCTCCATGCTGATTAGCAAAATGGTGTGAGAGAGGGTGACCCATAAATCTGTTTCCAATATTGCGCAAATGTTCTGCTAACCGGACATGCAATGGGCGTTTTGTGCGTCCTATGTACAGTTTCCCACAGGGGCATGTAATACCATATATAACCCCTGTGGTATCACAGGTTATGAAATCTTTAATTTTTACCTCCGCAAATTTATTAGTAATCCCTCCCTGTTTTTTAGAGGTCAGTTTTTTACAGGGGCCACACTTTCCACACGGAAAAAAACCCCCTGGTAATTTCTCCGGATTTAAAGTGATACTACTTAGAGGTTTAGAAATAGAGGGGGCTATAAGATTTCCCAAATTTTGCGCCTTCCTAAAAATAAACCTAGGGTATGTTGGTAAAGATTCCCCTATAACCTTATCATTTCTCAGGATATTCCAATGTCTCCTGACAATTTTTTTAAAAATGGTACTATTAGAGTTATATTGTAAAATTATGGGGGTGTCTTCCATAAAAGCATTGGCATTTTTTCTCATACGTTGTTCCAATAATTGATCCCTTGGAATTTTTTCCACTAGTTTTTTTGTTTTCACTAAAGATGTTGGATCATAACCCTTGTTGGAGAACTTCTTCATCATTGCCTCTGCCTCTCTATCAAAATCCTCCCTTTTCGAACAGTTGCGATAGGCTCTAATTAATTGACTTTTTGGAACATTCAATAGCCAGCTAGGTAAATGGCAACTGTCAAGTGAAATAAAATTATTAGAATCTGTAGGCTTATGGTATAATCGCGAGCCAATGGCATTGTTTTCTACAAAAATCTCTAAATCTAAAAAGTTAACTTCTTTTGAACTCGTGGTCATAGAAAATTTTAAAAAGTAGGAATTTTTATTTAGTGAATTAAAAAATTGTTCCAATAGCAAGGGACCACCAGACCATATAAAAACAATATCATCTATGAATCGATGCCATAGCACGAGGTTCGCTAGTAATCTGCCGTCGGGATAGATGGTTTCCTGTTCCCATCTTCCAACGTACAGATTTGCGTAACTAGGTGCGAACCTCGTGCCCATAGCTGTACCCCACTGCTGGGAGTAGTAGTCCATCCCATATCGAAAAAAATTATGAGTTAAAATAAAATTTATACACTCAAGGAGATATTCAATTTGGTCAAGCGGCAGTGAACCATCCTTCCTCAGGAAATGTTCCACTGCTTCGCATCCCTTTTTATGCTGAATGACTGTATACAAGGAAGTTATGTCCAGTGTGCCCAAGATATAGTGGTCACACCATTGTATCTTCTTTAAAATACCTAAAATATGGGTGCTATCCTTAAGATACGCCGGGAGATCCGGTATCAATCTTTGTAAATGACAATCAACAAATTTGGATAGATTTGATGTTAAACCCCCAATGGCAGAAATAATCGGTCTCCCGGGTGGTTGGCTCATATTTTTGTGCACCTTAGGTAAATAATAAAAGTACGGCACTCTAGGATGAGGTGTATTAATAAAATCAATTTCTTTTTTGTTTAAAATACCCTTTTCAAAGCCCTTGTTTAACAATTCCCGCATCTCTACCAGATACTCATTAGAAGGATCATGGGTTAGTAATTTATAAGTTTGTCTGTCGTCCAAAATCCGGAGTGCTTCTTTCTCATAATCCGACGTGTTTAGTATTACTATACCGCCCCCTTTATCTGCTGGTCTGATAGTGATCTCCCTATTCTCCTGAAGTTGCTTAATGGCTGTTCTTTCATTATGTGATAGATTGTGTTTAAATTTATTACATCGCCTGTCCGAAATTTTTCTGATTTCGAGTATAACATTATTTTGAAAAGCTTCAAATGCCTCTGAATACTCCTGTATAGGATTAAAGTTAGATTTTTTCTTTAGACCAGTGTGTATATATAGATCAGGAGTATTCATGGGGTCATCAATATTGCTACTAATTTTCTTTTTCATGTAGTGTTTCTTCAGGGCTAGTTTCCTCATGAACAATTTTACACCCACAAAAGCCTGAAATTTATCAAATTTAACACTGGGGGCGTACTTCAGACCTTTATTCAATAAACGGGATTCATTTTCTTGTAGGGGATATTGACTTAGATTAAATATTTTTTGTTCAGGGGCTGATATTTGATCTATCTTTGATGGGGATTGTTGTATGTTCTTTTTTTTGGTAGATTCCCCGCCCCTACACCCCCTTTTTCGTTTCTTTTTTGGCCTAACTGAAAAAAAGGAAGGTGACTCTGCTTTGTTTTTAATTGTGATTTTTTTTGTTGTTGTTCCCTCGGACCAACCTTGTCCTTTCTACTGTCTACTGGAGGATTGTCTTTATATTTGTCACTCCCGGCGTATCTTAAGGATAGCACCCATATTTTAGGTATTTTAAAGAAGATACATTGGTGTGACCACTATATCTTGGGCACACTGGACATAACTTCCTTGTATACAGTCATTCAGCATAAAAAGGGATGCGAAGCAGTGGAACATTTCCTGAGGAAGGATGGTTCACTGCCGCTTGACCAAATTGAATATCTCCTTGAGTGTATAAATTTTATTTTAACTCATAATTTTTTTCGATATGGGATGGACTACTACTCCCAGCAGTGGGGTACAGCTATGGGCACGAGGTTCGCACCTAGTTACGCAAATCTGTACGTTGGAAGATGGGAACAGGAAACCATCTATCCCGACGGCAGATTACTAGCGAACCTCGTGCTATGGCATCGATTCATAGATGATATTGTTTTTATATGGTCTGGTGGTCCCTTGCTATTGGAACAATTTTTTAATTCACTAAATAAAAATTCCTACTTTTTAAAATTTTCTATGACCACGAGTTCAAAAGAAGTTAACTTTTTAGATTTAGAGATTTTTGTAGAAAACAATGCCATTGGCTCGCGATTATACCATAAGCCTACAGATTCTAATAATTTTATTTCACTTGACAGTTGCCATTTACCTAGCTGGCTATTGAATGTTCCAAAAAGTCAATTAATTAGAGCCTATCGCAACTGTTCGAAAAGGGAGGATTTTGATAGAGAGGCAGAGGCAATGATGAAGAAGTTCTCCAACAAGGGTTATGATCCAACATCTTTAGTGAAAACAAAAAAACTAGTGGAAAAAATTCCAAGGGATCAATTATTGGAACAACGTATGAGAAAAAATGCCAATGCTTTTATGGAAGACACCCCCATAATTTTACAATATAACTCTAATAGTACCATTTTTAAAAAAATTGTCAGGAGACATTGGAATATCCTGAGAAATGATAAGGTTATAGGGGAATCTTTACCAACATACCCTAGGTTTATTTTTAGGAAGGCGCAAAATTTGGGAAATCTTATAGCCCCCTCTATTTCTAAACCTCTAAGTAGTATCACTTTAAATCCGGAGAAATTACCAGGGGGTTTTTTTCCGTGTGGAAAGTGTGGCCCCTGTAAAAAACTGACCTCTAAAAAACAGGGAGGGATTACTAATAAATTTGCGGAGGTAAAAATTAAAGATTTCATAACCTGTGATACCACAGGGGTTATATATGGTATTACATGCCCCTGTGGGAAACTGTACATAGGACGCACAAAACGCCCATTGCATGTCCGGTTAGCAGAACATTTGCGCAATATTGGAAACAGATTTATGGGTCACCCTCTCTCACACCATTTTGCTAATCAGCATGGAGGCTCTATTAAAAATGTTAAAGTTACGGGTATTAAAGTGGTTAAAAAAAGCTGGCGGAAGGGGAACTTTATTCAACAAATGTCAAGAGAAGAAAGTAGACTGATTTTTGAAATGAATACACTTGTTCCTAATGGACTAAACAGCGAGATTGAATTGTTTGCCTTTAATCAATGAACATGGAGTTTGGAGACTGCGGGTATATATGAACTTAATTGAGCACTATAGACCATCTCTGAAGAAGGAATCCGGTGATTCCGAAACGCGTAAGACAGCTTTTTGGTCGTTTTTGTGCTCACTAGCCAGTCACGTGGTGTTCCACGTGACCGTGACGTCACGCAAGGTCCTGCACCTTTTGCTACCTTGCCGGCTTTTGGACTGTACTCGTGCCGTTTTACTCGCCGGGTGTCGGCGGCGGTCACGCGACTAGAAGGACGCTTGCTACCGGCCGGAGTAGCGTCCAATACCTGCATTCACCAACTGAACTCTAACGTTCTCAAGCTCATTTTCGTCAGCATCACTACTGTTTGCAGCGTCATCTGTGCACCGGGACCCTGCTTGAGGAAGGATCCTTCGACCAGTTCCTTACTCATCTGAACGAAGGTATCGGTACATATATTTTGTGAACCAGCTCCATTGTAGATATTTCTTTGCAACCTTTGAATGGTATCCTGCTAGCGCAAATTACTCACTTTTTAATTTGACTTTTACTGTTGGACAAATTGGGTGGTTGTTGTCCTTATTTGCAGCTGCAGGCGGTATCATATAGGAACCTGCGCCTTTGTGCTTATGTTTTTATGTTTTCAGAATATATATTGGTGTACTACCCGGTTTTCATTCTTTTTGGTACAGATACGATATGGATAGACAGATATGGATAAATGGATAGATAGAGCAGATTTCTAATCTGCTTTTGCTATTGAAAACATTATCTATGAGCTCAAAAACCTTTCAGGTGATGCGGTTTTTTAAAAAGATGATCAGCTTTTGCAGCTGAAAAACGTATCCTCAAAAAACACAGGAAAAACGCTGTGTGTGAATGTAGCCTTAGATCAGGAATAGAACAGCCATTTATAGGACATTTCATAACTTTCCCAAACTCCTATGAAAAAATATTCAGCACATCCTGCATTGAATTACTGTACCCAATTTATTATATATTTTAGGAGTCGGAGTCGGTTCATTTTATACCGACTCCAACTCCGACTCCGACTCCACCAAAATGAGCACCGACTCCGACTCCACAGCCCTGTATGTAATGGTAAACTGGAAAACGCAGTGCACATGCTGCGGATTTTTCAGCGCGGTTTTTCTGCGGTTTACAATCTGCAGCATGTCAATTCTTTTGTGCAGAACCGCTGCGGTTTCTCACCTCATCCATTATGAGGTGTAAAACCGCAGGCAAATCCGCAGATAAACCGCAGGACTTTAGTCCTGCGGATTTAACTACAAAATCTGCAGAGCCAAAAAACTCCGTGTGCACATAGCCTCTGACTGATTAATTTCCCTGACTGACTCCCCAGCATGGCCTCACTACTGAGCATGTGCATAAAGTGCAGCACAGATTCATCTCATCTACGACTCCACAGCACCGGTCACTACTGAGCATGTACATAAAGTGCAGCACAGATTCATCTCAACTACATCTCCACAGCACTGGTCACTACTGAGCATGTACATAAAATGCAGCACAGATTCATCTCATCTACGACCCCACAGCACCGGTCACTACTGAGCATGTACATAAAGTGCAGCACAGATTCATCTCATCTATATCTCCACAGCACTGATCACTACTGAGCATGTACATAAAGTGCAGCACAGATTCATCTCATCTACGACTCCACAGCATCGGTCACTACTGAGCATGTATATAAAGTGCAGCACAGATTTATCTCATCTACAACTCCACAGCACCGGTCACTACTGAGCATGTATATAAAGTGCAGCACAGATTTATCTCATCTACGACTCCACAGCACTGGTCACTACCGAGCATGTACATAAAGTGCAGCACAGATTTATCTCATCTACGACTCCACAGCACCGGTCACTACTGAGCATGTACATAAAGTGCAGCACAGATTCATCTCTGCTACGACTCCACAGCACTGGTCACTACTGAGCATTGTGAGGTAGAGCTGTAATTCAAGTAGGGGATACTCGCTTAGCCGCCACAACACCAGATCCGTAACGGGTTTTTCATAAAACAATTATAGTCCATGCGGTTTATTCAGCATCATAAACCCACAGTAGTAACATACAGTTCATCGAATCAGCATAGCGTCCATGACAAAGTTCAGCTCTGTAATCCCTGTGGTCCCACAGGTTATGCATACGCAGGCTCTTCAGCCTTAGATATCTCACCCACGTCAGGGTTTCCTCCTAGTTCCTTCATCATGCTGCAGACCTCCATTCCCTCCAGGGAATCATCAGGCACGTGCAGCCATTCAACCCAGCATTCACGTGCTGTCAGGAAAGGAGACACATCTCCCAGCAGGACCTTCCACAACGGACCAACCGGGTCCCAGCATTCACCCACGTGACCTACGCTGGCCACCGTATATGGTCCGTAGCCAGGCCCACCGGGTCACATGGCTATGACCTCATCACAGGTCCTTGAACCATTCTCACACTCTTTACCATATCGTTCTTAACCACACCCCTGGGTGGATTTGTAGGTAACTAGTTCCGCCCAACTCACCAGCTACCTGGAGACTTCTCCCAAACACGTTGAAACAGCACCTCAGCATTATCACTGCTGATCAACACACACATAAGTCTCCATCTCAAGGCCACCCACCTTGAGATACACAACGGTCATCCAGTATTCTGTCA
Organism: Dendrobates tinctorius; assembly: GCF_039654945.1. Lineage (NCBI taxonomy): Eukaryota > Metazoa > Chordata > Amphibia > Anura > Dendrobatidae > Dendrobates > Dendrobates tinctorius. The sequence goes on along the minus strand of NW_027361678.1, from coordinate 8,941,596 downwards.
TTCATCCTCTCTCTTAGGCCATCCACACAGTGCCCCCTAGCGGACACAGTGGTCACTACACCACAGCATGTACATAAAGTGCAGCACAGATTCATTTCATCTACAACTATACAGCACTGGTCACTACTTAGCATGTGCATAAAGTGTAGCACAGAATCATCTCATCTACGACTACACAGCACTGATCACTACTGAGCATGTATATAAAGTGTAACTTTCCCAAATTATTATGAAAACATTTGCAACACATCCTACAGTGTACTAATGTACAAAATTAATTACACATATAGTATATATTTTAGGAGTTGGTTCATTTTATACCGACTTCAACTCCCCCACAGTAGACACTGACTCCACAGCCCTGCCAACTATTTCTTCATCTGGGAGGCTATGACCTTAATAGAGTGGCGTGGAAGGCGAGTATCTTTTTCTTTTTTTAAACTGTAGAATGCAGCATTTAAAGGGAATCTGTCACCCATATTTAGTGATATCATGTAAAGATATCACTAAATTGTGCGTCCCATAAGGAGTCTAGTAGGGCTTTTGACTCCCCCCGACACCGCACCTTTGAGGCATAAATACCTTTTTTAGCTTGTTGGTGATGCATGCAAATCGCCACGGTCCGGTCCGATGGGCGTGGCTTCTCCCCCCACCTCCTCTTCTTGCTTCATGTAATCTTCATCTGTGAATACCACAGACGCCGTTGGTTTCCGCGCTTGCGCAATGTAAAGGCCCCCGGCGCCTGCGCAGTATGCTTTGCCCAACTGTGGGTGAAGCAAAAAAATCGCCACTGCGCAAGCGCCGGTATTTTCCAGTGCGGTCTATGCCCCGGAATTCTTCACATGCAGGACATCTGTGGTAGTCACAGACGAAGATTACGTGAAGCAAGCCGAGGAGGTGGGGGAGGAGAAGACCACTAAGCCACACCCATCGGACCGTGGCAATTTGCATGCATCCTCAACAAGTTAAAAAAGGTATTTATGCCTCAAAGGTGCGGGGTCAGGGGGAGTCAAAAGCCCGAAAAGAATCCTTATGGGATGCACAATTTAGTGATATCTTTACATGATATCACTAAATATGGGTAACAGATTCCCTTTAAGAAGGGGTTGTTCAAACAGCCTGGGATCACCCATTAGTAAAGTAGAAGTAAAGAAATTATCTGCAAACCTATTCAGGTTTTTAGAGAATCTGTCACCAGGTTTTTGCTTCCCCGGGTCGTATCGCTGGTCGGATCGCTGGTGCATTGCTAAATGTAAAAGGGCCTTTAGTGTGACAGGCCCTTAACACCAGTCAATTAGTCCTCTAGTGATAAATCTGCTGATAAAACAGTGGTTTTATCAAAACTGCAGCAAGCTGCCCAATAAGTGACACATCCCTGGAATCAGATAAGGCTTCTGATCCTACATTATGCTGCTTTCAGATTAATAGGCAATAACCTGCTGACAGATTCCCTTTAAGGCCTCTTTCACACATCAGGTTTTCGCCGTCAGGCGCGATCCGGCGCTTTTGACAGAAACCGGATCCGGCGAAATGCAATGCCGGATCCGGTTTCCCCCCCATTGACTTGCATTTGCGCCGGATCGCGCCGGATGGCCATGCGTTTCATCCGGTTTTCGCCGGATCCGGCAATGTGTCGCGATCCGGCGTCTAGAAAAAACGTCTACTGTAACGTTTTTTGTCTCCGGCGAAAAAGCCGGACACGCCGGATCCGGCGCGTCCGGCTTTTTCACACAATGAAAGCCTATGAGCGCCGCAATGCGCCGGATCCGGCGAAAGCCGGATCCGGTTTTTTTGGTCTGAGCATGCTCAGTAGCTCTGCCCACAAGACATATATAAAAGCAAGACAGTGGGACCCACAGCCACACCCAACATGCCACCCAAGCCAAGAACCAGGAGAAGGCAGCAGACATCTGCAGCACCATCAGCACCACCACCACCCCAAATGGAGCAGCAAATGGAACATGCTGAGGAGGGGAGTCCAGAAGCAGATGAGAGACGGTAATTATCAAATCCCCCATTCCTCCAAACTAGGGCCATGGAATGTCAAGATATTCATTGGCCCTTTGTTTCTCTTTATTCAACAGCCGCCAAAGAGATGCAGCAGCAGCAGCAGAAATGGCATCACTGGCAGCAGCAACAGCAATACCCACAGCCATGGAGTCTGGCCATCAACAGGACAGCACATCTTCTTCTGGGAGCCCTCCCTCGCATCGTCAGCGTTTGACGGTAAGTTTTTATTTCCAAAATCCATCATCTCTGTAATATATGTCTATTCATTGACTTTTATTTCAAAACAGGAATCACAAGATGAAGAGGAGCTCCCAGAAGAAGAAGGAAGGGGTGGACAGACACCTGGAGTGGGCTCACAATTGGTAAGTTTTTTGCATCAAACGCAGAAACACAACATCACACAACACATAGAAAACAATGTTCTGCAGACCACACACAGCAAACAAATGCCTACATCCAAAGACATAACATTTTTTGTTTTCTTCTCTAGTATTCCCAATCTGGTGCTCGGCCAAGAGGTCCTCGCAGTGCCTCCCAGGGTCGTCGGCGACAGCAACGCGGCGGTCACCAGCGTGTAAGTATAAATATTTTTGCTTTGTTTTTTTGTACTTTTTATTTCATTTCTTTTGTGGAGGCTAATTATGTTATTTTTGTCTTTTTCTTTAACAGCCTTCACAGCGTGCTCCCGACTCTGACGGTGAGGATGGAGGGATTGATGTGGACCGCCTCATCGATCTCGTCAGAGAAAGGGAGCCGCTCTGGAATATGGCTGACCGCCGCCACGCTGACCTGATAGTTACCCGACGACTCTGGGAGGAAATCTGTTCTCTCCTTGTGGGCCGCTGGGAGGACCTCGAAGCTCGGGCCCAGATTAAAGAGCGTAAGTATATACAGTACCGGTTGCTTGATGTAAACCAGTGTTTCCCGAACTCCAGTCCTCGTGGTCCCCACGGATCATGTGTTCAGGATTTCTATTTACTATGGAAATCCTGAAAACATGACCCCTGGGGACCATGAGGACTGGAGTTTGTGAAACACTGATGTTGTATACTAACCACTCCTTTCTCGTTTCAGGGAACAGAATTGTGATTCGGTGGCGGTCTGTGAGGGATCGTTTCAAGAAGGAGTTCAATAAAGAGATGCGGGCCCCGAGTGGATCTGGAGGACGCAGGAGCAAGTACAAGTACGCACAAGCCCTGTCGTTCCTCCGGGAAACAATGCTCACCAGAAGGTAAATATTACACACCACATGTGAAAAGAATGTTAGATGTAACTTTTTTTTTTCAGCCAGGGCCATACCATGTCAGTATTTTAATTGTTTTTTTTTCTCTTTATTACACAGCACGGTGAGCAGCACTCGGGAGCCTGCACGATTGGACTCTTCTGAGGCGATCCCTGAGGAGACCGGCACCGAGGGACACTTCGACCGCCCCGGTACATCTGCACCTTCCCAGCCTTCCCACACATTTGACCCATCTGTCCCATCCACCAGCACAGGAGCATCGTGGCCGCCTACATTACATGAAGCTGCTGGTGAGGAGATCGCTTTCCCTTTACCCCACCCTTCTGCCCCTGCCACCTCTAGTACACCTGCGGGTACTGGGCGGCAGCGGCAGAGGGGTCAGGAAAAGAGTTATGCGCAAGAGTTCTTGCATCTGAATGCATCTTTCCAGAACTGTCTCAAAGTCTTGTCAGAGCAAATCTCCGCAGGCTTTCAGCAGATCAACTCCAGCATTCTGGAGGTGAAGACACTTCTGCAAACCATGCATTCAGAAGCAAGATCTTCGCCAAACCACACCTTTTTCAGGTCTGTTGTGGAGCGCATGGAAACGCTATCTCCTACCCAGCAGATGCATGTAATGCATTCGTGCCACGGTGCTCTACAGCAGGTTACCTCCCAACCTCCACCTCCCACCACTGTAGTTCCTCCACCTGCACCCCCTCCAGCCACTTTCCATCCTCCCCCTCCTATTACATCTGCACCCCCTCCAGCCACTTTCCATCCTCCCCCTCCTATTACATACCAGCAACCTCACCAGTACCAGCAACCTCCCCAGTACCAGACATCTCCCCACTTCCAGCAACCTGCCCCGTACCAAACTCCTTCCCCGTACCAAACTCCTTCCCCATACAACTTTCCATCAACATCATCTGCTCCTACAGTCCCTGACCAACCCTCCACTCCACCGCCCACCACCTCTTCTGCCTCCCACATGTCCACCCATTCTGTAGCTTTTTCCACACCATCACCTCTAACTGTTCCTTCCCCACCACGATCCCAGTCCTCTCTCCACACACCCAGTGTCGAAGTGTCCCGCAGCCCCTCCAGCAGTATTTCCACCCCACAGTACACAGATTTGTAATGTGTGTTTTTTGTAATAAAAATGCCCATTGGGTTTAAAACCTTTATTAAAAAAGTTTTTTGCACTTTAAAAACATTTTACAAAAAAAAAAAAATTTAAATAAAAGTTAAATTATCGTTTCACAATGGTTGTCTGTCATTTCTTTCTGCGGCGAACTATGTTTTAAAAAAAGGTTAAATACAGGGTATATCAAAGGTAAAAAGGTATTCAAAACCAGGTATATAACTGTGGGTAAATTTTAGCTTTTTGCCACAGTTGTGTTCCTGGTTGTGTTTGAAGCAAAGTATTTCACCTAAAAAGTTGTGTTTATTGTTGGTGATTTCCTAACAATGTACACAACTTTTGTTAAAAGGTGAAATACTTTGCATAAAACACAACCAGGTACACACCTGTGGCCTAAAGGTAAAAATAGTAAGACCATGACAAGATAGCCAACTTTGGTTGGCAAAGGTATATACTGTTGGTCCAGAAGGTACACAAGTTTGGTTAGGGCACAAATCTTTCACACTCTGTCATCCTGCCAGTGTACTCTGCCTTGAGGTGACATAAAGTATAGTGGAAAATTGTCCCTGAAACCGTCACAGAACTTCTAGTGGTAATATTTCCAATGACAACATCCATCTTCGCCAGTAACTTGCTCTTCTCTCCAACCTGCACTTTCTTCTCTACAACCTGTCAAAGAAGGGCTGTAGGAACATGCTATATCTAGTTTTCCAGTAGCCAATCCAGTTCGGAAGGCCACAAGGGTAAATTTTAAAAACCGGATCCGGCGTAATCCGTCGAAAAACGGATAGAAAAACGGATGAACCGGATGAGACGGATCCGGTTTTGTCTGTCAAGAACAAGACGGATCCGGCAGGAAACCGGATCCGGCACTTCAGGTTTTACAAAACATTTGCCGGATCCGGCATTCCGGCACGACGCCGGATCGCGCCTGACGCCGAAAACCTGATGTGTGAAAGTAGCCTAAGGTAGATTTTTCAGGGGACCTGTCAGTATGACTTGTACCTAAGTTATGGCTTGCCGTTCCAACCTGTATGTGATGGGGGGAGGGTGATATGGAAATCAACCAAAGTCGGTGGGTATGTCGGCAGTGAGGTAAACACTGAGGTAGTCCATGACCATTATTGCCACTAATTCCCCAGGACTCCTAGGCCGCCATTTAAGTGTTTGCTTTGGCCTTACATCCCTCAGATATGTTGGCGACTATTCACACTGCAGTAGCTGAGGCACATGACAGTCTATGACGTTTTCTCATTTATAATGTAATCAAGGCATGCTTAGCACGGTAGTACCACAGCACCATGTTTATTGTTTAGGTACCTAAAAATTTTTTACTAATGTTTACTAAAAATGTCTGCACAGGGGAATGATCCCTTTAAGTGCTTCCTGCACCTATAGCTGGCATATTAGGGATGATTCTTTCCATTCTGGCACTCAGTAAGTTAACCATAGATGACATTTTCTCTATAGTCTCTCAGTGCTGACGTCACTTCAGCCGCATGCAGCACCTTGGAGGCCACGCCCATCATTCACAGCTTAGTCTCGGGAGAGCCTCATCTCTGCCGTCACGTGACAAGCCTGAGTAAACGGCGCATGCGCGTCACCTTCTCCGACACCCAGCCCACGTCAGTGACCCGCCCTCCCAACTCTCACGCTAAATCCGTCGCCATTTCTTTACAATCGCATTTCACACTTCAATTAAAAGTATAAAAAAAAGAACAGCTCATGAGCAGCGCGGCACCATCTCGTTAAGGATATAAAAAATTCTCTGCTTGCAGGGCGCCAAAAAAAAAACACCAAAGCGCGACCGTGATTGGCTACAGAGAGACACGTGGTCAGCTCCACCCTAAGCCAAACTGCTCTACTCAATAGCGGTATTCTCGCAGACGTTTTACGCTTTTTACGTAACCAGCTGATCACTTACACAGTATGCAGCGCCCTGCGGAACGAACCAAAGAGACTGAGCCGCGCTGACTTGTCGGAATATTGGATGCAGTGCAGACTGGTGCGTACCTTTGCCAGCGTGCTGTTTTCCCGCGCACTTCTCTTCGAGTAGTGATAAGCGCTACACCCTCCACGTCTCCCATATGCCGTTCAACAGCAGAGTATGGCTAAGATAGCGCTTAGGTGGACGCCAGACGAAAGCTGATTGGTCGAGAAGAGGTCACGTGGTGTATGAGTCTGCCTTTCCCTCCCTTACAAGACGCAGCACGGAATGGAGTCTGTGGAGACTCTGCTCGAGGTCATATCGGCTTTGTGGTTCGTGCTGTTTTTCTGGAAAGCGCTTTCCTCACAGCACATGGCCGGCACAATACACATTTTAGGTGGCATTGAATCCTGACATAAAGGGGTCTCCTTCACAGTCCATCTACGAAGATTAATTAAAGTGGAAGGGAGGTGTTTAACCAGTGTGAGACTGACATTTTAGGCCTGTTTCACACTTCTGTTTTTGACCATCAGTCAAAATCCGCCGGTTTTTGAAAAAAAACGGATCCGCCATTTTTTTGGCGCATCTGTTTTTTTCCCATTGATTTGCATTACCGGCGGATCTTGATGGATGGCCATCCGTTGGATCCGTTTTTTTGCGGATCCGCCAAATTTTTTTGCATACGCCGACATGCCTGGACGGACCTTGCAACGTATTTTTTGCTGCAGGATCCGCATTTTACATTGCGCATGCCCAGAGAAAGGAAGTCAGCCGGGAATTTAACCCTGAAATCCTGGTGGACGAAAAAAAATCTTTCTCTGTAATTTTTTCTCGTCCTTTCATCCAAATAAGTTTTATTTTTTTTATTTATTTTTTTATAGTCATATTGCTGATATTTTGGGGAAATCTGAAGGAGAAAACTAAAAGGAATGGTGTCTGGTTTTTTTTTAAACCGCACATGGCGTCTAAAATACATTTTAAATTGTGTTCTACCCTCTTGTAATTTTCTTTGGTAAGTGGCAGGACTAGACACAGCGAATTAGACTGCTGGTGGCTTTTTCTTTTACTTATTTCTTTTCAGACTTTTTTCACTTATGTCACATATTGTGGATCCCACTCCCATGCATATTTTAATGCATTTTTTTTTGTTATTGCCTGTTTACCTCTGTAACTGAGCCTGGCAGATAAGCCCCAGTTACAGGGTAGGCATAGCTTCCTGAGTCTATCACTGAGCAACTGCTCGATCCTGGGCATCGTGCAATCACTTGATCGCTAGGACAGGAGGAAAAAGTTGTTCCTATACTGTGTACTCAGCGATCAGGAAAGGCAGAGATGGTAATAGACAATCTCTGCCTTCTCTTTGGCGAGTCTGGCTTTCTCAGATCTCCATGCAGCTGCTGACTTTGCAATGATCTAAAAAAAATGGAACCTAAAATACACACTGGGACCCCTCTGGTTCTATTTGCATAACTAATATGTATTCCATTTCTCAGTTTGTAAATTAAACCAGAAACAGAATATGTGAACAGAGCCTAACGCATTCATTGCGATGCATGTGATAAATACCTCTCAGAATTGACATTACCACTCCTTGTGTCTGAATGAAGAAAAAACTTTTTAAGGAGTAACTAAACTTTCTATCTGATGTTTTACATTTGACAAGCAGATGAAGAGTCGGCAGATCAGTGGTAGGTAGGACCTGGTCCTAAGCCACACTGGTCGTGCAATAGACTCCCAAAGAAGGGTGCAGCTCAGCAGACAGGAGCGCATAGCCCAGAGTATGTTGTCAATAGAAAATATAGGTGAAGCTTGTTCTTCACCTATGCTAGCTAGAATCTATATTCTGGGTTGTGTGCTGTTAGGCGCCGGGATTCTCCTGCTGCACGGGATGGATCCTAGGCCTTGTCTAGTGATGTGGTCTCCCATACAGGCTTGGCTGCTGGGATGACTGCTCAGCACAGACTTCGGACCCAGTACCTGGCCCAGGTTCGTGCTTCTTGTGTATTTGCTGCTGGCTCTCCAGCTAAGCCTATGGTGACTACTGGTATACACAAGCAGCATTGTACTCTGGAGCCTAAGTCCAGATTTCACCATTCTGAGCATGTCCATGATGTGGCACCTTCTCATTGGTGCTCGGACATCAGCTGCTCGGGAGATGTGGCAGCTTCAGATTGGTCCACAGGCAAGGGCCTGTCCGCCTGGACATGAGCCTAACGTATAAAAGGTTCTCAGAGGCGCACGCGGGTGTGCTAGTATCATTTGTATCGAGTGTGGGTGGAGACACTGCCACTCTGTCGGCTTGTATGAACGCCTAGTTTTCCTTAGAGGGACAGGTTTTTTTTTCCCACTTGCGCTAGCGTCTGTCTCGGGCCATGTGTGCGGTTAGGACGGGCTGTTTACAGGGCACAGTCAATCCACATGCTTAAACCCTATTGTTTTTCTGGGTATTGCACACACCTCATTTTGTACCGCTCGGCGGTTAGCTGAGCTTGGTACTTATATTTTTGCGCCACTCTGTGGTCAACTGAATTAGTTATTATATTTTCTTTGCCACTCGGCCGTTAGCTGAGCTGGTATTCCTCTTCCTGTGTGTACCTTTCTGACACGTTTTCAGAGACTGGTATCTTGTGTTCAGTTCACACTGTATGGAGTTAACACATCGTGATTCTTGGTGATCGCTCACCGCACGGCTCCATCATTGTTCGTTAGTAGCAGTATATCATCTCAGCAGGGTGGACCCCGGGTTGCGATCGCACTCTATCATAATTTATATTTAGTGCAATCCACCAACCCTAATATTTTCCCGGGACAGCAAAGCTTGTAGAGGGTTTGTGAATCAGTGTTCAATGCACCTGGAGTTACTGGCTTCACGATTCCCAACAGAGCGTACCAAGGTGGGATTTATAATTTCCCTTTTGGCAGGCAGGGTGTTGGAGTGGGATACGCCATTATGGGAATGAGATGATCACCTGATCCTTACCGCCTCTCGTTTTCTGGGTGCACAGAAAGAGGGTTTTTTGGGACCACAAGTAACCCATGATACCTTGCTCCAGCTCCTGGCTTTAGGTCAGGGTTTGTCCTTGGATAAGGCAGTTTGCCATTCAGTTTCGTACCCTGGCTACAGAGTTGAAGTCGCCTGATAATGTCCTAACACCTATCTTCTGGAGGGGATTAGCAGATCATGTTAGGGATGCTTTGGCCACTAGGGATATTACAACTACCCTGGAGGAGTTAATATCAGTGGCCACCTGCATAGATCTGCGACATGTTGAGCATGGTTTGGAGCGATCTCATACTAAACCTAGGTGTCATGAACTCATTTTCTGCTCCACCAGTTGAGAGTTCCCCTTCCGTTCTCCCTCTGGTGGTGACAGGAGGTAGTGCGGTTGGTTTAAGTGGTAGTGATCTGCCACCTGATGAGGAAGATAACGATTGGATCTCTGGAGTATCAGACTGGATATAAGACAGCCGACACCCTATCTGGGTGCTGGTGATTCAGTCTGCTTTTCAGGTCCTGGACTTCAGCTCTCTTCCAGTCTTCTCAAGTTAAGTTTGGTTTTTGCTAATGTTTACACTTGCGCTTGTTGGTCAATTCAGTTTTTTGTGTAATCAGCCTGCCCCTGCTGGGGCTATGCTGAAATTCCACTCCTATTGATCAGTATTTGCCAATCTGCTTTTTGTCCCTTATTAGATTGGCCTCTTTTTTGCTCTGTCTCAGAATATTTCAGAGTGCTGATATAGGTTTAGAAGTCTAGTGACTTCAGGGTTAATTTTGCTATCAGAAGTGTTGGACAATATTTTTGTAGGTTTTTTTTGGCAGATTGCAGACAGTGTCTTTCCTTTTCTGTCCTTTTTAGTTAGCCGGGCCCCATCGTTTCCTCAGCCTATTTTCCTGCCTTTGTTTGTATTTTCATCTTGTTTCACCATCAATACATGTGGGGGGGGCTGTCTTTCCTTTGGGGTCTGCTCTGGGGCAGTTAGTTTTCCTCTTTTCCTGCTTTAGGCTTATGTAGTTCTCCGGTTGTGACAAGGCGTCTAGGACCAACGTAGGAACGCTCCACGACTGCTGCTAGTTGTGCGGTTAAGATCAGGGATCTGCAATCTGCATAGTTGCCAACTTCTCTGGTTTTCTGAGACTTAGCTTGTTGTCTTGTTTCCTCCTCGGTTTCCCAATCATAACACCTAGGGTTCTGTTGGCTCTGAACTTCGCCAATCCCATGTGTCTCCCAACTCAGGTTGATGACTCTGTAGAGCCCGTGGACGTCTCTCGAGCACAGTCAATCTCCCGCTCTGTACATTCGCAGCCTACTTGTTTTGCCTGCGGGCAAGTTGGTCATTTTTCCAATGTACCAAACGTCAGGAGGAGTCACAGTCTCAGGTGGCCTTGGGGAGAGTTCACTAGTACCTGTGAGGTGTCACCTACGTTGGCTTTTGGGGTTTCTCTGATGTTTTGGGTCGGCCACTCACAGCGCAGGCTTGCGTGGACTCCGGGGTTGAGGGCAATTTTATGTCCGCTACCTTCGCCCAACGGCATGCTATCCCAGTGGTAATGCTACCTAAGTTGATGTCTTTTCGGGTAGCTAAGGCTGGTTTCACATTAGCGCTTTTTAAGCGCACGCACGGCCGGGGGTAGCTCCGCCCCCGAGCCGGCTCTCTGCCCGGCGTGCCCGCCCCTTGCTTGTAGCGCCGCCTCCTAGCGCACAGCGGCGCCTGCGATCGGCGCACCCTATCTTTAGCATAGGGTGCGCAGATCGTGCGCAGGCCGTGCGCTAGTTGTGCCTTGACCTGCGCTGCGCACTTTTGAAGGTGCGCCGTGCGCGCCAAAATCAAACTTTTCGGATTTTGGCGCGCACGGCGCACTGTCAAAAGTGCGCAGCGCAGGTCAAAGCGCAACTAGCGCACGGCCTGCGCACGATCTGCGCACCCTATGCTAAAGATAGGGTGCGCCGATCGCAGGCGCCGCTGTGCGCTAGGAGGCGGCGCTACAAGCAAGGGGCGGGCAAGCCGGGCAGAGAGCCGGCTCGGGGGCGGAGCTACCCCCAGCCGTGCGTGCGCTTAAAAAGCGCTAATGTGAAACCAGCCTTAGGGGGCTGTTTTGCCAACCTCAATTTCCCATTGGACTGTACCCCTTACTCTCACTGTGTCTTTGAAGCATCAGGAGATAATCTTTTTGGTTATCCCTGTGGGTATGGATGAGGTACTTTTGGGGATACCTTGGCTGCACCTCCATTCCCCCCAGATTGATTGGACAAAGGGGAGCTTACAAAAATGGGGTAACTTTTGTGAGAGTCTGAAGGCCCAGGCAAGTGCTATGTTCCATCTAGAGCTTTAGCCGATCAGCAAAAACACCTCCATGCCTCCCAGCGTATGGCGGCTTTTAAGCATGGCAAAAATTGCCGGGGAGGGGGGTAATGTTAGGTTCCGGGATTCTCCCACTGCATGGGATGGATCCTAGGCCTTGTCTGGTGCTGTGGTCTCCCATTCAGGCTCAGCCGCTGGGATGACTGCTCAGCACAGACTTCGGACCCAGCGCCTGCCCCAGGCTGTTGCTGCATGTGTAGTTGCTGCTGGCTCTCCAGCTAAGCCTATGGTGACTACTGGTATACACATGCAGCATTGTACTCTGGAGCCCAAGTCTAGATTTCATCCTTCTGAGCATGTCCGAGATGTGGCACCTTATCATTGGTGCTCGGACATGAGGTGCTGTGGCAGCTTCAGATTGGTCCACCGGCAAGGTCCTGTCTGTCTGGACATGTGCCCAACGTATAAAAGGTTCTCAGAGGCGCATACGTGTGTGCTAGTATCATTTGCGTCGTGTGTGGGTGGAGACACTGCCACTCTGTCGGCTTGTATGAACACCTAGTTTTCCTTAGAGAGGCAGGTTTTTCTTTTCGCTTGACCTAGCGTCTGTCTCGGCCACGTGTGCGGTTAGCACGGGCTGTTTACAGGGCACAGTTAATCCACGTGCTTAAACCCTATTGTTTTTCTGCTTATTGCACAGCTGTTTGACAGCTCACCAGCGATCATGTAGCGACTCACCAGCGATCCTGACACGTTGATATCGTTGTCGGGATCGCTGGTGAGTCGCTATGTGTGACTCCAGCTTTAGGCAACAATTCTACAATCACTCTGTGTGATAACAAACTTGGGTATCCTCAAATCGCATGCACTGCACACTGTGAGGATTCTCCGAGAGCAAGCGGTCATGTGAGTGCAAGTATGCAATTTGCATACTTCCGGCCACATTCATGACTAGACGTGTTCAGCCTCGCTCAATACTCTTGCATTGAGCGAGGCCAAATCACATGCGCCCGCAGCTTACGGCATCGAAGAATTCTCGCACTGCGCATGATGTGAAAATTAGTGACAACCCCTTTAAAGGTGTTATCAATACATTTTTGAAAAATAGTCAAAGGATGGAATCTTTATAAAATAAAAATAAAACTGTTATTTTACCCCTGCAGCACCACAGCTCTGGTGGCTTCCGCTGTGACCAGAAGTGATGACGTGCTGTCCATTCATTAAACTTACTCCTGAAACCAACCATATGGCTGAATGGAGCGGTGGAGGTAATTAGCACACATATCTTTACTTTATAGTGATTCTTTCCTTCTGGTCTTTAAAAAAAAAATAAAGGTTGTGGAAAACACCTACAACGCGTACTTTTTTTATTGGATACAGTTGTATAGAAAAGTATCTACTATTACTATGTTATTTTATTTTTTTTTATGGTAAACTAATGTATGCCAGTCAATATGGGTGTGACTATAGTGAGTGCAGGGATTGCAGCTGCATTCGTGGCTTGGATCATAAGGGAGGCTCAAAAGGTCTTGTTTACCCATATGAGAAGACTCATGCCATTATGCCCCATTATAGTTGGGGGCCCTGATGGAGATTTTGCATTGTTGTCCACAAACTTCAAGTTATGCTAGTGTCGACCTATGTACTTTACATGTCTAGCTTGTACATTGGAGTCTATACAACTATACACACTAAATAAATGTAAAGTGAACATTGCCGAAATCATCACTAAGGGGCTTAGTTTATATTTTGGCACTAAAAAAACAAAACTAATCATTAGTTTTTTGTCTTGCTTCCTTCCGGTTCTTTCTCATCAAGAAAAAAGCACAAATCTTATATCTCTTTCCTAGCAAATAGGTGGTCAACAGTGGACATGACTGAGTTTTGTTATTGGGTGGTATGGCTTACGGCCTTTTATTACAGTAATTTTGACTTGTGCCATTAAAATCTGTTGAGATAGTAAAGACAACTATCAATTAAGACCACGGGTGTTGTCACGACTCTGTTGTTGGGTTACCATTGGCTCCTTCTCTGTCCTTAATGCTAGCTCGCCTTATTCCCCAGATTACTTCTGAAGGCGAAGAGGCCGGGACAACGTTCCTTGCTTTTTCTCCTGAATCCGTCGTCCATCTGTGACTATGTGTGTCAGTCAGGACCCAGATTATATAGGGGATAGGAGTGGCTAACCATGCTCAGCTGAGAGCCCTAGCTCCCAGAGCTCCCAACTTGGCCTATTAAACCATGGCCTGCGAAAAGAAATTTACGAAGTTTAAAAAGAAGGTAAAGTGCTCCTTTTCAGCGCAGGAGAAGAAGCAATCAGGCACTGCGGTCTTCTGTCTCCTCTCTATCGCGGTAACCCCGTGACAGTGCCCTTCTACGAGTGTCCTCCAGAACCTCAGAATCAGGTTCATCAGGGTGTGCCACATGAAAAGACCGGATCAGTCTGGCCGCATTGTCGTCACATGCTGGTACCCACTTGCTCTCTTCTGGACCGTATCCCTTCCAATGTACCAGATACTGAAGTGACCAACGAAGTAAGCGAGAATCCATGATTTTTACTATCTGAAATTATAAGCTTCCATCCACAATGATTGGAGATGAGGGTAGCGGTGATGGTACAGAAGACGCAACATATTTTTTGAGTAGCAATCGATGAAACACATTATGGATCCAAAAGGTGGGTGGAAAAGCAAGGCGGAATGCTACGTGATTGACGATGGCTACGATCTTATAAGGACCAATAAACCTGGGGCCCAGTTTCCAAGTAATTTTCCTAGAGGACAAACACACCAAGTCACTAACACACAGATCCAGACCAACCACACGTCTACTATCAGCCACACTCATATTTGGACCCCATCTTCCTCAAATTATCAGTAACCCTCTGCCACACGGACATAATAGATTATGAAAACCATTCTCCAGGTAATCTAGAAGAAAGACTTATCAAATAAGATGAACTGAGGATGAAACCCATACTCCCCGAAGAATGGAGACTTACCAGTAGACTCATGACAACGATTATTTACTGCAAATTCAGCTGGCGTTAAGTAGGTAACCCAATTCTCCTGATTCTCAGACACAAAACACGTAAGAGAAGTCTCAAGATTCTGGTTAAACCGTTCAGTCTGCCCATTAGACTGCGGGTGAAATGCAGAAGATAATGACAGATAGGTCCCCAAACATGTGCAAAACGCCCTCCAAAACTTGGAAATAAACTGCACCCCGTCAGAAATACTATGAGTCAAGAAAATTTTCGCAAAGGTCTTGGCATTAGGTAAAGCTAGTAATGCAATAAAATGAGACATCTTGCAAAATGTATCCACCACCACTAAAAATTCAGTATTCCCTGCCGACACAGGTAGATCTGTGATAAAATCGACTGACAAGTGAGTCCAAGGTCTATTGGTAATCTCCAATGGTTGGAGAGACCCCAACGGACGAGTAGAAGTTTTAGAACGCAAACAGACATTACAGGCGCCTACATGTTCCTGGACATCCTGATGAACCCCTAGCCACCAAAAACGTTAAGTAAGAAGATAAGTGGTGGCTTTATTACCAGGATGTCCGGCCAAGACCGAATCGTGATGTTCACTAAGGACTCTCAGAGAGGCAGCAGAGGCATCCCCCTGAAAGTCAACAACCTCCTTTGCAAGATCAGAGCTTATAGATGCCATAACCACCCCTTCTTGTAGGATAGGTACCAGTTCACAATTATTTCCACGCCCAGGAAAACAATTAGATAAGACATCCTTAATGTTTTTGTTGCCCAGCCTATAAGTGACAAAAAAGTTAAACCTGGTGAAGAACAATGCCCATTTTGACTTGCCTCTACAAGAAGATGTAACCCTCGGACGGCTTGAATAAAATACCCTTGTCCCAAGGGGGCGGAGTCGATGGTGATTATCGGAATGGGTCTGGACAGTGTATGTGGATTGAGGCCCTGGACCTGGATGAACCTAGCGTTGATCAAGTTAAACCCTGCCCCACTGTCCAGAAATGCAGACAACACCTTAATTTCAGCCAGATGAATCTCAACTGACAGAAAAAATTGTGTCCTAGCCACGGAGGTGATAAGTACACCCGGTTGCTAACCTCCCACATCCCGGTCTCCTTAGTTTTTTGGCGGCTGTTTTACCGTGAGATAGGGAAGGAGAGGTGCCCACAAAATCGCCCTTTTTAATGCAGTAAAAACACACTACCCCTTTGCGTCGAACAACAGACTGCTTTCCAGGATGAGGTGCCGCACCAAACTGCATGGGTTCCACAGATGACTGGGACCTGATTTCCCTTGGGAAACATGGCCTCCTCAAGGGAAACTGGAGTCTCATTATTAATTTATGTAGCACCATTGATTCCATGGTGCTGTACATGAGAAAGGGTTACATACAAATTACAGATATCACTTACAGTAAACAAACTAACAATGATAGACTGATACGGAGGGCAGAAGAGCCTGCCCTTGCGGGCTTACATTCTACAGCATGATGGGGAAGGAGACAGTAGGTTGGGGGGTTGCAGCAGTTCCGGTGTTGGTGAGGCGGTAGCGGGGTCATTGCAGGCTGTAAGCTTTCTTGAAGAGGTGGGTTTTCAGGTTCCGTCTGAAGGATCCAAATGTGGTTGATAGTCGGACGTGTTGGGGCACAGAATTCCAGAGGATGGGGGATATTCGGGAGAAGTTTTGGAGGCGATTAGGTGAGGAGCGAATAACTGTGGAGGAGAGAAGGAGGTCTTGGGATGGCTGGAGATTACGTGAGGGGAGAGATCAGGAGATTAGTTAAGAGCTATATGGAGGAGACAGGTTATGGATGGCTTTGTAGGTCAGTATTAGTCATTTGAACTGGATACGCTAAGGGAATGGGAGACAGTGAAGAGATTTGCTGAGGGGACAAACGGAGGAGTAGCGAGGAGAGAGTTGAATTAGTTGGGCAGCAGCATTACGGATGGACTGGAGAGGTGCCATAGTATTAGCGAGGAGGCTACAGAGGAGGATGTTGCAGTAGTCGAGGCGGGAGATGATGAGGGCATACACAAGCATTTTAGTAGATTGATGGTTGAGGAAAGGACGAATTCTGGAAATATTTTTGAGCTGGAGGCGTCAGGACGTGGAAAGAGCTTGGAAGTGCGGTTTGAAGGACAGGGCATAGTCAAGGGTTACTCCGAGGCAACAGACTTCTGGTACAGGGGAAAGCGTGATGTCATATATTGTGAAAGATAGATCAGGTAAGGAAGATTTGTGAGATGGAGGAAAGATGATGAGTTCAGATTTGTCCATATTGAGTTTGAGGAAGCAAAAGGAGAAGGAGGAGGATATGGCTGATAGACACTCCGGGATTCTGGACAGCAGAGAGGTGACATCTGGACCAGTGAGGTAGATCTGAGTGTCATCAGCATAAAAGTGGTACTTGAATCCATGAGACTTTATGAGTTGTCCCAGGCCAAGTGTATAGGTTGAGAAGAGTAGGGTTCCTAGAACAGAGCCTTGGGGGACTCCAACAGAGAGGAGGTGGGATGAGAACATAGTGTGGGAGTGGGAGACGCTGAATGTGCGGTTGGAAATAATTGGGATATCCTTTGTAGTGAGAATAAACTAAAGAATTTTATCTCTGAGAGGCCCAGGATGATAGCAAGGAGAGCAACAAACCTTATGGACTATCTCACGAATAGCCACTTTAGACGTTCCAAAACTAAAATCAGATGTGGTAATTCCAACAAGGGATCGTTCCCTTGTGGTAACTGTACAGTATGTCCACTGATGATTGCGACTAAGGGGCTCTCAATACCAGGTATACCTACACAGGTCCAGTCTAGGGCATATTTCAATTGTCGTTCGCGCAATTTGGTCTATGCACTGGTTTGTGGTTGTGACAAGGTATACGTGGGTCAAACCACACAAGAGTTGCGCAGGAGAGTCCTACAACATCTCTCTAATATTGCCACGACTAGAGTTGATAAAACTAAAGAAAAACAGATTACGTCTGTAGCAGCTCACTTTTTGGAATATCATGGTGGTAGTCCAAAGTCCCTTCGAGTCATGGGGCTGGAAGGAGTTCAGACAAACATCAGGGGAGGTAAAATTACAAATGAGCTATTAAGGCGTGAAGCCAGATGGATTTTTGAACTCAAAAGCTTGGCTCCAGGGGGTTTAAATGAAGAGCTGCTGTATACAGGGTTTTACAAAGAGAGTTAATTCACCATCTTCTTATCTCCTTTGATGACCAGTTTACAGTGGATCTAGAAACACTGATTCCTCCCGTGAACCCCCAGCCCCATGACGTTTTCTTTTCTTTTGCTTTATCCGTAGGGCTCTAGGATTGGGATCCAAATCCGGGGGAATATCTCCTGAAAGATAGGTGATGATGAAGTTGATTTGGACAGGACAACTACCAATTCGTCACATCTTGGATAATATTTGGACATTTAAGACTAATTATCTTGTGATGATTATGTTTCTTATTGATGGTACACAAGTTGTGGTCTAGTCCCTGTACTTCATATGGATGGACCTTTGATACTAAAATAACGCATGTTTATGTCTGACTCATATGCTCTGTGTCTTAATATGTTGGTCATCAATATCTACAGGAGAATCTCGTGTAGATGGATAGCTTTTTTAGGATTAGCTAGGTAACCCTGTTAGTATATTTTTGAGAACTTATTGGGGTGATATCAGAGCCTGGTTTCTGAGTGATTTAAAGTATACGAGTGTGCTTGATTTTATCAAGATAAATTATGAACACATAAGTATATAGATTCCACAATTATATTTGATTTGAATAA
The DNA here is from genome assembly GCF_039654945.1 of Dendrobates tinctorius. Taxonomy (NCBI): domain Eukaryota; kingdom Metazoa; phylum Chordata; class Amphibia; order Anura; family Dendrobatidae; genus Dendrobates; species Dendrobates tinctorius. Next base: position 8,923,212 of record NW_027361678.1, on the reverse strand, counting down.
TCTGGTGATTATTCAAATAACGCCTTTATGGGTACAGTGAACATTATTTGCGACTGAAATATTTGGGGGTACCCCTGTTAGTTTGTATTATTATGACGCCCTGAGCAGGAAAATTGTGCTATCACATCTAAGCACTTGCGTTACGATTGTGTTATTTAATCTGGGCGTCATTATATTGAGTGAACAGATAAAGTTTTACTATCATGTTGTACCAGCGTCTTGACACACTAAATTGTGGCTGTATCCACACTTTGCGTCATCTTATGTTAGCGCTTTTAGCGCACTAAGCTCTGGTGCCTGTGCTTGAATGTACTGATGTGATATATGATCTTCCCTATATCCCTATGGTGCTTTTAGCAAGGATGATTGTGTTATTAAATCTGGGCGTTGTTGTATTGAGTGAACAGATAAAGTTTATTATTACTGTCATATTGTTCCAGCGTCTAGATCATTTTTTGACACATTAAATTGTGGCTGTATTCACACTATGCGTCACCTTATGGTAGCGCTTTTAGCGCATTAACCCCTTCACCCCCAAGGGTGGTTTGCACGTTTATGACCAGGCCAATTTTTACAATTCTGACCACTGTACCTTTATGAAGTCATAACTCTGGAACGCTTCCATGGATCCTGGTGATTCTGACAATGTTTTCTCGTGACATATTGTACTTCATGTTAGTGGTAAAATTTCATTCAAATAACTTGCGTTTATTTGTGAGAAAAACGGAAATTTGGCGAAAATTTTGAAAATCACAATTTTCCAACTTTGAATTTTTATGCCCTTAAATCACAGAGATACGGCACACAAAAAACTTGACAACTAACATTTCCCACATGTTTACTTTACATCAGCACAATTTTGGAACCAAAATTTTTTTTTGTTAGGAAGTTATAAGGGTTAAAAGTTGACCAGCGATTTCTCATTTTTACAACACCATTTTATTTTTAGGACCACATCACATTTGAAGCCACTTTGATGGGTCTATATGATAGAAAATAGCCAAAAGTGACACCATTCTAAAAACTGCACCCCTTAAAGTGCTCAAAACCACATTCAAGAAGTTTATTAACCCTTTAGGTGCGTCACAGGAATTTTTTTGAATATTTAAAAAAAAATGAACATCTAACTTTTTTTCATAAAAAAAATACTTCAGGTTCAATTTTTTTTATTTTACCAAGGGTAACAGGAGAAATTGGACTGCAAAAGTTATTGTGCAATTTGTCCTGAGTACGCAGATACCTGATATGTGGGGGGTAACCACTGTTTCGGTGCATGGCAGAGCTCAGAATGGAAGGAGCGCCGTTTGACTTTTTCAATGCAAAATTGGCTGGAATTCAGATTGGACGCCATGTCACGTTTGGAGAGTCCCTGATGTACCTAAACAGTGGAAACCCCCTACAAGTGACCCCATTTTGGAAACTAGACCCCCCAAGGAACTTATCTAGATATGTGGTGAGAACTTTGAACCCACAAGGGCTTTACAGAAGTTTATAACGTACAGCGGTACAATTAAAAAATCATATTTTTTCCACAAAAATGATCTTTTCACCCCAATTTTTATTTTCCCAAGGGTAACAGGACCGTAAAAGTTATTGTGCAATTTGTCCTGAGTACGCTAATACCCCACATGTGGGGGTAAACCACTATTTGGGCGCATGGCAGAGCTCGGAAGGGAAGCAGCGCCATTTGACGTTTTTGGCTGGAATTGAGATCGGACACCATGTCACGTTTGGAAAACTCCTGATGTACCAAAACAGTGGAAACCCCCCACAAATGACACCATTTTGGAAACTAGACCCCCTAAGGAACTTATCTAGATGTGTGGTGAGCACTTTGACCCCCCCAGTGCTTCACAGAAGTTTATAATGCCCAGGCATGAAAATAAAAAATTCGTATTTTTTCCACAAACATGATATTTTAGTCACCATTTTTTTATTTTCCCAAGGGTACCAGGAGAAATTGGACCCCAAAAGTTGTTGTCCAATTTGTCCTGAGTATGCTGATACCCCATATGTGGGAGAAAACTACTGTATGGGCACACGTCGGGGCTCGGAAGGGAAGTAGTGACGTTTTGGAATGCAGACTTTGATGGAATGGTCTGCGGGTGTCATGTTGCCTTTGGAGAGCCCCTAATGTACCTAAACAGTGGAAACCCCCCACAAATGACATCATTTTGTAAACTAGACCCCCCAAGGAACTTATCTAGATGTGTGGTGAGCACTTTGAACCCCCCAGTGCTTCACAGAAGTTTATAACGCCCGGGCGTGAAAATAAAAAATTCGTATTTTTTCCACAAACATGATCTTTTAGTCACCATTTTTTTATTTTCCCAAGGATACCAGGAGAAATTGGACCCCAAAAGTTGTTGTCCAATTTGTCCTGAGCACGCTGACGCCCCATATGTGGGAGAAAACTACTGTATGGGCACACGTTGGAGCTCGGAAGGGAAGTAGTGACGTTTTGGAATGCGGACTTTGATGGAATGGTCTGCGGGTGTCATGTTGCCTTTGGAGAGCCCCTAATGTACCTAAACAGTGGAAACCCCCCACAAATGACCCCATTTTGAAAACTAGACCCACTAAGGAACTTATCTAGATGTGAGGTGAGCACTTTGAACCCCCAAGGGCTTCACAGAAGTTTATAATGCCAGGGCATGAAAATAAAAAAATCTTATTTTTTCCAGAAACATGATCAATTAGTCCCCAATTTTTTCATTTTCCCAAGGGTAACAGTAGAAATTGGACCCCCAAAAGTTGTTGTCCAATTTGGCCTGAGTACGCTGACACCCCATATGTGGGAGAAAACTACTGTATGGACACACGTCGGGGCTCGGAAGGGAAGCAGTGACGTTTTGGAATGCAGACTTTGATTGAATTGTCTGCGGGTGTTATGTGCGTTTGGAGAGCCCCTGATGTACCTAAACTATTGAAACTCCCCACAAGTGACCCCATTTTGGACACTAGACCCCCCACGGAACTTATCTAGCTGTGTGGTGAGCACTTTCAACCCCCAAGTGCTTCACAGAAGTTTATAACACTCGGACGTGAAAATAAAAAAATCATTTTTTTCCACAAAAATGATATTTTTGCCCCCAATTTTTTATTTTCCTAAGGGTAACAGGAGAAATTGGACCCCAAAAATTGTTTTGCAATTTGTCCTGAGTAGGCTGATACCCTACATGTGGGGGTAAAACACTGTTTGGGCGCATGGCAGAGCTTGGAAGGGAAGGAGCACCATTTGACTTTTTCAACTCAGAATTGGCTGGAATTGAGATCAGACGCCATGTTGCATTTGGAGAGCCACTGATGTGCCCAAACAGTGGAAACCCCCCAATTATAACTCCAACCCTAACCCCAACACACCCCTAACCCTAATCTGAGCCCTAACCCTAGCCCTAACCCTAATGGGAAAATGGAGATAAATACTTTTTTTTAATTTTATTATTTTTCCCTAACTAAGGGGGTGATAACGGGGGGTTTGATTTACTATTTATGGCGGTTTTTATGTTTGGCGGCTGTCGCACGCTAAAAGACGCTTTTTATTGTAAAAATAGTTTATGCATCACCACATATTGAGAGCTATAATTTTTCCGTATTTTGACCCACCGAGTCATGTTAGGTCTTATTTTTTGCGGGACGAGTTGACGTTTTTATTGGTACCATTTCCGGGCACGTGACATTTTTTGATCGCTTTTTATTCCTATTTTTGGGACGCAGAATGAACAAAAACCAGCGTTTCATGAATTTCTTTTGGGGGGGTGCGTTTACACCGTTCCGCATGCGGTAAAATTGATAAAGCGGTTTTATTCTTCGGGTCAGTACGGTTACAGCGATACCTCATTTAGGTCGTTTTTTTATGTTTTTGTCGGTTTTATGCAATGAAAACTATTTTATATAAAAAATAATTATTTTTGCATCGCTTTATTCTGCGAGCTATAACTTTTTTATTTTTTCACTGATGATGCTGTGTGGTGGCTCATTTTTTGCGGGACAAGATGACGTTTTCAGTGGTACCATGGATATTTATATGCGTCTTTTTGATCGCGCGTTATTACACTTTTTGTTTGGCGGTATGATAATAAATCATTATTTTTTGCTTCGTTTTTTATTTTTATTTTTTAAGGGGCTCGCTAAAGGGGTTAACTCATGGGACAGTTTTATAGGGCGGGTCATTACGGACGCGGCGATACCTAATATGTGTACTTTTATTGTTTGTTTTTTTTATTATTTCCAAAAAATGGATTTATTGGGGGAATATTTTTTTTTTTTTTCTAATTTATTTGGCGATTTTTTTTTAATTATTTTAACACTTTTTTTTATTTTTTTTTTACTTTATTAAATAGTCCCAGGTGGGACATCACTGTCCTGTGACAGATCGCTGATCTGTCACATCACAGATCACTGTGACAGATCAGCGATCTGACACAGGCACTGCAGAAGGCTTCCTCATGCCTGCGCTTTGCAGGCACTGAGGAAGCCAGCTTCCTCAGGCCCCCGAAGGCCCCCATCGCCATCTTGGATTCGGGGGCCTGGAGGAAAGGAGCCCCCCGCAGCAGCGCTGCACATTGCGCTGCCGTGGGGGGCTCAGGGAAGCACGGAGGGAGCCCCCTCCCTGCCGATGCTTCCCTTTAACCCCCGGTACACCGCGATCATGTTTGATCGCGGTGTGCAAGGGGTTAACGTGTCGGGGGCGGTCCGTGACTGCCCCTGATACATTGTGCCGGGTGTCAGCTGTGATAATCAGCTGACACCCAGCCGCGATCAGCGGCGCTCACCACGTGGGCGCTGCTGATCGCGCCGACGTACTATCCCGTCCATGGGCATAGGGGCCCAGGTCCCATGGACGGGATAGTACGTCGGATGGCAGAAAGGGGTTAAGGGTTGGTGCTTGCACCTGAATGTACTGATGTGGTATATGATCTTATAATAATAATAATAATAATAAATTTTATTTCTATAGCGCCGACATATTCCGCAGCACTTTACATTTCAGAGGGGATTTGTACAGACAATAGACATTACAGCATAACAATAATCACATACAGTAGATTCTAACAAAATACCAAGAGGAATGAGGGCCCTGCTCGCAAGCTTACAGTCTATGAGGGAAAAAGGGAGACACGAAAGGTGGGTGGTAACAGTTGCCCTGATTGTTTGGACCAGCCATAATGTTAAGTGTGTAACAGTACAGACACAGAGGGCTGATGGATGCATAAAGCATGTGGGAACATGATGCGGGGAACCTGGTTATGGTAAAACTTTTGGCTGTGCCACACAGGGATAGATTAGGTTAATGTGTTGAGGCGATAGGCCAGTCTGAATAAATGCGTTTTCAGGGCACGCTTAAAATTGTGGGGATTGGGGACTAATCGTATTGACCTGGGAAGTGCATTCCAAAGAATTGGCGCAGCACGTGTAAAGTCTTGGAGACGGGAGTGGGAGGTTCTGACTATTGAGGATGCTAACCTCTGGTCATCAGCAGAACGGAGGGTGCGGGTAGGGTGGTATACTGAAACAAGGGAGGAGATGTAAGGTGGTGCTGAGCTATGGAGGGCTTTGTGGGTGAGGGCAATAAGTTTGTACTGGATTCTGGAGTGGATGGGTAGCCAGTGTAATGACTGGCACAAGGTAGAGGCATCGGTGTAACGATTGGTGAGGAATATGATCCTGGCTGCAGCATTTAAGACAGATTGGAGAGGGGAGAGTTTGGTAAGAGGGAGACCGATTAGAAGAGAGTTACAATAGTCGAGACGAGAGTGAATAAGAGAAACAGTAAGAGATTTTGCAGAGTCAAAAGTAAGAAAAGGTCGGATTCTAGAAATGTTTTTGAGGTGCAGATGACAAGAGCGAGCCAGTGATCGAATGTGGGGGGCAAAGGAAAGCTCGGAATCAAGTATGACCCCAAGACAGCGGGCCTGTTGCTGGGGAGTAATAGTGGAACCACACACAGAAATGGCAATGTCGGGTATAGGTACATTAGAAGAGGGAGGAAACACCAGGAGTTCAGTCTTTGACAGGTTCAGTTTCAGATATAGTGAGGACATGATATTAGACACAGCGTTTAGACAATCGCCGGTGTTTTCTAGAAAGGCTGGCGTGATGTCAGGAGAAGAAGCGTATAATTGGGTGTCGTCAGCATAGAGATGGTACTGGAAACCAAATCTACTGATTGTTTGACCAATAGGGGCAGTGTACAAGGAGAAGAGGAGGGGGCCTAGAACCGATCCTTGAGGAACCCCAACAGTAAGGGGAAGGTGAGAGGAGGAGGAACCGGCAAAAGATACCGTAAAGGAGCGGTCGGAGAGATAGGAGGAGAACCATGAGAGAACGGTGTCCTTGAGGCCAATGGAACGGAGCATAGTGAGCAGGAGTTGATTATCCACAGTGTCGAATGCTGCAGAGAGATCCAAGAGAATTAGCATGGAGTAATGACCATTTGATTTAACTGTTAGTAGATCATTAGAGACTTTAGTGAGGGCAGTTTCAGTAGAGTGTAAAGAGCGGAAACCAGATTGGAGAGGGTCGAGAAGAGATTTATCAGAGAGATAGCGGATCAGACGGGAGTGGACCAGGCGTTCCAGGAGTTTAGAGATGAAGGGAAGATTAGAGACAGGTCTATAGTTAGCGGCACAGTTTTGGTCGAGGGATGGTTTTTTAAGTAGTGGATGTATGATAGCATGCTTAAATGATGAGGGAAAAATACCAGAAGAGAGAGAGAGGTTAAATATTTTAGTTAGGTGAGGTGTGACAGCAGGGGAAAGGACCTGGAGCAGATGTGATGGAAATGGGTCACTGGTGCAAGTGGTTGGGCGAGAAGATGCAAGGAGCCTGCTTACTTCTTCTTGTGTGACTGGTTCAAAATCAGAGAGTGAGTTAGATGCAGTGGGGGAGGGAGGACAGTGCATGGTATGAGGTGATTGGGAGATAATTTCCTGTCGAATCTGGTCAATTTTTTCTTTGAAGTAATTGGCCAGATCGTCAGCTCGGAGCTCCGTGGTTGGGGCCTGTACTCTTGGGTTGAGTAGAGAATGAAAAGTGTCAAAGAGACGTTTCGGGTTATTGGACAGTGAGGTGATGAGGGTGTTGAAATAGGTTTGTTTGGAGAGGTGAAGGGCAGTGTTGTATGTTCTAAGCATAAACTTATAATGGATGAAATCTTCGTTTAGATTGGATTTTCTCCACAGACGTTCGGCGCACCTGGAGCGGCGCTGCAGGAAACGTGTTTGCACCGTGTGCCAGGGTTGTCGCCGTCTGCGTTGTGGTGTTCTATTTATAGGGGGTGCAAATTCATCCAGGGCACTTTGAAGTGTTTCATTGTAATGCTTCAATGCAGAATCAGGACATGAGAGGGAGGAGATAGGGGCCAATGAAGACTGCAAGTTCTTCATAAGTTTCTGGGTGTTAATGGCCTGTATGTTTCTATAAGTCTGGACAGTGGGGGTGACCTGAGCAGCCTGGCAGTTCTTGATAGAGAATGAAAGAAGGTTGTGGTCAGAGAGCGGGAGAGGGGAGTTTGCAAAATCATCCACTGCACAAAGCCGAGAGAAGACCAAATCAAGGGAATTTCCGTCTTCATGCGTTGGAGAATTAGTAAGCTGCGAAAGGCCAAATGAGGAGGTTAGAGATAAAAGGTGAGTAGCAGATGATGAGAGGGGAAGATCAATGGGGATGTTGAAATCGCCCATGATGAGGGTAGGGATGTCACAGGGATGTCTTCCCTATATTACTATGGAGCCTCTAGCAAAGACGATTGTGCTATTAAATCTGGGCGTTGTTATATTGAGTGACTGTCATGTTATGTCAGCATCTAGATCACTTTTTGACATATTAAATTGTGGCTGTATTCATATTATGCGTCACCTTATGGTAGCGCTTTTAGCGCACTAAGAGTTGGTGCCTGCACCTGAATGTACTGATGTGACATATGATCTTTTTTTCCCTATGGTGCCCCTAACAAGGACGATTGTGCTATTAAATCTGGGCGCCGCTATAGTGAGTGCACGGATAGAGTCGCGTTTTCATCGTTCCTTGAGGGGAAGGATCCTTCCTGGGCGTTCTTGCGCTGTTTGAGGATATATTTAGCTGCTGCAGGCGCCTGTGTACTGGGGATCGTTGCGCTTGCGCACCTTTACTGATTCCGTGCCGAGTTGAGGAGGAAGTACTGAACTCCTGGCAAAACATTCGGGCGCGTGCGCACTGGAAATAGTTGCTTAGTAAGGGCAACTCCAAGGTACTTCCGCCGGTTAACACGGGCGCCTGCGCATTGATGGGAGCAGGACGCTGCCTCATTAAACTCAGAACTGATCCATTTCTCCCCCATTTGAAACTCAGCTGGTAAGAGTGATTACTAATTGGATAGGTATATATAAAGGATTCCAACAGAACATTACACTGACCTTGAGAAAGACACATTACTGTGTCGATACGCGTGGGTTTGGGGGTCCCATGTAACCTTCCCGGTGGCTTGTTTATCCTCAGAAACCAGGTGATATCATGCTAGGGACAGGGGCCCGTTAATATATGTTTATTTGTGTTGGCAACATAAGTATTCAATTTTCTATTCATGGTATATGTAGAATTTCTATGTAACCATAGTAGTTATTGATAATATGGTATTTTTGATGCAAGGTCATGATTGTCATTACAATTGGTTTGATAGACCCTAGGTTATGGTAACTGGCAGGTACCTGGCATTATATTGAATGGTTGGCCTTGGGACCCATAGTATTTAACTGTTTATCAACATGACCCATTGTCTTTGTTTTGTTATCAGTGTCTGTTTGTTCAGACTTTTTAATTGTTTTTAAGCAAAGTGCTTGTTTGTTGTGTCCATTAATAAAATTGATACTTTTTGATTATCATATCCTTGTGGTGATCCCTGTTTATGTGCATATACTTCCTTCTCTTCATGTGTTCTCATGGAAAGGTATGAGGAGATCCAGGATAGGGCAAGTGTTGTGAATTCATTTTCTGGCCTCCCTCTGGTTAGTACTGAAGGTAGTGGAGTTGGTCAAATTGACAGAGGGGTTGCGAGTTCTCTTTCTGGGCTCCCTCTAGTGGTTACTAGAGGTAATGGAGCTGATCTGATTAACAGAGGCTTGCCACCTGATAACGAGGACGACGATTGGAGATCTGGAGTTTCAAATTGGGATTTAAGACAGCCGACTCCCTCTATCCCTGCTGGTGATTTTCTTACTGCCTCCTGAGGTCTTAGTTTCCAGCTCAGTCCCTGCATGTTCAGCTAAGTGTTCATTTGCTATTCTGTTTACATTTGATCTGGTTTTTGTCTATCTCAGTTTTGTGTGGTCAGCCAGCTCCAGCTGGGGCTGTGCTGAATCACCATCCATATGTTACTGCTTGTGCCAGTTTGTTTTTGTCCCTTATTAGATTGGCCTCTTTTTGCTCTGTTTTCAGAATATACCAGAGTGTTGATATAGTGGGCGAAGTCGTGCGACTTCAGTATTTTTGCATCAGACGTGTTGGACCTTTTTTCAGAGTTTTTTGCGTGATTGCAGACAGTGTCTTTCCTGTCCTGTCTAGTCATTGTGGGCCCCATCGTTTGCTCAGTCTATTTTCCTACCTGCGTTTGTGTTTTCATCTTGTCTCACCGACAATATATGTTTGGGGGCTATCTTTTCCTTTGGAGTCTGCTTTGGGGCAGTTTAGATTTCCCCTTTCTTGCTTTAGGCTTAGTTAGCTCTCCGGCTGTGCCGAGGCGTCTAGGATCATTGTAGGCACGCTCCACGGCTACTGCTAGTTGTGTGGATAGGATCAGGGGTCTGCAATCGGCTTAGTTACCAACCTCTCTGGTTTTCTGTGGCTTAGCTTGGGTTTGCTCTCCTCCTCGGTGACCCAATCATAACAGGCGAGGTCTTTGCCAAAGGAAGAGAGGATCTGTGTCAAAAGCAGAGGAGAGGTCTAGAAGGAGGAGTATAGAGTATTGTCCTTTAGCTTTGGCTGTAAGTAGGTCGTTAGTAATTTTGGTCAGGGCATACTCAGTGGAATCATGAGGATGGAAACCAGATTGTAGATTGTCAAAAAGCAAGTTAGATGAGAGGTAGGAGGAAAGTTCAGCATGGACATGCTGCTCCAGGAATTTGGAAGTGACTGGGAGCAGCAATATTGGGCGATAGCTGGACATAGTGGTTGGGTCGAGGGTTGGCTTTTTAAGGATAGGTGTGATTCTGGCCTGTTTGAAAAAAGAAGGGAAGGCACCAGAAGTTAGTAATAGGTTGAAGAGATGGGTTAGGGATGGGATAAGTGTGGTGGTGAGGTTGGGGAGGAGGTGGGTTGGGATGGGGTCTAGTGCACAAGTGGTGAGGGGTGATTTGGAGAAGAGACAATTAAGCTCCCCTTCAGTGATGTTGGAGAGGGAGGATATGGGGGTGAGGCATTGGTCTGTATACAAAGGGGTTGTGGTGGTTGAACAATAAAGACTTGCCTTGTTTGATCTCTTATTTTTCAAGTGTGTGGCAAAGTGCTCAGCGGAGATGAGGGAGGTTGAAGGGGGCAGTGGTGGGCGGAGGAGGGAGATAAACGTTTTGAATAACTGGGGTTGTAGGGTAAGGAATATACAAGGATTGTGAAGTAGCCCTGTTTAGCAGAGATGAGGGCAGATTTGAAAGTCAGTGTTGCTTGTTTGAGTGCAGTGAAATCATCTTGCGATTTGTTTTCTTCCAACGTCGCTCTGCAACCCTGGACACTTGCCGGAGCTTTTTAGTGATGTTATTGTGCCAGGGTTGTCTATTGATACGTCACACTCTGCCATGCACGAGAGGGGCCACCGTGTTAATAGCTGATGAGAGACTGGCAGTGTAGAAAGCAGTGGCATTGTATCGTGGAGTGAGGATATGCGAGGTTTCTGCGGGGCTGCGCATGTTGCTGGACATGGGTGACAGGTGAGGAGGACAAGGATGCGAAAGTGAGTAGATGGTGGTCAGACAGAGGGAGAGGGTAGGTTGTGAAGTTAGTTAGAGAGCAGAGACGGGTGAAGATCAGGTCTAATGTATGTCCGTCTGTGTGGGTGGCTGAGGAAGACCACTGAGTAAGTCCAAAAGATGAAGTAAAGGACAGGAGTCTGGAGGCTGTTGAGTGAAGGGTATCAGCAGGGATGTTGAAGTCACCCATGATGATAGTGGGAATGTCAGTGGAAAGAAAGTGAAGAAGACAGGTAGAGAATTGGTCAATTAAGGCAGTGGCCGGGCCCAGAGGTTGGAATATGACGGCCACTTGGAGGTGGCAGGGAAAGTAAATGCAGACAGAGTAGACTTCAAAAGAGGGGAGGGAAGAGGTGGGATTGGATTAAAGGTGCAGTTAGTAGAAAGTAGAAGACCCACTCCTCCACCATGCCTGTTGCCGGGACAAGGAGTGTGGGTGAAGTGGAGGCCACCATAACATAATGCAGCAGGGGAGGTGGTGTTGGAGGGTGTCGTCCATGTTTCTGTGAGGCCAAGGAAGGCAAGATTGTGAGAAAGAGGCCATGGATAACATGAATCTTATTGCAGATGGAGCAGGCATTTCAGAGTGCTCCAAAGAGAGGGAGCAGGGGGCTGGGCGTCAGGGGCACGGGTTTTACGTTGGAGAGATTGCGGTAGTTCATATTAGATAGGGAGCGGTAGGAAGGGGAATTAATGGGAGGTATGAGCTGTGGGGGTTCAGGATTGGGAGATATGTCAACATCAGTGAGTAGAAGCAGAAAGAGTGAGAGCAGGTGGGAGGAGAGTGGGGCTAAGGCATCCTTTACCCTCAGTGATAGCCCCTCACAGAACATGCTACAGAGCATGGAGTCATTCCACTTGGTCTCTGTGGATCATCTCTGAAACTCGGAGCAATACTCTTCCGCCAGCCGGTCTCCCTCCTGAAGCTGACGCAGTGTGGACTCAGCTAAATAGACACAGGCGGGGTCGTCGTACATACGACCCAGTGGCAGAAAAAAATCCTCCACCATCTGAAGCGACTGGGAGTCAAACAGGAGAGAAAATGCCAATGCTTGCGGGTCCCCCCTGAAGGAGCAAGATTATTATCCCCACACTTTGCTCTTCTGTTCCTGAGGCACGACGATGTAACCTAAAGAACAGTTTACAGGCCTCCCTGAAAACAACAAACTTGTCATGCCCCCATAGAACCTGTCAGGCAAAGTGCTCTTGAGCTCCAGTAAGGGTTGCCTGGGAGTCATGGTCCCCAAACCTGATGTGTTAGGGTGCTGCAAAATGACAGTGTGTAGATCTGAAACCTCCAGGCTGAGCTGCTGCAGTTGCCCTGTCAGAGCAGTAATAGGATCCATAAAGGGTAAAAAAAAAAAAAAAAAAGATGGTTTCGGTCAGAGCTGATGTCAAAACTCTGTTGTTTTGGTGACCCAGGCCCCTGTCCTTAATGCTAGGGGGTGCCTTAGCTCGCCCTATTCCCTGGATTCTGAAGGTGAAGATGCTGGGGTCACGCACCTTGCCTTATCTCCTGAGTCCACCCACCGTCTGTACCCTTCCCCCACCCAGAGAAGAGGGGAGTAGTTGTGCACCATAGTACAGCAACCAGACAAACAAGGTAACACAAGCAAGGTAACACAAACAGGGGAAACGGAAAATACCAGGCATACAAATATTCACTCACATGTAACAGAGGTAAACACCAGGGAGTGGCGGATGGGGTAAAACCAAAGTAGGAGAAGGAAAGGGAATTATCACATGTACTAAACCATGCAGCAGTCACAGATAAACCCACCAAACGCCTACTTATATACATACGTGGTCAAAATTGTTGGTACCCCATGCTTAATGATAGAAAAACCCACAATGGAGACAGAAATAACTTGAATCTGACAAAAGTAATAAATAAAAAATCTATGAAAATGAATAAATGAAAGTCAGACATTGCTTTTTTACCATGCTTTGACAGATTAAAAAAAAAAATAAAACTCATGAAATAGGCCTGGACCGAAATGATGGTACCCCTGAAAATAATGTGACAAAAGGGACATGTTAAATCAAGGTGTGTCCACTAATTAATCATCATAGGTGTCTACAATCTTGGAATCAGTGAGTGGGCCTGTATAGAGGGCTACAGATACTCACTGTGCTGTTTGGTAACATGGTGTGTATCACACTCAACATGGACCAGAAGAAGAGAAGGAAAGAGTTCTCTCAGGAGATTAGAAAGAAAATTATAGACAAACATGTTTAAGGTAAAAGTTATAAGACCATCTCCAAGCAGCTTGATGTTCCTCTGACTACAGTTGCACATGTTATTCAGAAATTTAAGCTCCATGGGACTGTAGCCAACCTCTTCTTATTGACGCCTCTCCATTATTAGCTGGGCTTAATATTATCTTACAATCAAAAGGTGACATTATCCTCTTATTACCCCATATGCCACCGCTACATGGCAGTGCCAGAATTGGCGCATCTTAGAGATGCACCATTTCTGGGGCGGCTGAGAGCTGGTGTTTGTAGCCAGGTGGGGCCAATAACCATGGCCCCTTCCTAGGCTATGAATATCAGCCTGCAGCTGTTTGCATAGCCTTTCTGTCTTTTAATTATAGGGGGACCCCACGTAATTTTTTTGAGGGGTCCCCTTATTTTAATAGCCAGTAAAGGCTATACAGACAGCTGCGGGCTGATATTTATATCCTGGGAAGATCCATGGGTATTAACCCCTTCCCAGGCTATAAACATCGTCCCCCAGTCGCTGGCTTTCCCTCTCTGGCTCAGAAAATTGCGTGGGAGCCAACACCATTTTTTTTTTTTTTTTTTAATATTTTTTTTTAAATTCAAAAGATATTGTGTTAGGTCGGGGTCACACTTGTGAGAAACTCGCACGAGTCTCGCACCTCAATACCCGACACTGCCGCCGGCACTCGGGACCGGAGTATACGGCTGCATGTATTTCTATGCAGCTAAACGCTCCAAGGACAATATCTGCAAGGAGTTTGTATGTTCTCCATGTGTTTGCGTGGGTTTTCTCCAGGTTCTCCGGTTTCCTCCCACAATCCAAAGACAATACTGATAGGGAGTATAGATTGTAAGCCCGATCGGGGACAGTGATGATAATGTGTGCAAACTGTAAAGCGCTGCGCTGCGGAATATGTTAGTGCTACATAAAAATAAAGATTACTATAATGTTAGCCAATGTAGTCTGTGATGTATTCTGGGCCATCAATGAGCAATTATTCAACCAACAAATTGTCACAATTGCTCCTATCAGTGTGTCTGGATGCAGTGAATCACAGTTCTGCCGTCCAATCTAGGATAGGACTGTGCAGAGTTGTCAGTATGGTGATTGACAGGTCAGCCGTCCAATCTGATATTGGGGCATGCTGACCTGTCAGTGTCTTGAGTGACAGTCTAGCTTTGGATGCGCCAATTGTGGGGTTGCTGCGGGCTGCTATTTTAAGGCTGTTGAGGGCCAAAATCCATAGGCCTCGCCAGCCTGAGAATACCAGGCCGCAGCTGTCTACTTTTTCCTAGGCTGGTTAACAAAAATAGGGGGGCCCCACGCTTTTTTTTTATTTTTTGGAGGGGATCCTACTATTTTTGCTAACCATCCAAGGTAAGCAGACTGCTGTGGTCTGGTATTATCAGGCTGGTAAGGTCCATTGATATTGTATCCTTACCAGCCTGAAATACTAACCCCATTAGTCTGCTTTACTCTGGCTGGTTAACAAATATAGGGGGGACCCTATGCCATTTTTTTTAATTATTATTTATTAAAAAGGAGGGGACCTCTCTCTGTGCTTTCCTCCACTTTCTGTGTCGTGTACTTCTGGCTGTGTCACAAGATTCAGCATTATTTAAATTAGTACACATGCATAGTAAGCTGCGTTCCTGTACTTAATACGCATGTAACAAGGATGATAATGTGGTTTACTGCATCTAATGATAGTGAATGGGTAATTTACGCGGCTAAATAAATTGACATGCTGCGGTTTGGAAATACGCACGGCATGTCTGTCTCTGCGGTGAACCACGGGCATCGGTGCACTGTAAGGGATACAAGGGGCTAGTTTAATGCCCTGCACTCCTTGCATATGTTCCTGGTAAAAGCAGTATATTCCATATGTTGTGTAATGTTTATATATTGTGTATTGCATTGTACCTATGTTTATGTGTTGCAAAGATATAGGGATAGTGTAGACCAGTAAGGGGAGTACAATAGAATAGGATAGGGATTAATTAGACCAATAGGATTTGCCTGGTTAGGAGGGGATAGGAAATAGTAGATGGGGAGCTTCCTGGAGTTAGTTAGTGTGAGCCGGGAGTAAGGACAGGACAGTCGTGTCTGGGGGAACATTTAAGCAGAGGAGCACAGCGGTCCAGGGCCTAAGAGCTGACAGTCACACAGTGGTGGAGGAATATCAGCATAAGAAGGGTAGCAGCTAACTTTGTGGGATCAACCCTTAACGTCTGAGGCCTACGGCCTGGAAAGAAGTGGAAGACCCATCCTTCAACTTCACCTTCGGATAGGGAAGCGGGCGGGGAACTCCTGAAGCGGGTTAGTCTGACCAGTCAGGAAGGTGTAGTACCGGTGGATTTCGTACGGAAATGTGATATTCCTGGTGGAGTGAGGCACAGTACAGGGAATGGAATGGTTATATTCTGTGAAGAATCTTGTGCTGTCTCTGTGACAAGCTGAGTAAAATTGTTTTGATGAAGATGAATTTGGTGGTGCTAAGAGAAAAGGAACCCCGGCAGTGTGGAATGGACCTCGACTTACAAGTGAGTGGGCTACAATGTGTTAATGTGAGTGTGCCAGTACTGCAACTGTCAGCCACGACTATCCCCCTGGCCTCCGTTTCACATGCATAGTGGGCATGGGATTTCTTGAAATCCCATCCACTATGCTGTAAAGGCTAGATGCTGCAGGTTGGACATTGCGGATGTACACAGCATCCAACCAGCAGCGTTTACTGACCGTGGGAACATACCCCGATATATCTGCAAACAGGAAATTACTTTTTTTCTTCCCAGAAGCCAACTTTCAATTAGCTTTATTTCAAGTGACAAAAAAACGCATGCAATGAAAAAAACACATCAAAAACGCATGTAAAAATGCATAAAAAAACGCAGGTGACCTGTCAGTGACCTCAGCTGCAGATTTGGTGCAGATTTTACCTGCATCAAATCTTGAGCAAATACTGAGCCATTCCTGATCGTGTGCACATACCATTTGATTGCTGCCAATTGTAGCTTTGCTTAAGACATATTTGTTTGCTCTGTGCTCCTAGTCTTGTATTCTGATCTTTGCAGCTTGACCTTGGATTTACCTTGACCATCCGTTTGCCTAGCCCTTTTGTCATGATTCGCTACCTTCTTGGAATATTGACCTCAGATTTTTACTTGACTACACCTTTGTCTCACCACTCTGTCTATGATGTACCCTCCTGGCTTTTGACCTCGGACCTTTTGACTACCCAGCCTCGCCGCTTGTCCGTGAGTAGTGACTAGCGTCACGCAAATAATGTAAAGCATGGTAATCCTAAATCCTTTAGTGCCCTGTTTGCAGGGAGGGCTGTATTTTTTGGCCAGTTATTGTGCCACTGATGTAAAAGAATTGGCTTCATGAACAATATGTATCTTTAGTCTCCACCAATTTACTTAGCATTAACTAGTATCAAATTAATCCCAACTCACTGGGATCCCATTAATCCCAGTTCACCATCAGTTTGAGACACATCATTAAGAAATATAATATTTGATATAAAGGCTTGATTATGTTTGATATGGACAGGTCCTATGAACCACTACCCTCATGGTTCTCTGTTTTCTTTATACCTAAATAGTCTAGCAGTAATTATACAAATTCTGTTAATTTGAAAATAGATATTTAGAATTGATATTAAATAGTAATTGTTCTAAAAACATTTTCAACTGAAACAAATACAAGACATTTCCTATAATGGAGAATTCTGAAGCTGGATGACCAAGAGCTGAGCAGCATCGGACTTGTTACCACAGTGATTTCCAACAGCATCACGTAATGGCGTCAGATGACATACAACACGAACGACGCAAGATACTAAATGTTTTAACCCCTTCACCCCCAAGGGTGGTTTGCACGTTCATGACCGGGCCAATTTTTACAATTCTGACCACTGTACCTTTATGAGGTCATAACTCTGGAACGCTTCCATGGATCCCGGTGATTCTGACATTGTTTTCTCGTGACATATTGTACTTCATGTTAGTGGTAAAATTTCATTCAAATAACTTGCGTTTATTTGTGAGAAAAACGGAAATTTGGCGAAAATTTCGCAATTTTCCAACTTTGAATTTTTTTGCCCTTAAATCACAGAGATACGGCACACAAAAAACGTGATAACTAACATTTCCCACATGTTTACTTTACATCAGCACAATTTTGGAACCAAAATTTTTTTTTGTTAGGAAGTTATAAGGGTTAAAAGTTGACCAGCGATTTCTCATTTTTACAACACCATTTTATTTTTAGGACCACATCACATTTGAAGCCACTTTGAGGGGTCTATATGATAGAAAATACCCAAAAGTGACACCATTCTAAAAACTGCACCCCTTAAGGTGCTCAAAACCACATTCAAGAAGTTTATTAACCCTTTAGGTGCGTCACAGGAATTTTTTTGAATATTTAAAAAAAAATGAACATCTAACTTTTTTTCATAAAAAAAATAATTCAGGTTCAATTTTTTTTATTTTACCAAGGGTAACAGGAGAAATTGAACTGCAAAAGTTATTGTGCAATTTGTCCTGAGTACGCAGATACCTGATATGTGGGGGGGAACGACTGTTTCGGCGCATGGCAGAGCTCAGAATGGAAGGAGCGCCGTTTGACTTTTTCAGTGCAAAATTGGCTGGAATTCAGATTGGACGCCATGTCACGTTTGGAGAGTCACTGATGTACCTAAACAGTGGAAACCCCCTACAAGTGACCCCATTTTGGAAACTAGACCCCCCCAAGGAACTTATCTAGATATGTGGTGAGAACTTTGAACCCACAAGGGCTTTACAGAAGTTTATAACGTACAGCGGTACAATTAAAAAATCATATTTTTTCCACAAAAATGATCTTTTCACCCCAATTTTTATTTTCCCAAGGGTAACAGGACCCTAAAAGTTATTGTGCAATTTGTCCTGAGTACGCTGATACCCCACATGTGGGGGTAAACCACTATTTGGGCGCATGGCAGAGCTCGGAAGGGAAGCAGCGCCATTTGACGTTTTTGGCTGGAATTGAGATCGGACACCATGTCGCGTTTGGAAAACCCCTGATGTACCAAAACAGTGGAAACCCCCCACAAATGACACCATTTTCAGCCCCTTCCACAATTACATTAGGTCACCGGGATATTAGTAAAAGTACCAAACAGCAGTTCTGTCAGAAGAATCGTTCTAGAAGCAGCATTGATTTTCAATATATTTATTTTTGCATAAAAGTTGTTCCTAATATGCAAAGATGAAATAAGAAAGTCTGTAGATACAGTAACTTTCTATAGAGAGGAGCAGATGTTGATGATTCCGCTCCTTGGGCCATTGGTTGTACTTGTGCTGTTTTTGCACATCCAGGTCTGGATCACACGCGATGGAGAGGAGAAGAGCAGGAATGTGTAACGTGTGATCTGTGTAGATGGAGTTTTCTTGGATTCTTACAGCACCACGATCAACCATATGGCCTTCTGTCTGGCCATGGACAGGTAGATGAAGGAGCAGCCGCTTCTTCATTCTGTCCATGACCCGGTAGTGTCTGTATATGGCCGGGGTCACAATTGCCGCTGTCACTCAAGACTGGAGTTTGTTTCTATGCAGCTGAGCGCTAAGGTCCAAGTGCCGGTGGCAGTGCCGGGTATTGAGACGCGAGACTCATGCGAGTTTCTTGCAAGGGTGACCCCGGCCTATGGCCAAGTATGAGAAGGAGCAGCCGCTGCCTTCTTTTTGGCCATATCCGGTGGAGAAGGAGCAGCCGCTGCCTTCTCTGTCCATATCCAGTAGTCTTGTCCTTACCACAGTGTAAATGAGTCAACCAAATGGCAAGTTTGGCTGAAAGAAGTCCTTCAATTTCAGCCTTTGTTTACTTGCCATTTCGATCCAGCGGAAGGCGAAAAATAACCCCGAGGACTTGTTGTTGGAATATCCTCAGGGGAAAAAAATTCCTTCCTGACCCCAAATATGGCGATCGGAATACATCCCTGGATGTTTGTTGCTCGAATCTACGTGGCTGTTAATGTGGTGGAAGCTCTGTAGCATTTGTCACAGTCCGGTAAATTAGAAAGTCCAGGTAATTTTCTCATCCGATTAATTAAAGCTTCATTCCTCGATGTTGCTGGAATGGGGCTGATTTATATCAACCTATTACTCCTGTAAGAAAAGAAATATATTCAAAATAAAGAAATGGAAGCGACTCGACACCATCATAAAGTCTGGGCGGAGATCACAATATCGCAGGTTGCACATTTCAAAAAGGGTCCGTGGACCACAGGGGAGCCCAGTTTAATAGACACCAAACTGGGGAAACAATTGCAGGCCAAAAATGAAGAAAAGCGTCACTCGCCGTATAAAAATACTCCTTTATTAATGTCCTGTAGACTATATCGGCTGGACTCTGTGAACAGTCGCACCTGATACTTCTCTCTCTACTGATGATATGTCTTAAAGGATGTTATTAAGAAAGTGATTTTTAAAGGTGAGCGCTGCTTTTCTCCTTTTTAAGAAGAGAAATGTACATTTCTTAGAACTGGCGCCTCACATATATACTGTATACTGGGGGATATAATGATGAGGTGTATGGTGGGTATGTGTGCTACTGGGCAGAGGTAACACTATGGATGTCCGTATGTGCTATACTTACATTTTCGTAATGGAACGGTGGTTCGGCTCTGCCGGACTCCATGTCACTCCAGTTTATGGAGTGGAAGAATGGGCGTTCTCTAATGAACGATGTTATGGCATACCGAGCAGATGGAGTTTTGCAGAGAAGCTGGAAGATGAGAGAGACCATTGATCGTTATATTATGTATTATTACTGATATGTTATTACACAATGTCTATGGACTGTCAGCATCATGTCCTCTATCCTTCCTTATAATCTACCATCATTCTTCCTCACCTAATCCTACTTACCCCTTCTAGGATGTCAAGCTCATCGATGGAGATGCAGGGTGGGAAATATAGGACGTTGTCCAAAGACTCATGGTAGTCGTCCATATCGCCACTGTTATAGAATGGAGACGTCCCCACAATCATCATGTACAGGATGACCCCAAATGAAAAGGAATCTGCCAGATGATTGTAGCCTTCTCTATCCAGTACCTGTAGGAATATAAGATAGGAGATGAGATGAATATTTCGGGGAGGGGATTTACACACAGAGCCTATGAGGACCGGTCTGTGATGAGATATGAGCTGGTTACTCAGATTAGTACTCAATCCTACTATCGACATCAATCACTCAGGGATGTTCCTTACCTCAGGCGCGATGTAACCCTTCGTGCCAACAAGTTCTTCCAAGAGGTCATCCTTGCCCACATTCACGGCTGAAGTGCCAAAGTCACAGATTTTTATGTGTCCAGTGCCATCAATGAGGACGTTATGAGGCTTCAGGTCACTGCAGAGAAAAGGAGCAGACACTGATGGTGAGGATAATTCATGAAAAGAACTTTCTACAATAGATATGTAAGGTGACAACTTAGATTTATGAAGATGAACTGATTACCGATGTATCACGCCGTGTTCATGGAGGAACTGGATTCCGCAAACCATTTCTGCTGCAAAGCGTCTGTGGAGAAGAAAGTAGAGGATGGATCAGTGGTTACACACACTTTAGGACCATAATGAACGGGCAGCAGATTATTATGATTCAGCCTAAGATATTTACCTTGTGGTCTCTATATCGAACTTCATCGATTCTAACATTTGGCTAAACAGATCTCCTCCGGCCATTGCCTCCATGGCTATTATATAATCTTGTGATGTTTCTACAAAGCCCCTCAGAGATGTTATGAAGCGGCAGTCGGCGCCAATACTTAGGACCTTTAACTCTGTAGAGAATGTTTCTTCATCACAACAACTCTTTTCCATGATCTTAAGGGCTAGTAATTCTTTGCTGACCGGATCTGATGCCAAGACGACCTGGAGAAAAATCACAGAAGATCAGAGCAAACTCTCATCTATTCTAGGGATCTGTGTAATGGATCACTGGTGTAACCCAATTATCATTACATATGAAGATCCTGTAATGAATATTTATACCATCCTGAGTATCTGGTGAAGAATACATTGGGGAGCACGGAGTAGTATAAATTCTTACCTTTCCATAGCTTCCTCTTCCAATATCGGTGAGTAAATTAAGGCTGTAAAGGTCAATAGGATTTTCTATTTTAACCAGTTTTCTCTCAGGTAAAATAGGGGATCTGGCATCACCAAGGTCTTCTTCTTTCACATCTGCTATGCCAGAGGGCATCATAACGTTTGCACCTGCTGAGATAATATAAGATTTGTTAATCTCTTTGAGAACAAATAATGAAAATACACTTTCCATTAAAGGGAATCTGTCACCCCTTTTTTGAGATATCATACAATGATATCATTCAATTGTGTGTCACATAAGGATTCTCTTAGTACTTTTGCTTCCCCCTGACCCCGCACCTGTCATGCATAAATACCTTTTTTATATTGGTTCAGATGTATGTAAACTGCCGCTGTCCGATCCACTGGGCGGGGCTTATTCACCTGCTTCCCCCCATCCCTGTCTGGCTCTACACAAGTAGAAATGCGTAGAGCAAGACAGGGAGGGGGGAGCAGTTGAATAAGCCCCGCCCAGCGGACCGGACAGCTGCAGTTTACATACATCTGAACCGATATAAAAAAGGTATCTATGCATGAAAGCTGCGGGGTTAGGGGGAAGCAAAAGTACTAAGAGAATCCTTATGTGACACACAATTGAATGATATCATTGTATGATATCTCAAAAAAGGGGTGACAGATTCCCTTTAAATGCGGGCTCAGGCGCTGAGCATGCATTTTACCAGGCTAACACCAGCTGTATTACATAGCTGCCACCTGCCTATAACTGCAGTGACTGGAGAACACTCCGATTGCTTCAGTTTTACTATTTAATTGCCAAGAGTGGTACTTAAATTAAGTAAATGCCGATTTGTGCGCACCAGCACCCATTAGTCCCCTCAGGACACAATTGCAAGGGGTTTATCAGTTGTAATGTCTATATGGGCCCTATCTTTTATTTTCATCCAAATGTTATGACCAGCCTGGCTTCATTTCATATGAAAACGTAACTAAAGCTATATACAGCGATACAGTCCCTTTACAAGAGATCAGAAAATCTCAGGGTCAAATCTTCTAAAGAGACTAAAAAATTAAATAAATAAAAAAAAGTTTGTTTTTTTTTGTTTTTTTTTAAATTCAAAAATTTAATTTGAATTACTTATCCTTCCCAGTTAATAATAATAAAAAAAGAGCATAACTAGGATCACTCCATTAGTATAAGTCCACTATACAAAAATATAAAAATAATTATCCCAAACAGTAAATACTGAAATGAGAAAAAAAATGGAACTACCAAAATTGCATTTTTTTCAAAATCAGAATGTTACAATGTCTGAGAATATGGCGACACAAACCAATTGTCATTTTTTTTCTTATTAAATTTCTAATTTTCTTCCACCATTTTAGTAAAAAGAAATCTTATGCATATTGGGCATTACCAGAATTGTGTCTGACATGGGAAATTTTTTTGTTGTGAAGTCATTTTTATCACACAATTAACACAATAAAGAACAAACATGTCGGAATCCCTTTTTTCTACACAATTTTACCAAACTAATTTTTTTTTCCTTTTTTTTAAAAAAAAAGCAAAAAAAAACATTGAATGACAAAATAAATGCGGTCGTTTGAAGCTACAGCTCGGCCCACTGAAAAAAAAACAAGCTCACATACGGCTGTATTAGAAGACAAATGAAGAAATAAAATTATGGCTTTTTCGAAAAAGGGAGGAAAAAAACCGAAAAACTACCCGGTCAAGAAGGGGTTAATAAATATAGCTCCAGATATCACATATTACAATTTTAAACAGAGCTCTATACATCAGCAGGAAATGTCGAATATTTGGTGTTTCATTTATCAAAACTGTCTAATTGCAAAAATGTCCCTGTTGCCCGTAGCAACGATTCACAGCACAGATTCCGGTTCTTAACATTCTATGGAACACTGAAATGTGACTGGCTGCTACGGGCAACAAGGACAGTTCTTCCACAAGTCAGCATTGATAATTGAGGTCTGCACATAATTTTAGGAGTATAATCCCCCTCGCCCCCAGTCTTATCCTACTGAGCTGTTTCCATCTTACCTGTTTCATCTTCATCCATTGCTCTTTCTGGTAAAGAAACGCTGATGGTTTTGGCTGATGATTGGGATCTCCATAGTGCACCATTCCCATTAATAATGGGTGTAGCATAGGTCAGCTGTCTCCTGCATTGGATAACCCAGTCTCTGCTGTTCCGAATTCTTTTCTTGGCTGCCGCTCTTTGCAGGTCCAAGATGTCTTTTCTTTCAGATCTGGATGAGACCTGTCTTGGAGTTTCTTTGAGACCCTCGTCCAGCTTTATATCTGCGCCGATGTTTCTCCGCTTATTTAGGATGGCTTCTTTATTCCTCATCCTTATTGCAGGGGCCAGATCTCCAATTTTTTTCAAGGAGATAAGTATGGCCCTCTGAAGCTCAGCGGAGGCTGCAGAGTGGGACTCCATGAGGTTCTCCATAATCCTTCTCTCTGTAAGGATCTCATGGCTTTTGGACTTTCTAATTTTCTCAAGATTTTGTCGTTTGGACGCCATTTCAGAGGCGTCAGTGTCCATGTTCGGTAGAGTAATGTCTTTTCGCCCTAAATCGAATAATAATACCTGCTCTTCATTTAATCCTCTCCTCTCTCTCAGTACCCGATCTCGTTGGGCTCGTCTTCTCTCTTTATCCATTTTGTAATCAATTTTTGCTTCGTTCATCACGAAAAACAAAAGGAACTCCCTCACCCTTGGGAGTCTGTGAGGCAGTGATTTCCTACGGGCTGTAACACTGGAATGTAGAATGTGATGATGTCATCACCTCATTGTGACATAGATTGTACCGTGATGTCACAATGAGAATCATGTAGATGGACAGATATGGACGATAGATATAAACTTTGTAGTATAAAATTAAATAATATAAATAAAATCTAAAAAATATATATAATTATAAGCAGAAAATTTAATGTAGGGTCACTGTTTAGGAAATAAATATAAGTAGGAAAGGTGGAATTTAATACATTACATAATTAAGGCTTAAATGCTGCTATGAATCTCAGTTCTCAGATGTAGTTCAAATTTTATGGTTAAGTGGAAACACCCATTAAATTGTATACACACATTAAACAGTATCATGGTAGCAAGTTTTGACTTTTCAGTCATCTAAATATCTTATGGCCCATTTACAATTTGCCTAAAAATTCCGCACACCTTAATAAAGGTCATTGTATCCTTGGGGTATGTGCACACATTAAGCATTTGGTGCAGAAATTTCTGCATCTCTTGGCAGGAAAAACGTTGCATAAAATAGGCAGCTTTTTATGCTGTGTTACTTTACTTGCGTTTCTTGGTGCAGATTTTACCTCACTCATTAGTACGGATGAAATCTGCATCAAAAACGATGAAAGAATTGACGTGTTTCAGGTTTAAATCTGCACTGAATCTACAAGGAAAAAATAAGCAACACGTGCATGAGACTTCAGGATTCTCATTCGCTTCCCTGGCATCAGGAGACCCTTCAGGTTTTGCGACAAATCCGTACACAGCATTATAATCTGACACTTATTATATAGATCCATTTATTAGAAAGAGGAATTTTGGAATTGGGAAATGGACTTATTCTGTCTTCTGTGTTTTTCCACTTCTTACTCAAAACTGCAGGGGCTCCTTTGTGATGTCCTCGTCCAAAACGTTCTGTATTAGTAGTTGATGGATTGTCAGAATCTGGCCCCGGAACACCAGGCCTCAGTAGTTGCGAGTCCTAGCCCCGTACTCTTCCACCTGCTCTTGCTCTGGATCTTCCAGTTATGATTTAATCTAGAATATTTCGCCTTCGTAATCCAGAGACAGACTACAACACCGCCCAAGCATTCACCCTCTGCTCCCTAGACTTTCTATCTACGAAGTGACTGCCTGTAGGCAAAAGATGACGATGGTGGTAGTAGTTGCATTTAAGGCACAGTTATGAAGCAGCCATAACAACTTGAAACAGAAGTATTTTTACCGAGATACCACACTGCTCAATATGTGGCCTGTGTTTTTATTTTTCCCCCAAAAATAGTGTATAGACCTAGGATAACAGACAGCAAATACAGTGGCATGTAGGCCTGAATTGCCACAATTTGTAGGCCACAAATAGATCAGGCGTCTGACAGCGATACCAGACTGTTCAATATGTGGCCTGTATTTTTTATTTTTTTACCCCAAAATAGTGTTTAGAGGTAGGGTAACACACAGCAAAAAGGTGAATGGAAGCCTCAAAAGCACACTTTGTAGCCCACAGATAGAGGAGGTGTGTGACAGAAATGCCACACTGTTCAGTATGTGGCCTGTAGTTTTTTTTAATTTTTTACCCCAAAATAGTGTATAGACCTAGGGTAGCAGACAGCAAAAAAGAGGAATGTAGGCCTGAAAAGTAGAGCACAGATAGACCAGGCATCTGATGGAGATAACAGACTGTTAATTATGTGGCCTGGAGTTTTTTTAAATTTTTTTTTTACCTTTTAATACTGTATAGATCTAGGGTAACAGACAGCAAAAACAGTTTAATATAGGCCGGAAATGCCACAACTTGTAGAACACAGATAGATCTGGTATCTGACGGAGATAGAACACTGTTAAATATGTGGCCTGGATTTTTTTTGGCCTGCCAAAATTGTCAATAAGTTGGAGATGACACTAAAAGAATTGTTGGAGTACTAAAATTGTAAAATATTTAGCGCAACGATATGCGATGCGTGTGGCGTAAAAACACAGTGATAAATATATGAACTGTAGCTAAATATTTTTTGGCCAGCTAAATATTTTTTGGTCAGCAAAATGGTTTATAAAAATGTTGTAAGACACTCCAAAAATACTACAGTACCACAAAAAAAGGCCAGAATTTTCTGCGCACTCAGGTGTGAGGTCTAGGACGGACAAAGCCGTTTTAAATTGCTGGATTTTCACACTGTTGTATTAAAATGATCTGGCTGTAGTCTGCAGTGTGAACAAGCAAATAAATGTAGAAAAAAGGGGGCTCTGGATTGCCTGCCAGGCTATTGGATTGCCCACCTGGGCAGTAGGGATACTCGGTACCGGGCCTCTTCTTAAAGGGGCAGTGTCAAGGCAGCAGTGACCCGGTTCTTGGCCCTGGGCGTCAAATAAAAGGGGATATTTACAGGGGAAAAATAAAGAGCTTGTAAAATGTTCGTGACGCCACCTGTGGTTTCCGGTCAGAGGTGACCAGCGCTGCAGGGCAGAGCCACTGGGACTGATGGTGATGCAGCAGAGTTGGTATAGCTCTCCACAGGCAGAGCTTTGTCCCAGGGCAGCAGTTGTAGTAAATATGTTGTGTTTGATGATGATAGATGTAGCAGTGCTGAGTAGGTGTTGCAGAAAGAATTCAGAGGACAAAGCTGAGTGCAGTTCCAAAGCTTTACTCACAGTTCTGATGCGCATATGCCCGCTTGATGCTGCGTCCTCCAGGTGAGAGGTCCAGCAAACTTCCCAGCGGATGAAGAACACCTTTCCAGTACTCTCTTCAGTATGTGCCTTTCCTGACCGTCTCACTATGCTGGCTTTTCTACTTCTCTTCCTTCCCAACACCTCACAGTAAGTGTCCAGGCCAGCAGCCGAGGACCTTGTCGGGTAATGTCCTCGCTGCGTTCCCTTGCTCCCTCCGGAGAAGATAACTGTGGCTCATGGCTGAGGTACCCAAAGGTGCCTCTGCCTTCGGCTTGCTAGTTGAGTCTGATGAGATCTTCACTAGGCTCGGGGGCCGATACCCCTCTGCGACCTGATCCCTCCACTCGACGTCTGCCGGCATGGAACGAGCACCACGGGCAGTATGGTCGCTACGCTGTGCCTCTAGGATCCCTTCCCTCTTCAGGGAGCTTCCTTCTGTTCCTTTCCTTCCAGCAGCTCCTCCTGATCAGGAGCTGCTCCACACGTCTGTTCACCTCTTCCCCTACGGAAGACTCTCTACACACATCCTTCCCCTTCCTCCCCTCAGGGAAGACTCTTTACTAAACTCTCTCTTCTCCTGCTCTAAACCCTCTAGTTCCACCCACCTCCCAACACCCTTTACCACCCGGCAGGGTTGAGATCCTCCTCCGTTGGGGTCCATCCAGGGTGCCCTGCTGCTCTAGGGTGTGTGTTGGGTGCAGGTGTTAGTCCTGTTAGGTGTCTCCATCTTACCTGGGAAGTGGGATACCTCACCTCTGGGTGAGGTGCAGTACCTCTGTGGTGACTAAACCCTCAGTGGCGCCACATTATGAAATGCCGCAGCCATCTTAGTTGTGGTCGTGGAGTGATTGGCTGGCCAAACAGCATCATCAGGGGTATAAGAGACCGGATGCCGCCCTGCTTGACGCATTCAGCTCTGTTGTGAGAGAGTGTAGGGAGAGTGGCTGCCTTGATAGGGTCAGAATTGGAGATTTCTTAGTGTGGGGTCTACCATTCTAAATACTGACATCCAGCTAAACCAACAGTCCTTCTAAGGACTAATTCCGGAGTTTTTAGGTTCCAGTATTAGACAGGCAGGGTAGTGTACGTCGCTGTATACACATCAGTGCAAGGCCTGCAGGCATTGTATGTGTGTATATAGAGCATTGCATACATCAAGAGGGACCATGCATATCAGGATTGGGGGGTGAGGGGACCATGCATACCAGGATTGGGGGTGAGAGGACCATGCATATCAGGATTGGGGGGTGAGGGGACCATGCATATCAGGATTGGGGGGTGAGGGGACCATGCATACCAGGATAAGGGGTGAGGGGACCATGCATGCCAGGATTGGGGGGTGAGGGGACCATGCATATCAGGATTGGGGGATGAGAGGACCATGCATACCAGGATTGGGGGTGACGGAACCATGCATACGAGGATGAGGAATGGGGTGCCATGCATACCAGGATTGGGGGGGTGAGGGGACCATACATACCAGAATAGGGATGAGGAGGCCATGCATACCATTATAGGGATGAGGGGGCGCCATGCATACCAGGATAGGAGGGGGGCAGCACATACCAGGATGGGAGACCATATACCAATAAAAATGCTCACCACCCGGGCATAGAACGGGTTCAATAGCTAGAAGGCTATAACAGTTTAGGAGACCCACTGCTTAATAATGGCACTTTAAGCAGCTTAATGCTGCCTGATGCCCCTGTAAAAATAGGCTCTGTGACTTTAAGAGTCCCTCCTTCATAAATGAAACAAGATGGGTCTGCTTATGTGTCACACACCACATGACCAGCTAGGGTTGGGAAATGTTACAGTGACATTTCCCAGTGAATGCATTTGTTTTGGTTGAAAGCAATGTTAAAGTTGAAAAAAGCTTCAAAAACGCTGCTTCTGAGCATAGCCCAAGTGGGGGAGGAACATTTTGGTACGGGGTTATTTATTTTGCATTATATACAAGTCATTAACCTGGAAAGGATGTACCCTAACATATTTCCCAGCAAAATCCGTTTTGGTATGTTTTTTGGTGCATCGGTAAAAATGGCATGAAACTCTGAAAACATTGTTTAAAGCTGTGAACTAGGAGTCAGGAATACTTCCAGGGGCGATCCCCATGATGTCCCCGTGTCATTTGAGCAGTGTTTCCATCATTTTTTGAAGTTTTTAGACCTTAAAAGGACCCCCGGGGGAGATTGCGGTAAAAATGTTCTGGTCTCCCATAGACTTACATTGGGTTCGTTGATCTGTCCGAGTACCCGAGTATTACAATTTGCTTGACCCGAACAACGAGAATTTTAGTGCTCGCCCTTCACTATTAAAAATAATTTTATCGTGGATCTTTTCTCAGAACTGGACCCCTTTTTTGAATTAAAGGTTACAGTTCATTTTTGTGTGTTATACTGTACAGAAATGTGTCTGTTTTTCTTCACCGTAAATCTCCCATTTAAGAAGGGCCCACAATTACTCATAATGGTTTAGGTCCGGTGAGGAAGGGGTTGTATCATTATTCTTTCATCTTTACTGGGAGCCGAGCAGTGGAGACATTGATGCTGCAATGGAGCATTGTCCTGCAGAACAATCATAATTTTCTTGAAATATACAGATCTTTTCCTGTAACACTGTATGAAGGAAGAGTCTCCTAAACACTGGTAATAGGTTTGGGACTTGATTTTAAGTTCATCTGCCACCTGAAAAGGTCCATCAAGCTCATCATTAATAATCCCAACCCATAGCTATTCCCCACCTTCACCTTGCTGGTGTCAATATAGATATTTGTACCAATTACTTCTTCAACCATCGCCAACTGGTCCATCAAGAGTCGCTCTAATCTCATCAGTCCATAAAACCTTTAAAAAATCTGTCTTCAGATATTTATTGGTTCAGTCTTGATGTTTCACCTTCTGTGTCTTGCTCGGTGAGGTTCAGCCTTTCTTACCTCGGCCATGTCTCTGAGCACTGAACACCTTGTACTTCTGTGTCTTGCTCAGTGGTCAGGTTCAGCCTTCCTTACCTCGGCCATGTTTCTGAGCACTGAGCACCTTGTACTTCAGAGTCACAGACTTCATCATGTCGCTCTAACCTCCTTATCTCTGCCCAGGGCTCGTCTAGTGTGCCCCCCTGCTATTCTGTATCAAGTCTTTCTGTATCATCTGGCTGCCCTCACCGATAAGTTAAGCTTTGGGTGGGCCCGTCTGAGTGAGGGGCTTGGGGCGACTTCAACCTCTGCTTCTCCAGAAGTTATGCTACTGGGAGAGCAGTAAATGAGGATACTTGTAAAGTTTGAGTAGATTAAATTCTCTCATCTTTTTTTAGAACTTAAATATTTTACTGTATGCAGAAATCCTTATGAGATATTCAGCCCCTTCCACAATTACATTAGGTCACCGGGATATTAGTAAAAGTACCAAACAGCAGTTCTGTCAGAAGAATCATTCTAGAAGCAGCATTGATGTTCAATATATTTATTTTTGCATAAAAGTTGTTCCTAATATGCAAAGATGAAATAAGAAAGTCTGTAGATACAGTAACTTTCTATAGAGAGGAGCAGATGTTGATGATTCCGCTCCTTGGGCCATTGGTTGTACTTGTGCTGTTTTTGCACATCCAGGTCTAGATCACACGCGATGGAGAGGAGAAGAGCAGGAATGTGTAACGTGTGATCTGTGTAGATGGAGTTTTCTTGGATTCTTACAGCACCACGATCAACCATATGGCCTTCTGTCTGGCCATGGACAGGTAGATGAAGGAGCAGCCGCTTCTTCATTCTGTCCATGACCCGGTAGTGTCTGTATATGGCCGGGGTCACAATTGCCGCTGTCAATCAAGACTGGAGTTTGTTTCTATGCAGCTGAGCGCTAAGGTCCAAGTGCCGGTGGCAGTGCCGGGTATTGAGACGCGAGACTCGTGCGAGTTTCTTGCAAGGGTGACCCCGGCCTATGGCCAAGTATGAGAAGGAGCAGCCGCTGCCTTCTTTTTGGCCATATCCGGTGGAGAAGGAGCAGCCGCTGCCTTCTCTGTCCATATCCAGTAGTCTTGTCCTTACCACAGTGTAAATGAGTCAACCAAATGGCAAGTTTGGCTGAAAGAAGTCCTTCAATTTCAGCCTTTGTTTACTTGCCATTTCGATCCAGAGGAAGGCGAAAAATAACCCCGAGGACTTGTTGTTGGAATATCCTCAGGGGAAAAAAATTCCTTCCTGACCCCAAATATGGCGATCGGAATACATCCCTGGATGTTTGGTGCTCGAATCTACGTGGCTGTTAATGTGGTGGAAGCTCTGTAGTATTTGTCACAGTCCGGTAAATTAGAAAGTCCAGGTAATTGTCTCATCCGATTAATTAAAGCTTCATTCCTCGATGTTGCTGGAATGGGGCTGATTTATATCAACCTATTACTCCTGTAAGAAAAGAAATATATTCAAAATAAAGAAATGGAAGCCACTCGACACCATCATAAACTCTGGGCGGAGATCACAATATCGCAGGTTGCACATTTCAAAAAGGGTCCGTGGACCACAGGGGAGCCCAGTTTAATAGACACCAAACTGGGGAAACAATTGCAGGCCAAAAATGAAGAAAAGCGTCACTCGCCGTATAAAAATACTCCTTTATTAATGTCCTGTAGACTATATCGGCTGAACTCTGTGAACAGTGGCACCTGATACTTCTCTCTCTACTGATGATATGTCTTAAAGGATGTTATTAAGAAAGTGATTTTTAAAGGTGAGCGCTGCTTTTCTCCTTTTTAAGAAGAGAAATGTACATTTCTTAGAACTGGCGCCTCACATATATACTGTATACTGGGGGATATAATGATGAGGTGTATGGTGGGTATGTGTGCTACTGGGCAGAGGTAACACTATGGATGTCCGTATGTGCTATACTTACATTTTCGTAATGGAACGGTGGTTCAGCTCTGCCGGACTCCACGTCACTCCAGTTTTTGGAATGGAAGAATGGGCGTTCTCTAATGAACAATGTTATGGCATACCGAGCAGATGGAGTTTTGCAGAGAAGCTGGAAGATGAGAGAGACCATTGATCGTTATATTATGTATTATTACTGATATGTTATTACACAATGTCTATGGACTGTCAGCATCATGTCCTCTATCCTTCCTTATAATCTACCATCATTCTTCCTCACCTAATCCTACTTACCCCTTCTAGGATGTCAAGCTCATCGATGGAGATGCAGGGTGGGAAATATAGGACGTTGTCCAAAGACTCATGGTAGTCGTCCATATCGCCACTGTTATAGAATGGAGACGTCCCCACAATCATCATGTACAGGATGACACCAAATGAAAAGGAATCTGCCAGATGATTGTAGCCTTCTCTATCCAGTACCTGTAGGAACATAAGATAGGAGATGAGCTGAATATTTCGGGGAGGGGATTTACACACAGAGCCTATGAGGACCGGTCTGTGATGAGATATGAGCTGGTTACTCAGATTAGTACTCAATCCTACTATCGACATCAATCACTCAGGGATGTTCCTTACCTCAGGCGCGATGTAACCCTTCGTGCCAACAAGTTCTTCCAAGAGGTCATCCTTGCCCACATTCACGGCTGAAGTGCCAAAGTCACAGATTTTTATGTGTCCAGTGCCATCAATGAGGACGTTATGAGGCTTCAGGTCACTGCAGAGAAAAGGAGCAGACACTGATGGTGAGGATAATTCATGAAAAGAACTTTCTACAATAGATATGTAAGGTGACAACATAGATTTATGAAGATGAACCGATTACCGATCACGCCGTGTTCATGGAGGAACTGCATTCCGCAAACCATTTCTGCTGCAAAGCGTCTGTGGAGAAGAAAGTAGAGGATGGATCAGTGGTTACACACACTTTCGGACCATAATGAACGGGCAGCAGATTATTATGATTCAGCCTAAGATATTTACCTTGTGGTCTCTATATCGAACTTCATCGATTCTAACATTTGGCTAAACAGATCTCCTCCGGCCATTGCCTCCATGGCTATTATATAATCTTGTGATGTTTCTACAAAGCCCCTCAGAGATGTTATGAAGCGGCAGTCGGCGCCAATACTTAGGACCTTTAACTCTGTAGAGAATGTTTCTTCATCACAACAACTCTTTTCCATGATCTTAAGGGCTAGTAATTCTTTGCTGACCGGATCTGATGCCAAGACGACCTGGAGAAAAATCACAGAAGATCAGAGCAAACTCTCATCTATTCTAGGGATCTGTGTAATGGATCACTGGTGTAACCCAATTATCATTACATATGAAGATCCTGTAATGAATATTTATACCATCCTGAGTATCTGGTGAAGAATACATTGGGGAGCACGGAGTAGTATAAATTCTTACCTTTCCATAGCTTCCTCTTCCAATATCGGTGAGTAAATTAAGGCTGTAAAGGTCAATAGGATTTTCTATTTTAACCAGTTTTCTCTCAGGTAAAATAGGGGATCTGGCATCACCAAGGTCTTCTTCTTTCACATCTGCTATGCCAGAGGGCATCATAACGTTTGCACCTGCTGAGATAATATAAGATTTGTTAATCTCTTTGAGAACAAATAATGAAAATACACTTTCCATTAAAGGGAATCTGTCACCCCTTTTTATGTAAACTGCCGCTGTCCAATCCGCTGGGCGGGGCTTATTCACCTGCTCCCCCCCATCCCTGTCTGGCTCTACACAAGAAGAAATGCGTAGAGCAAGACAGGGAGGGGGGAGCAGTTGAATAAGCCCCGCCCAGCGGACAGGACAGCAGCAGTTTACATACATCTGAACCGATATAAAAAAGGTATCTATGCATGAAAGCTGCGGGGTTAGGGGGAAGCAAAAGTACTAAGAGAATCCTTATGTGACACACAATTGAATGATATCATTGTATGATATCTCAAAAAAGGGGTGACAGATTCCCTTTAAATGAGGGCTCAGGCGCTGAGCATGCATTTTACCAGGCTAACACCAGCTGTATTACATAGCTGCCACCTGCCTATAACTGCAGTGACTGGAGAACACTCCGATTGCTTCAGTTTTACTATTTAATTGCCAAGAGTGGTACTTAAATTAAGTAAATGCCGATTTGTGCGCACCAGCACCCATTAGTCCCCTCAGGACACAATTGCAAGGGGTTTATCAGTTGTAATGTCTATATGGGCCCTATCTTTTATTTTCATCCAAATGTTAAGACCAGCCTGGCTTAATTTCATATGAAAACGTAACTAAAGCTATATACAGCGATACAGTCCCTTTACAAGAGATCAGAAAATCTCAGGGTCAAATCTTCTAAAGAGACTAAAAAATGAAATAAATAAAAAAAAGGTGTGTTTTTTTTGTTTTTTTTTTAAATTCAAAAATTTAATTTGAATTACTTATCCTTCCCAGTTAATAATAATAAAAAAAATGAGCATAACTAGGATCACTCCATTAGTATAAGTCCACTATACAAAAATATAAAAATAATTATCCCAAACAGTAAATACTGAAATGAGAAAAAAAATGGAACTGCCAAAATTGCATTTTTTTCAAAATCAGAATGTTACAATGTCTGAGAATATGGCGACACAAACCAATTGTCATTTTTTTTCTTACTAAATTTCTAATTTTCTTCCACCATTTTAGTAAAAAGAAAACTTATGCATATTGGACATTACCAGAATTGTATCTGACATGGGAAATTTTTTTTGTTGTGAGGTCATTTTTATCACACACAAGTAACACAATAAGGAACAAACATGTCGGAATCCCTTTTTTCTACACAATTTTACCAAACTAATTTTTTTTTCCTTTTTTTAAAAAAAAAGCAATAAAAAATTGAATGACAAAGTAAATGCGGTCGTTTGAAGCTACAGCTCGGCCCACTGAAAAAAAAGCAAGCTCACATACGGCTGTATTAGAGGACAAATGAAGAAATAAAATTATGGCTTTTTCGAAAAAGGGAGGAAAAAAAACGAAAAACTACCCGGTCAAGAAGGGGTTAATAAATATAGCTCCAGATATCACATATTACAATTTTAAACAGAGCTCTATACATCAGCAGGAAGTGTCGAATATTTGGCGTTTCATTTATCAAAACTGTCTAATTGCAAAAATGTCCCTGTTGCCCGTAGCAACGATTCACAGCACAGATTCCGGTTCTTAACATTCTATGGAACACTGATAGAGAAGGCGTGTCACAGAAATGCCACACTGTTCAGTATGTGGCCTGTAGTCTTTTAATTTTTTACCCCAAAATAGTGTATAGACCTAGGGTAGCAGACAGCAAAAAAGAGGAATGTAGGCCTGAAAAGTAGAGCACAGATAGACCAGGCGTCTGATGGAGATAACAGACTGTTAATTATGTGGCCTGGAGTTTTTTTTACCTTAAAAAACTGTATAAACAGTTTAATATAGGCCGGAAATGCCACAACTTGTAGAACACAGATAGATCTGGTATCTGACGGCGATAGAACACTGTTAAATATGTGGCCTGGATTTTTTTTGGCCTGCCAAAATTGTCAATAATTTGGCGATGACACTAAAAAGAATTGTTGGAGTACTAAAATTGTAAAATATTTAGCGCAATGATATGCGATGCGTGTGGCGTTCAAAACACAGTGATAAATAAGACACTCCAAAAATACTACAGTACCACAAAAAAAGGCCAGAATTTTCTGCGCACTCAGGTGTGAGGCCTAGGACGGAAAAAGCCGTTTAAATTGCTGGATTTTCACACTGTTGTATTAAAATGATCTGGCTGTAGTCTGCATTGTGAACAAGCAAATAAATGTAGAAAAAAAGGGGGCTCTGGATTGTCTGCCAGGCTATTGGATTGCCCACCTGGGCAGTAGAGATATTCGGTACCGGGCCTCTTCTTAAAGGGGCAGTGTCAAGGCAGCAGTGACCCGGTTCTTGGCCCTGGGCGTCAAATAAAAGGGGATATTTACAGGGGAAAAATATAGAGTTTGTAAAATGTTCGTGACACCACCTGTGGTTTCCGGTCAGAGGTGACCAGCGCTGCAGGGCAGAGCCTCTGGGACTGATGGTGATGCAGCAGAGTTGGTATAGCCCTCCACAGGCAGAGCTTTGTCCCAGGGCAGCAGTTGTAGTAAAGATGTTGTGTTTGATGATGATAGATGTAGAAGTGCTGAGTAGGTGTTGCAGAAAGAATTCAGAGGACAAAGCTGAGTGCAGTTCCAAAGTTTTACTCACAGTTCTGATGCGCATATGCCCGCTTGATGCTGCTTCCTCCAGGTGAGAGGTTCAGCAAACTTCCCAGCGGATGGAGAAAACCTTTCCAGTACTCCCTTCAGTATGTGCCTTTCTTGACCGTCTCACTGTGCTGGCTTTTCTACTACTCTTCCTTCCCAACACTTCACAGTAAGTGTCCAGGCCTGAAGCCGTGGACCTTGTCGGGTAATGTCCTCGCTGCGTTCCTTTGCTCCCTCCGGAGAAGATAACTGTGGCTCATGGCTGAGTTACCCAAAGGTGCCTCTTCCTTCGGCTTGCTAGTTGAGTCTGCTGAGATCGCCACTAGGCTCGGGGGCCAATACCCCTCTGTGACCTGATCCCTCCACTCGACGTCTGCCGGCATGAAACGAGCACCACGGGCAGTATGGTCACTGCGCTGTGCCTCTAGGGATCCCTTCCTTCCAGCAGCTCCTCCTGACCAGGAGTTGCTCCACACGTCTGTTCACCTCTTCCCCTACGGGAAGACTCTCTAAACACGTCCTTCCCCTTCCTCCCCTCAGGGAAAACTCTTTACTAAACTCTCTTCTCCTGCTCTAAACCCTCTAGTTCCACCCACCTCCCAACACCCTTTACCACCCGGCAGGGTTGAGATCCTCCTCCGTTGAGGTCCATCCAGGGTGCCCTGCTGCTCTAGGGTGTGTGTTGGGTGCAGGTGTTAGTCCTGTTAGGTGTCTCCATCTTACCTGGGAAGTGGGATACCATACCTCTGGGTGAGGTGCAGTACCTCTGTGGTGACTGAACCCTCAGTGGCGCCACATTATGAAGCGCCGCAGCCATCGTAGTTGTGATCGTGGAGTGATTGGCTGGCTGAACAGCATCATCAGGGGTATAAGAGACCGGATGCCGCCCTGCTCGACACATTCAGCTCTGTTGTGAGAGAGTGTAGGTAGAACAGCTGCCTTGATAGGGTCAGAATTGGAGATTTCTTATTTAGTGTGGGGTCTACCATTCTAAATACTGACATCCAGCTTAACCAACAGTCCTTCTCAGGACTAATTCCGGAGTTTATAGGTTCCAGTATTAGACAGGCAGGGTAGTGTACGTCACTGTATACACATCAGTGCAAGGCCTGAATGCATTGTATGTGTGTATATAGAGCATTGCATACATCAAGAGGGTCCATTCCCTTCCTGTGTTCTGGTGCTGCTGCTGCTGCTACCTGTGGGATATATTAGCCGTATATAGCTAGCTCAGCTCCAGGTGTAATTGGAATACAGGCCACACATTTTTTGGTGAAGTATCTCCGTGCCAGCTCATATCTGTAAAAACAATATCTGGATCAGAGATCAAAGAGATATATATATATATATATATACACACACACACACACACACACACACACACACACACACACACACACGGTAATAATCGATATTTCAATTGATTATTGTTACAGTGGTAGAATACACATAAAAATTCATACACATAATTAAAAAATAATACCAAGACACTGCTACCTAGAGGTGTCAGCACAACTATCATATATTGTTTATATATATAAAAAATGATATTTCATGCAGAAATGGCCCTAAAAAATCCTTTATCAGTAGTCAGGAAAAACCTGAACAATATAAATCCATAAGTCATTAATTAAATCTCAAAAACATAAGGATCAGTGACAATAAAAGAGTAAAAGTGCTTAAAAATATTAAAAAATATATTATTTGTGCAAAAAATAAATAATAACTATATATATATATATATATGTATATATATATATATATTTATATTGTGATGCAGTGACCCCTGTGACAGCTAGAGGGCGCTGTATGGGCTGCCCGGGACATGCATGCAGGTATTCCCTTTGTTATGATGGGAAAATGGTGAGCGGCAGGATTATAAATGGCCGATATGTATCACAGGGGTGGGTGCCTGTGACGTAAGTTGGAATATGTATTAATCAGCAGAGATAATACTGCTGAGGGTTTGTTGCTGTGTATTGGGAAAGCTTTTAGGTGACTTGGTGAGATGGGTGGGACCAGTCACCTACAAACCCACCAAGGGGCATGTGTCTGAATGCCCAATGTAAAGCCTGTATGTGTGTGGCTGTGTGTGGAATAGGACCTGTAGTGAGGTCATGACCATGTGATCCATACCTCACCTGTGGGTGTGGTTATGTACCATATAATGTGCCTGGGTCTGGTCACATGGGGAGAGAGTTAATTTTTAGTGTTCAGGTTGAACATTCTATTGACTTTGAAATCTTTTCCTCCATTGATTTACAAGTGAACACTAAACTCAGTAAGTAAATATCACTCTATGTAAATGTTTTTAGTCTAAATTAATCTTTTTGATATATACTATTTATATACAGTGGGGAAAATAAATATTTGATACACTACCGATTTTGCAAGTTTTCCCTCCTACACTTCACCTGTGAGAGACAGAATCTAAAAATAAAATCCAAAAAAATCACATTGTATGATTTTTACATAATTAATTTACATTTTGAAAAAAGTATTTCATCACCTACTAACAAGCAAGAGTTCTGGTTCTCACAGACCTGTTAGTTTTTCTTTAGGAAGCCTCCTACTCTGCACTCATTACTTGTATTAATTGCACCTGTTTGTACTCGTTACCTGTACAAAAGACACCTGTCCACACACTCAATCACACTCCAACCACTCCACCATGGCCAAGACCAAAGAGCTGTCTCAGGACACCAGGGACAAAATTGTAGACCTGCACAAGGCTGTGATGGACTACAAGACAATAGGCAAGCGGCTTGGTGGAGAAGGCAACAACTGTTGGAGCAATTATTAGAAAATGGAAGAAACACAAGATCACTGTCAATCTTCCTCAGTCTGGGGCTCCATTCAAGATCTCGCAACGTGGGAATAAGGATGATTCTGAGAAAGGAAACAAATCAGTTCAGAACTACACGGGAGGACCTGACCAATGACCTGAAGAGAGCTGAGTCT
Organism: Dendrobates tinctorius; assembly: GCF_039654945.1. Classification (NCBI taxonomy): domain Eukaryota; kingdom Metazoa; phylum Chordata; class Amphibia; order Anura; family Dendrobatidae; genus Dendrobates; species Dendrobates tinctorius. Next base: position 8,884,379 of record NW_027361678.1, on the reverse strand, counting down.
ACAGTTTCAAACATTACCATTAGTAACACACTACGCCGTCATGGATTATAATCCTGCAGGACACTCAAAGTCCACCTGCTCACTCAGCACATGTCCAGGCCCATTTGAAGTTCGACAGCGATCATCTGTATGCAGTGTCGGACTGGGGTGCCAAGGGCCCACCAGTAAATTTGACTTTGGGGGCCCCCTTGTTACTTGCACACAAATATTACACTACCCTTGCTCACAAATTTACCTATAGCAGTATATAATAATAAACTGGGTAGTTTGGTTAATGAATGATGAGATGCTGCTTTTTTCAGTATAGAGTGAATTATGCCAAGTTCTACCCACACAATGGGATTGAGGGCCCAGATCTGCACAGGGGCCCCCCGGGGAATTCCCCTGTTACCCTATGGGCCAGTCCGAGCCTGGCGCCGGAGATCGTGGTACGCATAGACACTGAATGCATACCACGATCTCCGGCGCCATACTTACATACTTACCTGACCGGGAGGAGTGATGCCGTAGTGCTTCTCTTCTCGCTGGAGACCGGGCAGGAGTTCGGCGTCGCAATCGCGCATGCGCATAGCGCTCTTCGGCGCCATTTTACTGAAGACACATTCAGGGCCGCCATCAGGGCATGACAGCCCTTACTGCTGTATGGGGCCCGATGAACATCAGTACAGAAGGGGGCCCGCAGATCAGGGGCCCCACTCCTGTGCTGCCAGTCATCGGGCCCCAAGTGCTGTGCGTCATAGGGGCCCCGGGCAGGCCCCAAGTGTGCGCTGCGATCGGGCCTGCAGCGCACACATCAGCAGAGCCGCCACAGCGCCCGACATCCGAAAGATAGAGAAGAGCTGAAGGACTTGTGGTGACGTCATCATTATCACAGGCCTTCAGCATTGATCAGATCCGCCCCCTGATCACATGATGATGTCACCACAGGTCCTTTCAGCTCACACAGCAGCAGCTCCATCTTCAGCGCAGGAGCGAGGTCAGGTAAGAAGAAAGTTTTTATTTTTGAAAGGGGCAATATGTATCCCTGGCAGAATGGAGACACGGGGGCAGGATTGGAGACACAGGGGCAAATATGGAGACGGGGCAAGATTGGAGACACAGGGGCAAATATGGAGACAGGGGGCAGGATTGGAGACACAGGGGTAAATATGGAGACGGGGCAGGATTGAAGACACGGGCAAATATGGAGACAGGGGCAGGATTGGAGTCACACAGGGGCAAATATGGAGACAGAGGGCAGGATTGGAGACAGGAGCAAATATGGAGACTGGGCAGGATTGGAGACACGGGTAAATATGGAGACGGGGCAGGATTGGAGACACACAGGGGCAAATATGGAGACAGGGGGCAGGATTGTAGTCACACAGGGGCAAATATGGAGACAGGGGGCAGGATTGGAGACACAGGGGTAAATATGGAGACGGGGCAGGATTGGAGACACGGGCAAATATGGAGACGGGGCAGGATTGGATTCACACAGGAGCAAATATGGAGACAGGGGGCAGGATTGGAGACACATGGGCAAAAATGGAGACAGGGGGCAGGATTGGAGACACACGGGCAAATGTGGAGACGGGGCAGGATTGGAGACACAGGTGCAAATATGGAGACAGGGGGCAGGATTGGAGACACAGGTGCAAATATGGAGACGGGGCAGGATTGGAGACATACAGGGGCAAATATGGAGACAGCGGGCAGGCTTGTAGTAACACAGGGGCAAATATGGAGACAGGGGGCAGGATTGGAGACACGGGCAAATATGGAGACAGGGGGCAGGATTGGAGTCACACGGGCAAATATGGAGACAGGGGGCAGGATTGGAGACACAGGGGCAAATATGGAGACAGGGGGCAGGATTGGAGTCACACAGGGGCAAATATGGAGACAGGGGGCAGGATTGGAGACATACAGGGGCAAATATGGAGACAGCGGGCAGGATTGTAGTCACACAGGGGCAAATATGGAGACGGGGCAGGATTGGAGACACGGGCAAATATGGATACAGGGGGCAGGATTGGAGTCACACAGGGGCAAATATGGAGACAGCGGGCAGGATTGTAGTCACACAGGTACAAATATGGAGACCGGGGGCAGGATTGGAGACACAGGGGCAAATATGGAGACGGGGCAGGATTGGAGTCACACAGGGACAAATATGGAGACGGGGCAGGATTGGAGACACACAGGGGCAAATATGGAGACAGCGGGCAGGATTGTAGTCACACAGGGGCAAATGTGGAGACAGGGGGCAGGATTGGAGTCACACAGGGGCAAATATGGAGACAGGGGGCAGGATTGGAGACACGGGCAAATATTGAGACGGGGCAGGATTGGAGTCACACAGGGGCAAATATGGAGACAGGTGGCAGGATTGGAGACACGGGCAAATATGAAGACAGGGGGCAGGATTGTAGTCACACAGGGGCAAATGTGGAGACAGGGGGCAGGATTGGAGTCACACGGGCAAATGTGGAGACGGGGCAGGATTGAAGTCACACAGGGGCAAATGTGGAGACAGGGGGCAGGATTGGAGACACAGGGGCAAATATGGAGACAGCGGGCAGGATTGTAGTCACACGGGCAAATGTGGAGACAGGGGGCAGGATTGGAGTCACACGGGCAAATGTGGAGACAGGGCAGGATTGAAGTCACAGGGGCAAATGTGGAGACAGGGGGCAGGATTGGAGTCACACAGGGGCAAATATGGAGACAGGGGGCAGGATTGGAGTCACACAGGGGCAAATGTGGAGACAGGGGGCAGGATTGAAGTCACACAGGGGCAAATGTGGAGACAGGGGGCAGGATTGGAGTCACACAGGGGCAAATATGGAGACAGGGGGCAGGATTGGAGTCACAGGGGCAAATGTGGAGACAGGGCGCAGGATTGGAGACACACAGGGGCAAATAGGGAGACAGGGGGCAGGATTAGAGACACACAGGGCCAAATATGTAGACACGGGGCAAAATGCAAGACATGGGGGTAGAATGCAAGACATGGAGGCAGAATGCAGACATGGGGGCAAAATGCAAGACATGGGGGCAGAATGCAAGACATGGGGACAGAATGCAAGACATGGGGGCAGAATGCAGACATGGGGGCAGAATGCAGACATGAGGACAGAATGCAAGACATGAGGACAGAATGCAAGACATGGGGACAGAATGCAAGACATGGGGACAGAATGCAAGACATGGCAGAATGCAGACATGGGTGCAGAATGCACACATGATGGGGGCAGAATGCAGACATGGGGGCAGAATGCAAGACATGGGGGCAGGCAGAATATGACAGTGAGACACAGGAGGGGGCAGAATGCCCATGGGGGTAGAATGTGAGACACGGGGTCAGAATGGACATGGGGGCATAATGTGACAGTAAGACACAAGAGGGGGCACAATGTGACAGTGAGACACAGGAGGGTGCAGAATGTGACAGTGAAACACAGGAGGGGACAGAATGTGAGGCACGGGGGCAGAATGTGACAGAGACACAGGAGGGGGCAGAATGTGACAGTGAGACACAGGAGGGGGCAGAATGTGAGACACAGGGTACAGGATGGGAGACACATGGTGCAGGATCATGGGGCAGGATGGATACGATGTAGACAGATGGGGCAGGATCTGGAGATCATGTGGGGGCAGAATGGATACTCATGAGGGCAGGATGAGAGAAAATATGGCTGGAGCCAGGATGGGGGATATTATTACCATAGGGGCTAATTAAGGGATATTATTACTGCAGTGATGTATTTATTTTATTTTTTTGAGGATACTGTTTTAAACGGGGGGAGGTTCTGTTACTGTGCAGAGCGACACTATGTCGCCTTTTTTTCTTCATCTGGTGTAGTGTAGAAGTTAGGAAAAAAATTAAGTAATGTGTTCTGCAAGTGGAGCTCTAGATAACTGTGTTATTTCCTCCAGAGACAAGCCCTGGCTGGAAGACGTGATGGCGATCTGTGCTGGATGAAAGATGAAAAGCAAAGATGAAGGACTTCACCTAGAGACATCACTGGTGAGTTTGTGTTACCTGTACAATGACACTATACACTATATACAGAGTGCCTTTGTACAATGTCACCAGTGATCACTATTACCTGTACACTGACACTATATACAGAGGTCCTGTGCATAATGTCACCAGTGATCACTGTATTACCTGTACACTGACACTATATACAGAGGTCCTGTGCATAATGTCACCAGTGATCACTGTATTACCTGTACACTGACACTATATACAGAGTTCCTGTGTATAATGTCACTGGTGATCACTGTATTACCTGTACACACACTACATACTAAGTACAGATCTACTGTGTATAATGGCACTTATGGTGACAGTAATGTTTTTTTATTAATGATCAGTATTGTAGTATTCAGTCACCATGTGCTGGTAATATGTGGTCTGGTCATGGTGCGGTGGTATTTGTCCCTTGTATGTGCTATTATTCTGTCACTGGTGGTAATATGTGGCCTGGACATGGTATGGCTGTATTTGTTCCCTGTATGTGGTATTATTGGTCACCATGTGGTGGTAATATGGTGTCTGGGCATGGTGTGGTGGTATTTGTCCCTTGTATGTGCTATTATTCTATCACTGGTGGTAATGTGTGGTGTGGTCATGGTGTGGCTGTATTTGTTCCCTGTATGTGGTATTATTGGTCACCATGTGGTGGTAATATGGTGTCTGGGCATGGTGTGGTGGTATTTGTCCCTTTGGATGTGATATTATTGGTCATTTTAAAAATTAAAAAATAAATAAAAAAATATACCTAAATTGTATTGGATATTTTAGCAACTGTTTAATAGGTTAGAGTAGAATAGGGCTCAGCCAAAAGAGTCTACCTAGTGGTGGCAGATTTAAAAAATCTTTTGGTCATAACAAGAGCTGCTGGCTGTGTGTGTGATCTGGAGATGGGAACTGTTAATGTGTGATTGGTGAGAAGTGGAATTTTTCTAAGAGAGAGCGGTGGGGCTGTGGACAGTTTGAAGGGTGGAGGGCGGGGCTGGGGTGGAGCCTGGGTGGAGTCTCAAGGGGGCCCAAAAAATTCTGCCAGTATGGGGCCCCAAAATTCCTAGTGGCAGCCCTGCACCTGCCTGCTTAGGACACGTAAGCTTGGCTTACTTCAGCTAATTTAGTTGGTGTGCAGTGGCAGTATTTGTCTATTCTGGACTTCATAAGAGACTCACAGCCCTATACTGTTTTCGGGACTCTTATTATTCAGAGCCTTTCAGCTCTGTTGTGAACTGTGTCTTTTGAATGGGGTTCCCTGGTGTGTATCTCGCCCAAGAGACTTTGCCTGCAGCAGTGCTGCATATGAACTACTTCGCTATCTCCCGGTTTGCTGTTCTTTCTTGAACTGTTGCTCACTTGCTGCACCCGCATTTATTTGTGTGAATACAGACTTGTTACCGTACTTCACTTTACTCATTGTCTCAAGTCAAGAGGTTCTTGAGTGTTACACTATAGTTGTTACATTATCTCTTCTTCTGCAAACTAAACTCCCACAGTTTCCATGCTCACTTTTCAGCAGGTCCATGGAGAAACACTTTTCTATTATTGATATTAATGCCAAAGGTGATAGAAATGGTGGTACAACAATGATCACTTTCAATATGAAACGAATACAAGACTTTTTAGTATCTCCATGTTGATATTAATAAGAACATATTGCCATAGGAATGCTACTATACAGTGCTGATGGTGTGACTAATGTAACAAGGGAGCACGGGGTGGCAGTCATGGGCGAGTTCACTAGGTCACAGTCAGTGAGCACCTAGGCCCCTTGCACATGAAAAGACAGTTCTAGTCCCAATCCTAGGTCACAGTTGGTTACCTCCATTACACAGCGGCTCTCCATGCTGGAACGGCATCCTTTGGATGCACCATGCGTCACACTTTTTAGAGCCCAACAGTGGCTACTGGTTTAATAAAGATGTACTCAATCACAGAGAAAAAGAGTACACAAAGCTGTTTAGAATGCTCAAAAAATTGACAATTTTATTATTACATAAAAATAAAAGTATATAAAAATACACTTAAAATTATTTATGGACAACAATTTGTTCAATATTGCAAAGGAAATGAACAGTGGTAAAATATGTGGTATATATAGTATTGTGGAGTGGTTCAGACTATTTTGAGCTGACTATAAATATGGGATTTTTTCCACTCCTCTTTCTTTAGACTGCACTATGAGTAGTTTTACACACTAGGACACTTTAGGAATATATTTTCTTATATCTAGGGGTGTGACAAACCCAGTCCTTTAATTAATACTATGTATACCACATTTTACCACTGTGTTTTTCTCTGTGGTTGAGTATATCAATTTTGAGTATTGCTGTTGCCTTATATGGCGGTATTATAAACATTTGTTTTTTTCTGGTGGTTTATTTGTTTAATAAAGATGAAGTAGAGAAGAAGATAGCAATTCCTGAGCTGTCCCTATTCACGGTTTCTGTTCCTTTAACAACGGCTGCAGCAACAGAGGCAACTCCCACTCGGCTCTCCAGAGCCAAAAGTCCATAGGTGCGCACCTGCGAAGTCCTTCTGCCCATTATTGCTGCCCGGCAGTTGATTGGCAGCTTTGTTCTCTTCCAGGGGTATGGCACGCTCCTACCAGAGGAGCACGTCCTGCCAGGGCAAGCCTGCCTGGGCACTGACCCAGAAACCTGAGATTCCTTCTTTCTTTAGTCTGCTTACCCAGCCCCCTTTATTAACCTCTTACTATCCCTAGGCTGACTTATGTATACATTACAAGGTACAATGGTAAAACATTAAGACAATACAAACACTGCACATACATAACAGTAACACATCAGTGCATAACCCACAGTCAGAGCACCGCATGGGGAACCACTAGACAGTGAGGGATCGAGGGAGCAACCGAGGGCCCACGCCACCTCCTTACAACTAATATTATAATAGTGTTATTCACTGTTTTTATAAAAATCACTGTATACTCTGCTTATTGCCAATTTGGTAGATTTAACTTTTTTTTATCCTATATTTGTATGAATTTAACATATCCTCTTTTATATTGATGTATCCTTATCTGTCAAATTGTTTATCCCCTCACCGATTATGTACAGTGGTGGCCAAAAGTATTGATACCCCTGCAATTCTGTCAGATAATACTCAGTTTCTTCCTGAAAATGATTGCAAACACAAATTCTTTGGCATTATTATTGTCGTAGCTGCTTTTGTTGTGACCAAGCGTCAGCTGTCCAGATCACCAGTGAGTCCGAATCGTGAGGTTTTTCGCCCTTTCTGTTCACAAGCGCTTGGAGACAAAGTGACACACACACTGGTCGTGGCTAAATCACTTTATCTGACGTAATGAAATATAAGACATGTTTTTATACCATTTACAACAATATGTGACTCTGGAGCTCATTTGGCCCCCACCATCACCTCAGGGTCGTACGTACCTTGTTTACAATATACCCAGAACACGTTGTTGAGAACAAATATGATAACAAGTATAGTTTCCTTGAAGACAGAGACTACTAGTCTACATAAGAATAATTCTAGCAATAATAAGGCAAAAGGCAATTGAAGTCTTAAAGGCATTTAAAGGGATATAAAAGCAAACCATTAACTCTTCTATATCAATTTCCCCCTTTTGTAAATGGTATAACCTTTGCCACAGGGTCAAGTGATGTCAACAAAGGAGCTACTGTCTCATGGGTCTAGTACCCATTAGGGGGCTTCCTACCTGCTTCGCCCATCCACCCTCAGTGTGGACACTCACCTTCCCCATCAGTTATGGCTACCTGGGGTCTATGATACACTACAGAAGGTTCAGCCTTAGATTTTTTTTTTCCACACATACATTATTCAGTAGCTTAAGTAATACATATATTAGCGCTTTTACGGCTACATAAAACAATAAGCAAAACAACAAAATTTGCATACAAGTCTGCAAAATGCCAAAAATCCATCCTGCTAAGCCATTAAACCAATTTGCTGGATTTAGGAAAGAGCATGTGTTACCTCACCAGGAGTATCTGTTTGCACTGTGTTGCTTTAACCATTGGTCTCTACGTTCACCTATTTTGTCTATACCGGCCCTGATCTGGAGATTGCCAGCAGGGCCGATATAATTACAACAGCTGGGACCAATTATCTGACACATTCCTCCTTCTTTTGCTGTCAGGTAATCTAGTACTCTAGTATGTTGGTTAGTAACTATGATTAATTGTCTCTGTATTGTATTAGTCTCATTTAGAACTTCAAGAATCTGGAAAATCTGATCGTCCAGGTAGTCGGTACCTTCCACTAATTTATCCCACAGTTGTGTTATGAAGGGGTATATTAGCATACTACTGAATATTTTGTTATCCCCATCTCTACTAGATGCGGCCTACCATTTGGCTGGGGCTTATTGTCTGCAGCCCTTCTATACGAGGTGTGAATTGGGACTGCTGCTGTGTCTATTTTACTATGAGGAACTATGAAAGTGGCTGGTGTCAGTTTAGCAAGAGTGCAGACCCCTCTTATGTCTGGCCTTCCCACCTGTAGGCTCGATGTCCGCAAACCAAGAATACTCCTTCAGGGAGAACACAAACGTGACCCGGGGTCTGTATACATTGGTATAAACTCAAAAGTCCTGACCTACTGCAGGCTTATGGGCACACCAAGTATTATTCATTGGTTTTCCCCTTATACCAGATGTACATTTACCCCTTTCTTTCCTTATTATTTTACCTGTAGATGCTCTACAGCCTTCAATACCATCCTGGTACATTGTCTTATTAACCTGTGTTTGATCATGAGTGTATATGCGGAAGAAATTATTGTCCTTACCACAGGTGTCTGCTCCAGTGTGTTGAAGACTGAACCACCGTCCATCACTGGGAATAGGGTCTGAGTGAGGGATTTCAGTCCTCCTCCTGGCGACCATATTTCCGACATCTGAATCATATTCCCGCCACCACATTTGTACCTTTAGGCCGCGTTATATTAAACTGAAACCAGCGATTAGCGGCCCATTCCACTATAGCCAATGAGGCAGATATATCACGGGGCACACCTAGATTGAGTCCAAGTCTCATTGTATATGCAGTGTGGGGTTAATACCTCCCATGTCTCCAGAGGTAAGGCTAAGAACGGCATAGTCCTCGCGGATACAGGGCTGTGTATACAGATCCAACAGTCTTTCGGTTTCTGTCCTTCCATGTCCTTTATAAGAAGAGCATGATGCCGAATAAGTTTGTTGTCCCAATCAGCATTTAAGAGTTTGTCCTGTGTCTCTGTAGAGTGCAGTAACCCTGTCACTGCCAGCAAGGTGATGAGGAGAACAGTCATTCTGCTGTTGACAGGACCTTCTTGCAGTGACTGGCGTGGATCCAGGTGGACTTTCCCTCAAGTTTTACTGAAGTGGATGTGGTCAACTGGACTTGGAAGGGGCCGTCAAATCGTGGGTCCCGGATCCTTCTCACGTGTCTGCGTATAACCACCCAATCACCTGGATTCAGCTGATGCACATCTGCACTGGCATTAGGATCTGGAATGTATGAGAACACATGTTTATGCACCACATTAAGTCTTTCCTGCTAGGCCTGGACATACAACCGTGTTGCATTTGTAGCACCTGTGGGAAGTACAGACCAGTCTTTGGTGCACTACCAAACAGGACTTCAAAGGGAGACAAGCCTCTCTTTCTATTTGGAGTGTGTCTGACTGAAAAGAGTGCAAGAGGCAAGCACTCTACCCAGCTCTTTCCTGTGTCTGCCATGGCCTTTTGAATTTTCAGTTTAAGTGTCCCATTTAGTCTTTCCACTTTCCCACTACTTTGTGGCCTATATGGTGTATGAAATGTTTGCTGTACACCCAGGGCCTGCATGACTGCCCTCATTATTTCTCCCGTGAAGTGTGTACCCCTATCAGTTTCTGTGGCTTCTGGGACACCATACCTGCAGATCAGTTCTTTCATCAGTTTGTCTGTAGTCATTTTTGCATTTGCACAATTTACCGGATAGGCTTTCGGCCAACCAGAGAAGAGATCTACACATACTAGGATATTTGCATACACTCCTACCTTGGTAGCTGTATGTCGTCAATCTGCAGTCTCTGAAACGGGTAGAGAGGCCTAGATGTCGCTTTCTTAGGGACTTTTACTGTTTTACCTGGGTTGTGCTGTGCACAGATGAGGCATGATTGTACAAGTTTCGCTGCGTAACTGAAACCAGGAGCGATCCAGAAGGCATCTACCATGGCACACATGTGACTTTTTGAGGTGTGAGTGGGGCCATGAGCTGCTTGCGCCATGATTGGGAACAGGGACTTTGGTGGGCACAATTTATCCTTATTCTCCCATACTCCATTTGAGTTCAGCTCAGCTCCCAGTCTCCCCCGGTGTACCTACTCTGTTTGGGCAGCCTTTTGCCGGAGGGATTTCAGGACATCTAGATCCAATGTGGCTGGAATACGCTGACTCCCCGCCACCATCCACTGCTCTCTCTAGGCCACCTTGTGCTATTTTAGCAGCCTTGTTCGCCCTTCTATTGCCCTCTACCTCCACGGAGTCACCTTTGTGTGTGCTTTTACCTTGACAATGCCAACCTGGACTGGTAACATCAATGCCTCCATCAATTGTTTCACCAGCTCTGCATTTTTAATGGGCTTCGAATCTGTGAAAATATTAGCGACTTTACCTGCAGCGGCTCTACACGCCTCAGTGAGTGCCTTCAACTCTGCCTCCTGCGCCGACATGTGAGGAGAGAGTGGTTCCGCTCGGATTACCTCATGTGAGGATACTACTGCATACCCAGTGTAGAATCGTCCATCCTGGTGGTATCTGGGGCCATCTACAAAAAAGAAACTCAAAGTCTGCATTAGGAACAGGTTTTTTAATGAACGTGTGCAAACTCAACTGTCTCCTGACTCATCAGTGCTTATGCAGACATGTTCATGCGTCATGTCAAAGTATCCTTCCTCACTCACTAATACGGTCACCAATTCCCCCTTTTCTGAATCCACAGGCAGGAGGGTGGCTGGATTCAGAACGTTACATCTTTTGAGGGTGACATACTCAGGAATTAGTAGAGCACACTCAAGTCGGAGCTGTCTGGCCATAGACATGTTTTGGTTGAACTTGTACGAGTATGGCATGGATGTCATATGGGGAATAGATTGTCAAAAGAAACGTCAGTGTGATCTCACATGCCTTTCCTAGTAATAGTGCAGCTGCTCCTACCGCACAGACACAATCAATTGTATTTTGTGTGAGGTCCCGGGTCTGATGACAAGCAGTCAAAGTGGTTGGAATATTTGTGAAGCGGACCTTATCCAAGGCCTACTGTAGGTCACTAAACCTAGGAAAGTACATAGATGCTGATGTGACCTGGGTAGAGGGAGATCTTGAATTGCCTGTTTCCTGTCAGGTGTGTGGTACCTTCGGCAATACAATGTCCCAACAAATGTCACCTTTTGTTTGTAATACTGTAATTTGTCACGTGAGACCTTGCAACCCTTAGGGTCATCCACGTACTGTAATAGTACAATCAGCGGATGAGGTGATTGCCACTACTCAAGGATCCCTGCCATTGCTGCTGAATAGATGGCAGGGGATTTCTTTCCCCCTTTGTGGGAGGACTGTCCAACAATATTGTTCACTTCTATGAGTAAAGGAGAAAGACACTGACAGTCAGGGTGCAGGGGTACAGAGAAGAATGCACCTGCTAAATCAATGACTGTGAAACATTCTGACATTACTGGGATCTGTGACAGTATTGTGTGTGTGTGTTAGGGACGATTGAGGTCACACTCACTGTATCATCATTAATAGCCCTTAAGTCATGAACCTTTCTGTAAGTGTCAGCAAACCCTTGAGTCCTTTTTTTCCTAATGGGATACAAAGAGGTGTCGCAGGGGGAAGATCTTTGCAGTCGGGGGGGGGGGGTTTCTTTGCACCAGAACCCCTGCCTTAACATACTCTCTAATATCTCTGCTCGGGGTAATTGATTTGGCTAGGCTCAAGGGGTATTGCTTAAAGCAATTCAATCATGACAGGGGGAATGGGCAACCGACCCACATCATTTTTCCCCACTTGCCCAAACAGTGTCTGGCACCTGTCCCATTTCTTCATCCTCAGGCATTTTGGTGTCAGGTGTTAGTTTCACCGCTTTTGTCATATACACCATTGCCACAATCTTACACAAATGTTTATCTGAGAGGGGACTTGTGACTGTAATACCCTCAGGAGAGTACTGTATGATGGCCGGGATCGCACTCAGCACATCTGCTCCCAGTAAATTCATAGGGGTATTGTCACTAACAATAAGTTTTGTAAGTACCACAATTCCAGCACCTCACTGTTTCTAGGTCCTTAGGTCCCTTTTTACGTCTCCACTTTTTTTCTTGTGCTCCAGCATACAAGACAGGTCGTCTTATTGTCCTTGTTTGCTCAACTTCTTTAGCTACCTTAAGGAGGTCTTTCGGACCTACATATCTCCATTCAGGTCTGGCTGCCTGTACTGCGTCTCGTAAGTCTTTGTTCATACCGTCAATGAATGCATTCACCAGTATTCTAACATCAAGTGGGTTTATGCAAATGTACCCCATGTCTGCCCATTTCAGCTGTAACTGTCCAAAGTACATCTCTACCCTCTCTCCTTTTTGCTGTGTCACATTAGTCAGGAGTACGGACTGCTCTGATTGTTTCACTATAGCCCATTGTTTTAGTGACTCACAGTACATCTCCCCAGATCGTGCAGATTTATCATCCATGCCCCAAGCCGGATTCTTTGTCACATCTGTGTGTGTCTTAATTATATGTCCTAGTGCGTCACCTGCCTTTAAACTCACCAACCTCTCTAGGTCTGCCCAGGTACACTTATATGTCTGCTGTACTCCCTTTATGAGTCTGTAAAACGGGAATGGTTGGTCTTCAGGGTCAGGCAGCTGCTTCAGCAAAGCTAGCTGGTCAGAGGGGCTCCAGGGATAATACACCTGCATCTTTCTTATTCTAGTCGCACTTCAGGTCCTGATGGGGTTGGTCGTCTGATGTCTACTGTCAGCTTACTCCTCAAGGGCCAATGTCCCCACTACCCACTATCCACACTATTATGTCAGCTTCTTATGATCTTGTCTGGACAGGATTTAGCGCAATTCGCTTAGGTCAGTAGCACAGGTCACACAAGTAGCTATTCACTCTGGGTTTGTCTGAGTCTGATCACAGTGTTTACAAGTCCATCTGTTTCGTCTGGGTCTCTGGTTACACTTTGTCAATCAAACATTCATAATACACCTTTCATACTGCTGCACATTCTCAAGCATCATTTATTCACTTGCTATTTTCTTCCCTTGTCTGTGCCTTTTTGTACATCCAAACATTCACACTCTGGTATTTTTGCCTTTTTCAATATTTGTCCAACCTACCTGTTTCACTGCTTCCTTTCTGCTCTGTCTTTTACAATTTGCATAGCTGTCTTGGATCTCATTGGGGGCACCGACTGTACACAGAAAAAGTTGCCATGGCTTCAACCTTTTTCTGCCGACAGCTCACCTTTCTTCTGAAATGCTCTCCCAGTGTGCCTGGACCTCTGTCTTACAGGCCACACTTAGCAAGTCAGAGAGAGCCTGCCAAGGTGTAGCGGGAAGGCTCCTTGCCTCTCACCCGGTAGACCTACAGGATGTAACGGGAAGGCTCTCTGCCTCTCACCCGTTAGATCAGCTGGCTAGAATAGGATCAGGCCTGAATCCTTCCAGCCCAGCTCCATGGATTGTTGTGGGAAGGCTATTTCAACTTTAGACAGCTCACCTTTCTTCTGAAATGCCCTTCTGTGTGTCTGGACCTCTGTCTTACAGCCCACACATAGCAAGTCAGAGTGAGCCTGCCAAGGTATATCCAGAGGGCTCCTCGCCCTCGCCTCTCACCCACAACAAAAAACCCGCTGACTAAAGTAAGAAGGCCCAGGTGTGATAGGCCTCTGACCTACTTTATCAGCCGTACAGTCGGCTACCTCCTCTGTTGATACACAATTTGCTATACAAATCAATCACACAACTAGAAGCAGGTTCAAACACATTAATGACCAAACAATCACTTACACTTACAATTCCCTTCTAAATTAGGCACCATATTTTACTTTTAACTTCCAACTTCAATTAAGTACTATTGCTTTAAAATGCACAAATCTTTCAGCGCGTACCTTACAGATAGAATTACAGAGAATTTTGAGCACAGCTCACACTCAGCAGAGATAAGAGCGAAGGGAGAAGAAAAACTGCGCAGCGGTATCATTACCCCCTCCCATCAGAGCGTCCTTCACAGAGTTCCGTAGTTCTTTAGACTTATCAAAATCAATTTCTACAAAGAAAACTCAAAATCACGGGATTTCACTGTAAGAGCAGATAACTGTATAATGAGATTAACCATGCCTTGCCCTTTTTTTCTGGCCAAATGCATTCAGGAAACTTTACAATGTAATGCCACATATAACACGAGCTATATCATTACTCAATTCATTCAGTCTCAGATGTAGATTTGAAATATCTATAACACATCTGTCCGGGATTCCACCACAACTAGAAAGGTAACAAATCTCTTGACACAAAAATGATGTGTGATGATTCATTCATACGTGCTCATTCACGGATTTTTTTTTATACTCAATTACTCATCTCTCATCTTATTCAGAGGTTCTCATAGACATATATACAAGGATTCACACAGCCTGACTATCTTGCAGTTTGGATTTGATTGACGCTTTAACCTACAGCAGTGTCCACTGACACTCCGAGAACACCAAAGCCAACTTCTTAAACAACAAGAAACATTGAAAACCAGAGCAACCAAAAACCACAGCCTCATACAAAACTGCACAGTCTATCCCAGACTTTGTGCTACACAGTGCACAACCAGTTAGTATATTAGTATATTGCCAGAACAGTTTAACAGATAATACAGATGACAATTATTATCTTATTACTCTATTATTCAACTCTCATACAGACATACTCACCACTCACTGGTGATGTGGGTTCTTTTTGAACCGTGCTGTTACAGTCTTACCCAGAGATATGTAGACATCCTTAGAAAGGTTGTAGATGCAGAATCAATGTAAGAATAGATGTTCTCACCTGCTGCAGCCTGGATTCTGCATTTTCAACCTCCCAGGAAGCTCCCACATACGGATTCCGAATAGACTGGTTCCCACGATCCCCGTCGGGCGCCAAAACTGTCGTAGCTGCTTTTGTTGTGACCAAGCGTCAGCTGTCCAGATCACCAGTGAGTCCGAATCGTGAGGTTTTTCGCCCTTTCTGTTCACAAGCGCTTGGAGACAAAGTGACACACACACTGGTCGTGGCTAAATCACTTTATCTGACGTAATGAAATATAAGACATGTTTTTATACCATTTACAACAATATGTGACTCTGGAGCTCATTTGGCCCCCACCATCACCTCAGGGTCGTACGTACCTTGTTTACAATATACCCAGAACACTTTGTTGAGAACAAATATGATAACAAGTATAGTTTCCTTGAAGACAGAGACTACTAGTCTACATAAGAATAATTCTAGCAATAATAAGGCAAAAGGCAATTGAAGTCTTAAAGGCATTTAAAGGGATATAAAAGCAAACCATTAACTCTTCTATATCATTATCTTCATTTAATTTGTCTTAAATGAAAAAACACAAAAGAGAATGGAGCAAAAAGCAAAACATTGATCATTTCACACAAAACTCCAAAAATGGGCCAGACAAAAGTATTGGCACCCTCAGCCTAAAACTTGGTTGCACAACCTTTAGCCAAAATAACTGCGACTAACTGCTTCCGGTAACCATCAATGAATTTCTTACAATGCTCTGCTGGAATTTTAGACCATTCTTCTTTGGCAAACTGCTCCAGGTCCCTGATATTAGAAGGGTGCCTTCTCCAAACTGCCATTTTTAGATCTCTCCACAGGTGTTCTATGGGTCATTGTCCTGCTGGAAGACCCATGACCTCTGAGGGAGACCCAGCTTTCTCACACTGGGCCCTACATTATGCTGCAAAATTTGTTGGTAGTCTTCAGACTTCATAATGCCATGCACACGGTCAAGCAGTCCAGTGCCAGAGGCAGCAAAGCAACCCCAAAACATCAGGGAACCTCCGCCATGTTTGACTGTAGGGACCGTGTACTTTTCTTTGAATGCCTCTTATTTCTCCTGTAAACTCTATGTTGATGCCTTTGCCCAAAAAGCTCTACTTTGGTCTCACCTGACCAGAGAACATTCTTCCAAAACGTTTTAGGCTTTTTCAGGTAAGTTTTGGCAAACTCCAGCCTGGCTTTTTTATGTCTCGAGGTAAGAACTGGGGGTCTTCCTGGGTCTCCTACCATACAAGTCCCTTTTCATTCAGATGCCGACAGATAGCACGGGTTGACACTGTTGCACCCTCGGACTGCAGGGCAGCTTGAACTTGTTTGGATGTTAGTTGAGGTTCTTTATCCAACATCCGCACAATCTTGCGTTGAAATCTCTTGTCAATTTTTCTTTTCCGTCCACATCTAGGGAGGTCAGCCACAGTGCCATGGGTTTTAAACTTCTTGATGACACTGCACACAGTAGACACAGGAACATTCAGGTCTTTGGAGATGGATTTGTAGCCTTGAGATTGCTCATGCTTCCTCAAAATTTGGTTTCTCAAGTCCTCAGACAGTTCTTTGGTCTTCTTTCTTTTCTCCATGCTCAATGTGGTACACACAAGGACACAGGGCAGAGGTTGAGTCAACTTTAATCCATGTCAACTGGCTGCAAGTGTGATTTAATTATTGCCAACTCCTGTTAGGTGCCACAGGTAAGTTACAGGTGCTGTTAATTACACAAATTAGAGAAGCATCACATGATTTTTCGAACAGTGCCAATACTTTTGTCCACCCTCTTTTTTATGTTTGGTGTGGTTATATCCAATTTGGCTTTAGGACAATTATTTTTGTGTTTTTGCATTTAAGACAAATTAAATGAAGATCATACCAAAGAATGTGTTTGCAATCATTTTCAGGAAGAAACTGAGTATTATCTGACAGAATTGCAGGGGTGTCAATACTTTTGGCCACAACTGTAATTAGGAACAGAAGGGTCAGCCATTGGGAGCGGGGACGCCATTTGTGCTTACATAGGGTGCCAACCTCTGCTGGTAGGCAGGGGCAATATAAGAGAGAGCCCCCTATTTTGAAATTGTCAGACTTCCATTCATGAGACTATTGAAGTTCACTGCTCCCTTCTGCACTTTATCAATCTGGGGCCTTATTGCATATAGATGGCTCTTATGGCCATTTTAGATACATAGCCTATCTGACCCTTACTATCCCTTCTAGTGTGTTATAGCATGATTTACACATTGATATATATATAGATCAAGCAATGTACCCAATATATGTGTCCCCATTTTCTTTTCTTTACTCCTTTACCAGGGCCTTATAAGTCTAGAAGGGTCAACCACCGAGGAGCTGGTGCGCCATTTGCACCTATTGAATGGGTGCCAACCTCCGCTGCAAGGCAGACAGGGTACAGTAAGCTGACCAAGGTTAGGCATGGCCCCTGGCTCTTTTCTGTGTTGCCATTTGGGTGATGGTGGTTCTATTCTGGTTTTTCACTTTTGTTTGGTTGAAGTTTTTAATGAAAACCATTAAAAGGTTATATTTTATTCTATCTATAAGTACACAGTTGGTTACGATGAAGTAATTTAGGTCTATAGACCTGTACCTAAGATATCTTTGTGACGGGGGCGTGGCCTGGATCTCACACAGGGAGGACGTGTTTTATGGCAGCTCCTGCTCCTAGCCACAACATTGCCTTATTTGGCCCGGATAAAAGCAGCAAAAAGGATTTTTAGAGTGCCCCGGGCTTGGAGAAGAAGGTGAGGGGTGGTGTGGAGACGTGGCACCGGAGCGCTGAGCGGCCTCGTGGAGGGTGCTGCGGCGCTGGAGGGAGACGGGCGCCATCTTTATATATCCCCCTGAGCACAAGACCTGGAGATCCGGACCGCAGGAGGCCCTTGGTAGAGGTGTGAGACCACGGAACAGGGAGCGGTCTCGCCCGTTGGAGCACAAGACGGTGAGAGGAAACCCCCGGTGAGCTGTCTGTGGGGCCTGCGGGGATTGCTGTCGCTGCATGCGGTGGAGGAGGGTGCTGGCTCTGGGCCAGACAGGTTGTTGACGGCCCCCGGTTTTGCTGAGACTTTCTGCAAGGCCTGCGTTGTTTTTGGAACGGGGGATGTCGCTCCCCCCACATAGAAGTGCTGCTGTCTGCTGATTTATGAGACCCTGGTGAGGAGAACATTGTGTCTTTTCTGAAACGCAGCAGTGGAGAGTTGGCGCTACCCTGTCTCTACCGGCTCCAGCAGATCCCCGCGGATGTTTCCAATTATTAACCCCTCGCCCTCCAAGTTACATGGGGTTATTTTTATATAGAAAAATGCTGTACTAGACTTTTCTTGACGCACGGGTGGTAAATTTTAGGCACGCTTCAACTGAGCAAAATGGTCAAAACTAATAAAGAGCGTGCAAAACCGCTGGCTGCGGAGGTGTATCGAAGCAAACAGGGTGAAATGGATAAATTTTTGAAAAACAAATCTGCTACGTCTAAGCCTAATGCTAAAAGGCTCCCTGTAGAAGTTGTGGAGGAGGAGCATGCCGAGGACTCGGACTCCAGTGACGATGCTTCTGGCAGCGATGTCACTCAATCAGACTCTGGGAAACTTTCTAGATCGTTTTTTAAAAAATTATTAGCACAGGCTATGAAACCATTGGTTAATGAAATATCTGGTATGAGAGCGGACTTGTTACACATTGGTAATAGAGTGGAGTCTTTGGAGTCCTCTCAGTCCTCTATCATTAGCCACTCCAATGCCATGAGAGAGCATCTAGATTACCACAGAGTACAGCTTAACAACTCTTTTCTGGCCCTTGAGGATCAGGAAAATCGGAGTCGCAGAAAGAACATACGGATAAAAGGCTTGCCTGAAAGTGTTTCCACAGAGATATTAGAAAAAGCTACTAAAGAGATCTTTGCCCTCTTAATCCCACAAGAAACATGTGACCGAATTGTAATAGAAAGGGTGCATAGATCGCTTAGACCAAAGCCGAAACCAACGGAACCTCCGAGGGATGTGATTTGCGGCCTATTGAGCTATTTGGATACCAATGCTATTTTGTCTGCTTCAAGAGACATTAAAAATCTTTCTTATGAGGGATCTGCTATTCATCTTTATCAGGACGTTGCGCCGTCGACCCTTGCAAAAAGAAGAGTCCTAAGGCCCCTCCTGGAGGTGTTACGCTCGCGTAAAATCTTATATAAATGGCTGTTTCCGTTTGGTATATCTATACAAGGAGATGGTAGGCAAATAATGGTTCGGACCCCTGAAGATTTACCCAAAATATGGGACGCTTTTGGCATTGCCCCTATGGACATTCCTTCCTGGCTACCTCTAGACATGGATCATCGCACACCTCCCCCTGTCCATGCTTTTACTGGAGGACAGGGGGACTGGGTCTTGGGAAAGAGACGCTTGACTCCCAAAAGAGGGAAATCTGGAACGGAAAAGGAGATACCCCCTTGAGCTTTCTTGTGATTCTCCCGGTTGTATTTGTTTTTTCCATACTGGAGCCGGACCCCTCGGCCCGTTCGGACATGCTCTATCTTATTTTAGCTTGCTAAGTTTGACATTTACTCAGGTGTTGATATCATTCAATTGCCGTATAAGTTAACATATGCCACTCGTGTGTCAGAAATGTTTTTTCCTGTTCTGTTATGGGAGGTATTTTTGACCCCCTGCCTCTGCCACAGACAGGTAGTTGGTTCTTGTTGTATTTCTCATGTTTTATCTTAATAATTTTTAGGTTTTTTGTTATTTTTCTCATCTTTTTGTTTTTTTCTTTTAATTTCGGTGGTTTGATGACGGAGGAATCCTTTTTATTACTTTCTTTAACAAACTATGGGTGATAAGCAGCGTCGGACTGGCCCACCGGGGAACCGGAGGATTCTCCGGTGGGCCCTGGCATCTGGTGGGCCCTGGCACCTGCAGGCATACAGGGCCAGCAGTTGCCTAGGGCCCCCGCTGCTCCAGGGGCCCCCAGCCAGTGGTGTGTCGCACACCATGCAGCTGCTATGGGGGCCCGTGCCAGCGGAGCAGCAGCGGGTGTCAGGAGGCAGGAGCCCCTGTCCCCGCTGCTAAAGAGAAATGAATATTCACTGCGAAGCAGTGAATATCATTTCAGGTCTCCACCCCCAGAGGCCCCGCCCCCAGCCCAGTAAGCCGCTCTGCATCTGTAAATCAGGGCCGGCGCCGCCCTCAGGCCCCTCTGCTCCTGACTCACAGCCAGTGCGCGATGACGTCACTACATCGCACACCCGCTGTGTGTCTGGCAGAGGGGGCAGCTCCTGACACTGAAGCCGGGATCAGCGTGGGAGCGAGGAGAGGTGAGTATTGTTTTGTTTTTTTATATCTCTCTCGCTCTATCTCTATTTCTCAATATATCTCTCTCTCTATCTCTCTTATATCTATCTTTCTATCTCTATCTATTATCTATATCTATCTATCTATCTCTATATCTATCTATTATCTATATCTATCGCTCTCTCTTTATATCTATCTTTCTATCTCTACATCTATCTCTATATCTATCTATCTCTATATCTTTCTCTATATCTATCTATTATGTCTATCTATCTATCTCTATATCTATCTATCTTACTCTATCTCTATATCTATTATCTCTATATTTATTATCTATCTAGCTACCATCTATATCTATCTATCTTTATCTATATATATCTCTATCTAATATCTATATCTATCTATCTATCTCTATACCTATCTATCTATTTATCTATCCGTTATCTATCTCTATATCTTTTCTCTGTATCTATCTATCTCTATATCTATATCTCTCGCTATCTATCACTCTATCTCTATATCTATCTTTATATCTATATATCTATCTCTATTTCTCTCTATATCTATCTCTATATCTCTATAGCTATCTATCTATATATCTCTATCTATCTCTATCTCTATATCTATCTATCTTTATCTATTTATCTCTATATCTTTTCTCTGTATCTATCTCTCTATATCTATATCTATCTATCTCTATATATATCTATTATCTCTATATATATCTCTCTCTCTATATCTATCTATCTATTTATCTCTATCTCTATATCGATCTCTCTGTATATCTATCTATCTTTCTATCTCTATATCTATCTATCTCTATCTATTATCTATATCTATCTCCATCTATCGCTCTATCTCTATATCTATCTTTCTATCTCTACATCTATCTCTATATCTATCTTTCTATCTATATCTATCTATTATGTCTATCTAGCTATCTCTATTATCTATATCTACCTATCTCTATATCTTTCTATCTTACTCTATCTCTATATCTATCTGTTATCTCTATATTTATTATCTATCTTTATCTATCTATCTCTATCTATCTCTCTATTTATCGATCTCTGTCTCTATCTCTCTCTCTATCTACCGCTCTCTCTATCTACCTTTATATCTATATCTATCTATCTCTATATCTATCTCTATATATATATATATATATCTGTTTCTCTCTATATCTCTCTCTCTATATCTATCTATCTATATATTATCTCTATATCTATCTATCTCTATATCTATCTATCTATCTCTATATCTGTTATCTCTATATCCATATCTATCTCTATATCTATCTATCTCTATATCTATCTTTCTGTCTAACACTATATCTCTATATCTATCTCTATATCTCATTATCTATCAATCTCTATCTCTCTCTCTTTATCTATCCATCTATCTCTATATCTATCTATCTATTATCTCTATTATCTATATCTATCTATCCATCTCTCTATATCTCTCTATATCTTTCTAACTCTATATCTATCTATCTCTATACATATCTCTATATCTAGCTATTATCTCTATATCTATCTTTCTATATCTATCTGTCTCTATATATATCTATCTCTATATCTATTATCTCTATATCTATCTATCTCTATATGTCTCTATATCTATTTTTATTTATAGCCATCTATCTATATATATTTATCTCTATATCTATCTATATATGTCTATATTATTATTATTATATCTGTATATCTCTATCTATTATCTATCTCTATCTATTATCTTTCTCTATCTATATATCTATCTATCTCTATATCTTTCCATCTATAGCTATCTATCTCTATATCTATCTATCTATCCATTATCTATTTTCTATCTATCTCTATATCTATCTACCTATCGATCTATCTATCTATATTTCTTTCTATATCTATCTTTATATCTATCTCTATGAATCTTTCTATCTATATCTATCCATTATCTACTTTCTATCCATTATCTACTATCTATCTCTATATCTATCTATTTCTACATCTATCTTTCTATCTATTTCTATCTAACTCTATATCTATATATCTATATAGCATTATACCCTATGAGGGGGTGCATTATTCCCTATGAGGGGGCAGCATTATACCCTATGAGGAGGCAGCATTATACCCTATGAGGAGGCAGCATTATACCCTATGAGGAGGGCAGCATTATACCCTATGAGGGGATGCATTATTCCCTATGAGGGGGGCAGTATTATACCCTATGAGGGGGGGCAGTATTATACCCTATGAGGGGGGCAGCATTATACCCTATGAGGGGGCAGCATTATTCCCTATGAGGGGATGCATTATTCCGTATGAGGGGGGCAGTATTATACCCTATGAGGAGGCAGCATTATACCCTATGAGGGGGTGCATTATTCCCTATGAGGGGGGCAGTATTATACCCTATGAGGGGGGCAGTATTATACCCTATGAGGGGGGCAGTATTATACCCTATGAGGGGGTGCATTATACCCTATGAGGGGATGCATTATACCCTATGAGGGGGGCAGTATTATACCCTATGAGGAGGCAGTATTATACCCTATGAGGGGGGCAGCATTATTCCCTATGAGGGGGGCAGTATTATACCTTATGAGGGGGCAGCATTATACCCTATGAGGGGGGCAGCATTATACCCTATGAGGAGGCAGCATTATACCCTATGAGGGGGTGCATTATTCCCTATGAGGGGGGCAGTATTATACCCTATGAGGGGGCAGCATTATACCCTATGAGGAGGCAGCATTATACCCTATGAGGAGGGCAGCATTATTCCCTATGAGGGGGTGCATTATACCCTATGAGGGGGTGCATTATACCCTATGAGGGGGGCAGTATTATACCCTATGAGGGGGCAGCATTATTCCCTATGAGGGGATGCATTATTCCCTATGAGGGGGGCAGTATTATACCCTATGAGGAGGCAGCATTATACCCTATGAGGGGGTGCATTATTCCCTATGAGGGGGGCAGTATTATACCCTATGAGGGGGCAGCATTATACCCTATGAGGGGGTGCATTATTCCCTATGAGGGGGTGCATTATTCCCTATGAGGGGGGCAGTATTATACCCTATGAGGGGGGCAGTATTATACCCTATGAGGGGGGCAGTATTATACCCTATGAGGGGGTGCATTATACCCTATGAGGGGGTGCATTATACCCTATGAGGGGGTGCATTATACCCTATGAGGGGGGCAGTATTATATTCTATGAGATGGCTGCATTATATTCTATGAGATGGCTGCATTATACTATGTGAGGGGGCTGCTTTATATTCTATGAGGGAGCTACCCAACTTCTGCTACATAATTAAGACATGTACAACCTTATATTATACCCGGATATTAGCGTGTTTTACCGCATAATTGGTGGTCTGGTATTTAACTCTATGCAGCTACATAGTGGGCCCCAAGAATGATTTTCTCTGGTGGGCCCAAGGTGTTCCAGTCCGACGCTGGTGATAAGGTGAACCTAGCCACTATAACTGTGGCCTCGTATAATGTAAAGGGCTTACGCTCTCCGAATAAGAGAAGCCAAGTGATGAATCTTTTGCACTCAAAGAAGTCTAGTATAGTTTTCATGCAGGAGACACATTTTAAAAAAGGGAGAGTCCCAGATATGTCTAGATCTCGCTACCCGACTTGGTATCACAGTACGGGCGGTTCAGCGTCGGGTGGAGTGAGTATTGCTATAAAGAAAAATGTTCCCTTTATTTTGAGCGATTGTTTATCGGATTCAGAAGGCAGGTACATTATAATTAAGGGCTTTTTGGCTAACACTAAGATTACCCTGTGTAACTTATATGCCCCAAATAGGAACCAGATAGGTTGGCTGTGTAAAACATTGAATGTTCTAGAACTTTTTACTGAGGGTCTGTTGTTGGTGGGAGGGGATTTTAATGTATCTTTGAACCCAGCCTTAGATACTTCGACGGGCAGATCGGCTCTTTCTCAGAGGGCGCTGAGACGATTACACCTTTCATTACAAAAATTGCATCTGATAGACCCTTGGAGAACGCTTTTTCCTTCGGGCAGAGATTACACTTTTTATTCCCATCCGAATAATAGCTATCACAGAATTGATTACCTACTGATACAAACAGCTAATCTCCAATTAGTTAGGAAAGCTAATATAGATATCATTTCTCTCTCAGACCACGCTCCCATTTTTCTTGACATAGAGATAAAAACTCTACCACGGCCGGCTGGGTCGTGGTCACTGAATGAGACTCTTTTGGACTCGGATTCTCACATTGAAAAACTGACAAGCACTCTTGACTTCTTTTTTCAAAATAATTTGCACTCAGGCCCGCCCTTGCCTATGGTATGGGAATCTCATAAAGCAGTAATGAGAGGGGAATTTATAGCCCTAGGCTCCTATTTGAAAAAAGAGCGAACAAAAAAGGTTGTGTCTATTCTACATCAAATTAGTTCCTTCGAGAGACTACATAAGAGATCTCAGGTAAATAAAATATTGTCGGAACTGACAGATCTGAGAACCTCATTAAAAAACCTTTTAAACATTCAATCAGCAAAAATTTATATGAGAAGTAGACAGAAGTTTTATCTCCATGGCAATAAAAGTAGTAAGCTTATGACATCCCTACTTAAGAAACAAAAGGAAAAGACGTTTATTAGACAACTTAGAGCTTTAGATGGCTCTTCAATTCTTGGGACTGCAGATATTGCCAGGGAGTTTAAAACCTTTTATGAAAATTTATACAATTTAAATACACCTGATAGTATGCAGGAGCCAGTCACAGCCTTAGCAAAAATAAAAGAATTCTTGACCTCGTTACATCTCCCTAAAATAACTCTTGAAGGTCAGTCCTTGTTGACTGCCCCAGTTACCCCTACGGAGATCTTAGACACTCTTTCTACTATTCCGAACGGAAAGGCACCGGGCCCAGATGGTCTTCCCATTATCTATTATAAAAAGTTTATAAAACCACTGTTACCTCACCTAGTGTCTTTGTTTAATTCCAATTTAGCAGGCCAGCTCCCCCCTAGACAATCCTTGGAGGCATACATCACAGTCCTCCCTAAGGAGGGTAAAGATCCCAATCTGTGCACTAGCTACAGACCAATATCACTGCTTAATGCAGATATCAAGATGTGGGCTAAAATATTAGCGGGCAGATTAAGCAATTTCTTACCTAAGCTAATTTATGCAGATCAAGTAGGCTTTGTAAGAGGCAGGGAGGGGAAGGATAATTCTACTAAAGTCATTCAGTCTATAATGTTTGCTAAGACTCGGGGTATGCCCTTGATGCTCTTGTCGACGGATGCTGAGAAGGCTTTCGATAGAGTGAGCTGGAGGTTTATGGAACAAGTAATGATTAAGTTTGGCTTCCCTCCTCAATATATAACAGCAGTCCTCTCGCTTTATTCTCAACCGACGGCCAAGGTCAGAGTCAACGGCACCCTGTCAGATAGTTTTGGGATTAGCAACGGGACTAGACAGGGTTGCCCCTTGTCGCCTTCTTTGTTCATTTTAGTTATAGAAACTTTGATACAAAGCATCAGACAAGACCAACGTATAGAGGGGTTGACGGTGGGTCGGAGGTCACTTAAAACTCTAGCTTTCACAGACGATTTGCTTTTCCTTATCTCCAATCCATCCCAGGCCTTTCCAATTATCCTTCAGGCCTTTCATCATTTTGGTCTCCTTTCTAATTTTAAAATCAATTTGTCAAAATCTGAAGTGCTAAACATTGGTCTCCCTCACTCTCAGACCTCCACCATTCGTACGCAGATTCCATTCTCTTGGGCCACTAATTCTTTTAGATATTTGGGAATAATGATAACTAGAGACCCCACCAACCTATTCCATGACAATTACACTCCTTTAATTCAAAAGGTCAAAAACCTGATACAGAAGTATAGCTTACCCACTTTATCCTGGATGGGTCGTATTAATGTGTTTAAGGCATATATAATGCCTATTATACTATATACCATGAACATGGTTCCGATTCGGATTCCCCTGACATTTTTTGGAACATTAAAATCCCTTATCGGAAAATTTATTTGGAAAGATAAAAGGGCTAGGTTACCATATAAGTTTTTTTCTCGCCCTATCTCTTTTGGAGGGTTGGGGGTTCCAGACCTTCTTTTATATTATAAGGCTATTCATCTCAGTAGATGGTTAAAGGTGGTGTCCTGTGCTGAAAGGGAGGAGGGGGATAGTGTTGACTGGGCTTTATTGGGCCCGAGAGGTTTGCCGTATCTCTGGACTAGGGCTAAACCGCCGGCCTCTCTTAGGTTGGATGACGTAACTGCAACTACGTTGCGTATTAAAAGATTGGTAATGGAAGAGTTCCCGGAAGATACTTTCCCCTCCACATTGACACCGATTGGCTCAATTCCCTATTTGTTAGAGTTAGACTTTCAAGATCCATACAATTTATGGTCCAACCTCCCTAGAGAAACGTTAAATAGTTTTTATGGTAATAACACCTTGCGGGAGGGGTCTTGGCCACAGGGGGCATCGACCCAACCAACAAATTTTCTCCAGAAACAACACATCAAACGCATACTTTTACAGTTTGGACGGAGATTCCCGTCTAAATCTAATTGGTCCTGGTTAGATATTATGATTAAACTTCCATCCCCACGGCTGAAAATTATATCCCGCATTTACTCACATCTCATCTCTCCGAATGTACATTCTAAACCCTCATTTATACACTCGTGGGAAATTGAACTTAATATCACGTTTACAGAGGATCAAATATCTAAAATGCTGTCAAATGCTCGGGGTTTTTCCAGATGTGTACTTTTGCAGGAGAATTCTTATAAAATATTAACTAGGTGGCATTTAACTCCAGCTAAGTTGTTCCAGTTAGGCCTCGTGGATAATGATGATTGTTGGCGATGCCTCAATCCTAGAGGACATCATACGCATATATTCTGGGAATGTCCTAGATTGCGAGTTTTTTGGGAGGGAGTTGAGCAAGTTCTCAAAAAATTAGGATTAATAAAGGTTGATCTTAGAGCCACGGAAGCTCTCCTTTCATGCCCGTCAAAAGATTTTTTACCAAAAAAACATGGGCTTCTTCCACTGATGTTGAGTGCGGCGAGACAGTTGATAGCTACCCATTGGAAGGATGTAGCTCCTCCCACGTTGGGAGAATGGTATGCGAAAATAAATCAGATTTATCGTTTAGAGGAGCTGTCTAGCTGGGAAATTTATAATCATAGAGCTTTCGTGTCGACTTGGGCCCCTTGGAATAGGTACTTAGAAGACAACCCTCTTTAGGAACATTTTAGAGTTTCTTGTTTTTTTAAGTTCTACTGAATTAGGTGGCTTCTGTTTTGGGGCTCCTAGCCTCACTACCCCATATTAGATAGCCCAATTGTAATACTTGGAGATGCGTTATTTTCTGAAGTGCACCCATTCAATGATTGTGCTCATGTTGTCAACCACATGTTGTTATTGTTAATGTTGTTGATATTGTATATGAATATGTACCCTTTTCCCCTTCCCTTTCTTTTTTCCTTTCCTCCCCTACCTATTTTTTCCTTATTTTCTCCTCCCTTCTCGCCCTAAACCAGACACTATTTAATATGTCGCCAACTGTACCTGAGAATTGGTGTTGTGTTTAATGGTGATGTTCAAAACTTCAAAAAAATTTTTAAAATAAAGAATTTACAAAATGCAAAGATTGAAAAAAAAAAAAAAAAAAAAAAAAAAAAAGATATCTTTGTGACTGTGAATGATTTCCATAATTCCAGGACTTTTGCATCTTGCTGTTACAATTTCCATGTTGAGGGTGTATTTATTTAAATGTAAATATTGTTAACACTGGTAAATCAGCGCCTCCTGGACTCGTCCCCCGCAGATTTGCATAACGTGAGCAGTAATTTAAACTTTATGTTGCAGTTACTGAAGGATCGCAAAAGTACAAAAAAAAATGGGCTTGTTAGAATATAAAAAAGGGTGAAATAGAGAAATGTGGGGAGTCTATTGGGACTAGAACAGGTTCCTTTAAAGCATTTTACTATAATATGTAATCACTTGATTGCCCAAAAACTGCATCTTACTACTCACAGGCTATTTAGAGGCTCATGTACATGACAGACTTGGGGGGACCTTTGTTAAACCTCCTTCTGCCAAGCAACTCATCAACACCCTTCAATCTCTTCCTGCCGGTGGCGAATGGATTGCAAAGGCAGCCTGTGCTTGCTGAATAATGTCCATAATCCGACATAGCTCCAATCCTGACAACTCTGGCTTCTAGGTAAAGTTCAGTTCATGAACCCATGCCATTTTCGCACCATACATCTACAGTAATCTGCGAGAATTTCTATCCACCATCACTGAAGATGGATGGAGCAGGGAATCAAAGAGTTAAATACGTTCAGCTGATGACATATTGCTATGATTTGTCTCCACTTTATCATCAATGGTGGTCTGTTCTCTTGGAACCCTACCAATCCTGGGAAAAACAAATGGATGCATCGCTGCTTAGCCCTGTGTCACTTTCCTAGTTTTCACCTGCACAGGGGCACTTCTGGCCAGTCGTGGACACGGACATAAGAGGGCCACTGTGCAATAACAGTGTACAGCTGAGCCCTTTGCAATCCAGTAAATGTGTCTGTGACAGAAGCTGTTTGCTGGTTTGGAGGTTGAAGTGGGCACCCTAACCCCTTCAGCTCCTGTGCGACTGCCCAGGTTGCACGATTGGTATGTCTGTTTCTGCTTCTGGACAACTGGCTATGCAGAGAACTGCAGCACAGCCATAGAAAATGAATAGAGGCCACACTGCAATCTTCAGAACTGTGCCGAGGAAAATTGGTGAAGAGGATGCAGCACTGTGACTTTGTTGCATCCTCTTCATTCTTAGGATTAATGGTCCCAGAGGTCAGACCGCTAATGCTACGCACCGTAATAGGCAATCACTTTATATGGTTTGATACCCCTTCATTAAGGATGCATCTGGCAACTTGTCTTTTTTCCTATATGACTGGTAGAATTGTAATTACAGCCCTGGACTGATGATCAGTAAGATAAATAATACAGGTATTTTACAGTTGTGGCCAAAAGTATTGACACCCCTGCAATTCTGTCAGATAATACTCAGTTTCTTCCTGATAATGATTGCAAACACAAATTCTTTGGTATTATTATCTTCATTTAATTTGTCTTAAATGAAAAAACACAAAAAGAATTGTCCTAAAGCCAAATTGGATATAATTCCACACCAAACATAAAAAAAAGAGGGTGGACAAAAGTATTGGCACTGTTCGAAAAATCATGTGATGCTTCTCTAATTTGTGTAATTAACAGCACCTGTAACTTACCTGTGGCACCTAACAGGTGTTGGCAATAACTAAATCACACTTGCAGCCAGTTGACATGGATTAAAGTTGACTCAACCTCTGTCCTGTGTTCTTGTGTGTACCACATTGAGCATGGAGAAAAGAAAGAAGACCAAAGAACTGTCTGAGGACTTGAGAAACCAAATTGTGAGGAAGCATGAGCAATCTCAAGGCTACAAGTCCATCTCCAAAGACCTGAATGTTCCTGTGTCTACCGTGCGCAGTGTCATCAAGAAGTTTAAAGCCCATGGCACTGTGGCTAACTTCCCTAGATATGGACGGAAAAGAAAAATTGACAAGAGATTTCAACGCAAGATTGTGCGGATGTTGGATAAAGAATCTCGACTAACATCCAAACAAGTTCAAGCTGCCCTGCAGTCCGAGGGTACAACAGTGTCAACCCGTACTATCCGTCGGCGTCTGAATGAAAAGGGACTGTATGGTAGGAGACCAAGGAAGACCCCACTTCTTACCCCGAGATATAAAAAAACCAGGCTGGAGTTTGCCAAAACTTACCTGAAAAAGCCTAAAACGTTTTGGAAGAATGTTCTCTGGTCAGATGAGACAAAAGTAGAGCTTTTTGGGCAAAGGCATCAACATAGAGTTTACAAGAGAAAAAAAGAGGCATTCAAAGAAAAGAACACGGTCCCTACAGTCAAACATGGCGGAGGTTCCCTGATGTTTTGGGGTTGCTTTGCTGCCTTTGGCACTGGACTGCTTGACCGTGTGCATGGCATTATGAAGTCTGAAGACTACCAACAAATTTTGCAGCATAATGTAGGGCCCAGTGTGAGAAAGCTGGGTCTCCCTCAGAGGTCATGGGTCTTCCAGCAGGACAATGACCCAAAACACACTTCAAAAAGCACTGAAAAATGGTTTGAGAGAAAGCACTGGAGACTTCTAAGGTGGCCAGCAATGAGTCCAGACCTGAATCCCATAGAACACCTGTGGAGAGATCTAAAAATGGCAGTTTGGAGAAGGCACCCTTCAAATATCAGGGACCTGGAGCAGTTTGCCAAAGAAGAATGGTCTAAAATTCCAGCAGAGCATTGTAAGAAACTCATTG
This sequence comes from Dendrobates tinctorius, assembly GCF_039654945.1. Lineage (NCBI taxonomy): Eukaryota > Metazoa > Chordata > Amphibia > Anura > Dendrobatidae > Dendrobates > Dendrobates tinctorius. The sequence goes on along the minus strand of NW_027361678.1, from coordinate 8,853,596 downwards.
ATGGTTACCGGAAGCGGTTGGTCGCAGTTATTTTGGTTAAAGGTTGTGCAACCAAGTATTAGGCTGAGGGTGCCAATACTTTTGTCTGGCCCATTTTTGGAGTTTTGTGTGAAATGATCAATGTTTTGCTTTTTGCTTCATTCTCTTTTGTGTTTTTTCATTTAAGACAAATTAAATGAAGATAATAATACCAAAGAATTTGTGTTTGCAATCATTTTCAGGAAGAAACTGAGTATTATCTGACAGAATTACAGGGGTGTCAATACTTTTGGCCACAACTGTATATTAAAGTTTTTAAATTTCTTTGTGTCATAAATGGAGTTAGGGTGTGTGCACATGCTGCAGATTCTGGTGCGGATCCTATGGGAAATGGAAACCGCAGTGCAGATGCTGCGGATTTTTCCGTGCTGATTTACTGCGGTTTCTAATCCGCAGAAAGAATTGACATGTCAATTCTTTCAGCGGATTCCGCTGCGGTTTACCATCTCCTCCATTGTAGAGGTGATAAACCGCAGGTCTTTTGACCTGTGGATTTACCTGCAGATTTTGCAAAATCCGCGAGGATCAATTCGCAGCAGAATCCGCAGCGTGTGCACACACCCTTAAGGAGGTTTTACACATAGCGATATCGCAAGCAATATTGCTAAAGCGTCTGACGCAGCAGCGATATTGCTAGCGATATCGCTATGTGTGACACCTCCGACCGGCTCCCCCGCTGTCTGCCGCTGATCGCGCCAGATCGTCCGGGTCCATTTCTCGTTGGGCGCTTCCTGCCGGCGCCGAGGAGCGACGCTTGGACACGGGCGGGAGGATGTCAGCATCGCTGCGTGTGAAAGGTAAGTAACGACCGTTGCTGCGTCGCTACATCGCTAGAGAGATCTGCCAGTTTGGCAGCTCACTAGCGACCATTTAGCGATGCACCAGCGATCCTGACCGGGTCGTATCGTGGTCGGATCGCTGGTGCATAGCTAAATGTAAAGGGGCCTTTAAGTGAGAGTCACACATAGCAATATCGCTGCTGAGTCACAACTTTTGTGACGTAACAGCGATCTCACCAGCGAGATCGCTGTGTGTGACAGCGATCAGCGAGCGGCCCCCCTGCCGTTATCGCTGTAAGAAACCTCTGGACATTTTTCTGGTCGCTGGTCTACCGCTGGCCAGCACGCATCGCTGTGTGTGACAGGCGGGAAACCAGCGATCAGCTGTAAAAAATAGAATTAAAATAAAAAATATTGTTATTCTCACCTTCCGACATCCCGCGCAGCCATCCTGCCTCTCTCCACGCTCCGGTCCCAATGATCCTTTGCACGAATGACCGCGAGACTTCGTGCTCCCGCGAGACCGTGATGTCTCGTGGTCATTCTCGCAAAGGATTACTGGGACCGGAGCGTGTAGAGGCGCAGGATGGCTGCGCGGGAAGTCGGAAGGTGAGAATAACAATATTTTTTATTTTAATTCTATTTTTTACAGGGATGGCAAGCGATGCCGGGCGCTCGGCATCGCTGAGCTGATTGCTGGTGAAGCTGTCTGTGTGACAGCTCACCAGCGATCACATAGCGACTTACCAGCGATCCTGACACCTTGATATCGGTGTCGGTATCGCTGGTAAGTCGCTATGTGTGACTCCAGCTTTACAGTTATTCAGATCAAAGGCTAGGGGCCTTGCAGCTCTGCTTTCACCTCCTGTTGTGAAAAGGTAATTGAAGCAGGTTATCTGATGAAGAGTAGACACGGAGTGTGTATATAGAGTAGAGTAATCAAGGCCGGGACAAGGAGTAGGCACTCGCCTAGGGCGCGACCTTCTGCCTCCTCGATTGGGGCACAAGCACGGAGGTGAGCTGTGTCAGTCACTGACACTGTTTACCCCTCTCTGTCCCGAGCCTCGGCCATCACTCCCTCCATCCACTCAATTGTATTTGCATCTATCATACATGAATACAATTGATGTCAGAGCCAGGCCGTCCGGCAGCTCCCTGCGCTGCTGGGAACTCCAGCAGAATACACACCACTTCCAGTCTGCTACCTTGTTGGAGATGGTGCACACAGGGGATGTCAGATGGCGCAATACAGTGACGTCTCATGCCATCCTGCGTCCATTGATGCACAGGAAGCAAGAGCAGACAGCGACCGTGGTGTACAGGGAGCCGGAAATAGGCGAGTATAAGCCTTTTTTATATATTTTGCCAATGAATGGGGGACATATGGGGCACATATGTGGGGCTGTCTGTGGAGGACATAAGAGGGGCTGGCTATAAGGAACATATGTGGGGCTAGTTGTGAGGGACATACGATCTGCTGGCTGTGGGAGCCATCACAAGAGGATATCACATTATATCAGAGACTGTGGGGAACATTATGCTGGGTGCTGTGGCAGACATTATACCAGAGTTGTGGGAACATCATACTATATACGATATGTGGGTGGAATCATTGTATAGGGGGCTGTGTGTGGTAATTATACTGTAAAGTTAGCTATGTGGGACATCAATACAGTATATTGGGGTTCTGTGGTGGGCATCATAGTCTATATTGGGTGGATGTTGTGGATGTCACACTGTATGACAGCTGTGGTCACCATCATACTGTGTACGGGAACAGTGTGAGGGTGAAGATACAGATTGGAGAGGACAACATGGGTGGGCAGTATCAGTGCATAGTGTGAAAATGGGCACATAATTTATATGGAGAGGGGCAGCATGAAATGGGGGGCTCAATATTGAGTGAGGTTAGCATGTTGGGGGACAATGCGGAGATATAGAGAATGTAAGGGAAAACTAGAGGGGGGGACAGCCATAGTATAGGCTGTGGTTCATAAGGGCAGATGGTGTGGCGGTTATAGTTGATAATAGCAGACAATGTGGCGGGTGTAGCTTATTAAGGCTGACAGTGTGGAGGTCATATACTATAAGAGGCTTATTTTTAAAGGGCACTTTGTCAGAATGTGCTGCAGAAGACCGGAGAAGAGGGAGTCTGCAGAGACGAGCTGTGGATGAGAAAAGTCATCATGGCGTTTGAACAAGTTGAAGACGAAAAGACTATATCAGAGAAAAGATCACCCATAAGGCACCTGGATGTAAATGTGTAATTGTTGCTTGTTACTACTTCTCATCAGTACTGTGGTTTGTGTATGGTCCGTAGTCTGATAAAGACTGATAACGACTACCAGCATCTCCTTACCATTGTTAAGGACATACTGGGAGTTGTAGGTTCATGAGATAAAAATGTATATGGGCCTGACCTACTGTAGAGGGATTCAGCTCATCAGTTTATAATAACGTGACGTCATAGACCTAATGGAAAAAAGAATTATCTGGGTAGAAAGGCCAAATGAGCAATTGTAAGTACACAGTGCTATATAATATGATGGCTGCAACATATTGAGAAAATACAAATTTTGAAGGGGTGGAGGAGGATGTGGAGAGCTGCTTCAAAACAATCATACATATCCGTATCCCTTTAATGGGGCCTGTTTAGAAGACGCAACGAGTGTTGCAGATCTGCCCATACTTCCCGCAGCATTATTCTCCACCAGAAGCTGTTAGGGTTTCCAATTCAATTTAAGACTAATTCGTACTTTAGCCGTTTTATTTCAGTTTTTATTTCTAGGTTTGTTTGTTTTTTATTGTTCCTTCTTTTATAACCTTTTCTAAAGGGAACTGTCACAATTTTTTTGTGTAGGAACAAATACCATAACCTCATCAGTGCCTGTGCTGCCTTCCATAAACTCTGCAGCGAAATGCATGGATGTGGGACTGCTTGTGAGTGCACTTAGCACATTGTCAGCCTATTGTGGGACGAGCAAGTGCAGAAGCGGAGTGCCCCTTTACAGTTGCATCCAAGGCACGTGTTATAAGTGAGTGGTCTTCATGTCAAACTGGTGGTGGCAGTGGCTGGCTTCATGACACTTTGTATGCAAATTATGATATAAACTTTAAAATGGCGTCTAAATATTGACTTACCCTTTTTAGTGTCCAGTAATTGTCCATTCTTGCTTTAGGTTGGTTGATTGCTTGTACAATACCCCGAACTGACATCGCCTTATGCTTCATCATACAGTGTTCAGCTAATACAATTATACAGTACCCATCACTAAACTATGGATTGTGTCCCCATCCTTTGCAGATGCCTTTGCTAAAGTTTGGGCAAGAGGTCTCCCCTTCAGTAGTTACAGGTAGTGATGATTTCACATGAAATACTGTAACTGTGTGGCTCCTAATAATTTTATATATGGATCTTTGATTACCAAGTTAGTGACCTCACTCGTAGAGATGACATAGTGTAATCACAATGACTTTCTTCGGGAAACTAGATTCAAAACAAAAAACATATACACAGAGTGACTGCCAGGGTAATGTCATTCTGCAGTAGTGAAAAGGAGAATAATGAAGAATATACATATAAATTATCCCATGTACCAAAATTCATACTTCTGCGTTCATATGATGAAATGCCAAGCCAAAGGAGCACTACTCCCTTACTTCACTTATTCTAACTTTTTTGGAGGGGAGATTGATTTGATACATTTTACCATTTTTGTTCTTTGCCCAGCCATCCTTTATTACAGAATTTGATTTCTACAGGATTAGACTACCTTTGTTTTCCCTCTGTGTATCTAATATTCTATTTTTCTATTTAAATCCAGCCTGTGTAATGTGCATTCATTTCTTAAAGAGAACCTGTCATCAGGGTTATACATATTAAACTAAAGGCATTGTGCGCTGGTATACTGATCTAATACGTACTTTCAGTGAAGAAATCAGTGGCCTGGTTTTTTTTAAATCATCATTTGAAGTTTTGGTATCTGTTCTTCAGGGTTGGTAGGATCTTTAGCTCTGCTATGCCTCCTCTGCTATCTATCTGCTTACTTAAGTTTCGCACCAGCGCCGTCATTGCACGCGGCTATGTTTGTGCAGATTGAGCTCTTGACGGACTTCAATAAGAGGTCAGCGGTAATGGCGCATGCTCAGATTGATCTTCCAAAATAAAACTGAGGAAAGAAAGAGCGCAATAGGGTCTTATCTGGGTAACAGATGAAATGAATTCAAGGGAATCTACTCACCTTTTCCAAGATAGATTAAAGCATGTAAGTCAATGTCAGCTTGCTGCACGCCCGAGGTTCACGTCCGTGACCACAGATAGAAATCCTTTTGGATAGAATATTTAGGCTTACTGTGCGCTGCTGAGACCAGGATAAAATCACCACATGAGAAACTTTTTAACTCTTTATTCCCAACGCGTTTCAAAGTGGAAAATCACTTCTTCTTCAGGGGATGACATAGACTCTATGTCATCCCCTGAAGAAGTGATTTTCCACTTTGAAACGCGTTGGGAATAAAGAGTTAAAAAGTTTCTCATGTGGTGATTTTATCCTGGTCTCAGCAGCGCACAGTAAGCCTAAATATTCTATCCAAAAGGATTTCAGATTGATCTTCCGGCAGTCTTCGGGAAAATGGTGCTGTGGTGGCGCATGTGCAAATTGAGATCTTGGCTCCATGACGAGCCAAGATTTCAATCTGCACAGATTGATTTGGCAGTCTTCGGGAAAATGGCGTTGTGGTGGCGCATGCGCAGACTGAGATCTCCGCTTAATGACGAGTCAAGATCTTAATCTGCGCAGATTGATCTTTTAGCAGTCTTCGGAAAAAATGCCATTGGTGGTGGCGCATGTGCAGATTGAGATCTTGGCTTGATGTTAAGCCAAGATCTTAATCTGCATAGATTGATCTTCTGTCAGTCTTCGGGAAAATGGCACTAATGGCAGCGCATGCACAGATTTAGATTTGGGCTCGCCATGAAACAGAGATCTCAATCTGTACATACAATACATCACCACCATTTTCCCAAAGACTGCCAAGAGATCAAACTTCGCATGTGCCGTTGCCCGTGCCATTTTATTTAAGCCCATCAAGAGCTTAATCTGCACAAACATCGCCCGCGGCTAGAACAGTGTCTGCACGGAATTTAAATAAGGAAGAAGATACACAACAGAGAGGGCATAGCAGAGTCAAATACCCTATCCACAGTCCCACCCCACAGGTCCACCCAGATGCACGGAGAGCAAAATGTTTAAAGATAATTTTATAGAAACCAGGCTACTGATTTCTTCTCTGAAAGTATGTATTTAATCAGTATACCACTTCCATTGGGGCAATGCCCTTAATGTTCATAACCCTGATTACAGGTTCTCTTCAAAAACAATCTGTCGGATGATTCATCCTGTGGTTTGTATACAAGTGTACAGAGAGAGAACAGTCAATCTAGTAGGAGGAAGCCAGTGGGGACATACTTTGCGACATGTTCACTTAGTCACCTTGTTCCCAGGTCCTGCTTTAAAGCTTGAAACGCGTTGAGAACGCAAGCCTAGTTTTTCTATGCTGGCCTTTTAACCTCACCTTTGAAGTGACTAAGTGAATAAAAGGATTTATGTATTCACTACATCGTGGAGTTGGACATTCCTTTCTTCACTGCTTAAAAGCTGCAGCATTTCAGAGTGAAACATACATATTTTCATTAACAGAGCTGGTCATTAATCCATTCTACCAGTCAGTGTGTCGGGCAGTACGAATCAACTGAGAGGTCCCCTTTAATTTACTTCAATCATAGAAAGCATTGACTAATCAATGACAAATACCATTGCTGTAGGCGCTAAAAAGAGGCTGGGGCCATATTGATCCTGATTATTTAGGAGCATCTGCAACTCGTATGGTTCACTGTATCAGAGCAAATGAATCCGAGGTTGGTCCTATAAAAACAAGAAATTGACAGCATATATTATGTTTAAATATACCATATTCCAATATCTTTTTATATTTATGTCTATCTAGCTTGCAATTTTGTTATTACGGTAGTTGTTAGACAACTCCATTGTGAACTTTCTTGACTACTCATCAGGTTTTTGCTACCTCGTCTGAGAGCTAAATGACCAAAATTGAAAGATATGTGTCAGGAACAAAACACAACAGTATTAGTAAAGTTAAATTTTAATATATGTAATAAAATTATGTAAACAACACAATAGAACAAACTCAGAAAAAGACAGACATAAACCCCTGATGAAGCAATGGCGAAACACGTTGAGTCTAGTGGTGGAGGAGCTGATCATTGCCATGCTTCCTTGACTAAATGTTTTTGTGTGTACCTCTGTATATTTCCCCATGTTTTAATTATTGGACATGACTATATATATATATATATATGTATATATATATATATATATATATATATATATACACACTCACTGGCCACTTTATTAGGTACACCTGTCCAACTGTGTGTTAAGACTTAATTTCTAATCAGCCAATCACATGGCGGCAACTCAGTGCATTTAGGCATGTAGACATGGTCAAGACAATCTCCTGCAGTTCAAACCGAGCATCAGTATGGGGAAGAAAGGTGATTTGAGTGCCTTTGAACGTGGCATGATTGTTGGTGCCAGAAGGGCTGGTCTGAGAATTTCAGAAACTGCTGATCTACTGGGATTTTCACACACAACCATCTCTAGGGTTTACAGAGAATGGTCCGAAAAAGAAAAAAAATCCAGTGAGCGGCAGTTCTGTGGCCGGAAATGCCATGTTGATGCCAGAGGTCAGAGGAGAATGGGCAGACTGGTTCGAGCTGATAGAAAGGCAACAGTGACTCAAACTGCCACCCGTTACAACCAAGGTAGGCAGAAGAGCATCTCTGAACGCACAGTGCGTCGAACTTTGAGGCAGATGGGCTACAGCAGCAGAAGACCACACTGGGTACCACTCCTCTCAGCTAAGAACAGGAAACTGAGGCTACAATTTGCACAAGCTCATCGAAATTGGACAGTAGAAGATTGGAAAAACGTTGCCTGGTCTGATGAGTCTCGATTTCTGCTGCGACATTCGGATGGTAGGGTCAGAATTTGGTGTAAACAACATGAAAGCATGGATCCATCCTGCCTTGTATCAACGGTTCAGGCTGGTGGTGGTGGTGGTGTCATGGTGTGGGGAATTTTTTCTGGGCACTCTTTGGGCCCCTTGGTACCAATTGAGCATCGTTGCAACGCCACAGCCTACCTGAGTATTGTTGCTGACCATGTCCATCCCTTTATGACCACAATGTACCCAACATCTGATGGCTACTTTCAGCAGGATAATGCGCCATGTCATAAAGCTCGAATCATCTCAGATTGGTTTCTTGAACATGACAATGAGTTTACTGTACTCAAATGGCCTCCTCAGTCACCAGATCTCAATCCAATAGAGCATCTTTGGGATGTGGTGGAACGGGAGATTCGCATCAGGGATGTGCAGCCGACAAATCTGCGCCAACTGTGTGATGCCATCATGTCAATATGGTCCAAAATCTCTGAGGAATGCTTCCAGCACCTTGTTGAATCTCTGCCACGAAGAATTGAGGCAGTTCTGAAGGCAAAAGGGGGTCCAACCCCTTACTAGCATGGTGTACCTAATAAAGTGGCCAGTGAGTGTATATACACTTTGATATTATATACCAGAAGGGGAATTATCTATGAGCTGTTAAATTGATTGAATACAAAGTTTCATGTACATACATACAGGTATTACCAGGATTAACCAGTTGACACATTATGTCATTGCATGGTTGCCTGCGAGTGGTGTAATCATGTACACATGTACTTGTGGAACTCTTTTTTTATTCGCTCACCCATTAATATTTAGTTATCCACCTTTTTTGGTATTTGTTCTATTGTATTGTATTCTATTTTGGAAGTGCATTGAGCAGCAAGGTGGTGTGCTGGTAAAAGGGGAAAAAAAAAAAAAAATCTTTTAAATCTTCTGCCTGAGCGAGTGTGAACGAGGTGAGTGTGACCTGAGCATAAGTGCGAACTGTGGTAAGTGTGAGACTTGAGATTCAGTGAAGAGGTGTTTGGAAAACCTATAACAAATACCTGTGTGAGTTGCTGAATTGTAGGTTGCTGAGTGCTTTCTACCTGTCCAATTTTTGGGGGGGCTTGGGGGCTTGTTTAACCTATTTTTTTTTTCTCTAATCTTTAATCTCTTATTTTACTATCTGTGTTTTTAAGGGTTAACTATATTGCATTTAAATCTTGAGGTGTAACTATATTCACAAGGGGTTAATTAAGGGTGGGAGTTCATAATTAAGAGTTTATAAGGGGCAGCTGGTTGGGGCTTAACTCCTTTTGGAAGAGCATTGAGGAGCAGGGTGGTGTGCTGGTAAAAGGGGAAAAAAAAAAAATCTTTTAAATCTGCCTGAGCGAGTGTGAACGAGCTGAGTGTGACCTGAGCATAAGTGCGAACTGTGGTAAGTGTGTGACTTGAGATTCAGTCACTTTGGATTCAGGGAGTTTCCAAGGGAGGTATTACTGAATAGCTGTTATATTTTATTAATACTTTTTATTTATTTTTGCTTATCTTATTGTCTTTTGCAATCCCCATTAGGATGTACTCCACTATTGCCAATGCCATCCAGTGCACGTCTTGCCGCATGTATGAAACACTTGAACAGCCGGTCGAGGGTGCATACTGCTGTGCAAGATGTGAGCACGTTGTGCATTTGGAAGCCCAGATACTGGATCTAAATGTGCAGCTGGCAACACTGAGATGCATAGACAATATGGAAAGGAGTCTTCTGCTCACTGAGCAGACGCTCAATGGGATAGATGAGGGGGGGATGCTAGGTTGAAGCTGCAGGACAATGCTGGGTGACAGTTAGAAGGCGGGGTAGAGGGAAGAGCACCAGGGAGGCTAGTCCTGATCTGGCACACCCCAATAAGTTTGCCAAGTTGGCAGATGAGGGGAGTGTCAGTGCAGGAGTAGCACTGCTGCAGCAAGGCATGTCCTCTGAAAGCCGGAGGAGTGTCTTCTCCAGTAAGAGGGGAAATAGGAGAGCAGGGCAGGTCAGACAGGTTCTGGTAGTGGGAGACTCAGTTATTAGGGGAACAGATAGGGCAATCTGTCACAAAGACAGGGATCGTCGAACGGTGTGCTGCCTACCTGGCGCTTGAGTCCGACACATCGCTGATCGGGTTGACAGATTACTGGGAGGGGCTGGTGAGGATCCAGCGGTCATGGTGCACATTGGCACAAATGACAAAGTTAGAGGTAGGTGGAAGGTCCTTAAAGAGGATTTCAGGGAATTAGGCTGTAAGCTTAAAGCAAGGACCTCCAAGGTGGTATTTTCGGAAATACTTCCTGTACCACGTGCCATGCCAGAGAGGCAATGGGAGATTAGGGAGGTTAATAAGTGGCTCAGGAATTGGTGTAGGAAGGAGGGGTTTGGGTTCCTGCAGAACTGGGCCGACTTCTCAGTTGGCTACAGGCTCTACGCTAGGGACAGGCTGCACCTCAATGGGGAGGGTGCAGCTGTGCTGGGGGAGAAAATGGCTAGAAGGTTGGAGGAGTGTTTAACCTAGGGACGGGGGAGGGTATTCCTTTTATAGGAAGGGAAGACAGTGCAGATAGAGACCTGGGCACAAATAATGACATTGGGGGTGGGGGTGGCATGGGGGGTGGGGTTAGAACAGTTAATAATATAAGAAAGAATAGAGGTACAGAGAGATACATAAAGTGCATGTATACTAATGCCAGAAGCCTCGCTAACAAGATGGAGGAATTGGAGTTAATGTTGTTGGAACATAATTATGAAATGATGGGGATATCTGAGACATGGCTGGACGAGAGCCACGACTGGGCGGTTAATTTACAGGGCTATAGTCTGTTCAGAAATGACCGTCCGTACTAATAAGCGAGGGGTAGGCGTGTGTTTATATGTAAAATCATCCTTAAAACCCATCCTGCGTGATAATATATATGAATCTAATGAAAATGTAGAGTCCCTGTGGGTGGAGATAAGGGGAGGGGGGAAAATAATAAATTACTGATAGGGGTTTGTTATAAGTCTCCAAAAATAATGGAAGCAACAGAGAATATCCTCATAAAGCAAAGAGATGAAGCTGCGACGCAAGGAGAAGTCATTATTATGGGGGACTTCAACTACTCTGAAATACATTGGGGAACTGAAACCTGCAGTTCCAGCAAAGGTCATGGGTTTCTGACAACTATGAGAGACAATTACCTTTCACAACTGGTTCAGGACCAAACAAGAGGGGGGGCACTGCTAGACCTAATGTTAACCAACAGGCCAGACCGCATATCAAATGTAAGGGTTGGGGGTCACTTGGGTAATAGTGATCACAAATTAATAAGTTTTCATGTATCCTTTACTAAGATGTGTAGTAGACTGGTTACAAGGACATTAAACTTCAGGAAGGCAAATTTCCAACGGATGAGAGATGATCTTGGTGCAATTAACTGGGACGATATCCCGAGACATAAAAATACACAAAGAAAATGGGAGACGTTTATTAGCATCCTGAATAGGACCTGTGCACAATATATACCGTATGGGAATAAACATGCGAGAAATAGGAGGAAACCACTATGGCTAAATAGAGCTGTAAGGGGAGCAATAAGAGATAAAAATAAAGCATTTAGAGAATTAAAGCAAGTAGGTAGTGATGAGGCATTAAATAAATACAGAAAAATAAATACTGTAAAAAGCAAATCAAAACAGCAAAGATTGAGACAGAGAGACTCATTGCCAGAGAAAGTAAAAATAATCCCAAAATATTCTTTAACTACATAAATAGTAAGAAGCTAAAAAATGATAGTGTTGGCCCCCTTAAGAATAGTCTGGGTGAAATGGTGGATGAGGATGAGGAAAAAGCCAATATGCTAAATGATTTTTTTTCAACAGTGTTTACACAAGAAAATCCCATGACGGATAACATGATCAGGGATAAAAATTCTCCATTAAATGTCACCTGCTTAACCCAGCAGGAAGTACGGCGGCATCTAAAAATCACTAAAATTGACAAATCCCCGGGCCCGGATGGGATACACCCCCGAGTACTGCAGGAATTAAGCAGAGTCATAGATAGACCATTATTTTTAATCTTTAAAGATTCCATAATAACAGGATCTGTACGACAGTACTGGCATATACCAAATGTGGTGCCAATATTCGAAAAGGGGACAAAAACTGAACTTGGAAATTATAGGCCAGTGAGTTTAACCTCAACTGTGGGTAAAATCCTGGAGGGTTTTCTAAGAGATACTATACTGGAGTACCTGGAGAAGAATAACCTTATGACCCAATATCAACAAGGGTTTACAAGGGACCGTTCCTGTCAGACTAATCTGATAAGCTTTTATGAAGAGGTAAGTTCCGGACTGGACCAAGGGAATGCAGTGGACGTGGTGTACATGGACTTTTCAAAAGCTTTTGATACGGTGCCACACAAAAGGTTGATACATAAAATGAGAACAATGGGGATAGGGGAAAATATGTGTAGGTGGGTTAAGAGCTGGCTCAGGGATAGGAAACAAAGGGAGGTTATTGATGGAGCACACTCGGACTGGGTCACGGTTAGCAGTGGGGTACCACAGGGGTCAGTTTTGGGCCCGCTTCTTTTTAACATATTTATTAATGACCTTGTAGGGGGCATAGAGAGTAGAATTTCAATATTTGCAGATGACACTAAACTCTGCAGGGTAATCAATACAGAGGAGGACAATTTTATATTACAGGAGGATTTATGTAAACTAGAAGCTTGGGCTGATAAATGGCAAATGAGCTTTAATGGGGATAAATGTAAGGTCATGCACTTGGGTAGAACGAACAACATGTATAATTATGTGCTTAATTGTAAAACACTGGGCAAAACTGTCACTGAAAAAGACCTGGGTGTATGGGTGGACGACAAACTCACATTTAGTGGCCAGTGTCAGGCAGCTGCTGTAAAGGCAAATAAAATAATGGGATGCATTAAAAGAGGCATAGATGATCATGAGGAGAACATAATTTTACCTCTATATAAGTCACTACTGCGACCACACTTAGAATACGGTGTACAGTTCTGGTCTCCGGTGTATAAGAAAGACATAGCTGAACTGGAGCGGGTGCAGAGAAGAGCGACCAAGGTTATTAGGGAACTGGGGGGTCTGCAATACCAAGACAGGTTATTACACTTGGGGTTATTTAGTTTGGAGAATCAAAGGCTTAGGGGTGATCTTATTACAATGTATAAATATATGCGGGGACAATACCAAGACCTATCTAATGATCTTTTTACTCTTAGACCTGTGACGGGGACAAGGGGGCATCCTCTACTTCTGGAGGAAAGAAGGTTTAAACATAATCACAGACGCGGATTCTTTACTGTACGAGCAGTGAGACGATGGAACTCTCTGCCATATGATGTTGTAATGAGTGATTCCCTACTAAAATTTAAGAGGGGACTGGATGCCTTTCTTGAAAAGTATAATATTACAGGGTATATACACTAGTTTCCTTAGTGTTGCGTTGATCCAGGGAGCTAGTCTGATTGCCGTATGTGGAGTCGGGAAGGATTTTTTTCCCCAATGTGAAGCTTACTGTTTGCCACATGGGTTTTTTTTGCCTTCCTCTGGATCAACATGTTAGGGCAAGTTAGGATAGGATATGGGTTGAACTAGATGGACTTAAAGTCTCCCTTCAACCTTAATTACTATGTTACTATGTATTGTTTACATAAATTCAAATTTATCTATTAAAATTAACTTTTTTTTTTTTTCTTTTTTTTTTACTAATAATGTTGTATTTTGTTCCTGGCACATAGCTTTCTATTTCAGTCATTTGTCCTTTTTGTGCCCTATGAGGATGAGTAATTAAATTGGAAATGTATCAGTAACTCATCTAAGAGCTGCATACCCCAATTCCAGTGATGTCACTTACTGGGCTACTTGATGTCATTTTGATACAATCCCTGTTGTCTCTGCTGCAGATCTAGTAGTTCCTTGAATGCCTAGCTCTGTATAACTCCACCCACACCACTGATTAGTAGATTTCTGCCTATGCACAGTGTACACTGAAAGCTGCCAATCAGTGATGGAGATGAGTTTATACAGGGCTCACGAATATGGAAGATAACTATTCAGCAAGTTTACTAGTCCTCTAGTGATAATCTTCTACTGATAAAACAGTGATTTGATCAAAACTACAACAAGCAACCCAATAAGTAACATCGCTGGAATCAGGGTCTCTGCCCCTACATTAGGCTACTTTTGGATTATATGACAAAAACCTGGCGACAGATTCCTTTTAATGACCCTTGTTGGACAAGAAAAAAATTTTTTACACCATGATAGAAAATGTATAAGCAACTTGGGAAGCACAATTTGTGTGCAATAACGGATGGCTATGAAGCAAGTATGAAATGATTGCATCGGTCTGGGTTAATTGCCTAACTGCATTTGTGTTTTTGTGGCTGAGTGTTCAGTATGAGTCAGACGGCTGCATAAATGAGACTGGGATTGCAATGCTCGGACTGGCCATAGGCTCTCCGGACCCGAGCGTGGCAGCATCCATTTCTGTGCAGCTGACACGCTCTGGTAGGGAGAGCTGTCGGCCAGTCCGGGCATTGTATTGCAGTACTCGTCCGAGTTATGCAGCCATCTGACCCTTCCTTTACTGTAGTATACGGTATATACTGTCATCCAGCGTCGGACTGGAACACCTTGGGCCCACCAGAGAAAATCATTCTTGGGGCCCACTATGTAGCTGCATAGAGTTAAATACCAGACCACCAATTATGCGGTAAAACACGCTAATATCCGGGTATAATATAAGGTTGTACATGTCTTAATTATGTAGCAGGAGTTGGGTAGCTCCCTCATAGAATATAAAGCAGCCCCCTCACATAGTATAATGCAGCCATCTCATAGAATATAATGCAGCCATCTCATAGAATATAATACTGCCCCCCTCATAGGGTATAATACTGCCCCCCTCATAGGGAATAATGCACCCCCTCATAGGGTATAATGCACCCCCTCATAGGGTATAATGCACCCCCTCATAGGGTATAATACTGCCCCCCTCATAGGGTATAATACTGCCCCCCTCATAGGGAATAATGCACCCCCTCATAGGGAATAATGCACCCCCTCATAGGGTATAATGCTGCCCCCTCATAGGGTATAATACTGCCCCCCTCATAGGGTATAATACTGCCCCCCTCATAGGGAATAATGCACCCCCTCATAGGGTATAATGCTGCCTCCTCATAGGGTATAATACTGCCCCCCTCATAGGGAATAATGCATCCCCTCATAGGGAATAATGCTGCCCCCTCATAGGGTATAATACTGCCCCCCTCATAGGGTATAATGCACCCCCTCATAGGGTATAATGCACCCCCTCATAGGGAATAATGCTGCCCTCCTCATAGGGTATAATGCTGCCTCCTCATAGGGTATAATGCTGCCACCTCATAGGGTATAATACTGCCCCCCTCATAGGGAATAATGCACCCCCTCATAGGGTATAATGCTGCCTCCTCATAGGGTATAATGCTGCCCCCCTCATAGGGTATAATGCTGCCCCCTCATAGGGTATAATACTGCCCCCCTCATAGGGAATAATGCTGCCCCCCTCATAGGGTATAATACTGCCTCCTCATAGGGTATAATACTGCCCCCCTCATAGGGTATAATGCATCCCCTCATAGGGTATAATGCACCCCCTCATAGGGTATAATACTGCCCCCCTCATAGGGTATAATACTGCCCCCCTCATAGGGAATAATGCACCCCCTCATAGGGTATAATGCTGCCTCCTCATAGGGTATAATACTGCCCCCCTCATACGGAATAATGCATCCCCTCATAGGGAATAATGCTGCCCCCTCATAGGGTATAATGCTGCCCCCCTCATAGGGTATAATACTGCCCCCCCTCATAGGGTATAATACTGCCCCCCTCATAGGGAATAATGCATCCCCTCATAGGGAATAATGCTGCCCTCCTCATAGGGTATAATGCTGCCTCCTCATAGGGTATAATGCTGCCCCCTCATAGGGTATAATGCTGCCCCCTCATAGGGAATAATGCACCCCCTCATAGGGTATAATGCTATATAGATATATAGATATAGAGTTAGATAGAAATAGATAGAAAGATAGATGTAGAAATAGATAGATATAGAGATAGATAGTAGATAATGGATAGAAAGTAGATAATGGATAGATATAGATAGAAAGATTCATAGAGATAGATATAAAGATAGATATAGAAAAAATATAGATAGATAGATCGATAGGTAGATAGATATAGAGATAGATAGAAAATAGATAATGGATAGATAGATAGATAGATAGATAGATAGATAGATAGATATAGAGATAGATAGCTATAGATAGAAAGATATAGAGATAGATAGATAGATATATAGATAGAGAAAGATAATAGATAGAGATAGATAATAGATAGAGATATACAGATATAATAATAATAATATAGACATATATAGATATAGAGATAAATATATATAGATAGATGGCTATAAATAAAAATAGATATAGAGATATATAGAGATAGATAGATATAGAGATAATAGATATAGAGATAGATAGATAGATATAGAGACAGATAGATATAGAAAGATAGATATAGAGATAATAGCTAGATATAGAGATATGTATAGAGATAGATAGATATAGAGTTAGAAAGATAGATATAGAGAGATATAGAGAGATGGATAGATAGATATAGATAATAGAGATAATAGATAGATAGATATAGAGATATATGGATAGATAAAGAGAGAGAGATAGAGATTGATAGATAATGAGATATAGAGATAGATATAGAGATATAGTGTTAGACAGAAAGATAGATATAGAGATAGATAGATATAGAGATAGATATAGAGATAACAGATATAGAGATAGATAGATATAGAGATAGATAGATATAGAGATAATATATAGAGAGAGAGATATAGAGAGAAACAGATATATATATAGAGATAGATATAGAGATAGATAGATATAGATATAAAGATAGATAGAGATAGAGATAGCGGTAGATAGAGAGAGAGATAGAGACAGAGATCGATAAATAGAGAGATAGAGATAGATAGATAAAGATAGATAATAAATATAGAGATAACAGATAGATATAGAGATAGAGTAAGATAGAAAGATATAGAGATAGGTAGATATAGATAATAGAGATAGCTAGATAGACATAATAGATAGATATAGATAGAAAGATAGATATAGAGATAGATGTAGAGATAGAAAGATAGATATAGAGATAGAGCGATAGATGGAGATAGATATAGATAATAGATAGAGATAGATAGATAGATATAGAGATAGAAAGATAGATAGATATACAGAGAGATCGATATAGAGATAGAGATAAATAGATAGATAGATATAGAGAGAGATATAGATATAGAGATAATAGATATATATAGAGATAGATAGATATAGATATAGAGAGATAGATACAGAGAAAAGATATAGAGATAAATAGATAAAGATATATATAGAGATAGAAAGATAGATATAGAGATAGATAGAGATATATAGATAGATAGCTATAGAGATATAGAGATAGATATAGAGAGAAATAGAGATAGATATATAGATATAAAGATAGATATAGAGATAGAGTGATAGATAGCGAGAGATATAGATATAGAGATAGATAGATACAGAGAAAAGATATAGAGATAGATAACGGATAGATAAATAGATAGATAGGTATAGAGATAGATAGATAGATAGATATAGATATTAGATAGAGATATATATAGATAAAGATAGATAGATATAGATGGTAGCTAGATAGATAATAAATATAGAGATAATAGATATAGAGATAGAGTAAGATAGATAGATATAGAGATAGATAGATAGACATAATAGATAGATATAGAGATATATATAGAAAGATATAGAGATAGATAGATAGATATAGAGATAGATGTAGAGATAGAAAGATAGATAGAGCGATAGATATAGATAATAGATAGATATAGAGATAGATAGATATAGATAATAGATAGAGATAGAAAGATAGATATAAGAGAGATAGAGAGAGAGATATATTGAGAAATAGAGATAGAGAGAGCGAGAGAGATATAAAAAAACAAAACAATACTCACCTCTCCTCCTCGCTCCCACGCTGATCCCGGCTTCAGTGTCAGGAGCTGCCCCCTCTGCCAGACACACAGCGGGTGCGCGATGTAGTGACGTCATCGCGCACTGGCTGTGAGTCAGGAGCAGAGGGGCCTGAGGGCGGCGCCGGCCCTGATTTACAGATGCAGAGCGGCTTACTGGGCTGGGGGCGGGGCCTCTGGGGGTGGAGACCTGAAATGATATTCACTGCTTCGCAGTGAATATTCATTTCTCTTTAGCAGCGGGGACAGGGGCTCCTGCCTCCTGACACCCGCTGCTGCTCCGCTGGCACGGGCCCCCATAGCAGCTGCATGGTGTGCGACACACCACTGGCTGGGGGCCCCTGGAGCAGCGGGGGCCCTAGGCAACTGCTGGCCCTGTATGCCTGCAGGTGCCAGGGCCCACCAGATGCCAGGGCCCACCGGAGAATCCTCCGGTTCCCCGGTGGGCCAGTCCGACGCTGCTGTCATCTATAGCCATGTAGATCCAGGTGATATGTTCAGTCCTTCACGTATACTAAAAAGTCTATTCTGGCATAAAATAATCCAAAGCTACTGTATATAAGATACAACCGTACATGTTTCTTCTAAACTCGTCTATCTTCATCCTTGTATATGCCCGTTGTTTCTCCAGACATTTCAACTTTCAAGAAAATTCTCAGTTCGAAAGAGAATAGCGCACCGGAACGTTTAATCCATGGGTTCCCCAACTATAAATCTGCAGAATACATAATGGATCTGCATGCTCTGTTAAAAACGGTGCAGACCCATCAGCGTTATAGAGAGCTTTTGTTCTAACGTAGAAGCAATTATACAATGGATGTAAAGCCTTCTCTTAATAATGCCCCGAAACTGGACATCCATCTAAAACATCTGAATAATTTCAATACTTGCCAATATGCTACATACAAAATGATGAAAGGGAAACTGTCAGCAGATTTTTTCTATATGATCTGAGAGCAGCATGATGTTGGGGCAGAGACCCTGATTCCAGCGATGTCACTTGCTTGTCTGCATGTTGTCATTGTGTGAAGTACAGTATTCAGATGTACGGGACATCTTGTTCTCCAGACTCCATTCTTGTGCTTGCGATGCCATTTTGTTGTTTCCGAATTAAATTTTGAAACCAGACTGTTCCAGCTTGCACAAGATATGGGATATGAGACCCTGACGAATGTGCTATTGTTCTATTCTCTACGTCACGTAACTAGGGACATATTCCGATTTTCTTGCAATACTATTGGCTTATAAAGTAAATGTGTCACGACGATGCTATTGGTAACTGGGTACCTTGCATAATTAAGCAACATACTATAAAAGAGGTGGCAAAATAAACGGGCTTAGTGATCTGCCTTGATCCTTCCATACAGAGACATCTCCGAGTGGTAATTCCCCGTTGCTAGCAACATCCTGTGAATTAATTTGGAAATCACTTGGTCAACCATGAAGGGTTAATTTAGCCCTCCCTCAACAGTTTGGCGCCCAACGTGGGGCCCCCGAACAGGGACGCCTCTGCCCCCGGAGGACAACAAGACAAAGGACCCTCGGACCGGATACAGGCGCTGGAAAATTGGGACTGATCATCCCCCACGACAACCACGGTAAGTTGGCAGTTATACTGTTCAGACTGACCGTTGGTGGGTTTCCTGTGTTTGTTACTGCAAAGCGGATCTGAGGTTTGTCCTTGATGGTGGGGTGATTCTTGGGTGGAATCATATAGAGGTGCAGTCCCGTTGGGGGCCCAGTGCTCGAACTGTACCTCATAAGGAACGGACACCCCGGATTGACCAGTGATTGTGACTCTCTTTATAGTCAAAATATCCTGAAATCCTGATCACTGTTAGAATCAGGCGTGGTGAAGTGATCGAAGATTGGGTAGGATACGTAACTCAGGTATATATATATATATATATATATATATATATATATATAAACCAGAGGTGTCCGGAGGGATAGTGTGAGAGGCCCTCCTCCTTTCACCGAGTACCGCATTGAATATTGGGTATATGTGGAACAGACTGAACGGCCACTCCAGTATTGTGCACAACTGAAGTAAGGATATTTAGCTCTAAAGGTGAGAATCCGTGGAAAAAAAAAGAAGAATTTCGTGGCTTGGCACATTAATTGTGGGACGAAGGTGTTAGGAAGAACAGAGGAAGTGAATTCTGATTGTTTTTGTTATTGCTATGTTGAAGAAGGAAAACTCGTCTATTATTATGGCAAGGACTGGATGTTTTGTGGTTCAAGAAAGTGACTGTGGTGTGAGAAAGTGATTAAGACGGAACTGTGATTGAGACTAATGTGTCAGGCAGACAAAGAGTTAAAAGTGATGATTTGAAACAAGGTCTCCTTGCTAGATGATAAGGTCCCTCCCCAGGAAATCAAGCCTCTCCTCCCGACTGTAAGCTCTGTGCCCCTTAACCCCAGGGCACCGATATATCCTGGACTACCAAAACTCAGTACGCCCCCACCCTGTGATCCTGCCGGGTGGATTTGTGCCAAATGCGGAGTTACTAATCCTCAGTGGAGAGAGGTCTGTTACAATTGTGGAGCAAGGAGACCTGGAGTCGCAGCCCCCACTTTTCCTTTGTTAAACGCTGACAGTACCTATTATCAGCCACCGCCGCCAGCCTCAGTCCCTGCTATGCCTAATATTCCTAGTGGTTATGAGTATCCACCCCCTCCTACTTTAGTCACCCGATCCAGAGACTTCCCCCATGGCCTTCTACAGGCAAATAGCAGCAAATCGAGAGATTTGTTCCACTCCGGATGATGCATTAAAAGTAGAAAAAAAAGTTTCCAGAAGAAATTAACTCGCTCTGTATCAGCAGGGAAAGAAGAAAAAAAAACAATAAAAAAACAAACTAGCAGCCAGCAGCTGTCCCAGCATCCCCCACTGCCCCCACTGCAGCTGCATGCATATAGCTCTTCCTTATCAGTGGCAC
This sequence comes from Dendrobates tinctorius, assembly GCF_039654945.1. Classification (NCBI taxonomy): domain Eukaryota; kingdom Metazoa; phylum Chordata; class Amphibia; order Anura; family Dendrobatidae; genus Dendrobates; species Dendrobates tinctorius. The sequence continues at coordinate 8,832,675 of NW_027361678.1, read as the reverse complement.
ACAGCAAACTACGCTCCCGCGCTCCAATCATACACAAATTCAGCTCCCTACTCCAATATCTCTCCCAATCCTATGACTGGGAACCTTACTCCCCAGATCCGCCGTGCCAATTCTCGTCGGCAATGCTGGCGCTGTGGCCGACTCGGTCACTTTCAGACAGATTGTCATACCCCCGCTGTTTTAATCGGAGTAGATGGCAGACCCAATTAACCTACTCTTACAAAACCCATCTCTGTGGGACCCTTCCCCGAGGTTACTGCTCAGCTTGTAATCTCTCCCACATGTCCAGTAAATTTACTAGGGTCAGATTTATTATCACAGTTCCGCTCCAGAATAACCAGTTTGCAAAAAACATAAGAGAGTGTCTCTTGCCCTGGCAGTTAAATCACCCCCAGGTCACACAGTTTCAGTATGTGGATGATTTTTTGTTGTGTGCACGGACGGAGCAGGAAGCCATTGCTGCCACTGTTAGCCTCCTCAAGCATCTGGCAGCACTGAACTGTCGGGTTTCGGCCTCGAAACTTCAGTTTTGCCTTGGTCAAGTGATATTCTTGGGTCACTGTCTCTTTCAGGGTGTCAGACACCTCACAGAAGAAAGAAAAAAAAGCTGTCAGCTCCCTTCCTTTCCCAAAAGATGAAGCTGAACTCCAGCGTTTTCTTGGACTATGTATTTATTGTTGTCAGTGGATACCGGATGCATCCCGCTTAATGCAACCCCTTTACAATGCCTTAAAAGACGGTATAATGAAATATAGGGAAAGATGGCAGTGATGAGGATTATCTCCAACATGATTGTTCCCAACTTCTGTCTGAAGAAACAGCTACTCCACCAAATGTCAGTGAGAATCCACTCCCAAATCCTGATCTGGTGTTATACACAGATGGTTCAAGATATGCTGACGAGTCTGGTAGATTCCACACGGGATACGCTGTTACCACAGAGGACACTGTAGTGCACGCAGCTGTGCTCCCGCCCTCACAGTCAGCACAAGAAGCAGGACTCCAGGCTCTGTCTACTGCATGTACTTTGGCCAAGAACAGAAGGGCTAATATATACACGGACTCAAGGTATGCATTTGGTATTGCTCACGATTTTGGGGCTCTATGGGCCAATCGAGGGTTTACTACTACTGCCGGAACCCCAGTGAAAAATGCTGAAGCTGTTAAAACCCTCATGGACTCGATCAAATTACCTACTCAGGTGGGTATTATCAAAGTTAAGGCGCACGGTCCTAGGAACAGTCCACAGACTGTTGGCAATGCATTTGCGAATATGCAAGCAAAGCCGCCGCTCTTTTACCTGTTGAACCAAACATACCAACTATGGGGACCACACGCTCTCAGCGTAAACAGTTTCAAGAAGCATTGACCCTACAATCACCTGATGATCTACAACAGACTGAAGTTTTCTGTCGGACCCCGCGAGACTGCTTAATGACGATGCAGAGAATGTCTTCAAAGGAAGAGGTGAAGCAATGGAAAACTGATGGGGCACGAATGGATAATGGTCTCTGGGAAAAGGACCAACTCGTGTGTCTCCTTAAGCGGATGTACCCGGCTATTGCCACATGGGCCTATATATCGAGGAAAGAATCAGACCCTTGCACTGGTGCAAAAATTCTACTGGGCCCCGGGAATTTCCACAGTTAAGACAGCGCTTAACTGTGCTTGTAATATCTGTCAGACCTGCAATCCTGGTCAACTTCAACGTGTACCCCCGGAGCACCTTGCTAAGCCCGACTATCCTTTCCAAAGGCTCCAGGTGGACCATATCACGTTACCCAAGTCTGGATGGTATGAATACTGTTTGGTTGTTGTTGATATGTTCTCCAGTTGGCCGGAAGCATTCCCTGTTACCAACATGACTGCAAAAACCATAGCGAAGAAACTGGTGATGGAAGTCCTATGCAGATATGGGGTTCCAGAAGTTGTTGAAAGTGATCAAGGTCCGGCCTTTTCTTCTCATGTGTACCAAGAAGTTCTGACAGTGCTTGGATCCACTGTAGCCCTCCATACTCCGTACCACCCACAATCCAGTGGGAAAGTTGAGAGGCTGAACGGCACACTGAAGGGACAATTGACCAAAATGATGCAGTAGACTGCGGCTCCATGACCAGAGCTCATACCCATTGTACTATATCACATTCATACTACCCCTATTGCAAAACATGGCCTGTCCCCATATGAGATATTGTTTGGTGCCAGGCCCCCCAGTTGCAAATTTCCAGCCTCAGCAGTTATCAGAAGAAACTGACCGTGCTGGTCAATATGTTATTCAGCTTAGTAAATATCTTGCTAACACCCATTCTCTAGTTTCTTCTTCTCTTACAGATTCAGCAGAAACCGACACCTGTCATAACCTGAAGCCTGGTGATTTTGTAGTCGTTGAAAGGAAATTCTGCACTAGAACAGCTAATGATGAAACCAAAGGCGTCGTCGCCCCTGCTCTTCTCTGCACCGATCTCAAAAGGTTACTTGATGAAGATGTTGAAGCCAAGCGAATGGCTACCTTCAAAAGATCTCCACCACCGTCATAAAAAATTGTTATTCGTAAATTGCAGCATACAGGGAGGATAGGTGCGCCGCAACAGACATGACTGATAACACGGCATCAGCCATGTGAAGGCCAGTACCCCTCAAGCTTATGGCTTGGAATAGCACCTCTGATACTGCATATTAGTTAACAAAATTTATCTAGGGTATATACTGTCATCTATAGCCATGTAGTTCCAGGTGATATGTTCAGTCCTTCACGTATACTAAAAAGTCTATTCTGGCATAAAATAATCCAAAGCTATATAAGATACAACCGTACATGTTTCTTCTAAACTCGTCTATCTTCATCCTTGTATATGCCCGTTGTTTCTCTAAACATTTCAACTTTCATGAAAATTCTCAGTTCGAAAGAGAAGAATAGAACACCGGAACGTTTAATCCATGGGTTCCCCAACTATAAATCTGCAGAATACATAATGGATCTGCATGCTCTGTTAAAAATGCTGCAGACCCATCAGTGTTATAGAGAGCTTTTGTTCTAACGTAGAAGCAATTATACAATGGATGTAAAGCCTTCTCTTAATAATGCCCCGAAACTGGACATCCATCTAAAACATCTGAATAATTTCAATACTTGCCAATATGCTACATACAAAATGAGGAAAGGGAAACTGTCAGCAGATTTTTTCTATATGATCTGAGAGCAGCATGATGTTGGGGCAGAGACCCTGATTCCAGCGATGTCACTTGCTTGTCTGCATGTTGTCATTGTGTGAAGTACAGTATTCAGATGTACGGGACATCTTGTTCTCCAGACTCCATTTTTGTGCTTGCAAAGCCATTTTGTTGTTTACAAGTTAAATTTTGTAACTTAACTAGATGAAAGTTCACGGTTGTCATGAAACCAGACTGTTCCAGCTTGCACAAGATATGAGACCCTAATGAATGTGCTATTGTTCTATTCTCTACGTCACGTAACTTCGGACATATTCCGATTTTCTTGCAATATTATTGGCTTTTAAAGTAAAATGTGTCATGACGATAATATTGGTAACTGGGTACTTTGAATAATTAAGCAAAATACTATAAAAGAGGTGGCAAAATAAACGTGCTTAGTGATCTGCCTTGATCCTCACATACAGAGACACATCTCCGTGTGGTCATTCTCCGTTGCTAGCAACATCCTGTGAATTAATTTGGAAATCACTTGGTCAACAGTGAAGGGTTAATTTAGCCCTCCCTGTTATGATTGGGTCACCGAGGAGGTAAATAAGACCAAGCTAAGCTACAGAAAACCAGAGAGGTTGGTAACTAAGCAGATTGCAGACCCCTGATCCTATCCACACAACTAGCAGTAGCCGTGGAGTGTGCCTACGATGATTCTAGACACCTCGACACAGCCGGAGAACTAAATAAGCCTAAAGCAAGAAAAGGGGAAATCTAAACTGCCCCAGAGCAGACCCCAAAAGAATAGACAGCCCCCAAACATATGTCGGTGAGACAAGATGAAAACAGACACAGGTAGGAAAATAGGCTGAGCAAACGATGGGGCCCACACTAACTAGAAAGGACAGGAAAGGAAAGACACTCTCTGCAATCACGCAAAAAACCCTGCAAAAATGTCCAACACTTCTGATAGCAAAAACTCTGAAGTCACTAGACTTCTCCCACTATATCAGCACTCTGGCATATTCTGAAAGCAGAGCAAAAAGAGGCCAATCTAATAAGGGACAAAAACACAAACAATAACGTAAGGATGGAAATTGAGCACAGCCCCAGTCGGGGCTGGCTGACCACATAAAACTGAATAGACAAAACCAAATTTGAATGTGCACAATAGCAAAGAACACTTAGCTTGAGCATGCAGGGACTGAACTGGAAACTAAGACCTCAGGAGGCAGGAAAAATCACCAGCAGGGATAGAGGGAGTCGGTTGTCTTAAATCCAGTCAGAGACTCCAGATGTCCAATCATCGTCCTCATTATCAGGTGGCAGGCCTCTGTCAATTAGAGCAGCTCCATTACCTCCTGTAACCACCAGAGGGAGCCCGGAAAGAGAACTCGCGTCTCCTCTGTCAATACAACCAGCTCCACTACCTTCACTAGCAACCAGAGGCAGGCCAGAAAGTGAATTCGCAACAGTACCCCCCCCTTGAGGAGGGGTCACCGAACCCTCATCCACGCCACCAGGCCGATCAGGATGGGCCCGGTGAAAAGCACGAACCAATCTATCGGCATGAATGTCAGAAGCAGAGACCCAAGAATTATCCTCCTGGCCTTAACCCTTCCATTTGACCAAGTAATGGAGTCTCCGTCTAGCCAAACGAGAATTCAATATTTTCTCTACCTCATATTCCACATTGCCTTTAACCAATACAGGATCAGGAGGTGCTGCCATAGGAACTACTGGGTCAACAAACCTCTTCAACAGAGATTTATGAAACACGTTATGGATCTTAAACGTAGCTGGAAGAGCCAATCGAAAAGAAACAGGATTAAGAATCTCCAAAATCTTATAAGGTCCAATGAATCTTGGCTTGAACTTTGGAGATGCAACCTTCATAGAAATATTCTTTGACGACAACCAAACCATATCACCCACTTTAAACCTGGGACCAATGGTCCTATGCCGGTTGGAAAACCGCTGGGCTTTTTCCTGAGAGAAGGACAACTTATCCACCACTTGGTCCCAAATCTGCTGCATTCTCTCTACCACAGTGTCCACACTTGGGCAGGTCGAAGTTTCCACCTGCCCTGAAGAAAATCGAGGATGAAACCCAAAGTTACAGAAAAGGGCGACATCAAAGTGGCAGAACTAGCTCTATTGTTTAGCGCAATTTCGGCCAAGGGCAAAAATGAGACCCAGTCATCCTGATCAGCAGATATCAAACATCTCAAATAGGAATCCAAAGTCGGGTTTGTTCTCTGTCTGCCCATTGGTCTGATGGATGTAACGCAGAGGAGAAAGATAACTGAATTCCCAGATTGGAACAAAAAGCTTTCCAAAATCTGTAAACAAACTGGACTCCTCTGTCCGACACAATGTTCTCAGGAATCCCATGCAACCGAACCACCTGTTGTAAAAACAAGGGCACCAACTCTGAAGATGATGGCAACTTTGGGAGTGGTACAAGATGGACCATCTTGGACCATCTTAGAAAATCTATCACAAATCACCTAGATAAGTCATTCTCTGAGAGACAGGAAGATCAGAAATAAAATCCATTGAGATATGGGTCCATGGCCTCTTGGGCACCGGCAGGGGCATCAACAACCCATTAGAACGAGAACAGGGTTTAGACCGAGAACAAGTCCCACAGGACTGCACAAAATTCCTGACATCACGAGATAAGGCAGGCCACCAAAAAGACCGACTCGCCACATCTCTGGTACCAAAAATACCTGGATGACCAGCCAACGCGGAGCAATGAATTTTAGACATCACTCTCTTCCTCCACTGGTCAGGAACATACAATTTTCCCATAGGACAACGTTCAGGTTTGTCCTCCTGAAATTCCTCCAGGGCACGTCTCAAATGGGTCGAGATGGCGGAAAGAACTACCCCCTCACCTAGGATGGCAGTAGGCTCGGTCACAATAAGAGAATCCGCAAAGAAACTCCTAGAAAGGGCGTCCGCCTTAACATTCTTAGTGCCCAGAAGAAAAGAGACCACAAAATTAAAACGCGTGAAAAACAAGGCCCACCTAGCCTGTCTAGGATTCAAGCGTTTGGCGGATTCAAGATAAATCAAATTCTTGTGGTTGGCGAGGACCACGACTTGATGTCTAGCTCCCTCCAACCAATGTCTCCACTCTTCAAATGCCCATTTCATGGCCACAAATTCAGATTCCCCACGTCATAGTTACGTTCAGATGGGGAAGAATTTTCGAGAAAAGGATTCATTTTAGAAGTCACCGGATCTTTTTGGGACAAAACAGCTCCTGCACCAATCTCAGAAGCATCTACCTCCACCTGAAATGGAAGTGAGACATCTGGTTGCCGTAGAACCGGAGCAGAAGTGAATCTCCGCTTAAGCTCCTGAAATGCCAAGACAGCCTCTGGAGACCTATTCAGCACATCAGCTCCCTTCTTGGTCAGATCAGTCAGTGGTTTGACAATACCAGAAAAATTACCTATAAATTTACGATAGAATTTAGCAAAACCCAAAAACTTCTGGAGAGCCTTCAAAGAAGTGGGCTGAACCCAATCATAAATGGCCTGTACCTTGGCCGGGTCCATTTCAATAGCCGACGGAGACAAAATAAATCCCAAAAATGAAATCCTCTGTACAACAAAGAGGCATTTCGATCCCTTAACATACAGGGAATTTTCCCTCAAAATCCGGAACACAGTCCGGACATGTTCCACATGAGAATCCCAATCACTGGAAAAGATCAAAATATCATCCGTATAGATGATCAAAAACTTATCCACAAAGTCCCGAAAAATATCATTCATAAAGGATTGGAAGGTTTTAGTGGCATTAGTGATCCCAAAAGGCATCACCAGGTACTCAAAATGTCCACTACCTTCACTAGCAACCAGAGGCAGGCCAGAAAGTGAATTCAAAACACCTCCCTCAACAATTGTGATACAATCCCTGTTTTCTCTGCTGCAGATCTCAGAATGCTGAGCTGTGTATAACCCCGCCCACACCACTGATTGGCAGCTTTCTTTATAAAATCAGTGGTGGGCGCGGGGTTTGAAAAGGAAGCACGAGACACCTAGTCCTGTATTGATAATCTGCTGCTGATAACACTGATTTTTATTTAGTAAGCAAAACACAGCCGTAAGTCAGTAAGTGACAAATCGCTGGAATCAGGATCTCTTGCCCTACATCATGCTGCTCTGAGATCAAATAGAAAAATCCTGCTGACAGATTCCTTTTCCCTGGCTATACAACAGTTTGTTTATGAATTAATAAGATGCATTAAGACATCATTAGTTGGCAGTAAAGTTCCTGGAAAAAAAATATAACTCCTCTTCTTTTGAAGACCCAATTTAGTGAAAATGCTTCAAATTATATTATATTCAAAGTAACAAAATGTAAAAAGAAGAAAACAAAATAAGCAGATATGTTCACAGAAATAACGAACCTACCAGTGAGAAGATGGAAGACCCAAACAGTCATTATCATTACGGTCTGCTGCCTTATATGATGAGGATCACAGGCTACTTTCACACATCAGTTTTTTGCCGTCAGGCAGGATCCGGCTATTTTTAGAAAAAACGGATCCGGCATAAATTTTGGAGAACTGTAGAAACGGATCCGTTTTTTTGCTGGATCCGTCTAGCAGGTTATATCTGTTCCTGGGGGCTGGCCAATTGGATCTGAGCATGCGCAGACTTAAAAAAAACGGATCCGGTGGCTGGATCCGTCTTTTTCTGGATCCGGCGCATTCCGGCGCCCATAGACTTTCATTGTAGCAAAAAGCTGGAAGCGCCGAATCCGGCGCTTCCGGCTTTTTCGCCGGAGACAAAAAACGTTACAGTAGCCGTTTTTTCCAGACGCCGGAATGAGACAAGTTGCCGGATCCGGCAAAAAACGGATGAAACGCAATGCCATCCGGCACGATCCGGCGCTAATGCAAGTCAATGGGGAAAAACTGGATCCGGCATTGCATTTTGCCGGATCCGGTTTTACAAAAAAAAGCCGGATCGCGCCTGAAGGCAAAAAACTGATGTGTGAAAGAGGCCTAATGTACATACTGGAAGGCCAGCAAGCAACTCTCGTATCAGTGAGTGAGTGTTACATAACACTTGCTTCTGTTTTTATTTCTTAATTCAAGACATAATTATTTACAATTAAACAGGCAGATTTACCCATAAAGAACCTGACTAAAATGTTCGATGATTAACCTTCTAGTAGGAGCCTCCCAGATTATTGCTCTGTAATATCAATAACAAACTCATGCAAGCTGAAAAGTATATTAGAATACTAAACATGAGCTTAGTGTAACAATTTACACACACAAGTTTCTCTCATACACAGATGATATTTATGAAAGTTATAAATCCTCCCCCCACCAAAAAAAAATAAATTAAATCATCCAAAATTCGGTCCATATTTCAGTACCATTTATAAAGAAGAGCAAATGACACTTGTGTGTTAGAAATTAGTCTTTCCTGTGCACCACAATCTCCTTCTGCACTTTAAGCTTTTTGAAGAATAGTGTCGCTTAGCTGCAATGTTCTTAAAGTGAGAACATTTAAAAAAAAAAAAAAGTTTTTTCTTTCCCTTTACATTCTTAAAGGGGACCTGTCACTTGCCATAAATATGTATTTTTCCTCTTGTTTTTATTTTGCCCCTAAGCCGCTCCGTTCTGGATATATGGCGCCCCTCTTCCCTACATAGAAATCTAGTCTTTCCTGCCAACTGGGTGGATCCTTATGAAGACTCCCAAAGAGAAGAATTGAGGACCACACCCACTTGGTAAAAATGCAAAATTTATATAAAAGGGAAGAGGAGGCCATAGAAAAAGAAAAACAAAGCCGCATTCAGGAGAACAGCAGCATTTCCAACGGGGAAAAAAAAAAGCATATGTATGACTTTAAAGAGTAAACATGGTCTTAATTCCCTCTCATAAATCACTAGTACACATGAAAATGTATATATCAGCTCATCCTGTCCATATCGTTCAATCTAAGAAAGGTGCTGTGCACAGGCAGAGTCCACGGTCTGGCTCCCGGCTGAAAATAATCAGGCCGAAGGCAGGAAGACTTCCAGCAACCACAATAGAAGGGACTATAAAAACATTATTGAAATAGTATGTATTAAAATATCAAAAAGGGAAAAATATAAAAAACACACACACTAGACCTACGCGTTTAGAGCACTAAGGCTCTAAAACATAGTATAAGAACCTTAGTGCTCGAAAAGCGTAGGCAAAGTGTGTTTTTATCTTTTTCCCTTTTCATAGTTTAATAGTTAATAAATGTTGCTTTTAGAGACCTTTACATTGTGGTTGATGGAGGTCTTCCTGATCACGTTACAAAAATGCTTATATTCATCTATCCATTTCTGAAATAAAAATTAAAAGTTTACTTTTTAAGCTTCAACTGCACAAAAAATGAGCTGTAAGTGTTTTTGTCATATTAAAGAGGCATAGTAACCATAGGGATTTTTTAGAGAAACAGGACTAGTAGGCACACTTTATAGATCCCAGAACCAGAGTTTGATTGGTTGTATACTGGGGTTGGCATCCACCTAAAAAGGACTTTAGGGAGGGGCATGGTCACAACACACCCATCGTTCCTGATAGGCTCACTGCCTGTCAAATGTCATTTTCAGCTGGATGACAGGCATAATATCCCAACAATATAGTTTAGTAAAAGGCTCCGTTTTAGGTCAGAGGGGGTCTAATCTGTATTTATAATGGGGAATGGGGGGTACATTTTAAACATCATTGCATTTATATAAAAAAAAATTAGATAGATATTCTTGTAATTTCAAATCAGGTTATTTTTTCGAACTGAGGTGGTGCAATAAAATTCAAAGTCACACATTCTAGAAAAATATTATTTTGGTTCTGGAAGCATTATAGTACAACAGTTGATCGCTTAGCTAAAAAAAAAGGAAAGAAAACAAAAAACACATACATAATAGGAACCAAATATGATACGTGCAAATCCCAGTTTGTTCTACAGTGACGGACTTCTATTTTGAGGAAGCCAACATTTTCCAGCTGAAAACAACAGTATAGACGTCATTGTTCTCCCTCTTTATCCGTTCCTTGTAGTCCAAGTTAACGTGTTTGTGCCTCAACTAGATATCAGAGCTTTCCCCAATATATTGCATTGAGTAGTTGATTCAGGGCTCACATGGATGTAGGAAGTCTCACTGACGAGTTGATCATGTGCTACGGTTGTGATACCATTCCGCCTGGTAAAAATAGGAGTTTGCTAGCTGTTAGCGCAAGTCAGGTAAAAAAATATATACATCTAAAGTGGCTCCTAGATCTCCTCTATGTAAGGGCCAAACCGCTAGTCTTCAAAGTGAACTTGTACAGTAATAGTCACAGACCTTGCAGCCACCTTAGTTTAGTTATACAGTAGGGGGGGTGGCTAAATCCACCAGAATTCTTGTGCAATTTTTGCCCCAAAACTGGCATATAGACTTAGATGGCAGTAGAAACGACAATGGAAAAAAAGTGTAATTTAGTGGAAAAGTTGTGGCTTAAAATGTGACTCATGTGCCAAGATATTGGTGCAAATTAATCCAATAGACAAAAATGGTCTACGGCCCCATTCAGACATCATTGTTCAACATACAAGTTCTATCAGGTTTTGGACAGATCACATACCCATGTATAATCTAAGGAACTATTCACACGTCTGTGTATTTTTGTGTATCCTGTGTCTGAAAAAAAAAATTCACGGAGACATGTCAATTTTTCATCAAAATTATCCATGCACTATATGACCACGGAAAGTCTGACGGACTGTTGGCGTCTGTTTTTTTTAAACATTTCAATGAGCAGAAAATGCTTTGCAATTTTTTTTTTGTTCATACTACAAAAATCACTATGAAAATACTTGACGGTAAAAACTGGTGAAAATCAGGTAGAAAAAAAATCACTGATGAATATCAGACTTTTTTTTTTCATGTAACAGAAAAATCACTGACGTCTGAATGAGGACTACAGAAGAGCTAGATTTATCATACAGCATGAACCACTGTGATAAATTTGCCACATTTTAATTTTTCCTAATCTATAGCTGCCCAAAAATTAGAAAGGATTAGTGAGAGCGCCCAATTTGTTTTGAGTGACAACTTAAGAGTGTAATTTTTTTGACACTAAAGTAGTTGTCCAGGTTTGGGCTAAAAGTCTGACGCAGTCACTGTTCGGATTCTCCGACGCCGGAAGCGGGCGGGTATCTGACTGCAAGTATGCCGTTTGCATACTTCCGGCCACATTCTGACTAGACGTATTTGGCCACGCCCAATTCACTTGTATGGAGCGAAGCTGCACATGTCTAGTCAGCATGTGACCACATGTATGCAAATCACATACTTGAGCTCACGCACCCGCTGCCAGCACCAGAGACAGCACGCACAGATAGAATGACTGCAGATTTGGATCCCAAGCCTAGACAACCCCTTTAAATGTACTCCATTCATTCATAGGACTAGAAACAAAAAGTAACCAATATAATGACCACCTGTTTCTCTCTTTTGTTTGAGGCTCGTAAATTTATTTAATGGCTTTAAGAGTGCTTCTGAAGTCTTGGTGCTATAAAAAAAGTATCACAGCCTGGCCGGAGCCTCGTTTTAATGTACTCATACACGTTACGAGGACTCGCGTGCTTTGATCACCTGAGCATGCGTGATGTTTTTCCAGGCAAGTAAGGAAGGAGCAGAGCCAGACAGCATTGTTACATCCTATTAACACACGGCCAATTAATTGCAGAAAAAAAAAATCCATTCCGACGATCTAAATAGGGTTGTAGTATGTGCATGAATTTCCACAAGCCCCATTCAGATGAATGGACGGCCGCAAAAAAAATTCTGCATCAAGTCAACTAGGAATTCATCCTCCTATGGGACACAGCAAGCAAGGAAAGAGCTCTGCTGATCGCTATCCCCTCTGTCCACAATATTAATTTTTCCAGCTGGTGTCTCAGGTGCCATAGCCATAAAGAGCGTTACCTGATCGTGCCAAGTCAGGAGACACTCATTTAGCGTCAATGGGCACCTTCCAATCGGAAGGTTTGTACTAGAGGTTAATAACAACACGAGCATCCTGAATGTCCTCTTCTTCGTCATCGTCATCTGCATGCAGGAGGCCTCTAGCTTCTGCGGTCTGTACATTTGGAGGCCACTCGTCTGCTTCTCTAAGGCACCCAGGGTTCACAATATAGCGATAGTTGCTACTGACTGCTGCTGCGCCACATGTTTGAGAAGTGTCCACACAGCATTGGTCATCATTGTCAAAAGCAGAGTGCAAAATGGAGTCTGCAGCCGAAGCTCCACAAGTCTCCCCGAGATTCACATACAGTGGGTCTCGACTTCCTGATAGCACGGATAGACGTCCCCAAATAGCTTCCAACCGTCTTTTCAGGTCTGAAAAGCAGGGTCTCCGTTTAGGCTCAGTGATCCAGCACTGGCACATCATTTCATACCTGCAAAACACAATTGTTTATTTCAATCTGGTACATAATACTGAGATAGGAGAATAAATAATTGCAATAATTGAAGTGGTTACAGTCATGGGAAACACAGTATAATTTCCCTGCAGATGACTATCAACGTAGATAGGACCAGTTTATCAGTTCAAAGTTTGGCTCACACTTGTATTTGGAGTTCGGTTCTGTGTTATTCAAAGCACCACTACAGCGGGGTTTTTTTATTGCAGCACCGGAGTTTTGCAACTAATCTACGCTCCCTGCCCCTAGCATAATACTTACCAGTCGCCATCTTCTGTTCTCAGCGATGCTCCGGTCGTCTTCTGCAGTTTGAGACCTGCCGGATCACCTAGCAAACACTTAAGCAATCTGGCAGGCAGGGTCAACGTTAGGGGCAGGCAAACTAGGCATTTGCCTTGGGCCTCCACTTCCCCAGGGGCCCCCAGCCAGTGGCGTGTCACTAATGAGGCCCTTGAGTCAGGGGGGCCCAGTGCAAAAGCCAACTCTGGGCACCCCCTGCTTCCAACTGTATCAGTATCATCGATGCCGATACAGTTGAAATGAATCATGGAGGAGAAAGTGCCAGGTGACACTCTCTCTCCCATCATTCTCCCTCTGCTTCCGATGCAGCAGGTGCGATGATGTCACATCATCGCGCACAACGCTGTGCCAGGCAGTGGAGTTGAGTAGATGCGCTGGAGAGACTGGAGTACCGGGGGAACAAGGAGAGGCAAGTATGTACAGTATTTATTTTTTTAAATCAGCGAGTATGTGGTGGTCATAAGACTATTATTATTTATTATTATAGCGCCATTTATTCCATGACGCTTTACATGTGAAAAGGGTATACATAATAAAAAGCAAGTACAGTAATCTTAAATAATACAAGTCATGACTGATACAGGCAGGGCCGTATTTCCCATTAGGCACTCGTGGGCCTGCGCCTGGGGCGGGACTCTGCGGAGGGGCGGCACCTCAGCAATGTTATTTTTTTTTTCCCCCTCCGGTCGGTCCATCCCTCCCCCCTCCCTCGATGACATCATACTCACCTCCTGGCTCCTCCTGACTCTGTGTGCGGTCACGTGGTACCGCTCATTACAGTAATGAATATGGACACCACTCCACTCTCATAGGCGTGGCGCCCATATTCATGAGCTTAATGAGCGGTACCACGTGACCGCGCACTCACACAAACAGGAAGAACAGATACCGGCGCCTGGCTAGAGGTGACATGCAGCAGCATCAGCCAGGTGAGCCGGATGGAGAGTGAGCGGCGGCGGGGGGGGCAATAGTGAGCGGCTGGGGGGGGGGGAAGAGTGAGCGGCTGGGGGGGGGGGAAGAGTGAGCGGCTGGGGGGGAGAAGAGTGAGCGGCTGGGGGGGAGAAGAGTGAGCGGCTGGGGGGGAGAAGAGTGAGCGGCTGGGGGGGAGAAGAGTGAGCGGCTGGGGGGGAGAAGAGTGAGCGGCTGGGGGGGAGAAGAGTGAGCGGCTGGGGGGGAGAGAGTGAGCGGCTGGGGGGGGAGAGTGAACCGGGTGGAGAATGAGTGGAGGCTGCACTCAGTGCACTGGGGAGATGGCTGCACTAGGGAGACGGGTGCACTGGGGAGATGGGTGCACTGAGGAGATGGCTGCACTGGGGAGAGGGGTGGACTGAGGAGACGGGTGCACCAGAGAGACAGCTCCACCGGGGAGACGGCTCCACCGGGGAGAATGGCAAAAATCGCTGATGTGAAAGTAGCCTAAGTGTCTGGATTAGTCACACTCACTAATGGGGGAGGCAGCACTAAAAGTGCCTAGGGCAGCATAAACTCTAAATACGGCCCTGGGTACAGGAGGAGAGAGGACCCTGCCCGCGAGGGCTCACAATCTACAAGGGATGGGCGATGATACAATAGGTGAGGGCAGAGCTGACCATGCAGTGGTTTGGTGGATCAGTGGTTACTGCAGGCAGTGTCAGACTGGAGCACCTGGGGCCCACCAGAGAAAATAATTTTTTGGGCCCACTATGTAGCTACATAGAAATAATTACAAGACCACCAATTGTGTGGTAAAACGTGCTAATATCAGGGTATAATATAAGGTAGTACACGTCTTAATTATGTAGCAGGGGTTGGGTTAGCCCCCTCATAGAATATAAAAGTAGCCCCCCTCATAGAATATATTGCATTCTCCCTCATAGGGTACAATACAGCACCCCACAAAATATAATGCAACCCCCTCATACGGTATAATGCAGCCCCCCATAGAATATAATGCAGCCCCCCCTCATATAGTAGAATGCAGCCCCTCCACAGAATATAATGTAGCCCCCTCAGAGTATAATGCAACCCCCTCATAAGGCAGCCCCCCATTGAATATACTGTAGCCCCATCATAGGACATAATGCAGCTCCCCTAATATAGTATGATGTAACCCCCTGAGAGAATAATGCAGCCCCCACACAGAATATAATGCAGCCCCCCACAGAATATAATGTAGCCCCCTCAGAGTATAATGCAGCCCCCCTCCACGTCCATCCTTGTTCTCCCCCTCCATCATTGTCCTCATCACCATCTCCATCATTATCTTCTCACCCACCACCTCCATCATTGTGTTGGAACCATAACCAGGTTCCCAGCATCATGTTCCCACATGCTTTATGCATCCATTAGCCCTTTGTGTCTGTACTGTTACACACTTAACATTATGGCTGGTCCATACAATCAGGGCAACTGTTACCACCCACCTTTCGTGTCTACCTCTTTCCTCATAGACTGTAAGCTTGCGAGCAGGGCCCTCATTCCTCTTGGTATTTGTTATAATCTACTGTATGTGATTATTGTTATGCTGTAATGTCTATTGTCTGTACAAATCCCCTCTGAAATGTAAAGTGCTGCGGAATATGTCGGCGCTATAAAAATAAAATTTATTATTATTATTATATATTATTATCATTGCCCATTCCACCACCTCCATCATTGCCTCCTCTCCGACCACCATTGTTCTTTCCACCACTAATATCATTGTCCTTTACACCACAACCATTATTGCTTTCTTCCCCACCACCCCCATCATTGCCCATTCCAACACCTCCATCATTGCCTCCCCCCCACCACCATCATCATTGTCCTTTCCACCATAACCATCATTGCCTTCTCCCCCACCAACCCATTATTGCCCATTCCACCACCTCCAACTTTGCCCCACCAACCCCATCGTCCTTTGCACCACCACCAACATTGCCTTCTCCCCCACCACCCCCATCACTGCTCTCTCCATCACCCACATCATTGCCAATCTCCAATACACACACACAGCACCATACACAGACAGCACCGCACCACTCTCTCACACACAGCACCCACTCACCTCTCCGCAGGTTCCCCGCAACCGCAGCACGTCCCAGCAGCTTCCTCTCTGAAACAGCCACGCTGAATGATAACGTCATCCAGCCGCGCTGTGTCGGACAGGAAGTGCCGAGCAGGCGGGCAGGAAGCAGGATGGCATCGGATCTCTGCAGCTCTGCTCCAGTCCCATGCTGCAGGGATCGCAATCAGGATGTCACGTATACCTGTCCTGTGAGACACGACCCACAGTGGCTCGACACCTCAGAGCCAGCTGCTACCTTCACCATCTATCTCTGCTGCAGACACCAGGCAGGCAGAGTTCAGCACCAGTTTCAGCAGTGGCTCGACACCTCAGAGCCAGCTACTCACTTCACTGTGGTTGGAATCCAAAAAGGAACTGCTATCACCAACACCTGCTGATACACCATGTGACCTTATATAGCCAAGGGAGTGGTCACATCAGCAGGGAAACCAACAGACATGCAATTACACCTATGGGCACCGGGGGCAAAAACCCATATTAAGCTCCCAGGCCTGAAAGGAAAAAAAAAATCAGATTTAAATGAGGGAATCCTGAATCTGACACAGATCCAAGAATTGGACTGTGACACAGGGTTCATGGCCTTTAGTGGCCCACCTCCAGGGCCCTGATTCAGCAGCACTGGCTTTATATGCGGGCAGTGTTAGCCTCAACTTGTGACTAACACTGCCCACTATTAAAGTGAAATGGTATTCACTCCTCTCCACGCCCATGGGGGTGTGGGGAAGCGTGAATGTTCATTTCTCTATAGAAGAGGGGACAGGCTCCTGTCTCCAGCTGCTGTTCTGCTGGCAGCGGGAGGGTCCCCCTTGACTCAGGGGCCCATAGCAGCTGGGTGTGCCGCTATTAGCGACACGCCACTGGCTGTCGCCCCTGGAGCAGTGGGGGCTCTAGGCAGCTGCTGGCCAATATACCAGCAGGTGTTAATTCCTGGTCCCACCGGAGAATCCTCCGGTTCTCCGGTGGGCCAGTCCGACCCTGACTGCAGGTTGTAGGCTTGTTAGAAGAGGTGAGTCTTCAGGTTCGTTTTGACGGTTTACACAGTAGGCAAGAGTCTGATATGTTGGGGTAGAGCGTTCCAGAGTAGGGGAGATGTGTGGGAGAAAGCTTGTATGCGATTGTGGAAAGAGGAGATAAGAGGGGAGTAGAGAAGGAGATATTGTGAGGATCGGAGGTTGCGTGTAGGTAAGTACTGGGAGACAAGGTCACAGATGTATGGAGGAGACAGGTTGTGGATGGCTTTGTATGCCATGGTTAGGGTTTGGAACTGGAGTGTCTGGGTAATAGCGAGCCAGTGAAGGGATTGACAGAGAGGAGAGGCTGGGGAATAGTGGAGGGACAGGTGGATTAGTCAGGCAGCAGAGTTTAGGATAGATTGGAGGGATGCGAGAGTGTTAGAGGGGAGGCCACAAAGTAGGAGGTTGCAGTAGTCAAGGAGGGAGATGTACGGATCCAGGAGATATTTTTGAGTTGAAGTCGGCAGGAAGTGGAAAGGGCTTGAATATATGGTTTGAAGGAGAGATCATAGTCAAGGATTACTCCAAAGTCAAGGATTACTCCAAGGCAGCTAGCTTGTGGGACTGGGGAGAGTGAGCAGCCATTTACTTTAATGGATAGGTCTGTTGGAGGAGTCGAGTGAGATGGGGGAAGATAATGAATTCTGTTTTGTCCATGTTAAGTTTTAGAAATCTAGCGGAGAAGGATGAAATAGCGGACAGACATTCTGGAATTGGTTAGTACGGAGTTAGTACGGAGATAATATCTGGTCCAGAGAGGTAGATCTGTGTGTCATCAGCATAGAGGTGATACTGAAAACCGTGAAATTCTATGAGCTGTCCCAGGCCAAAGGGGTAAATAGAGAATAGCAGGGGCCCTAGGACTGAACCTTGCAGGACTCTGACAGATAGAGGGCGAGGTGAGGAGGTGGTGTGTGAGAGGGAGTCACTGAATGTCCGGTCTGTTCGGTATGACGCAATTCAAGATAGGGCAAAGTCAGTGATGCCAAGAGATGAGAAGGTCTGTAGTAATAGGGAGTGGTCCACTGTGTGAAAGGCAGAGGACAGGTCCAGGAGGAGGAGGACAGAGTAGTGTTGTTTGGCTTTGGCAGTCAGTAGGTCATTGGTGACTTTTGTTAGGGGAGTTTCAGTGGAGTGACGCGGTCGGAAGCTAGATTGTAAGCGGTTGAAGAGGGAGCAGAAAAGAGAGGTGGGAGGACATTTAGAAATGGACATGTTGTTCCAGGAGTTTTGAGGCATAGGGGAGAAGTGATATGGGGCGATAGCTAGATACAGAGCAGAGGATGGGTCAAGTGAGTGCTTTTTAAGGATGGGTGGGAGGCATGTTTGAAGCATGAGGGGAAAACACCAGTTGTTAGTGATAGGTTGAAGAGATGGGTTAGGGTTGGGATGAAGACTGTGAGGGAGGAGGTGCTGGGGGATGGAGGAGAGAATTGAAGATGTTGAATAGCTGTTTAGGGTTGTGAGACAGGGAGGATATGAAAGATGAGAAGTAGGTTTGTTTTGCTGTTGCAAGTGTGGCTGTGAAAGTAGTGAGGGACTGTTTAAATGCGATGAAGTCCTCGGAGAGTGAACTTTTCCATCTCCACTCAGCAACCCTAGAAGCCCGCCTTAGTTCTTTGGTCAGCCTGGTGTGCCAGGGTTATCTGTCGACTTTGCAAGCTTTAGTATGTGTGAGAGGGGCGAGCGATTCAAGAGCTTCAGCTATTGTGGTGTTATATAAAGCGGCATCGGCATTGTGTAGGGAACTTATGTCTGGAGAAGGGATTCAGAGAGTGAGTGTAGATCAAGGTGTTTGAGATTTCTGCGAGGGTGTGCAAGTTTGTGGGGTGTGGACCTGGAGAGGAAAGGGAAGAGAATGTGAGTAGGTTGTGGTCAGAAAGAGGTAGAGGTGAGTTAGAGAGATTAGATAAGAAGCAGAGTTGGGTGAAGAGGAGGTCCAGTGTGTGGCCATCTTTGTGAGTGGCTGCAAAAGACCATTGGGTGAGGCCAAAAGCGGAAGTGAGAGATAGAAGTTTAGTGACAGCTGAGTGGCATGTGTCAATGGGTATGTTGAAGTCGCCCATGATGATAGTGGGGATGTCAGCGGAGAGGAAATGAAGTAGCCAGGTGGTGAAGTGGTCAAAGAAGGTGGTGGCAGGCCCTGAGGGGTGGTCAATGACAGCCAGTTGGAGGTTGGTGGGGGAACAGATGTGCACAGAGTGAGCATTATATACACTTCATGTAGTTTATAGGGCTGCATTATACTCTATGGCGGCTGCATTATACTCTATGGGGGCTGCATTATACTATATCAAGGACTTTAGGGAGTGCATTATCCTGTATGGAGGACAATGAGGACTATGGAGAATGCATTATACTAATGGAGGACTATGGGATGCATTATACTATATAGAGGTGTATAGGGAGTGTATTATACTAAATGGAAGACTATGGGGAGTGCATTATAATGTATGAAGGGCTATGGGGAGTGCATTATGCTATATGGAGGGCTATGGGGAGTGTATTATACTATTTGGAGGGTTATGGGGTGTGTATTATACTATATGGAGGGCTATGGGGAGTGTATTATACTATATGGAAAGCTATGGGGAGTGTGTTATGATTGAGTCACCGTAGGAGGCAAAAACAGAAATGCTAGCTAAGTCCAGAAAACCAGAGAAGTTGGCAGCTTTCGGATTGCAGACCCCTGAACCTATCAACACAACTAGCAGTAGCCGTGGGGGGTTCCTACGATGCCCTAGACCCCTCGATCACAGCCGGAGAATTAAATAGGCCTAAAGAAAGAAAGGGGAAATCTAAACTGCCCCAGAGCAGACCCCAAAGCAATAGGCAGCCCCCAACATATGACGGTGAAGCAAGATGAAAATACTAACACAGACAGAAAGATAGACTGAGCAAAGAGGGGCCCAAGCTAACTAAATAGAAAAGGACAGGAAGGCTGCTGTCTGCAATCCGTGAAAAACCCTATGAAAATCAGAGCCAACAGACTGACAGTGAAAAAGGCCCTGAAGACGCTAGGCTTCAAAAAAGCTATGTCAGTACTCAGGAATATACTGAAGACAGAGCTACAGGCAAAAGGAGATTCAGCTCACCCCAGCAGGGAATGGCAGAATACCGAAAAGCAAGGAAAACAAGAAACAAAACAAAAAGCTAACAGGCAAAACAGAAACTTAGCTTTAGAGGAGCAGGAATCAGACTGGTGTCCTAGAAGTCCACAGAGAAATCACCCGCAGGGCAGAAGGGCGTCGGCAGCCTTATATCCAGTCCGTGACTCCACTCAGCCAGTCATCCTCATTAGATTCAGGTGCCTGATAATCAGGCTCATTACCTTCCTTTACCAGAATAGGGAGTTCACCAGACCCCAGTGACGAAGGGGAAAATGAACTCACAACAGTACCTCCCCCTTGAGGAGGGGTCACCGAACCCTCAACCACGCCACCAGGGCGATCAGGGTGAGCCCGATGAAATGCACGCACCAATCTTTTGGCATGAATATCAGAGGCAGAGACCCAGGAATTATCCTCCTGACCATAACCTTTCCACTTAACCAAATACTGGAGTCTCCATCTAGCCAGACGGGAATCCAGTATTTTCTCTACCTCATATTCCATGTTACCTTCAACCAATACAGGGTCTGGAGGTGCCACCCCAGGAACAACTGGTTCAACAAACCTCTTCAACAAGGACTTATGGAACACATTATGGATTTTAAATGTGACAGGAAGAGCCAAACGAAAAGAGACCGGATTAATAATCTCCAAAATCTTGTAAGGTCCAATAAATCTAGGCTTAAACTTAGGAGAAGCCACCTTCATAGCAATATTTTTTGATGATAACCACACCATATCACCAATCTTAAACTGGGTACCAATGGTCCTATGTCGATTGGAAAACCGCTGGGCCTTTAACTGGGAGAGAGATAACTTATCCACCACTTGGTCCCAGATCTGGTGCATTCTCTCCACCACAGTGTCAACACCTGGGCAGGCAGAAGGCTCCACCTGCCCTGAAGAAAATCGAGGATGAAACCCAAAGTTACAAAAAAAAGGTGACATCAAAGTGGCAGAACTAACTATTATTTAAAGCAAATTCGGCCAAGGGCAAAAATGAAACCCAATCATCCTGATCAGCGGAAATAAAACATCTCAAATACGACTCCAAGGTCTGGTTTGTTCTCTCTGTCTGCCCATTGGTCTGAGGGTGAAAAGCAGAGGAGAAGGACAACTGAATTCCCAGCTTGGAACAGAAAGTCCTCCAAAATCTAGACACAAACTGAACTCCTCTGTCAGACACAATGTTCTCAGGAATCCCGTGTAAGCGAACCACCTGTTGCAAAAACAGGGGCACCAACTCAGAGGAAGATGGCAACTTAGGGAGTGGTACAAGATGAACCATCTTAGAGAACCTATCACAAATCACCCAAATAACAGTCATTCTTTGAGAGACCGGCATATCAGAGATGAAATCCATTGAAATATGGGTCCATGGCCTCCTGGGGACCGGCAAAGGCATCAACAACCCACTAGAGCGAGAACAAGATTTAGACCGGGAGCAAGTCCCACAGGACTGCACAAAATTCCTGACATCATGAGACAAGGTGGGCCACCAAAAAGAGCGACTCACCAGATCTCTTGTACCAAAAATACCTGGATGACCAGCCAATGCAGAGCAATGAACTTCAGACATCACTCTCTTCTTCCACTGGTCAGGAACATACAACTTTCCACTGGGACAACGCTCAGGTTTGTCCTCCTGGGACTCTTGCAGAGCAAGTCTCAAATCGGGCGAGGTGGCAGAAAGAACTACCCCTTCGCCTAAGATGGTAGCAGGCTTGGTCACCACAGGAGAATCAGCAAAGAAACTCCTAGAGAGGGTGTTTGCCTTGACATTCTTAGTTCCAGGAAGAAAAGTGACCACAAAATCAAAACGTGTAAAAAACAAGGCCCATCTAGCCTGTCTAGGGTTCAAGCGTTTAGCCGACTCTAGGTAAATCAAATTCTTGTGGTCAGTGAGGACCACAACTTGATGTTTAGCTCCCTCCAACCAATGTCTCCACTCCTCAAATGCCCATTTCATGGCCAACAGTTCCCGATTCCCCACATCATAGTTACGTTCAGATGGAGAGAATTTTCGGGAAAAGAAAGCACAGGGATTCATTTCAGATGTTACAGGATCCTTTTGGGACAAAACAGCTCCTGCACCAATCTCAGAAGCATCCACCTCTACCTGGAACGGGAGTGAGACATCAGGTTGCCGCAAAACCGGGGCGGAGGTAAATCTTCGCTTCAGCTCCTGAAAGGAAGCAACCGCCTCAGGAGACCAATTCAACACATCAGCACCCTTCTTAGTCAGATCAGTCAATGGCTTGGCAATACTAGAAAATTTTGCTATAAATTTCCGATAAAAATTAGCAATACCCAAAAACTTCTGGAGGGCCTTCAAAGAAGTGGGCTGAACACAATCATAAATGGCCTGTACCTGGGCCGGGTCCATTTCAATAGTTGACGGAGACAAAATAAATCCCAAAAATGAAATACTCTGTACTCCAAAAAGGCATTTCGATCCTTTGACATACAGGGAATTCTCCCTCAAGATCCGGAACACAGTCCGAATATGTTCCACATGAGAATCCCAATCCTTGGAGAAGATCAAAATATCATCCAGATAGATAATCAAAAATTTATCGACAAAGTCTCGGAAAATATCGTTCATGAAGCACTGGAAGACAGAAGGGGCATTAGTGAGCCCAAAAGGCATCACCAGGTACTCAAAATGTCCCTCCGGAGTATTAAACGCCGTCTTCCATTCATCCCCCTGCTTAATGCGGATAAGATTATACGCCCCCCCTGAGGTCAAGCTTGGTAAACCAGCAAGCACCTCTAACTCTAGAGAATAGATCCGAAATCAGGGGTAACGGATACTGATATTTAATAGTAATTTTATTGAGGGCACGATAATCAATACAAGGCCTTAAAGAACCATCCTTTTTGGCCACAAAAAAAAAACCGGCACCTAAGGGTGAAGAGGATGGTCTAATATGACCCTTCTCCAACGCCTCCTTAATATAGGACCGCATAGCCTCGTGCTCAGGTACAGATAAATTGAAGAGCCGACCCTTGGGAAATTTACACCCCGAGCTTAGTTCAATTGCACAGTCATAACTCCTATGAGGAGGCAAGGACGCAGACTCATTCTCACTAAATACATCATAAAAGTCCGCCAAATAGTCAGGAACATCATGCGACTGAGGAGAGGTGGAAAAAACCGGAGCCTCACTAAAGGCACACCGACAACCCCAACTCACCACAGACACAGATTTCCAATCCAAAACTGGATTATGAATTTGCAACCAGGGAAACCCCAGAACAACGGCATCATGCAGACCATGCAATAACAAAAATCTGCAATTTTCTTGACGGTCTGGGGCGACCCGCATGACCACCTGGGTCCAAAACTGAGGTTTATTTTTAGCCAAAGGAGTAGCATCAATCCCCCTCAAAGGGATAGGCGTCTGCAGAGGTGTCATCGGAAATCCACAACGTTTAGCAAAATCCAAGTCCATTAGGTTTAGCGCTGCTCCCGAATCCACAAAAGCCATGGCGGAAAATGTGGACAGGGAGCAAATCAGAGTAATTGCCAGAAGAAACTTAGGTTGAACACCACCAACAGAAAACGTGTGTGCAAAGCGTTTCTCTCGTTTAGGACAAACAGAAATAATATGCGAGGCATCTCCACAGAAAAAACACAGCTTATTACGCCTTCTGAACTCCTGACGTTGCGCCTTAGACAAAATTCTATCACATTGCATAGGTTCAGACGTCTGTTCAACCGGTGGCAACACCTCTCGTGCAATCCTGCGTTCACGTAAACGCCGATCAACCTGAATGGCTAATGACATAGAATCGTCCAGACCAGAGGGAACAGGAAATCCCACCATAGTATCTTTTACGGCTTCTGACAAACCCTTCTGAAAGAGAGCAGCCAAGGCATTATCATTCCAGGTAGTAAGGACCGCCCACTTTCGGAACTTTTGACAGTACAACTCTGCAGAATCTCGACCCTGGTTCAATGCCAACAGGGTCTTTTCAGCCTGATCAATAGCATTAGGTTCGTCATACAACAACCCCAAAGCTTGAAAGAATACGTTCACATTAGTCAGAATAGGATCATCTGGTTTCAAAGAAAACGCCCAATCCTGGGGATCGCCACGCAGCAAAGAGATGACAATTTTAACCTGCTGCGTGGAGCTCCCTGACGAGTTAGGCTTCAAGGCAAAAAATAATTTACAATTATTTTTGAAACTCAAAAATTTAGATCGATCCCCAAAAAATACATCAGGTGTAGGGATCTTTGGTTCAACAGCATGCGAACGAGCAAGGTAGGCGGAAATTCCCCGCACTTCTGCAGCGAGCTGCTCCACACGATCAGACAATTGCTTTATCTCCATTGAGAGAGAAAAAAAAATTCCCCCTACGGCCTCAGAGATATAGAGGAAAGAATATACACACACCTTTTTTTTTTTTTTTTTTAAAACACAATTCTTTCCTGCTATTGAGTACCCTAGGATCTGCGGTATGGCGGGTGATTCTGTTATGATTGAGTCACCGTAGGAGGCAAAAACAGAAATGCTAGCTAAGTCCAGAAAACCAGAGAAGTTGGCAGCTATCGGATTGTAGACCCCGGGAACCTATCAACACAACTAGCAGTAGCCGTGGGGGGTTCCTACGATGCCCTAGACCCCTCGATCACAGCCGGAGAATTAAATAGGCCTAAAGAAAGAAAGGGGAAATCTAAACTGCCCCAGAGCAGACCCCAAAGCAATAGGCAGCCCCCAACATATAATGACGGTGAAGCAAGATGAAAATACTAACACAGACAGAAAGATAGACTGAGCAAAGAGGGGCCCAAGCTAACTAAATAGAAAAGGACAGGAAGGCTGCTGTCTGCAATCCGTGAAAAACCCTATGAAAATCAGAGCCAACAGACTGACAGTGAAAAAGGCCCTGAAGACGCTAGGCTTCAAAAAAGCTATGTCAGTACTCAGGAATATACTGAAGACAGAGCTACAGGCAAAAGGAGATTCAGCTCACCCCAGCAGGGAATGGCAGAATACCGAAAAGCAAGGAAAACAAGAAACAAAACAAAAAGCTAACAGGCAAAACAGAAACTTAGCTTTAGAGGAGCAGGAATCAGACTGGTGTCCTAGAAGTCCACAGAGAAATCACCCGCAGGGCAGAAGGGCGTCGGCAGCCTTATATCCAGTCCGTGACTCCACTCAGCCAGTCATCCTCATTAGATTCAGGTGCCTGATAATCAGGCTCATTACCTTCCTTTACCAGAATAGGGAGTTCACCAGACCCCAGTGACGAAGGGGAAAATGAACTCACAACAGGAATGTATTATACTATATGGAAGACTATGGGGAGTACATTTTCCTATATAAAGGACCATAGGGTGTGTATTATGCACTATGGAGGACTATGGGATGCATCATACTATATTGAGGACTATGGGAAGTGTGTTATACTATTTGGCAGACTATGGGCAGTGCATTATACTATATGGAGGACTATGGGCAGTGCATTATACTATATAGAGGACTATGGGGAGTGCATTATACAATATGGAGAATTATAGGGAGTGTTTTATACTATATACAGGACTATGGGGTGCATTATACTATGTGGAGGACTATGGGGAGTGTATTATACTATATGGAGGACTATGGGAAGTGCATTACAGTATACTATATGGAGGACTAAGGGGAGTGTATTATTCAATATGGAGGACTATAGGGAGTGTATATACTATGTGGAGGACTATGGGGTGCATTATACTGTTTGGAGGATTATGGGGTGCATTATACTAAACTAGCAAAAGCTGCCTATTCATTGAGTGATTGGATTGTTTATGGGAAACAAGCGTTGAACGACTTCAATATTGTCGATCATGCTTGTTTAACGGCCTGTTCTCAGCACATGTAAATACAACCAAAATGTTTCTGTGTGTTAGTGCAGTATATTAGCATTTGGGGCCCCACTTTAAACTTTTGTCCAGGGCCCCATTTTGTCCAAAACCGGCCCCGCCAGTAGGTCACAAAATGCTCTACTCAATGTAAATCTATGAGAGCCATAATGAGGCCAGAATGAGGCTCTCATAGACATACACTGATTTACACTGAGAGCTTGTGACCATTACCTCTGACTTCTGAGTAGTCAGAAGTTGCGGTCACAAGATGGTGGCGCGTGATCGGAGCTGCACTAGTAAGTTTAGTACTATTGTCAGGGAACTTAGGTTTGTTCTACCACTCCAGCTCTGAAATAAAAAATAAAAGGATGGATAGTGCTTTGAGACTAAGGAGTCATCAGCCAAGCAGGAGTAGGCGGTGTTGGGCAGGGAATAGAGCTGGAGTGACAGGGGCTTCAGATTAACCATATGCAAATGAGGCTGAAGAGCTATAAATTCAAACACTGATTTTTCAGCAACCGAGCAACAGACTGGCCATGTAATTGTATTGCTGGACTTGTCTTTGAAAATGCTTCATACACATAATTAGTTTGGGAGTGAAATACTGCTGACAGCTTCCCTTGAAGATGGACACAAAAGATGCCATACGGACCCTATTGATTATAATGGGTCTTGTTTGATTTGCATATGGGTTTCTATTATTTTTTTTTTTCAACTGAAATTTTTATTACATTTTAGAACATTTTACAAATAAGACAAAACAATCACAATTTGGCTTAAAAGTTAGAGTAACGGAAAGAATAGAGTACAATCAGAATGAACTATTGGAAGACATTTCCCCCAGAGGCATCAAAACATATTGTGCAATAGAACAGAAAGTCCAACAACAGTTCTAAATGATGCCAAGTTAAAATGACTCCATCCCCATACACCTATTACAATTCTTATAAAACCACAATGCTAAATAAGATGAGACAAACACATAGGGTAGCGAATGGAAGAAGAAACCTGTTCAAAAACCAACAAGCTCCTAACTGTTGTTTTGGGCCCTAAAGTAGTCCTAGGGAGCCCAGACGGTCTCAAATCTGTCCAAACTTGTATTCAATAAGGCTGATATGTGTTCCATCCTGCGGATGTCGGCTATTCTATACAAATCCTTCTGATAAAAGGGGGGAGTAGTCTGTCTCCAATGAAGAGCAATCAAACATCTACAGTAGCTGCCGTCAACAGATGTAACAGCAGTCAGGTCGAATTCTTCCCCATCCCCTCTCTAGGGGAATCATTTAGTAGGTATATAGCAGTGTGATACCGAAACATCAAAATTTGATATTGGTTTTCCTTATAAAGGGTGCAGATAGAGGATTTGGCCGCCTTTTCCCATATATTCTGTCAGCATTGGGGACACGGCGTCAGTGTCTGTTATTTTAAAGAAAAAAGCATACGGAAAAAAAATCAGAAGAGTCAGAAAAAAAAAAAAAAAAAAAAAAATCAACCTTTAGGCTCAAATCCTCTTTTGGACTAAAAATCATAAATATATCAAAGCTGCCTAGAGTAAAGTAACAATGTACCAATAAAGAAATGACAATGTACCTGCAGTATATGCCGTATACTCTGGCAACCACTGGGTGCCACTATAAAACCAACTATCACATTAGATTCTTCAGGTGAAACAAACTTTGCCTTTTGATGCAGATTTTAAAGCCAAAATTAGGAATACATAAAAAAAAGTCTAAAATATTTCTGTGCCGTTTTTTTAAAATACGTTCCTTTTCAGGAAAAAAAAGTTAAAAAAAGAACAAACACGAAAAATTCAATAAAACTGACCAAGTCTTAAAAGTTCCAATTGTTTGTAAGTTTGCTACTGTAAAAGTGACACCAACGTGGACATGAAGAACTTCTGCCCATTTACAAGATTAGTGATTAAGTTAATTTATTGGTTCGTAGTTTGTCTCGGGAGAGCAGTGCGCGTCTTTAACGGTGTCGCTTTCTATGTCTCACGCATAATAGATTTCCACCCACCCAATGTCAGGCCTGCATGGGATTAAAAATGTTCTTTAAAAAGCCATTATTACTATTAACACTTCTGACTCCTATTGAGATGTGGGCGAAGTTTCAATATGATTTTGTGCATGCTGATTATGTAATTTTTAATGGCTTTTTTTTTTTTGCATCATCTGGGGAAAATTATATCACTAGAAATAATCTATTCTTTTAATGCTAAGAGTTCTCAAACCATACTTCATGGAATAAGCAAGAAAAAAACAAGCTGGGAAGATAATACAAGGCAGGGGTGCTGCACAAATAGTTACAATATCGGCACGTGTCATACAGCCAGCTGTGTACTGAACGAAAAAAGACAACAGAAAAGTGAAAGTTGTCCGGGACTTTAGCACTGATGGCCTTACCCTAGGATTGGTCAACGTCTGATAGATGGGGGTGCTGCTCCCGACACCTCTGCTGATCAGCTGTTTCCAGTGTTGGTGGTGACTAGAACTGCTTAGTTGTGGACCTGCACAGCTCCATTGATGGAGTTATGGTTGCAGCTGGGTACTGCACATCAGCTCCCTATGGATTTGATTAGGGGGTCGATATGCAGCACCAGGCCGTGGCCACTATACAGTCAACAGTTCTGTGCTGTGCATCCAAGGAAATGAGTAGTTCTGGCCTTGACTAACACCGGGAACAGCTGATCGGTGGGGGTGCCTGATGTCGCACCCACACGGATTAGACATTGATGCCCTATCCTAAGGAAAAGCCATCAGTGATAAAGTCCCTGACAACCCTTTTAAGTATGTATGTACCCACAGAAAACAATACCAGACTCAAGTGAACAGCCGCATTTACACCTGGTAAAAAAAAGAGACATTTATGGAAAGCGACAGGTCCTCTTTAAAGGGGTTGTCCTGGACGTTGACCTATTCTAAGGAAAGGCCATCAAAGTTATCAATGTCTGATCGGTGGGGGTGTGACACCCGGCATCCCCGCCGATCAGCTGTTCTTGGTGTCGGTGGCGGCCATTGATGGAATACTGTCCGTGGCTGGGTACTGCACATCCATTGATTTGAATAGGGGGTGGATGTGCAGTACCCAGCGGTGGCTACTATCCGTAACGGACACCGTTCACAGTTGATCGGGGTGTCGCACTCCCAGCAATCAGAATTTGATGACCTATTTTATGGAAAGACCGTCAGTTAAAAAAGTCCTGGACAATCCCTTTAAGTCAGTCTATACATCCAATACCAGAACTGAGGATTACTGGGGAAATAACCGTTGCACTATACTCCCAAGCACCTGTTACATGGTAACCCTGGGCACTTGTCCTACGATGGCTTCCTCCAGCCTAATAGCCGCTTCTAGGTGGCATCCGCAGGAATGAGACGTACAGGCAATAAATTCATGCAATCTCCGCTCCCTGGCACTCCGGCACATTGTAAATACATTACTTTTTTTTTTAATGAGGAGCAGAAGCCGGTGAGAACACACAGCAGATGCTCATTATGGCTCATTTCTGATCATCTCATCTTTAGATCTTTCAGCTTCATCTACCTAAAAATAAAAAACGATGCTTGCACAGCATGTCCGTACCCTCTGCAGGAAGAGGCGCAGATGGGTACATCACTTACAGCTCATCCAGACAGTCCGGCGGCTGCTTCAATCTATTTCCAGCAAGGAGGTAGCTGTAGATTTCAGAATTCTCAATGCCGGCGTAAGGGGTTTGTCCTAGGGTGACTATCTCCCAAAGGGAGACACCAAATGCCCACTAGAAAACAATTAAGCATAGGAAATGGTTACAAGGAGAAATAGAATTTTTGACAAGTTGACAAAAGAAATCAAAACCTCCAGAAACAGCGCCCCACCTGTCCATGGGCTGTCTCTGATATTGCATCTCAGCCTCTCTGAAGTCAATGGGAAGTTACAAAACATGTGGACAGATGGGGCATGGTTTGTGGGGGTGGGGACACAGACATTTTTCTTAATGCCTTTGATTCCCATGGAGCAAACATGCAATTGGAAAAAAATCATCAATAAGTACACAGTACAATCAATGATTAAAATTTATTGCAGGAGTGAGCTCTGACAAGTCTCTGCAGAGATTCTGAGGATGTAGAAGCTTTAAAATCTACAGTCATTTTTTTTACTCAAAGCATGCTTGAAAGTTTGACAACTACATTCACTTTCACTGCGGTTGCTGGAGATTTTACGTATGGAATCTGTTTGGAAAATGCAAAGCAAAACTGCCCAGTGCGATCACAGCCCTGAAAAGGGATTATAATACGAGAGGCATTAATGGTGGATATCTCTGCAATATTCTATTAATATATAATTGGAGGAGCCCAAAAACAGGAAAACCCACTGATACCAGAACAAAGTGGCTCAGAAAGTAACTTTTGACCAAGTTACTTTGGTGGGGCCAAGTTGGTAATTCATTATCCAGAAGGTATTGATTTTGACATACTACACCAATGGAGCATTAAAATCGGTCATTAGGTTTTTGCTATGTAATCCGACAGCAGCATGATGTAGGGGCAGAGAACTTGATTTCAGCAATGTGTCACTTAGGCCTCTGTCACACTTCAGTTTTTTGTGTCAGTTACAATCCGCCAAAAAGGCGGAGAAGCGGATCCGTTCTTAACTGATGCAAACGGATGCCACAGGATCCGTTTTTTGACGGATCTGCAAAATGAGGAAATTTAAAGGAACCGCAGGGAGAGCGAGAGAGAGTTGTTTTTTTTTGTCCGGCACCCAGATAGAATTTCGGGTTAAATCAGTGTCTGGAGGATCCGCCGGCCAAAAAAACCTTGCAAGCTCCATTTGGAAATCTTTGAGGATGTTAACGGACAGCAACATTATGGCGGATCCGCACAAAAACGGATGCAACGGACGGCAATCCGTCAAAATCCGCCAATAATGGAAGTCAATGGGGAAAAAAATGGGGATCCGTTTTTTTCAAAACTTGGCGGATTTTGACTGATTGTAAAAAACGGAAGGGTGAAAGAGGCCTTACTGGGCTGCTTGGTGCAGTTTTCATAGAATCCCCGTTATTTCTGCTGTACATGTAGCAGTGCTCAAATGCTGAGCTGTGTATAACCCTGCCCACACCCCTGATTGGCAGCTTCCTCTGTACATGGTCAGCAAGCTTCCAATCAGTGGTAGGGGCGGAGTTACATAGATTACCTGGACTACATGGCACACCTAGTCCTGTAGTGATCATCTCCTGCTGGTAGCACACTATATTGAAACTACAGTACACAGCCCTGTAAGTGACACATTGCTGGAATCAGGGTCTCTAACCCTAAATTAAGCTGCTCTCAGATTACATAGTAAAACCTGCTGACAGATTCCCTTTAATGGTGTTTTATAGTGACAATTCTAGTGCAAAAACATGAAATAGGAACATTAACAAGGTGCATACAGAAGCATATTAATACGATGTTCAAAAATACATGGCATGAACAATGTAATCGTGCTACATTTCCAAGATGAAGCACCCACCACGTCACTGTATGCAGTATAGACATTGTCTGCCAGACTTTCCAACGCCAGCCATTTTACAGGAAGCTTGGATGCACATCCCTGACGGTAATAGTCGCCGCTGTAGATCTTCTTGGAGAGACCATAGTCCGCAACACACACAGTCATGTCTTCGTTTAACCTAAAACAAGGGATGCCAAAAGTCAGCTCAATGTCCAGATGTGGAAGAATAAGGACTGTATAGGACTATATAAATGCTGCATTTGAGGAACATAGAATACTAAACAATGAATATATACCATAAGTGTGGTTGAAAATGGGAATGTTTTAGTAATAACTTCTGTATCTGTTCTCGATTTCTTGTGATTGCGCTCATTGCTTGCAGCCACCTCTTGTGACTCCCGTTCGGTTCAGATCAGGTTTTGGATACATTCAAAAACGCCATCAGGGGCGTCAGCCTGAAGCCTTGAAGACGGAATTTAGACATGTCCACGATGGAAACACGGTCTTCACCTATAAAACCCGCACCTATGAACTCCATTGGAGCCTACTACCCACCGCAGTCAGTCAGTGCTCTCATCCGAACAAGAACATCTATTTCTTTAGAGCATTTTTTCTATTATTATTGTTAACAAATGTATACGTTAAGAAAATTAACTATTTATTTTTACTCTTAGTTCACTGGACTGTGCTCTTTTATTATGTTATTCTAAACTGGGCTGGTTCAATATACTTTTAAAAGCTGTTTTTTTCTTGATATATATTTCTCGGAAATCAATCTTCTGTTCTGTGGACGATCAAAGAGCAGAACAGTATAAAAACTTAATGAAGAAATGTATATATGCCCATTCTACCCAACTAGGCATAGAACAGAAACACCACGGAAGACTATGGAATTTACAGAAGGCCATGTGCAGCCCGATGAAGAACATCACGTCATGATAAAATGGCCAATAATCAGATGCAGAAGTGCTTACATAATTAGGCAGCCAAGAAGAAATCAAAGTTCATAACAAAAGACTGGGATCTAAGGGGTTACGTCCTGGCAATCCATGTGTAAGGAGACTTATAATCCATGCATGCACTGATGAGGGGCAAAACCCGAAACACTGTCTGCAAATTGAGATTCTGGTTTGGCTATGGTTTAAGTCATGTGGCAAGGCTTGCTAAAGGGTCGATGCCGACTTTTAGAATCTCTGCTTCCAATAGGTGGTACTAGACTTCAAGTCCTCTTTCTCTATGAAGAGGCAATTTGCGTAACAAAAGACATCACTTTACCTCCTGGAACACGCGACACTTAGGGTCCCGTTTCACTTAGCAACGCACCAGCGATCCCGACAGCGATACGACCTGGTAGGGATCGCTGGTGCATCGCTAAATGCTCGCTAGTAAGCTGCCAAACAGGCAGATCTCTTCAGCGACGCAGCAATGATCCAGCGATCAAACACAGCGATGCAATGCTGGCCAGCGGGACGCCGACGACAACAAAATGGCCCAGGACATTCCTGCACGATCAGTGATATCCAGCGGGGGGGGGGCAGTCGCTGCTGCGTCACAAAATCAGTGACGCATTAGCGATCTCGCTATGTGAGACGGGGCCTTTACTATGGACTCATATTTTATCTCCCTTTTTCCTCCGGTCGTATAAAATTATGTTCCAAACCACACAGCTATAAGCAAGTATTCTCTTAAAGGAAGGTTTTTACTATGTAACATGAGAGCAACATGATGTTGAAATTGAGACTAATTCCAGTGATGTGTCACGTGCTGGTTTACTTGCTGTCATTTTTATACAATCCCAGTTTTCTCTGCTGCAGATCTAGCAGTCCTCTGAATGCTAAGCTCTGTGTAACCCTGCCCCCACCATTAATTGGCAGCTTTCTGTGCACGCTGTGCATAGGCAGAAAGCTGACAATCAGTGGTGGGGGTGGGGTAGGACCAGGAGGCGCAAAACACCTAGTCTTGTAGTGATAGTCTCCTGCTGATAAAACACTGATTTTATTGAAGCAGAAACACAGCCTAGTAAGTGACACATTGCTGGAATCAGGGTCTCAGCCTCTACATGCTGCTCTCAAATTGCATAGCAAAAATCTGCTGACCGATTGCCTTTAAGAAAGCATTGCTTCAAAAGAAGAATATTAGAAGTAGGGAGACCTCTCAAACTCCCGAAGGAATGTGCAAATTTCCCAGACAAGGAGCGATTGAAGCTCTTGTCATGGCTTCAAGTCTGCAACTTAAATCAACGTCAGGTGGCACTGGTGGCACTCTGTGTGCAAATACTGTATATAGCTAAATTGGCGGCACAAAGAAAAGCCCAAAACTAAAACTCCAGAACTTTTCTACAACCGAGGATCCACCTTCCTATCATTCCCAACAGCCATTCTTACTAAGAGGGCATGAAACCTTTCTTTTCTTCCACAGACACCGAGATTGCTGGTTGCCAAGTAACAGTATAATAACTAGTGTAAAAGTATATTAAAAAGTAGCAAAAAAAGGAAATAAATAGAAATCTTTTTATGGCATAGCTGCAATTTAGCATGGGAAAAATAGATGTTTCCGAACAACAGAGTAAAAATAGCCGGAGAAAACAGATGAAAATGGTCACGAATGGTAAGAGCGCAGTTGATTCGCTTGTTGTGACCATCAGCAGACTCTATAGAACAGGGTTCCCCAACTCCAGTCCTCAAGGCCCACCAACAGAACGTGTTCAGGATTTCCTTAGTATTGCTCAGGTGATAATTGCATCACCTGTACAATACAAAGGAAATCCTGAAAACGTGATCTGTTGGTGGGCCTTGAGGACTGGAGTTGGGGAACCCTGCTATAGAAGATGTGTGTGATCAGCATCACCTGAACAAGTCAGCACTTTATAATATTTTGGAAGAAGGACACAAAGCTTCCATCAAATCTAAATCTTATAAAAAGGTATTTGGCTAGAGGGGATGTCCAGGACTAAATTAGCTTTTTTTAGCTCATAGGAAAAAACTAACAGGCTATTTAGTTAGCAACCACCTGTCTGTTCTATTTGGCGTCTGGTTAGAGCGGTCACTGACCGCTCCTGCCAGTAATTCAGCTGCTCCACGTCAACAGAGCAGCTCTTCTTCCAGGCTGTTGATGGGCGTGACTGCCGCCAATGTTATGCTGAGGGGAGCTGGCTGTCAATCAGTATGACATCAGCAGTCACGCCCCATCAACATAGCGAAGCAGAAGAGAAGCCACTGCTCTATCGACGTGATGTCGACAGAAGCCACAAAATTGTCAGCAGAGGGTGAGCGATCTGTGCCGGGCAGAACAGGCAGGTAGGTAGCAACTACCTGTCTGTTAGTTCTTATGAGCACAGTAAAAAAAAATGGATAAAGTTGTGGGGAGGAGGACTCCCATGCAGTGACCAGGCAGGTACCCAGGGGACCGCCATCAGGGTTCCTGAGGGAACGATACTGGGAGAACAGTAAAGGGAGACACTTGACTGAAGTTGTCAGGGAAACGGGGCGGGGCAAGGGTAAAAGGAACAGGGGGCGCGCTGAAGTGGCACTTGACAGAGAGCAGGACGGCAGACAGGAAGCCGTGTGAGACAGAGAGGACCGAGGGAGCGGACGGTGTGTTGTGGAGAGACCGACAGGGCCCTGTGAAAGGAAAGCTACGGACTTACCGACTAGTGACACGTGAGAGCCTTGCACCGGCGGCCGCTCCACTCATACGGTCACATACAGCCGCCCCCGCTGTTACCCATCCTGCTGTGACAGGTCCACTACCTCCACTGACCGCTGCGACTAGAGACTATTCCTTTACAGCGGTCAGGACACTGCCCCCCTGCCTTCTCCCATGTCATCACCGGCCCCAGGGGGTGCCACCTCGCTACAGGCGGCAGTAGAGGCCCCCGTCCGGTTTGCTGATGGACTCTGGGCAGAGACTGGTGAACGGTTACATTTAGAGACTGCATCATCACCGCGTCCACCGGCATTGTTCCTTCAGGGCCTGTTGCGCCCCATCGGCACCGTTTCTTCAGGGCCTATTGCGCCCCACCGTGACCGTTTCTTCAGGGCCTGTTGCGCCCCATCGTCACCGTTTCTTCAGGGCCTGTTGCGCCCCACCGGCACCGTTTCTTCAGTGCCTGTTGCGCCCCACCGGCACCGTTTCTTCAGTGCCTGTTGCGCCCCACCGGCACCGTTTCTTCAGGGCCTGTTGCGCCCCACCGTCATCGTTTCTTCAGGGCCTGTTGCGCCCAGTTTCATCCTGGAGGATCGAGGCGTCAAGGCAGCCGCATCATCGACCTCTACGCGGCCACGCCTGTGAACCTGACAGACCCCTGGAAGCATAAGTTTAATTTAATAGATAAGGACCCCCAGTTTGGTCATACGTGGCCTATAGCACCCCGGGCAAACCGGGTTAGTTGCATCCATAATAAGAAAGTGTTGTTAGGTTTCTTGAGTCCCTGCGTGGACTAGTTATTGTTAACCCCTTTTGTTTGCTCAATATAGCCCCAGCGGCTACAGTTTATAAAAGTTGTTTCCACAAACCACACTCAGTCTCGTGCCTCGTCACTGCATCCTGCGAACCTGCTGAACCCTACAAAGTCCTGGATAACCCCTTTAAGGATACGCTGATTTTTTTTTAAAGCGGTTTTGAGCACTATAAGAAGGCCATAGCTGGACTTATGGATGCCGAAGAGAGCAAACCATGGTGTAAAGGTCTGGGAAAAGGTAATCAAATTTGGGATTAGTTGTTATAGAAAAAAAGAGTTTAGGAATGATCAGATTACAATGTGAAAATAAACTGGTCAGCCATAACATTAAAACCTGTGGTGCTGCCTGAGCCATCATGACACCATAAAATCAATGTTATCCATTGGCAGTAAGAAGCTCTTTCTAATGATTATTTATATCCAGGTCAGTAACCATGACAAGGGGGAATCCTGTGCATCTAGACCAAAGGAAGAGTGCAGTTTATGCACAGTCAGGACTTTCCTATGCTTGACCACAAGTGTGCAATTTGCATACATCCTGTTATATACAGGCTCACTCAATACAAGTGAATTGGCCAGACAAGTCTAGTTGAAATTTGTCCGGAAGAATACAAATCGTATACTTGCCATCACACGTCCGTCTTCTCGTGGCCCCAGAAAATCCCGACAGCGTGCACTGTGCGATATGAAGATTCACAAGTCTGCAGTCCCTTAGATTAACTGCAGACTTGTACCCAAAACCCGGACAATCCATTTATCTAGGCAACTATGTTCCAAATCAGTGATTTCAAATCCATATGTCTCCAGCTGTCGCATAACTACAACTACAACTCCTAGCATCTCCTGATGACCAAAAAATGAAGATAACTGCACCATTAGTTAAAATCATAGGAGTGACTGACTCTCCAGACAGACTTTTTAACCTAGACCATGTAATGATCACCTGACCATGACATCATCCCAGGTCTTGTCAGTACACATGCAGGTGTCCACTCTGCAGGTGGAGATAAGGTGGACACCCTCCCAACCGCTCTATGGGTGCCCACATAAAACCAGCCCATGTATGCAACTTTAATTTAACCCTCTCAGCACTTAGAGTGCTGGAGGAAAAATATCCTGGTTACACATCACTGATGCCAATACGCGCATTGACACAAATCTCCCCTCATACACTGTGCCAGTGACCCTGTCACAGTGGGCACGGGGTAGAAATGTGTGGTTACTTAATAATTGTGGGCAAACAATCACCCTACGTGGGCCACTACACAGAACTATTCATCCAGGCAAGATATTATACCAATTAAATCATATTATATCTACCAGTTACTAGGGAGAGGCCGAGTATTACAAGTGTTCCGGCTGCACCAGCTGTCCTTTCCTCTCTCAGAAACTTGTAATATTATAAATATAGCTAGTGATATATAGTCAGTTTAGACTTTTAGCATTAAATGTGCCAAGGATCAATTAAATTTTATGACAGCTGCATATCTAATTCAGAAGCAGATTTCCTACAAATGCAATGTCGGAAAATTGTATGCTACCCACTTCTCTGGCTGTACACTAAGGGCAGCACTAAATGTGGCTGTATACTAAGGGTGTCACTAAATGTGGCTGTATACTAAGGGTGGCACTGAACGTGGCTGTACACTAAGGGTGGCACTGAACGTGGCTGTACACTAAGGGCGGCACTGAATGTGGCTGTACACTAAGGGTGGCACTGAACGTGGCTGGACACCAAGGGTGGCACTGAATGTGGCTGTACACTAAGGGTGGCACTGAACGTGGCTGTATACTAAGGGCGGCACTGAACGTGGCTGTACACCAAGTGCGGCACTGAACGTGGCTGGACACTAAGGGTAGCACTGAATATGGCTGGACACTAAGGGTGGCACTGAATATTGCTGGACACCAAGTACTACCCAGAATATGGTTATACACTAGTTATGGCACTGAATATGGTTATCAGAGCATGTTCCTGGAAAAACCACTGGTGCGACAGACTAGTTCTCTAGTTGCAATTAAAAAAAAAATCAACAATTACACTAAACTATTTATGTAAAATTAAAAACAATAAATAAGATCTTTTTATGTTGGGGATTTTGGTAATTCAGGTTTGTCATTTAATCTTTTGAAGTATTTTAAAACAGAACATAACAAAAAACAATTGCATGTGCTAATAAGGAAACGATGAATAATTGAAGCAAACAGTATATCTCTCTCTATCCATTCTCACAAAGACACCGTGCAGCGCCAGTAATCACTCAACACCTCCTGAATATATTAGTCTCTGCATTGTCCACTATCTGAATATTTATGGGAATATTTCCAGGCAAGCAATTGTCTCGATCCATTTTTGGATCTGTGGCAGATTGGATTCTCACATATAAACTTTTTTCCTTTCAGGCCATCGGGGGTTAATATCAGTTTTCCCCCAGGTGTTCGCTGGTGTAATTACATTGCTGGTGAGTTTGCTGATGCAGGTGGTTACCACTCCGACCTTCCTTTAAAAGGTCACCTGATGCATCAACTGTTTGTTATACAGGTCCTTTTGGATACCAACGTGCTGAAGACAGGAGGTTGCTGGTGCAGTGGTGTTTCAGCGGTTACCTGATGCCTTACTCTGCTGTGCAGTGCATTGCAGCAGAGAAAGCCAAGTGTTGTGTTTGTTACCCTGTTCCTTTTGCTGTCTGTCTATCCTTACATTGCATTGTATTAGTGCAGCGGTGGGACCAGCGTCTTCACTTGCCAATTCCCTACTTAGGGATTGGTGCAGGGCAAGTGTGCTAAGGTATCCTGCTCGGTGACAGGTTGAAAGAACCTGTATAGGGACGCTAGTAAGAGCATGGCACATCCTCAGGAGAGTGCAGGAGGTG
The DNA here is from genome assembly GCF_039654945.1 of Dendrobates tinctorius. Lineage (NCBI taxonomy): Eukaryota > Metazoa > Chordata > Amphibia > Anura > Dendrobatidae > Dendrobates > Dendrobates tinctorius. The sequence goes on along the minus strand of NW_027361678.1, from coordinate 8,793,898 downwards.
TCCATTTCCCCGTCCCCTATCGCAGGGCCCACCGTTGTAATTGTGTCCCCGGTGTTCCCTTGTTTGTTTTACCATTTAGTAACCGACCGATTGTTGGGTCGTGTCACACAGGGCCAGGCATTTCGTGACAGCAATCACTCGACTAACAAGCAAAAGATTTGTTTGTTGGGTTCAATGATTATTTTAGTCAACAACCTAAAAAATAAATTCATTGTCATCGGTAACACTTGTCTCATGTACATAGAATGTGCGCTGCCGAGAACAATTTGATTGTTCTGTGTGCACGGAAGTGCGAACAGCCTGTCTAACTTAATGGCTTTTTTTTTTTTTTTTTTTAAACGGCCTTCTGCTCAATCTCGAGCTATGGTGACTTGATGGATGAATGATCTATAGAAAGATTGATCTTGTGAAAGTCTAGATAAGGGTCTTCTCTGCTGTTATCTTGAGAATATGAAGTCATCGTGTTGCTGATCATCTTCTTCGTCTTGTTTTTCTATTCTTCAGACTTTGATGTCCTTCTCCAGTAAATTATTATCTATTAGCTTTATTTAATGGCCACAGTCGACACATGTAACCACAGTATTCGGTCGCATTCAGACATACAATATTTTCACATACGAGGATAAAGGACAGATTTTTTTGGATCAGAGTTTGGTCCAGGGGTTATCAGTTTTTCACATACGTGGAGAAAAAAAAAAAAAGTTTCTCCACCTTCTCCTTTTTCACAGTTTGTGAAAATGAGATCACACTCTTGAGTTATCTTAGTGCGGTCTGTTTTTTTCCAAAGACCAATAGTCTTGCATTGCCGACCCCTAGATCAAAATTGGACATATCTCTGAAATTTTTCAAGAACCGCTTGGTCCGCAAAAAAAAAATCACAGATATGCGACTGGCCCAATATCACAGGTACAAGTGCATCACAGTGGAAAACCACTGTGAAGGATGGCACCAGAGACATCACGCAAAACCTACCGCTGCCATCACTTGTGACGAACCCGAACCTTGCCAACCCGCCTGATGTCACTATTACATCAGAGGGATCACACAGTACAATCTTTTGCATTTAATAATAATAATAATAATCTTTATTTTTATATAGCGCTAACATATTCTGCAGCGCTTTACAGTTTACACACATTATCATCGCTGTCCCCGATGGGGCTCACAATCTAAATTCCCTATCAGTATGTCTTTGGAATGTGGGAGGAAACCGGAGTACCCGGAGGAAACCCACGCAAACACGGGGATAAGATACAAACTCCTTGCAGATGTTGTCCTTGTAAGCTGTAGCTGGGAGAGAGTCTCTCTCTGAATGGAACTTCATGGGTCAGCTAGGAATGCTAAGCAGTCTACCTGTTGGAGCTGCAGAGAACTGTGGCGCCCCTAGGAGTATGGCCGCCACAATGGCATTGCCTTCCTCCAGGGAGGGTGATGTCATGCTTGGAAGCAAGGAAGGGTCTCTCTGACAGTTAATCATTTACATGCAACATGTTCCAACTCCAGGCCAACAGAGGGAGCTCTGAACCAATACTAAGGGGAGGAGTGCGCTCTGAGGGCCAGGAAGGGAAATAGTTAGTGTGAGGAGGGCAACGTGTGTAGACGCGTGGAGAGAAGCTGGAGGTTGAGATGAGGAAAGAGAGCTCCCTCTCAGTGAGAGCGCATGATCTGGAGCCTGGTCTCCAAGGTTGTATGGATAATGAAGGTCCTGCAACAGAAACCAGAGGAATAGGAAGCTGTAAATGCTCTATTCCCACCGCAGACTCGGAAGCATAACAGCGACCGGTGAGCCAAGAGAGATAGAGGGCTACAGCTGTCTGCCATACGAGGTAGTTCTAAGAGTCGATAAGAAGGAGGAGCTTCAGTGTAACACTGTACTGCATGCACCTCAAGCCAGCCCTAGGAAGGAGACTACACAACCCATCTGATAGAGAGATACCTGAATTGCTTCCAGGCTAGCCTGCTCCTGTGCCATCTGTAACCAGGACCCTGGACTGCGTTTGCCAAGTAAAGGTAAAGAAACTGCACCCTATCGTGTCCTTGCCTCCTTCCTGCAACATCCTCAGCACTGCTACATCTCTGTGCCAAACACTGCACCTTCTTCCTAAAACTTTATCTACACTGCCCTGGGACTACAGCCCTGCCTGTGGAGGGCTACATCATCATAGCTGCACTACACCATCAGTCCCAGAGGATCTGCATGCAGCGTCGGCTTAACACCTCAGATGCCGAACACCACAGGTGGCGTCACGAATCATTCATCTATAAACTTTATTCCCAACTCAACCCCTTTTACATGGGCGCCCAGGCCCAAGGACCGGGTCACCACTGCTGTGACAATCCCCTCTGAGAGACCGGCCAGGTACAGAGTACCCCACAGCCCTGGGAGGGTGACCCAGAACCATGTGGAAGCTGCAGGCTGTTTAGTGTGAACTGTACCCAGAGAATGGAACACTTCTGTTTTCCACCAGAATCTGCTAGAACTCAGGCTGAAGTTGATACTGAGATTGGTAAGACCATACCTCTTATTTGAGTAAAGTTTTCTCCAGGAAAAAGGACTATAATCTGGGTTGAGCCCAGACTGACATATATGCCCAATTAAATAGTGATTTTTGGTACTCACCGTAAAATCTTTCTTGCAGCCTTGATTGGGGGACACAGGTAACCACGGGTGTATGCTGCTGTCGCTAGGAGGCTGACACTCGGCAAAAAAGGAAAATAGAACATCCTCAGCAGTATACACACACCGACAGGCACAAAGTACCTCAGTAAGTGTTGAAGCAGTAGTAACCCAACAACAAAGGCACGTAGGCCCAATAGCGGAAAAACAGTTAGGGAGGGTGCTGTGTCCACTCAATGAAGGCTCCAAGAAAGAGATTTTATGACAAGTCCCAAAAATTCCTCTTTTATCGCTTCTTTGGGGGACCCAGGTAATCACGGGACGTCCTAAAGCAGTCTTAAGGGTGGAAACAGAAAGAATGCAAAGAAAAGAGACTAACGTTGGCCGGTGCGTAACCACCACCTGCAGCACCTTCCTTCCCAGGCCTGCATCAGACAAGGCGAAGGTGTGCAGAGACGATCAGGTCGCGGCCTTACAAATTTGTAACGTCGAGGCCTGGTAACGAACTGCCCAGGAAGCCCCCACCGCCCGAATGGAGTGAGCCTTAACTCCCCGGAGAAGGTTGTTTGTCCTGTACGCGGTATGTCTCCAATATTGCCAAACGATTCCAACAGGCAGTAGTGGACTTGGAATGTGGGAGCCCCTAGCGACGACCTTCAGAGATAACAAATATGGCATCAGAGTGGCGAAAGGAAGCAGTCCTTGAAAGGTAGACGCTGATAGCTCTGACCAAATCCAACTTGTGGAGAAAGAAGTCTGACCAGTATCTGTGGTAGATATGAGAGGATTCTGGTTTTCTCACCCTAATAATGGTCGGAATGACCTGATGGGAAAAAGTAGCCTCCCTAGGACTGCGGCCTCAACGGCCATGTCGTTAAGCTCAGAGACTGAACTCTGGTGAAAGAGGGGGCCTTGAGAGAGAATATCTGGACGATCTGTGAGCCTCCACAGAGCGTCCATGAGCATGTTCACCAGCTCCGCATAGCAGGCCCTTCTTGGCCAGGCTGGTGCTACCAGGATTAAAAAGTAAAAAAAAAATGTTTTTAAGATATAAAAAAAAACATACGGTACGTTCAAATAACCCCCCATTCGCCTCAGAATCTATATGTTTAAGATGCCAAGACAGTTAACAGTTGTGATGGACCACAAAGTCGCTGCCTCCAGCAGGTCGCAGGCGTCCTTAGTGACTGCGGCCTGCTGAAGGCCAGCACCAACAGGTGACGTTGGCGGTGCAATGATGTCACTGCATCGTGCTGCCAGCATCTACTGCGAGAATGGATAGAAGAGGAGTCAGATGCTGTGGAGGATGTCTTGATTAGGTGAGTATAGGGCTTTTTTTTAATTATTTTTTTTTGGGGGGTTTGTGGGACCATCACATTCCCACATGCTTTATGCATCTATCAGCCCTCTGTGTCTGTACTGTTACACACTTAACATTATGGCTGGTCCATACAATCAGGGTAATTGTTACCACCCACCTTTCGTGTCTCCCCTTTTTCCTCATAGATTGTAAGCTTGAGAGCAGGGCCCTCATTCCTCTTGGTATCTGTTATGATCTATGTGATTATTGTTACGCTGTAATGTCTATCGTCTGTACAAGTCCCCTCTGAAATGTAAAGTGCTGCGGAATATGTCAGCGCTATAGAAATAAAATTATTATTATTATTATTATTATTATTATTATTATTATATTGGAAGCTGTGCGTTGGACCATCATAGTATATAAAGGGCTGTGGGGTGGGCCACCATACTATATGGAGGACTGTGAGGTGGACCGTCTTACTGTATAGTGAGCTATGAGGTGAACAATTATATTAAATGGGGGGCTGTTGGGGCTACAATCATACTACATAGGACCTGTGAGGTGTACCATCATAATATATAAAGAGCTGTGTTTTGTGCAATCATACTATATGGGGGGGCTGTTAGAGGGACCATCATACTACATAGGAGGCTATGAGTTGAAACATAATATATCGGGGAATGTTGGGGGTACCATTATATTATATAGGGGCTGCAAGATGTACCATCATAATATATAATGAGCTGTGAGGAGTACCATCATACTGTATGGGGGCTGTTGGAGGGACCATCATACTATATGAGGGGCTGTGAGTTGGACCAACCTACTATATAGGAGGCTGTGATGTTGACCATCATACTATATAGGGGGATGTTGGCGGGATCCTCATACTGTATTGGGGCTATGTGGATCTTCATAGGGGGATCTATCATACTGTGTGAGGTCACTGTGGGGGACCATCTTACTGTGTAGGGTGGTTGTGGTGGACATCATACAGTGTGGGGTGGCTGTACATTATACTATGGTGGGGGCTGTGGTAAACATCATTTTGTATGGGATCGTTATAGGGGACATCATGTTGTATGAGACTGTGGGGATTATCATACTATATGAGAGGGCTTTGGTGGACATCACACTTTATTTAGGTGTCTGTGCTGGACATCATACTGTGTGGGGGTCTGTGGTGCCCCTCATACTGTATATTGGGGGCAGGGACGGTTTTAGGTAAAATTGGGCCCCAGGCAAAGTTTAAAATGGGGCCCCAAATGCTAACATATTGCACATCACAGAAGCATTTCAGTTGTAGTTACATGCGCTGAGTTCAGGCCGCTAAATGAGTGTGATCGACAAAATTGAAGAAGTCGTTCAACACTTGTTTCCCGGCCTCTTTCCATCGACTGAGAAAGAATTATGGGAACAGAACGATCAATAATGGATCACTAAGGGTGTGTGCACACGTTGCGGTTTTTGCTGCGGATCCGCAGCGGATTTGGTCCTGCGGATCCGCAGCAGTTTCCGTGCAGTTTACAGTACCATGTAAACCTATGGAAAACCAAATCCGCCGTGTCCATGCTGCGGAAAATTCCGCACAGATTTGCTGTGGTTTATTTTCCACAGCATGTTACTTCTTTTTTGCGGAACCACAGCTGCAGTGTACGTTCCGGGACATACAAATCAATCAATCTCTCTCTCTCATCCGCACTGCCAAACTGCACTAGAACTTGCATCAAATCCGCTGTACACATGCTAGGAATTCACAGGAAAAATGCATGTGTTTTACCCTGCGGTTTCTGCCAAGAGATATTGATTATCTGCAGAAAAAGCGGCAGACTAATCCGCAACGTATGCACACACCCTAACAGATCACCATACAGTATTATGTTATCAGCAGCACATCTACTGTTTATACTCCGTAGTCCTCCATATAATATAATCTGCCCCATAGCCCACCATATAGTATAATACACTCTTCATTCCTCCATATAGTATAATACACTCCTCATAGTCCTCCATATATTAAAATACACTGCTCAGTCCTCCATATAGTATAATACACTCCTCATAGTTTTCCATATAGTATAATGCACCTCCATAGTCACCGATGTAGTACAATTCACTTTTCACTTCCCACAGCATAATACACCCCATAGTTCTTCATATAATATATTCCCCATAGTCCTCGATACAGTATAATGCAGCCCACATATAGTATAATGCAGCCACCCCATAGAGCATAATACAGCAACCCCACAGAGTATAATGCAGCCCCGCCATACAATATAATGTAACCCCCATAGAATATAATGCAGCCCCACCCCCCATATAGTATAATGCAGCCCCGCCATACAATACAATGTAACCCCATAGAATATAATGCAGCCCCCCTCTTATAGTATAATGCAGCCACGCCTTAGAGAATAATGCAGCTACCCCAGAGTATAATGCAGCCACTCCACAGAATATAATGTAACCCCCCATAGAATATAATGCAGCCCCACCCCCCATATAGTATAATGCAGCCCCTCCATAGAATATATGGCAACCCCCTCATAGGATATAATGCAGCCCCTTATATAGTATAATGTAGCCCCTCCATAGAATACAATGTGTCATGATCACGTGTGTCAGGACGCAGATGATGCCGCAAGGCGGACCCATAACACACGTGACCCTGGATACACCGCCTCCAGTGGGGCGCATTTAAATAATAAAGCGTGCAGGTGGATATGCCGCCTCCACCTGGTGGATTTAGGTATTACACGCCATGCATACATATATCTGGAAACACCGCCTCCAGTAAGGCGCATTTAAATAATAAAGGGGGGAACCTGGGTAACTATAACAATGGTGGGCCCTGCGATAGGGAATGGGGAAATGGAGACCTCCTAAGCTCCCCTGAGCCAGTGTCCCTGCACTTCTGACATTCCCTAAACAGGCTCCACACCTGTCGCCGCACGCGTACCTTAACGCCCTTGCTCACCCTGACCCTAAACCCTCACTAGGGAATGGGTCGGTGCGGAGACTAATCCCACCACTGCACTAATAACACACATGAGGAAAGAGACAATACAGGGGAAACACCACTTAGCTTTGCTCTGTTGCGTGCGCTCCTAGCAACAGAGCCCTCCACCTGAGTGCATCTTCTCCTCCACCTGGATCCATCACCATAACAGGATCCTTCACCTTAGTGCAGCCTTGGAGCAGAGTCCAACACCAGTTGCAGCTGCTTAGTACCAGAGTCCCAAGGAAGTGTTCAGCTTCTGCCACGAAGTAAAGCATGCTTGAGTCCAGCTCAGCGGCCAAGTCCCACATGGTGAGTGCCACTCTCCATAGTAGCCACTCCACCAGACCATGCAGACACTTCCCGCTGACTCCATCACTGCGACCCCACCACGCCATGCCAGCCCTTCGTCCAGACACCATAGCTGCAACACGTCCCCCCTGGCTAAGCTGCGCAGGACTCCTCACCAGCTCCATCCTTCCTCCAGGCTCTCCAAAAACAGAGTGAACAAAAACTCACAATATCACAAGCAGTGATTGCACCCCCTAGCACACCTTTATAGGGTGTCACACCTGATTCATAATTAAGTGCACAAACCTAACCTAAGGTGCAATACCACAACCACCACCGGGGACAGTCAAAACACCTTTGAACTTTCCAAAGTAAAAAAAGTTCACCCAGTGTAATTTAAAACTGTCAGATCATGACACAATGCAGCCCTACTCATATAGTATAATGCAGCCCCCATCAAATATAATATATACAGCCCCCATAGAATATAATGTAGCTCCAAATAGAATAGAATACAGCCCACCTCCCCATAGAATATAATGTAGCCCCCCATATTATATAACACAGCCTCCCCCTATAGAATATAATGTAAAATGTACCCCCCCATGGTATATAACACAGCCGCATAGTATATAGCCCAGCACCACATGTTATATAGCCCAGCCCACCATGGTATACAGCCCAGCCCACCATGGTATACAGCCCAGCCCACCATGGTATACAGCCCAGCCCACAATGGTATAATACAGCCCACCATGGTATAATACAGCCCACCATGGTATACAGGCTGTATATCATGCTGGGCTGTATACCATGGTGGGCTGTATAATACAGCCCAGCATGGTATAATACAGCCCAGCATGGTACATAGCCCCCCCAGAATGGTATAATACAGCCCAGTACGGTATAATACAGCCTGGCATTGTATATAGCCCCCCAGAATGGTATAATACAGCCCAGCATGGTATATAGCCCCCCCAGAATGGTGTAATACAGCCCAGCATGATATAATACATCCCACCAATTATGAGAGAGACCAGCCAATTCGTAGAGGGCACTCTGATCTTGGGAGGAGACCTGAATGTTCCCCTTGAACCACCAATAGATTCCTCTACTCGAAAATCTAGTGTCCCCAAAAATGCATTAAAACGCATCAGAACAACCTTGCATTTAAATCAACTGATTGATTCCTGGAGATTTCGTCACCCTACCGTACGAGATTTCTCCCATTTCTCACAGGCGCAATCGTCCTACAGTAGAATTGACTCTCTCTTTATCCCATTCCAGATGTCCTCACATCTGAAGGACTCACAAATAATCCCGAGCGTTCACTCCGACCACTCCATCTTACTAAATAAACTCATGATAGGTCATAGACCAAACAATAATCCTTGGAGGTTGAATGAAGCTTTAATTGCGGATGAACCTTCCAGAAATAAAATAAAAAAGAAAATTCAAGAGTTTTTTTAGATCAATCTGGGAGACAATATTCAGTTCTCAACCATTTGGGAGGCCCACAAAGCCGTAATAAGAGGTGAATTGATTTCTATGGCCTCGCATAAGAACAAAAGCATTAAAGAAAAAACTGACACTCTTTATAAAGAGATCCAAACACTAGAAAGGGATCATAGAACGACACTCGACCCCAATACCTTAGCTCTGCTCTCACAGAAGAGACAATCTCTTAGAGACTTACTAAATAAAGACTCTGTAAAAATGTATACTATGTGGAAACATAGGGTATTTGCTCATGGAGACAAGATGACAAAACTTATGACTTTCATGATTAAAAAACGTAAGGCTAAGTCACTTATCTATACGATAAAGGGTTCAGATGGAGCCAAAATTACAAGCCCAGACGGGATAGCTTCCGCCTTCAGGGACTATTATTCCACTTTGTACGATTTACGACCGGGAGAGAGTGTAGATCATTTAGAAAAAAGACGAATCAATATAAGAGATTTCTTACAAAATATAAACCTCCCTACCTTATCCGAAACACAACAGCAAGAGCTAACAGCCCCTTTCACGATTAGGGAACTCCAGTCTACCCTGTTGGACTGCCCTATGGGCAAGAGCCCAGACCCAGATGGCCTTCCGACATCCTATTATAAGGCTTTTCGAGATCTGTTGTGCTCGTATTTATTGAGGCTGTGCAATGAGGTATTGGGTTGTGCGACTTTTGCGAGACAGACATTGGAAGCACACATATCCTTAATACACAAAGAAGGTAGAGACCCTGAACTATGCAGCAATTACAGGCCGATCTCGCTATTAAATAATGACCTAAAAATATTTGCAAAAATGATAGCCACGAGGATCAGTTTGATCTTAGACACACTTATCTCCCCTGAGCAGGCGGGTTTTGTGAGGGGTAGAGAGGGGAGAGACAACTCCCTTAGAGTACTGTGCCTGATGCAGCATGCGCACAGCCACCACAGACCCCTAGTTTTAATGGGTACTGACGCAGAGAAGGCGTTCGACAGGGTGGACTGGACATTCATGCGTGAGACTCTTGTGAGGTTCGGTTTCCCTCCAACAGTCATAGAGGCCATTTTTCAAATGTATAAGTCACCCTCTGCAAAAGTAAGGGTAAATGGGGATCGCTCTACATCCTTTGAAATCAAAAATGGCACACGTCAGGGCTGCCCCCTTTCACCAGCCTTGTTTGTTCTAACCATCGAGACGTTAATTCAGAGCATTAGACAACACCCAGCAATAGAGGGCATTAAGATCTCGGACTCCTCACATATTGTCGCGGCGTTCGCAGACGACCTTCTCTTACTCCTGTCAGACCCTGAGAAGGAAATATCGGCGGTGTTGGAAAGGTTTGAGGCTTTTGGAGAGCTGTCAAACTTTAAGATTAATCTTGAGAAATCTGAGGCGATGGGGATAAATATACAACACACAAAAATTCAAAATTTGAAGGCTAAATTCCCAATAAAATGGAATTCTACATTAGATATATCAAATATTTAGGCATCAAACTAAGCCCACATTGAAACTCCCTTTTCTCACTCAACCTTGCACCCCTTCTCAATACTTTAGAAGCCATTAAGTCGTGGAAAGCACCCTATATGTCCTGGATGGGACGAAAAAAATCTTATCAAGGCGTTCATCCTACCCAAGTATAGCTATACATCTAGGATGCTACCCATTAAAATCCCAGACACGTTCATCCAAAACGTCAGATCTCTTTTTGGGAAGTATATATGGGGTGGCTTAAAACCTAGAATAAACTATAACACACTTTCCCTACCTAAATATAAGGGGGGCATGGGAATCCCTGACCCACAAAAATACCACGCCGCGGCAACTTTGTCACTGCTAATCGATTGGATGAGAGATAGTAACCACAAATTATGGACAGGGATTGCGAACTAGTCACTAACAGTACCAATATCTACTATTCTTCACTCAAACACGGTTTTTGCAAAGAAAGATCTTTCCCCAAACACAATAACAAAAAATTTGATCAAGACTTGGGCCAAATTCTCATCCTCACTAATGCCACTTCCATCACCTCTGATAAAAGTAAGGGACCTACCTGGCCTTTATTTAGACCGCCCTTTTATTAAGGACACAGACTCTTTACACAAGATAATCGAAAGTCTAGATGCTTTCATGATGGACGGTGCGATCCTCCCGCTGCAGGATTTACAAACGAAATTCCCACTCTACCATATTACCTTTCTCCAATACAATAGGCTCAAAAACTCGATTAGATCGGATTTAAAATCTGGACTTCCGCACGGAGAATTGACCGCTTTTGAAAAGTTGTTGTCTCAGAGGAATAAACCAAAGGGAGTGTTGGGTAGGCTTTACCAGTTGCTACTAGCCCACTCAACCTCTGTTAAACGAGCGTATATATTGAAATGGGAAAGGGACCTTGAGATTAGATTGCAAGAATGGGAGGTTGAAAAGATATATAAAAATTTGCATGGCCCTTCTGGTTGTGTCAGGGTACACCACCCCTGACACTAAAAAGATATGGCAACCTGATGCATCCTCTAACTGTTGGAGATGTTTCAAGGAGAAGGGATCGTACTTGCACATGTGGTGGCAGTGCGACAAAATTCAACCATTCTGGAGAAAGGTGCTTAAAATTACAGCAAGACTTTGTCAACTTCCAAACCCCCCATCCTTGAGATTGATCTTTCTTAACTGGTCAAGTGATATTGCACAGTGTAAACACAAAAAACTTCTCATGTTTTTGTTGGCAGCAGCTAAAATGCTTATACCCTTACATTGGCTATCACAGAACTGCCCTACCCTGGCAGAATGGTTGCACAAAGTAGACCAACTATATCACATAGAAGAAATACCTAGCAAGACCTTTAAGCTAGTTAAATTTGGTTTGACCTGGGCGCCGTGGACACTCTTTAGAGAAACAGATAAATACTTAAAACTACTGAATTCTCAGTAAATTTTATTAATTTGCCCTAAGAACAATTAAACTTAGAGCAACACCGGCTGACTAACCAGACAATTAGGGCAAAATCCCCGCCGACTGGACACTACTCCTGACTGGAGTTTCTACGCCTACTCCATCCCACCCTTAATTACTCCCCACCTTCTAAACTTGACTTCTCTATCTTTTACTTCTGCCTCGGGGTAATCCTTGACGCTGATCTCTCCTTCAAACCACATATCCAAGCCCTTTCCACTTCTTGCCGACTTCAACTCAAAAATATTTCACGAATCCGTTCATTCCTCAACCAAAAATCTGCAAAAACCCTAGTCCATGCCCTCATCATCTCTCGCCTTGACTACTGCAACCTCCTGCTCAGTGGCCTCCCCTCAAACACTCTCGCACCCCTCCAATCTATTCTAAACTCTGCTGCCCGACTTTATATATTTTTTTTCTACTGGCTAACACGGTACCAAACCACTTTTTTTGTTTTACATTTTGCAGGGACGAGTTATGGATGGAATAAGAGGTCATGGTGGTATGGACCAAATGCAAAGGAAAAGGGAAAATGAATGCCAACAATCAGCGAAATGTCACTGGTGAGAACCTGCACAATATACACATATATGGTCTGCAGATCACTGGTATAGAGCTGATATTACCATTATATGGTTACTGTATGGTGGTTATATTGTCTCTGTGTACTGTGTTTTTTGGTTAAAGTAGTTTTCCAAGCTTGAGGTAACAGTCTGCAGTGACTATGTGACTTCTGAATCCTTAGAGCTCGGCACTGTGAGAATTATCTGATGCCGGCGATGGGAGTTTGTGATCATGTGCAGTGGTGTAACATGAACAGCATGAGCCCCAAATCAAAAGCTCTAATGGGGCCCCCAATTATTGCACGCATTCAATAGCATTGGTCTTTTTATATAGGCCAAAGGGACTTTCGGTGCCCCGTAGGCTCCAGAGCTAGGATGCGATTGCAACCCTCGCACCTACTGTAGTTACCTACTGTGATTTGCAGAGATGTAGTCACCTGCTACCTAGACGTGCACGGCCTCGCTCAATACAAAGTGAAATTAGCAAAACCGAGTACAATTAGTCGGAATGTGGCTGGAGGTGTGAAAATCACATACTTATGGTCACATGACGGCCGTTCCCTATGCCGCCACCACAGAATTCTCACAGTATGAGGATTCAGAAGTCTGAAGCTACATAAACTTTAACCCCAACCCCTTTAACAATCAGTATGGTGGTATTATCAATACTATATATGCTGGTAATATTTGCTTATGGTTTGATGGTATTTTTAATATTGAAATATTATTTAGATATTATAATTATATAATCTTGTATAGCAATATCATTGGTATTATTAGAAATATTGGTCTTGTAGGAAATCTAGATTTCTTCCAGGCAAGGTATTATTAGTTATATATCCCCTTCTGGTGTTCGGGGTGGGGACACTATGGGACTGTGTGATGTCAAATATCAGGGCTGAATTTCAGTCCCAGTCCATCCCTGGGTTAAGGGCACTTTAGACAAAACACTATATACACAATGATGACACATGTACAATGGTCAGATATGCAAATACAAATAGTGGTATTAGAAAATATGCAGAAGATAAGAGTCAGTTCCCAGTCAGATGAAAGGCCTGGCTTGTAGAGGGTCTACCACATGGGAGGCTCGCGGTCCCCTCATTTCCCTGACTTCTCCCCACACAATATGTCGTCATGACCTCCCCGGAAAAAAGCAATAGGCCATGCTTTACACGAATATTTAACTCCTTGGGATCACTCCTCTCCTGCCCCTTGGGCTGGACGTAAATCCTCACCCCTTGTATCTAGCAGCTAAAAACTCCAAAACTTAAGATGGGTAATAACTCCTCAATGGACGTTCCTAGGAAGGTGATTTTATTGCCATCGCATCCAGACAGGCTCCTGCTATGCCATGAGACCAAACACGACTTTGCTACTTGGTTCCTACTAGCCAGTCTACGCAACTCCCCTCCCTGGGGTGCTAAAATAGATTGAGACCCTGGAAGGTGTTCGGTCTATTCCAGAGATCTCGAAAATGTAACAGGTGTGTGGATAGGATGCACGATAAGTCCATATTCTCCTTATGAAATCCTAGCTGTCTGACAGAGCAGTTACACTGCATGGGCTCCACAAGAGGTCTTCCATTAAGAGTTTGGATACTAGCTAGTGTGGCTAAACCACCTGCTGAGCCAGGTGTCCTGTTACAGGTATACATGCTTCCAGGAGAATTGGAAGCCACCATTAAATTGCCCCATACTTCACAACCACGGATAGTACTCATACGCACAAATCGGATGTATGAATGAGGCCTTTGAGTCAGCAGCAAGGAGGGAGAAAAGGGGTTTGTACACCAGTCTGCGATGGAGAGGTTATAGCCAAGAAGGAACGCACAAGAAGAGAAAATATGTGAAAAATAGAGGCTGTGCTGAAATATGAAAGCACGTTTTTGTAATGGAAAAATAACACTTGAAATGACGGACACCATGAAGGAATCTGATAACCCAATTATAAGATGATGAGGGCCAATGAGTATCATTGGTGTTGGTCATGTGTCACACCTGGCACTACATCACGCTTCCTGTTTATAACAGAAAGGGATGAGGCATATGTGAGTGGAGCTTCTTTTCTCAATACGCAAAAATAAAACTATATGAATTTCCCAGAAGTTTCCTCTAGCAACACCTAGATTGAGATTGTGTGCTCTCTCTGTGTTTTTTTTAAATCAGTTTTCTTTGAAAGCCAAATTCTGGACGTAATCGGATTGCTAATTTGGCTTTCACTCCATTGGGAACTGGGATTTTGAGTCCTCACAGGCTGCGAACACCACTGTACAGGAGTACAATAATTACGGACTCCTTTTTAAAATGTATCCTGACTTTTTGTTGTTTACCGGGGGTGTAATGTATTGGATGCAGGGGTTCAAGTTACACCCGCGTGCTGGAGACTAGGGGGGACTCAAAAGGTCACTTAGTGTTGGTCTTTCCACTTGGACCTATTAAAGATCTGTGATAGATGAGGACCCTCTGAGATTTTGCATTGGGAAGCATAACATTTAAGTTACTCCATTGTTATGTAACCTTATAACAATCATTCAGCCTGTGGCTATCATGGATCTTTTCACTGATTGCTAGTAATAATCCACAATGTTGTTAAAGCCTGATAGACTAACATTTACCTATTAAAATAGTGAATGAATTTATCAGTTGCGGAAAGGAATTTGTTAAAAACGTAGATTTACTCAGTGCTGTTATTATGCACCTGTCCCAGATCTGCGTTTTGCTTTCCTCATCCCAGTCATCTAAACTCTGTTGTGATCCACGTCGGGCCTTGCAAATGGCCTGGTGTGATTCCATGCGATCATCTGTCTGGGCCTCAATAATTCTCACCAAGACACACACCTGCACCTGTGGCTTGCTTTTAAGACTCTTAGTATGTCTGTGCACAGTTCCGTTTGCAGTCTTTCAAGACATCTCGTGTCTGCCTGTGACTTCCAGTACCTCTACTATGAAAGTCTGCATTTTTCAAGGAACTCCCCTATCTGCCTGCGGCTTCCAGTACCTCAGCTACCTGTCTGCCTGCAGCTTCCATTACCTCAGTTACTGGATTGTCTGTGGTTTCCAGTACCTTAGCTACCTGTCTGCAAGCAGCTTCCACTACCTCCGCTGTCTTCTTGCAGCTTTCAGTACCTCTGCTGCCCATTTCCCACATCTTTCACCTGCTGCTGCACCAACGCCCGTTTCAGTGTGCCCACCCGGACCTTAGACTTGGAGAGTATCAACCTCACCTAGTGAACCTAATAACCATTTTACGAGTCTTCTCTGGTTATGTTAAAACAGAGGGCGGCTCAGGACCAGACAATGGCCTGGATAATTGACCAGTCTGGTCTGAACACGGCTTGAGCTGTGGTTCTCTGCTTCGGGCATCAGTCACAAATGAGGGTTAATGACTTTGTTGGCTTTGAGGCAGCCAATTTCCTCTCTCTCTCTTGCTCTTCATTGAACATTTGCTGTTCTAGTGATCAGCATGGCATGCATCTCTCTGCCAACTTGTCTCAGACAAGAGATTGGTGTCTTACGAAAAGCCATTTGTGCCTCATTTCCCATCCACGCTATGTCTTTCATATGCACATATCTCGACACCATGGAAATTGGACAAAAGTAATCTTACCACTATGCAACAGAATAAGGATTTATGGTCATGAGGCTCCTAAATTGCTTCTGTATTAGAAACTGATGTATTCAACAAGGCAACGCGGCCTCATACATATGCATCGAACAACATCAATCTAGACATGCAAAGATCAGCTGCCATATGGTGCCTTATGGTACTCTGCATTTCAGTAAATATGGTCCTTACAACTACTCTGCTTCAGGCAAAAAAATATATTTTTGTCCTGTGGCAAACGGATTTACTGCCAAACCCCATATGCTATCAGCCCTGCAGGGGAATAAATCAGTACATTAATTCTGAATACACCATTAACAGTTATTTTATATTACAAAGGTCTATAAATGCAAAATTATAAACAACTTGCACTAATTTTAATAATGAGAAATGATTGGTAAATATATTATTCTAGAATGTTGACATAGAGCAAAAAATACATCACATTTCCTCGAACTGAGGTTTGCTGAATAAGATGAAACCTATCATCACCTATTAACCCCTTCACCCCCAAGGGTGGTTTGCACGTTCATGACCGGGCCAATTTTTACAATTCTGACCACTGTACCTTTATGAGGTCATAACTCTGGAACGCTTCCATTGATCCCGGTGATTCTGACATTGTTTTCTTGTGACATATTGTACTTCATGTTAGTGGTAAAATTTCATTCAAATAACTTGCGTTTATTTGTGACAAAAATGGAAATTTGGCAAAAATTTTGAAAATTTCGCAATTTTCCAACTTTGAATTTTTATGCCCTTAAATCACAGAGATACGGCACACAAAAAACTTGATAAGTAACATTTCCCACATGTTTACTTTACATCAGCACAATTTTGGAACCAAAATTTTTTTTTGTTAGGAAGTTATAAGGGTTAAAAGTTGACCAGCGATTTCTCATTTTTACACCACCATTTTATTTTTAGGACCACATCACATTTGAAGCCACTTTGAGGGGTCTATATGATAGAAAATACCCAAAATTGACACCATTCTAAAAACTGAACCCCTTAAGGTGCTCAAAACCACATTTAAGAAGTTTATTAACCCATTAGGTGCGTCACAGGAATTTTTTTGAATATTTAAAAAGAAATGAACATCTAACTTTTTTTCACAAAAAAAATACTTCAGGTTCAATTTTTTTTATTTTACCACCAAGGGTAACAGGAGAAATTGGACTGCAAAAGTTATTGTGCAATTTGTCCTGAGTACGCTGATACCTGATTTGTGGGGGGGAACGACTGTTTCGGCGCATGGCAGAGCTCAGAATGGAAGGAGCGCCGTTTGACTTTTTCAATGCAAAATTGGCTGGAATTCAGATCGGACGCCATGTCACGTTTGGAGAGTCCCTGATGTACCTAAACAGTGGAAACCCCCTACAAGTGACCCCATTTTGGAAACTAGACCCCCCAAGGAACTTATCTAGATATGTGGTGAGAACTTTGAACCCACAAGGGCTTTACAGAAGTTTATAACGTACAGCGGTACAATTAAAAAATCATATTTTTTCCACAAAAATGATCTTTTCACCCCAATTTTTATTTTCCAAAGGGTAACAGGACCCTAAAAGTTATTGTGCAATTTGTCCTGAGTACGCTGATACCCCACATGTGGGGGTAAACCACTATTTGGGCGCATGGCAGAGCTCGGAAGGGAAGCAGTGCCATTTGACGTTTTTGGCTGGAATTGAGATCGGACACCATGTCGCGTTTGGAAAACCCCTGATGTACCAAAACAGTGGAAACCCCCCACAAATGACACCATTTTGGAAACTAGACCCCCTAAGGAACTTATCTAGATGTGTGGTGAGAACTTTGAACCCCCATGGGCTTCACAGAAGTTTATAACATAAAGCCATACAATTAAAAAATCATATTTTTTCCACAAAAATGATCTTTTCACCCTCAATTCTTATTTTTCCAAGGGTAACAGGACAGTAAAAGTTATTGTGCAATTTGTTCTGAGTACGCTGATACCCCACATGTGGGGGTAAACCACTATTTGGGCGCATGGCAGAGCTCGGAAGGGAAGCAGCGCCATTTGACGTTTTTGGCTGGAATTGAGATCGGGCACCATGTCGCGTTTGGAAAACTCCTGATGTACCAAAACAGTGGAAACCCCCCACAAATGACACCATTTTGGAAACTAGACCCCCTAAGGAACTTATCTAGATGTGTGGTGAGCACTTTGACCCCCCCAGTGCTTCACAGAAGTTTATAATGCCCGGGAGTGAAAATAAATAATTCGTATTTTTTCCACAAACATGATCTTTTAGTCACAATTTTTTTATTTTCCCAAGGG
The DNA here is from genome assembly GCF_039654945.1 of Dendrobates tinctorius. Lineage (NCBI taxonomy): Eukaryota > Metazoa > Chordata > Amphibia > Anura > Dendrobatidae > Dendrobates > Dendrobates tinctorius. The sequence goes on along the minus strand of NW_027361678.1, from coordinate 8,775,768 downwards.
TACCAGGAGAAATTGGACCCCAAAAGTTGTTGTCCAATTTGTCCTGAGTATGCTGATACCCCATATGTGGGAGAAAACTACTGTATGGGCACACGTCAGGGCTCGGAAGGGAAGTAGTGACGTTTTGGAATGCAGACTTTGATGGAATGGTCTGCGGGTGTCATGTTGCCTTTGGAGAGCCCCTAATGTACCTAAACAGTGGAAACCCCCCACAAATGACACCATTTTGTAAACTAGACCCCCCAAGGAACTTATCTAGATGTGTGGTGAGCACTTTGAACCCCCCAGTACTTCACAGAAGTTTATAACGCCCGGGAGTGAAAATAAAAAATTCGTATTTTTTCCACAAACATGATCTTTTAGTCACCATTTTTTTATTTTTCCAAGGGTACCAGGAGAGATTGGACCCCAAAAGTTGTTGTCCAATTTGTCCTGAGTATGCTGATACCCCATATGTGGGAGAAAACTACTGTATGGGCACACGTCAGGGCTCGGAAGGGAAGTAGTGACGTTTTGGAATGCAGACTTTGATGGAATGGTCTGCGGGTGTCATGTTGCCTTTGGAGAGCCCCTAATGTACCTAAACAGTGGAAACCCCCCACAAATGACCCCATTTTGAAAACTAGACCCACTAAGGAACTTATCTAGATGTGAGGTGAGCACTTTGAACCCCCAAGGGCTTCACTGAAGTTTATAATGCCAGGGCATGAAAATAAAAAATTCGTATTTTTTCCAGAAACATGATCAATTAGTCCCCAATTTTTTCATTTTCCCAAGGGTAACAGGAGAAATTGGACCCCCAAAAGTTGTTGTCCAATTTGGCCTGAGTACGCTGACACCCCATATGTGGGAGAAAACTACTGTATGGACACACGTCGGGGCTCGGAAGGGAAGCAGTGACGTTTTGGAATGCAGACTTTGATGGAATGGTCTGCGGGTGTCATGTGTGTTTGGAGAGCCTCTGATGTACCTAAACTATTGAAACTCCCCACAAGTGACCCCATTTTGGACACTAGACCCCCCACGGAACTTATCTAGATGTGTGGTGAGCACTTTGAACCCCCAAGTGCTTCACAGAGGTTTATAACACTCGGACGTGAAAATAAAAAAATCATTTTTTTCCACAAAAATGATATTTTTGCCCCCAATTTTTTATTTTCCTAAGGGTAACAGGAGAAATTGGACCCCAAAAATTGTTTTGCAATTTGTCCTGAGTAGGCTGATACCCTACATGTGGGGGTAAAACACTGTTTGGGAGCATGGCAGAGCTTGGAAGGGAAGGAGCACCATTTGACTTTTTCAACTCAGAATTGGCTGGAATTGAGATCAGACGCCATGTTGCATTTGGAGAGCCCCTGATGTGCCCAAACAGTGGAAACCCCCAATTATAACTCCAACCCTAACCCCAACACACCCCTATCCCTAATCTGAGCCCTAACCCTAACCCTAGCCCTAACCCTAACCCTAAGGCTGTGTGCACACGCTGCGGATTTTGCTGCGGTTCCGCAGCGTTTTTGGCTGCTGCGGACCCGCAGCAGTTTCTGCTGCGGTGTACAGTACCATGATTCCCTATGGGAATCAAAAACCGCAGTGCAGACGGTGCGGAATTTTCCGTGCGGATTATCTGCGGTTTTCAATCCGCAGAAAGAATTGACATGTCAATTCTTTCTGCGGATTCTCCTGCGGTTTGCCATCTCCTCTATTGAGGAGATGAAAAACCGCAGGACAAAACCGCAGAGCAAACCGCAGGTAAAACCGCAGGTCTTTTGACCTGCGGTTTCACCTGCGGATTTTATAAAATCCGCGCGGATGAATCCGCACCTAATCCGCAGCGTGTGCACACAGCCTTACCCTAACGGGAAAATGGAGATAAATATTTTTTTTTTAGTTTTATTATTTTTCCCTAACTAAGGGGGTGATAACGGGGGGTTTGACTTACTATTTATGGCGGTTTTTATGTTTGGCGGCTGTCACACGCTTAGGCCGGTTTCACATTAGCGCTTTTTAAGCGCACGCACGGCCGGGGGTAGCTCCGCCCCCGAGCCGGCTCTCTGCCCGGCGTGCCCGCCCCTTGCTTGTAGCGCCGCCTACTAGCGGACAGCGGCGCCTGCGATCGGCGCACCCTATCTTTAGCATAGGGTGCGCAGATCGTGCGCAGGCCGTGCGCTAGTTGCGCTTTGGCCTGCGCTGCGCACTTTTGACGGTGCGCCGTGCGCGCCAAAATCAAACTTTTCGGATTTTGGCGCGCACGGCGCACCGTCAAAAGTGCGCAGCGCAGGTCAAAGCGCAACTAGCGCACGGCCTGCGCACGATCTGCGCACCCTATGCTAAAGATAGGGTGCGCCGATCGCAGGCGCCGCTGTGCGATAGGAGGCGGCGCTACAAGCAAGGGGCGGGCACGCCGGGCAGAGAGCCGGCTCGGGGGCGGAGCTACCCCCGGCCGTGCGTGCGCTTAAAAAGCGCTAATGTGAAACCAGCCTAAAAGACGCTTTTTATTGTAAAATAGTTTTTGCATCACCACATTTTGAGAGCTATAATTTTTCCGTATTTTGACCCACTGAGTCATGTGAGGTCTTATTTTTTGCGGGACGAGTTGACGTTTTTATTGGTACCATTTTCGGGCACGTGACATTTTTTGATCGCTTTTTATTCCTATTTTTGGGACGCAGAATGAACAAAAACCAGCGTTTCATGAATTTCTTTTGGGGGGGTGCGTTTACACCGTTCCGCGTGCGGTAAAATTGAAAAAGCGGTTTTATTCTTCGGGTCAGTACGGTTACAGTGATACCTCATTTAGGTCGTTTTTTTATGTTTTTGTCGGTTTTATGCAATGAAAACTATTTTATATAAAAAATAATTATTTTTGCATCGCTTTATTCTGTGAGCTATAACTTTTTTATTTTTTCGCTGATGATGCTGTGTGGCAGCTCGTTTTTTGCGGGACAAGATGACGTTTTCAGCGGTACCATGGATATTTATATGCATCTTTTTGATCGCGCGTTATTACACTTTTTGTTTGGCGGTATGATAATAAATCATTATTTTTTGCTTCGTTTTTTATTTTTATTTTTTAAGGGGTTCGCTAAAAGGGTTAACTAATGGGACAGTTTTATAGGGCGGGTCATTACGGACGCGGCGATACCTAATATGTGTACTTTTATTGTTGTTTTTTTTTATTATTTCCAAAAAATGGATTTATTGAGGGAATATTTTTTTTTTTTTTCTAATTTATTTGGCGATTTTTTTAAATTTATTTTTACATTTTTTTTTAATTTTTTTTTTACTTTATTACATAGTCCCAGGTGGGACATCACTGTCCTGTGACAGATCGCTGATCTGTCACATCACAGATCACTGTGACAGATCAGCAATCTGTCACAGGCATTGAAGAAGACTTCCTCTTGCCTGCGCTTTGCAGGCACTGAGGAAGCCAGCTTCCTCAGGTCCCCGAAGGCCCCCGTCGCCATCTTGGATTCGGGGGCCTGGAGGATAGGAGCCCCCCGCAGCAGCGCTGCACATTGCGCTGCCGTGGGGGGCTCAGGGAAGCACGGAGGGAGCCCCCTCCCTGCCGATGCTCCCCTTTAACTCCCGGTACACCGCGATCATGTTTGATCATGTGCAAGGGGTTAACATGTCGGGTGTCAGCTGTGATAATCAGCTGACACCCGGCCGCGATCAGCGGCGCTCACCACGTGGGCGCCGCTGATCGCGGTAGACGTACTATCCCGTCCACGGTCATACGGGCCCGGGTACCGTGGACGGGATAGTACGTCGGATGTCAGGAAGGGGTTAACCTGAATGTAAAAACCCATCTACGGGTTTGAAAGTGCAACCATCCGCCGATCACCTTGTACCTGGATACTCACATGCAGTTGCGGGTGGCAAGATCCCGATGTATAAAACTTTTGGAACTCAGATATTCCATCCCTCTGCAGATGTCAATCATGAATCGGACTAAGGTTTGGATCGGCAGAGTCTGTGAAGAAATATACACAGCAGACTAAGTGCACAAAAAATGGAAATATTTATACAATGCACGTCAGCTTACAAATATAGTTCTAAAAAGAGATGCACATAGAATATGTAATACAGAGAGTCGAGACGATCATCATTGCCAATTTCAAAAAATGGCTGTCAGTCAAATTAGTCAATTGCCATGTTAGAATTTACATCATAACCTGATATTTTATATTTATCCCATAGTGTATATTATATATATATATATATACATATACACACACACACACACAGTGCCTTGCAAAAGTATTCAGCCCCCCTGGAACTTTTCAACCTTTTCCCACATATCATGCTTCAAACATAAAGATACCAAATGTAAATTTTTTGGTGAAGAATCAACAACAAGTGGGACACAATTGTGAAGTTGAATGAAATTTATTGGTTATTTTAAATTTTTGTGGAAATTCAGAAACTGAAAAGTGGGGCGTGCAATATTATTCGGCCCCTTTACTTTCAGTGCAGTAAACTCACTCCAAACGTTCATTGTGGATCTCTGAATGATCCAATGTTGTCCTAAATGACTAATGATGATAAATATAATCCACCTGTGTGTAATCAAGTCTCCGTATAAATGCACCTGCTCTGTGATAGTCTCAGGGTTCTGTTTGAAGCACATAGAGCATCATGAAGACCAAGGAACACAACAGGCAGGTTCGTGATACTGTTGTGGAGAAGTTTAAAGCCAGATTTGGATACAAAATGATTTCCAAAACATTAAACATCCCAAGGTGCACTATGCAAGCGATCATATTGAAATGGAAGGAGTATCATACCACTGCAAATCTACCAAGACCCGGCCATCCCTCTGAACTTTCTTCTCAAACAAGGAGAAGACTGATCTGAGATGCAGCCAAGAGGCCCATGACCACTCTGGATGAACTGCAGAGATCTACAGCTGAGGTGGGACAGTCTGTCCATAGGAAGACAATCAGTCGTACACTGCACAAATCTAGCCTTTATGGAAGAGTGTCAAGAAGAAAGCCATTTCTCAAAGATATACATAAAAAGTGTCTTTTAAAGTTTGCAACAAGCCACCTGAGAGACACACCAAACATGTGGAAGAAGGTGCTCTGGTCAGATGAAACCAAAATCGAACTTTTTAACAACAATGCCAAACGATATGCTTGGCATAAAGGCAACACAGCTCATCACCCTGAACACACCATCCCCACGGTCAAACATGGTGGTGGCAGCATCATGGTTTGGGTCTGCTTTTCTTCAGCAGGGTAAGGGAAGATGGTTAAAATTGATGGTAAGATGGATGGAGCCAAATACAGGACCATTCTTGAAGAAAACCTGTTGGAGTCTGCAAAAGACCTGAGACTGGGACGGAGATTTGTCTTCCAACAAGACAATGATCCAAAACATAAAGGAAAATCTACAATGGAATGGTTCACAAATAAACGTATCCAGGTGTTAGAAGGGCCAAGTCAAAGTCCAGACCTGAATCCAATCGAGAATCTGTGGAAAGAGCTGAAAACTGCTGTTCACAAACGATCTCCAGCAAACCTCACTGAGCTCGAGCTGTTTGCCAAGGAAGAATGGGCAAGAATTTCAGTCTCTCAATGTACAAAACTGATACAGACATACCCCAAGCGACTTGCAGCTGTAATTGCAGCAAAAGGTGGCGCAACAAAGTATTAAGTTAAAGGGGCTGAATAATATTGCATGCCCCACTTTTCAGTTTTTGAATTTCCAAAAAAATTTAACCAATAAATTTCGTTCAACTAAACTATTGTGTCCCACTTGTTGTTGATTCTTCACCAAAAATTTACATTTGGTATATTTATGTTTGAAGCATGATATGTGGGAAAAGTTTGAAAAGTTCCAGGGGGCCGAATACTTTTGCAAGGCTCTGTATATCTCTAATATATAAAGCTCAATGTATGTGTGTATGTATGTGTGTATGTCCGGGATTGGCATCTGCACCGTCACAGCTACAGCCACAAAATTTTGCACAGTCACACATCTGGACCCCGAGAGCGTCATAGGCTATGTTGTGAGGCGAAATTTTAACCCCGCGTGTTCCTATTCACCAAACAATTTTGCCTATTATTCTTATCATTTCTATGGTGTCATCATCCTTCTGTAAAGCTGGAAATAACACAATTTATTACCGTACCAACACAGAGCACCCTCTGACACAGACTGCAGGGGGAGCCCAGTATCACGCAGGATAGGATTAGATATACGGCTCAGCAGTCAGTATCACACAGGATAGGATTGGTTACACAGCTCAGCAGTCAGTATCACACAGGAGAGGATTAGACACATTGCTCAGCAGGCAGTATCACACAGGATAGGATTAGATACACAGCTCAGCAGTCAGTATCACACAGGAGAGGATTTGACACATGGCTCAGCAGTCAGTATCACACAGGATAGGAATAGATACACGGCTCAGCAGTCAGTATCACACAGGATAGGATTAGTTACACAGCTCAGCAGTCAGTATCACACAGGATAGGATAAGATACACAGCTCAGCAGTCAGTATCACACAGGATAGGATTAGATACACGGCTCAGCAGTCAGTATCACACAGGATAGGATAAGATACACAGTTCAGCAGTCAGTATCACACAGGATAGGATTAGATACACAGCTCAGCAGTCAGTATCACACAGAATAGGATTAGATACATGGCTGAGCAGTCAGTAACACATGATAGGATTAGATGCACAGCTCAGCAGAAAGTATCACACAGGAGATGATTAGGTACACAGCTCAGTCAGTATCACACAGGATAGGATTTGATACACAGCTCAGCAGTCAGTAACACAGGATAGGATTAGATATGCAGATCAGCAGATGTATCACACAGGATAGGATTAGATACACGGCTCAGCAGTCAGTATCACACAGGATAGGATTAGATACACGGCTCAGCAGTCAGTATCACACAGGAGAGGATTAGATACACAGCTCAGCATAAAGTATCACACAGGATAGGATTAGGTACACAGCTCAGCAGACATTATCACACAGGATAGGGTTAGATACACAGATACACATGTTGTTTATCAAAAGGCTCTTGAATTAGTTGACAATAAAATACTATCAATACTTGGGTAATCGTTTAGTTAATTTGTGTTGCAAATCTGTAGTGTTGAATATACGATGTGAAATGTTTTTATGTGTAATATAATCATTATAATTTGTTATAACTAACCACAGTTGGTTACTATGCCCAGGCAACGCCAGGCTCTTCAGCTAGTCTATATATATTGTGGTGTAGTGACCACTGTGTCCGCTAGGGGGCGCTGTGTGGGTGTCCCAGGACAGGCGTATAAGCATTTCCAGTGTCCTGATAGGTGTAGGATACTGAATGATCGTAATGTATCTCAAGGTGGGTGCCCTTGAGATGAAGGCTTGCTTATGTGCTGATCAGCAGAGCTGATCTTTCGCTCCATTGTGTCAGGGAGAAGCCTTCAGATGATTGATGAGACGGGCGGGATCAATCATCTACAAATCCACCCAGGGGTGGGTCTAGAACGCCATACTAAAGAATGTATGAATGCTTGTAGGACCTGTGATGAGGTCATAGCCATGTGACCCGGTGGGTGTAGCTACGGACCATATAAGGTGGCCAGGGTAAGTCACATGAGTGAATGCTGGGACCCAGTTGGTCCGTTTGGAAGGTCTCGCTGGAGGATGTGTAAGCCTTCCTGAGTGCCTGTGTGCATAATGGCTGCACGTGTCTGAGAGTTCCCAGGGAGAGGGAATGGACGCCTGCAGTGAGCTGAAGCAGCTATGAGGTAACCCAGGCACGGGAGTGTTACTAAGTGACTGTATATAGCCTGTTGGCTGGATGAAGCAAAGCCTGTGTGACCACAGGGATAAACAGAGTGAAGCTCTGTCATGGACGCTGTGCTCTGCATATAAACTTTTTGTTGCTTGCCTTGGTTTATGCTGCATAATAAACCGCATGGACTATGATTGTTTGTGGAAAACCTTTGCCGGACGTGATAATTTGGCTGCCAAGCGAGAGTCCCCAACCTTGAATGACAGCGCTACCTTACAATATATATACTGTATATATTTTTTTCTTCCATCGCCACTTCTCCTTTCTCCATATACTGTATATGCTCTATCCGCACACTCACTTTTTGTATAGCAGACCTGCAACCATATAGCACATGGACAGAATATTACTCTAAAAAAAATACCCTTTTTTTTTGCAGTTCTGCGGTGTCGATAAGCCGAGATTCCTTTATTTTTCCACACTCTTCATAAACGAATAATTAGTAAAAGAAAATTTACTGAAAATGGTATCATCACCGTGTCACTGCTTTTTTTTTTTTTTTTATAAATAGGGGCCTTACATTGATAGAAAATAAAATATATTCATATTAAAATTTCTAATCATGTCTAATTTCCGACGAAAGTTAATAACTTGCCCAGCTTTTTGCGAGCATCTATTCATATGTTTCTATGTTTTCAGAAGAAAAACAAGTGAACAATAACTTTTATAAAATTATATTTAGGGCCTGTGCAGATGACAGATTTTATCAGATGAGTGCTCTCCGTGGTTTCACAGATAGCACCCTTACCTATGATATTCTATGGGGCTGTGCACACATAAAAAAAAAGAAAATTGGTGGAGTGTCCGATTTTGATCCTAATGTCAGATCAAATCCATTAATGCTAGTCTAAGGGTCCGTGGAAAATATCGGACTGCACTCGGATGACATCCTTGTTCTTGCATGGGGGCTCTTTTTCGACTGTGTCCGCCAATGCATGATGGAGTTATGCTGGGGAAAACATCCAAAAGGTTATGTGAATAGATGCACGTTGGGCGGCCGCAGGTCAGTCCACCAAATCCTTGCTTAGGTTTGCTCACTATGTGGATGGTGCCTTACCCCATAAACATCTGTATGGATAAGGCATAATACACACAAGTCTTTTTTTTTCTGCACCACTACTAGAAATTACAGCTAAAGACTTGATGGTATACAGAAATTGTGATGCCCTAAAAGTGCTCGAATGTCATACCATGTCCACTGTAGATGCAAATAATGCTGGTGGTGTTCGTTCCCCAAGTAGAATTCTAGGTGATAAGACCTGGAGTATCAAAGTCACCAATATCTGGAGATCCACCTTCACAATATATCAATCACAACAAATCCACAATGTATAACCAAGAACAAACTGGACCATAAATATGAAGACTCTTCATAGACTTACAATCGGCTCTTCCCCGATGCGGGACATCAGTAGGAAGGTGTGAAGATCACCATGCTTCATAAATGGCAAGATCACCATTGGAACTGGAAGTCTTCCCTTGGTACGACTTCTTAAACTCACACCTAAGGTGAGAAAATTAGATTTAAAGGGAAAATTGGAAAACACAAGTCTTTTGCAACAAAGCAACATCAACTAAGCAAATCACCAGACAGGCCCTGTAGAGTACCAGGGGGCAGAAAGTGTCCTCAGAAAATTACTTATTGTTTAAATCAAGTTTTTGTGTATGGGGATGTGCCCTGCAGAGACACGTCAGGAAAACACTACCGGCATTTTTCCTTGATGCAACTTTTTCAATATTCTTCATGTAATTCTTTGAGGCTTTTTTATTTTTATTTTTTTAACTTGAGTATATAATATAGTGAGTAGCTTCCAAGGCAGGTCTTTTGAAGCCTGAAGTGGTTTAAAGTAGCTTGGAAAGACTAAATATATGCACAGCAAGTCGTTTTGACATTGCAGTGCATATGTTCAGTCCTTTTAGTGCTTTTTACAGGTGGGTTTCAGAGCGGACCAGTCTGAAAAAGACATTTTGAGGGCATACCCTTAAATGTATGTATGTGTGTGTATATATATATATATATATATATATATATATATATATATATATATATAATTTTTTATTTTTTTATTTTTTTTTTAAATGACCAAGAGACAATAGATCTGTACATTTTTCAGGAGTTTCATTATCATCACAGACAGGATTATAATCAAAGATAACACTTTTATACATGGTAGATAACACAGTATCCACAGTTCGTAATAAGTGACATTACAGCTCACCTCCTCCTCCTGTACAATGACTGATAACACCTCTATATACAGTAGATCACACAGGATCCACCATTCTAATGTAATGTGTCTTCAGTCTTCATCAGGTGTAATGGGAATCTCTAATGCCCAGAATTCACATTACACCTGATGAAGACTGTTCATAGGCGAAACACGCTGTATTTTTTTAAATACATTTTATTTGTATTAAGTTTTGCAAAAAGGAATACAAATACAAGCACAGGACACTAATTGTGCTCTAAATAGTGAGACAACTAAGACCACACAAAAATAAACAGTATTTTCATAGCATTTAAAACAGATAAAGAAAAGTAAACACAATCCAAGGCAGAGTCACTGGTTGTCCACTGGTTCAACATGTAATAGAATATACCAAAGTAGGTGGCTCAAACTTAAACATTAAGTCATTACATATTCATGTAGATGAACAGAGGGGGATAAGAAAGAAAAATACAGGAAAAGAAGATAGGCCAAAAACACAAATACACACAAAGACAAAGGAGGTGGGGGAGAGAATGTATGGGAATGCGGGTGAGGGAACGTCAGAGAGGCTTAGTTTTCCCCAATGGGGTCAAGGTAATCAGAGGAAGAACTAAACTCCAGCCAATAGAACCATGTTCTGTAAAATTTATCATTGGAATTTTTGATGATGGGGGTGAGCTCCTCCATTAACAATCTTGTTTATTTTGGAAAACCAGAGTGAGATTGTTGGGGCAGTATCAGCATTCCATGCACGCTCTAGCGGACGTGATCAAATGTCTCAATATCAAGTTTTTATATGTCTTTAGATATAAATGTTATGAAGAAGGGCGAGAGCCTGGTCAAGGTTCGAAATAACAGCATCAGGGAATCTACGAATCACTAGTTTTACTTTTCTCCAGTAAGGAGAAAGGAGTTTGCAGGTCCAGAAATTAAGTAATAGGTTACCCTCTTCCTCTCCAGATGTCCAACACAATAGGACTAGCATCTGGAAATAAAGAGTGAAGGCGAGTTGGGACCTGATACCACCGAGATAGTAGTTTAAAGCCAGCCTCCTGGAATCGAGAGCTGATGGATGATGTCAGCGTGAAGATAACTCCCTACTGATCCCTCGTCAAGGTGCAATACAGATCTCTCTCCCACTGGGTTTGGAAGCATGTTTTAGACTGGTCCAGGGGGGTCAATCATGAGGGAATATGAGAATGACAAAGTATGTCTTAAGAGACCAGTGTTCGAGCATTCCACCTCAAAAATTGTTTTATCGTTTTTATAGAAGGCTCTAGATGGGAGAGAGTGAAGTAAGAAAGTTCACCAATTCTCCAGTGTCCTAAGGGATAAGGAGTCACAAGGTCCTGAAGGTGTTCCTTTGAAGACCATAAGTTTCCTTGTCCAAAATGTGTCACTGTAAAATAGCCATTTCTAAACTAGTATCAAAAAATGTACTTTTTTTTTGTTCTGGGGGTGGGGGAAAGTGGATTACCCAAGATAGAGTACATAGCGGAATATAGTGGTAGAATTGATGAACGAACTGAGGGATTATTACATCAAGTGATGGTGGCCCCAATCAAAGGATGAATTTTGAGTATAGACTGGATCTAGCAAGGGAGTTGTTGATAGAGGGATGTTTAACTTTGTTCAATCCCAACCCACGTTTTCCCAGACCCATTCCTACACCAATCCTGAACTCTATAAAGGTGAAAGGAAATATAATAATGTCACGCTGGATGAATAATAAGTAAGTCCACAACAACGGGAATAGGGAAGGGGGGAGTGGAGACCCCTAGGCTGATATAAAATCACCCCATTTGCCCTAAACGTCCCTATATTGGTTCTGCACCTATCGCCGAGCAGGAACCTAATCCCTGCCTGACACTAGCGATAGGCCCTACATAGGGAGGGGACGGGGTAAACACTAGTCATCCCCCACTAAAACTAAAGACAGAGAGGGAAGATGGGGGAAAACACTTAGATTGAGAAGACAACCGAGATGTCACGCCAGCAATCCTCCTAGGGTCCTCAGGGAAAGACACTAGCCAACTGCTGGAAATTCCAACAAGACAGAAGCAAGAATGAGCTAACACCCGCACCATGCTACAGCAGTTGAATGTATTTAAACCTTAAACAAAGGTATGTGATTAGTAGCAGAAGGTGGAGGTAACTAATGGGTGCTAGAGGGAGAAGGATATCCCTCTATACAGAGATGCAAAAATCAAGAAGGTGCTTGGGCTAATCTCAATCACCTTCTACAGCCGAATCCAGGATGACTGTCTGTCACACCTGACACACCCGTGACAAATATGATCTGAAATCAGGTAGCGCTAACCCCTGTGGAGTTTGTTCAATACAGTGTGGCCCTACTGGTACATGGAGGATTAACTGACCACAAATTTTGTTTGGACTGCAGCAAGACTCCTAAAGAAGGATGAGGGAGGACCGATCGGGAGCGACTGAATGACATATAAAATACGAGGGAGAATATTCATCTTACAGATTGCACTTCAAACCCGTAGTGTTTTAATAAATTTCATTGCCATTATTGTTTTTATTAAAATGTCATTGTTTGGAGTAATATCGATGTGCCACACCTATTCATTAATATCACCTTTTTGGTGGAAGCATTAGATTCCTGGATTTCCTTTAATGCCCAGATTTCAGCATGCTCAGATATTGATTCAATAGAAACAAAAAAGGCACGAGTCCGTCTGTTGCTCCTAAATCCAAGTAGCCAGAGTTATTATTATTATTATTTATTTATATAGTGCCATTTATTCCATGGTGCTGTACACGAGAAGGGGGGTTACAAAGTTACAGATATTGTTAACAGTAAACAAATTTACGATGACAGACTGATACAGAGGGGAAAGGACCCTGTCCTTGCAGACTTACATTCTACGGGATAGTGGGGAAGAGACAGAAGGGTCGGGGTGCAGCAGCTCTGATGGTGATGAGGCGGCGGCTCAGGCAGTGGTGAGGCGGCAGAATGGTTATTGCAGGCTGTAAGCTTTCCTGAAAAGATGGGTTTTCAGGTTCCGATTGAAGGACCCGAGGGTGGAGGATAATCGGACGTGTTGAGGCATGGCATTCCAGAGGATAGGGGATATTCGGGAGAAATCTTGGAGGCGGTTGTGTGAGGAACGAATAAGTGTGGAGGAGAGTAGGAGGTCTTGGGAGGATCGAAGATCACGTGAGGGAAGATATTGGGAGATTAGTTCAGAGATATAGGGAGGGGAAAGGTTGTGGATGGCCTTGTAGGTCAGTGTTAGTAGTTTGAACTGGATTCGATGGGGAATTGGGAGCCAATGGAGAGATTTGCAGAGGGGGAGACAGGGGAGTAGCGAGGAAAGAGGTGGATTAGTCGGGCAGCAGAATTGAGGACAGACTGGAGTGCTGCAAGAGAGTTAGCAGGGAGGCCACAGAGGAGAGTGTTGCAGTAGTCAAGGCGGGAGATGATGAGGGCATGTACAAGAGTTTTAGTAGATTTAGGACTGAGGAAGGGACGGATTCTGGAAATATTTTTGAGTAGGAGGTGGCAAGAGACTGGGCGTGTGGTTTGAGGGACAGGACAGAGTTGAGAGTGACTCCGAGGCAGCGGATTTCAGGTGCGGGAGAGAGCGTGATGCCGTTTACCATAATAGATAGATCAGGTAGGGAAGATACGTGAGATGGAGGAAAGATAATGAGTTCAGTTTTTTCTACATTGAGATTAGGAAGCGAGACGTGAAAAAGGAGGTTATGGCTGATACACACTCCGGGATTCTGGACAGCAGAGAGGTGACATCTGGGCCAGAGAGGTAGATCTGAGTGTCATCTGCATACAGGTGGTACTGGAAGCCATGGGACTTTATGAGTTGTCCTAGGCCAAGAGTATAGATGGAAAAAAGTAGGGGCCCCAGGACAGAGCCTTGGGGGGACTCCAACAGAGAGGGGGCGGGATGAGGAGGTAGTGTGGGAGTGGGAAACGCTGTTGAGTTGAACTGGGGTTCCAAGTGTCCATCAGTAACATTGATTTTAGGGATCCAGTCTTCATTAATAAGAAAGTATTATTGGCCAGGGATGGAAGATACTTAAAAGAGTAGTAGCAAACCACATTATAATTTCAACACACTTCTCCATAAAATAATAAAATGTGTAGTTTGTTAAATAAATATGATGCTGTCTGCTGCCTTTGCCTGCATATGGTTCATCAAGTGTACTGTGCCCAGCATTGCTCATGTGGGGAGGCCCACCGGTGGATTTACATGTTGTCCTGTGGACCAGTCCAGGAGAACAAAAGCACACAATATCCATTGCATACATACAGAAATACACTAATAATATAAAAAAGCAACTTTAATCAATTAAAATACGTTTTTCAAATATTAGGTCAGATGATTAAAAACTTTACACATAGAGGAAAAAGACTAATCAGGAAAGAAAAAGAGGGAGCACAAGCTACCTGGTCAGGGGATCAGTAGCAAATGGAAAACCAACTGCAGAATTCCAGAACATAGTAAGATCAAACAGTCAACATATAAGAAAATATTGTGATCTGGGCTCATAGAGAATAAAGGCACTCTACTAGCTTTTAAAACAGCTTATAACATGCGCAATCTCGTCATTGTTTAACATTTACATAGCCATAGTAGGAAATTCTTGCCCGTCTAGGTTCCAGCAGCTGAGGAATTTCCCTCAGGCTAGCCAACACATCATCTTTGCAAAAGTACAAACACTTATAGGTTTTTTTTGTTTTGTATATAGGGCAGGACTTCTAATTAAAAAGGTATGCAAGGCATATCTGTATATTGCACCTTTAAACCAGAAAATCCAGTGAAAAGTTCATACAATCAATGACCGAGTTGTCAGATTTCCAGTATTACTTTATAGAACCATTTAATTTAGGAAACCCTTAGTGGTTGGAGATCCCAGACCTTATTATTGTGACCTTCTCACATAAGATATTAGAAGATCATTTTAAGTGACAATACAGGTTTAATGTAGAATTACGTAGGACCTCAGTAACTAATCTGATTACGACTCTTCATGCAAATAGTATAGATTTTTTTTTCTATAAAAGGAAACGAGAACTTTGTTGGACACATTTTGACGTTTTCAGGATTTCCTTAGTTTTGCACAAATGATAATTCCATCACTTGTTCTATACTAAGGAAATCCTGAAAATATGATTGATCTGTTGGTGGCTCTTGAGGACTTGTGTTGAGGAACTGCCATAGACATTAGCTGTTGGTCAAACTATCTATGAAATAACTGCTGCCAAAATTATATGGCAGCGGCTTATCTCCCCGTGGAATAAAAGGATCAGAGAATTCGATTCTAATTCCCCAATTCCTTATGTTCTCCAAAAATAATCTGTTGGGAAGCCCAACATAGTAGATGGTCAACCCATCCCACTTGAATAAGCGGGATTCATCTTACTTTTAGCTAATGATCTGCGGAGGCCAAAAGTTCTCATATGCTGCCGGAACATAGCAGAAACAAAGTGACCACGGCCCTGTAGGTCACCTCCACTCCCGTAATTGCAGTACGTGGCTGTGGCCATTACAGAAGTGATGGAGCTGTTGTGTTCCAGCAGCATCTGAAACTTCTGACCGCCGCCGATAACATCTGATCGGCGGTGGTGGTGGGTGTTGCCTTCACACCGATCAGATATTGATAGATATCCTAATGGTAGGCCATCAATAATAAAGTTGTGGTAAACCTCTTTGAGCAAATTCCCGTTATTCAGGCTTAACCAGACTTTTTGCTGTCATGGGCATTTAATATGCATGGAGGTGGGAGGTCCTCTGTTTTCTAACAGGGAAAAGAACAATCAGGTATGTTGAATTTCAATTTCCAAATATTTTAGTCCCCTAGAGTAAAGGCAACGTCAGGGGTGTGTGGCAGAGGCTTATTCTCCTTTACCCACTAGATAAATAAGCACATTCAGCTAAAATGAGAGTGCATGAGTAGGGAGTAATCAAAAGAAGACAGCAATCTAGCATGTATGCTTTCCATTTACCCACTTTAGTTTTGCTTTGGGTAAAAATCAAGTGTAGCATGATGATGGGGGTTTAGTTTAGGGGTTGGGGATATACCTTCAATGCTCTGAAGTTTGTTTTTTTCACCATAATTATATTTCTATTGTAGATCAAAACAAAAAAATAATCTTTAGACTGAATTTTGGATTATTATGCATTTCTAAAAATATTCTGTCCTGAAATTATGCAACCAGTAACAATGCCTCACTGACCGGGCAAGCAGCATATACTGTGGGTAGTGTCATCTCATTTTTTTACCTATTAATTTGCAAACGTTTGGATGGTCAAATTCCTTCATAAAAGCAGCTTCTCTCAAGAATTCTTCAATATCACTGGAGCAGAAAATTTCAGCTGGCAGGAAAAAGGGAGAATGTTATAAGAGGCAAAGTGCGGAGGAACAGTCTCTGAAATTAGCATCCAGAAGGCTCATTATAACTGCGCTGGAACTGAATCTGTGCTCGTCTATTGGAATCATTTCTAACAAGGTTCTTGTGATGTAGAAGCCAGCAATTCTTTATAGACCTCGCTTGAAGTCCAGAACATAATGACCTTCCCTCTTCTGCCGCTCAGTTCTAGGCCTGCGGTAGTATAGAAGATATATTATAGGTTTCCACCAAACTGCAAGGCCATGTAATGCAAATGTGCCAACATATTCATTATGGCGGGATAAATAGCCAATTTTGTCATACGTTCTGTATTGCTGGTGAGTAGATGGGAACAAATCTGGGGAAAATTGCTTTGGAGACCGGCAAATTTGCAATTGCTGTGCTTTATTACCCACATACAAGACATTGGAGGATGACATGCCCCAATTCAGATCCATATTTTACCCTCGATTGCCTAATACAGGGGAAATACTTCTGCAATAGGAAAGTCAGCAACACACATTTTCGTGATTGGATGATATATTTAATATTAGTTTGGCTTAAAAGGGTTGTCCAGGACATTAATGGCCTATCCTTAGCTCATCAATGTCTGATCAGTGGTGGTGCGACACCCGACACCCCCACAGATCAGCTGTTCCCGGTGTTGACGGCGGCTGGAACTGTTCAGTTGTGGCGCTGCACAGCACAGCTCCAAAAATGGAATAGTGGCCACGGCCACTATTACGTAGATGGAGCTGTGTTGCCCAGCTACGTAACGGAGCTTATCCCTAGGATAGTTAATCATCAGATTGGTGAGGGTCCGACATACGGCAACCTCCAATGATCAACCGTTAATTTAATTTGTGGCCGGGTGTAAGCAGTAAATGGGGTTGAACAGCACTGCTCCACTAACTGCTGCACAGCTGAGTGGTGGAGGGCAAGGTGTCGGAGCCCCACCGATGTGATATGAATGACCTATCGTAAGGGGAGGTCATCAATATCGTAAGCCCAGAAAAGCCCTTTAATGTGTAACAACCCTGCTGGCGTCACTGCATGGCCTCCCTTCCCCCGCACATCAATTTACTCACTGCTCCGGGTCATGTTGTGAATTCTGTCTGTTGTCAGTCCTGTGCTCTGTGCCTCTGCTCTATGCTTCCAAGCTATGTGTGTATAGGGGGCGGTGGCAGAACTCTCTGGTTCTTATGCAGTCAGGGTTCACCTGTGTAATATGTCCCTGACCAATCGCCTAGAGCCCTTGACTATTTAGTTCCGCCACAGCCACTGAAACATTGCCTGTGCAATGTCTAAACTCAGTTAGCTCCTTGCTGCTGAGCTAGCCAGGCCCTGTCCCATGTCTTGCCTTCTCTGAAGGCTCTTATTGCGTATTCCTGTGTCTTGGTACCTTGCCTAGTACTTCTCTGTCCACCTGCCAGGAGACAGAATATCCTGGTCCTTGTGTCTCTGTCTGAACTCAGTCTTACCTCTGTCTGTCAGTCTCCTTGTCTGTGGTTCCTTCTCTGCTGTGTCTTTCCTTGTGTCCTCCCTATCTGAGGTTCTGCTCTCTTGCAGCTCTGCCTGCTCTGTTCCCTTGCAGCTCTGCTCTCTTGCAGCTCTGCCTGCTCTGCTCTCGCAGATCTGCCTGCTTGGCTCCCCTGCCGCTCTGCCTGCACGGCTCCCCAGCCGCTCTGCCTGCACGGCTCCCCAGCCGCTCTGCCTGCACGGCTCCCCAGCCGCTCTGCCTGCACGGCTCCCCAGCCGCTCTGCCTGCACGGCTCCCCAGCCGCTCTGCCTGCACGGCTCCCCAGCCGCTCTGCCTGCACGGCTCCCCAGCCGCTCTGCCTGCACGGCTCCCCAGCCGCTCTGCCTGCACGGCTCCCCAGCCGCTCTGCCTGCACGGCTCCCTAGCCGCTCTGCCTGCCCGGCTCCCTTGCAGCCCAGCTCTACTCCGCACCTCCTGTGTGAACAGGTCCAAACCTGTTCCTTCATATTCCACTCCTTCCTGCCTATATCCATACCTGCACCTCCTGTGTGAACAGGCCCAAACCTGTTCCCTCATATACCACTCCTGCTTGCCCTGTGTCTCAAGCCATCACCTACCTGCCCAGTGTCTCCAAGCCGTGCCCGCTTGCCAAGTGTCTCCAAGCCGTGCCCGCTTGCCCAGTGTCTCCAAGCCGTGCCCGCTTGCCCAGTGTCTCCAAGCCGTGCCCGCTTGCCCAGTGTCTCCAAGCCGTGCCCGCTTGCCCAGTGTCTCCAAGCCGTGCCCGCTTGCCCAGTGTCTCCAAGCCGTGCCCGCTTGCCCAGTGTCTCCAAGCCGTGCCCGCTTGCCCAGTGTCTCCAAGCCGTGCCCGCTTGCCCAGTGTCTCCAAGCCGTGCCCGCTTGCCCAGTGTCTCCAAGCCGTGCCCGCTTGCCCAGTGTCTCCAAGCCGTGCCCGCTTGCCCAGTGTCTCCAAGCCGTGCCCGCTTGCCCAGTGTCTCCAAGCCGTGCCCGCTTGCCCAGTGTCTCCAAGCCGTGCCCGCTTGCCCAGTGTCTCCAAGCCGTGCCCGCTTGCCCAGTGTCTACCTGCCTGCCTGTCTATAGCACCTGTCCAAGTGACTTGTCCCCGAGTAGGATCAGCAGCCACAGCCAGACACCACCCTGGAGTGGCACCCGACAGCTACCTGCCGCACAAACCTGACCTCACCATCAGAGGCTCCAGTGAAGACTGAGGTAGCTGTCGTAGTCACGCCCCTTCCAGGGTAGTCTGGTTTGTGGCACAGTGGGGCCACAACCCCCCGGCTCGCGCCATTCAGCCAAGGCGCGAGCGTGACAGTATGTTAATAGAAAAGAAATGAGAATGTCGTTATACTCACTTTTAAGCATCTTCACGGCGACCTTCTGCAACGAGCCATCTTCTGTCTTCAACTGAGCTTCCCGGACAGAGCCAAATTCTCCTAGCGGGTTAAAAATTTTCAAGCAGAAAAAATTAAAAATGGGGTAAGCACGGAAAAATCTATATCAGTTTTGCACCCCACCAGCAACAATGTCATACTGCATTACAGCAAATTTCGCTCCTTACCTTTTCCCAGTGTACGCCCTAAAGTAAACTGCTGCTGCTGAATGAGGACATCTGTAAGCTTGGACTTCAGCTCATCACTAATGCCGATACTATCCACTATGGATAGAATAAAAAAATAATAGTTTATGGACTCATCTCTACAAAATTAGTAAGAAAAACCTTCATGGTGGAACACAGTACAGTTTCTTCAAAGATTTACTTTAGTTGCTAATCACAATTTGACAGCTTAAAGGAGTTGTCCCTGGCTTATTTATTTATGATCTATCGCTAAGACAGTTAATCAATATCAGGTTGGTGGGATCAGCGGCGTAGCTAGAGTCCGATGAACCCTTATGTGAAGTTCGGGCCTGATGGTGGTCAGATGTATAGGCCCCTGTAGTGTTCTAAATCCTATAAAGACGTGTTCGTCCCCCCTTCATTATGCAATAAAGCCTCCCAACCTGTACTAGGAC
Organism: Dendrobates tinctorius; assembly: GCF_039654945.1. Classification (NCBI taxonomy): domain Eukaryota; kingdom Metazoa; phylum Chordata; class Amphibia; order Anura; family Dendrobatidae; genus Dendrobates; species Dendrobates tinctorius. The sequence goes on along the minus strand of NW_027361678.1, from coordinate 8,755,853 downwards.
CCCATCCCGGTATATATGCCCCTTCCTGATCTATATATATTCCCCATGCTGGTATACATGTCCCCCATCCTGGTATATAGTATCTGTTCCCCATCCTGGGGCCCTTCTTGGTACATGTATATCCCCCATCCTGGTATACATGTTCCACATTATGGTATACATGTTCCACATCCTGGTATATAGGTTATCCTTCTTTGTATATATGCCCCCCATCCTGGTATATATATTCCCCATCCTGGTATTTATGTTCCCCATCCTGATATATATGCCCCCACAGCCTGGTATATATATTCCCCATCCTGGTATATATGTTCCCCATCCTGATATACATGCCCCTCCAGCCGGGTATATATGCCCCCCCAGCCTGGTATATATATTTCCCATCCTGATATATATGTTCCCCATCCTGATATATATATGCCCCCCCATCCTGATGTTTATGCCCCCTAGCCTGGTATATATGTCACCCATCCTGGTATATATGTCCCTCATTCTGATATAGGGGAGGCCGGCAGCTAACATTGTTGTTTTGGCAACGCATGACGTCACTGTCATGAGACGCCAATGCCTGGCATGCTAATGTCAGCTGCTGGCCTCTGATTAGCAGGCGGCATGTATTGCAGTGCGGAGTCTCTACGCTGAAGTAGGCACTGGCTTCAGTGGGCCTCCCTCCCACACGGGCCTGGGTACGGTCAAAACCTCTGTGATCGTTATGCCCATGGGTGTGAGTCTGAAACTTAGCACTTCAACTGATCAACTATAAGCTGTGTACAGACACAAAGCTGCACGGCTCATTACACTGTGTAGTGGCCATCCTCGGTACTGCAGCTCAGCTCCAATTGAAGTTATTGGAAGCTACGCTGCATCCAGTGCTGCAAACAACTAATTGGTTGGAATACTGGGTGTGAGAAATTAACTGACAACTAACACTGTGGTGAAGACCCATATTTTCATTGCAAGCATTTTAGGCTACAAGTAAATAATAGTGTAGATGTAGAGATTGTATACTGACCGCCATCACAGATATTATGACTTACATGTAGCCTCCAAGACCTCTGTTCCCCTCCTGTTGAAAGATCTGGCTGCAGTAAACTGTATGACTGGACCACCCCGACCAAGCATAGAGCCAAACAGGTGTCTAGAAAAATGTTATAACACGAAAAGTTAAATTTCCAATATTTGTTAGAAAACTGATAATTAACGGCAAAACCATACATTTTTTTAGGCAGGGAATAATGACTAGTCAGCAAAAAAAAGGGAAAAAACTGAGAATAAAGACAGACAAACCATATCTTACTTGTCGTCTTTATTAGTACTAGCCATACCTTATACATTGTGTCATGCTGTTACTTCCTTTTCATTTAAATTGAAACTGTTCTTTTAACAAACTCTGCACAAACCCAAACTACAGGAAAATAGAAAAAACTTTCTAATGTATCTTATCAGAGAGCTCTACTTCTTTCTCCATTTATGAACCACTCCTTCCCCTCCCCCCTGATTCCGAAATTCATCATCCTCTGTGAAAAAAACAGCTCGACCTAGTCTTGAATCAAGACAGAGTGCAAAAGCTATGAGGTCAGGTTCCGCCTCCTATTATACTCTATGGAGAGAGGGAGTGAGGAGCTGAGTGAGAAAACAAGCTGAGGGAGACACGGGAAGATTGCGCTGAGCTTTGTAACACTTCATTTACAACACCCTATATCTGGATTCACATCTACACAGCTGAGGACTGTTGTATAATATCCTCCATGCTGCTACTGCTATTTTTCTCTGCACGATAACTAAGGAAAGTAGTGTAGGAATTCTTCTGTGTATAGGAAAGATCGTGGAAGCTAGTCTCCACCCTCCAAGCTCAGCTTCAATTGTAAATTAGGAGACAGGGCCTGGGTGAACACTGGTGGAAATGCAGGATACACACCTGTTATATATATACACACACCGTAATTTTGTAAGTTTGCCCACTGACAAAGTCATGAACAATCTATAATAATTTTAAGGGTAGGTTAATTTTAACATTGAGAGATAGAATATCAAAAATAAAATCCAGAAAATCACATTGTATAAATTATATAAATTTGCATTTTCCAGTGAGAAATAAGTGTTTGATCCCCTGCCAACCATAAAAGGCCCCGTCATACGCTAGCGAGATCGCTGATTTTGTGAAGCCACAGCGATCTCGCCAGCGAGATCGCGGTGTGTGACGGGGATCAGCGACTGGCCCCCCCTGCCGAGTATCGCTGATCATGCACTATTGTCCTGGGCCGTTTTTTGATCACTGGTCTCCCGCTGGCCAGCGTGCATCGCTGCGTGTGGCAGCAAGAGACCAGCGATCAGCGACGCTGGACGCTGGTTTCCAATGTAAACATCGGGTATCTAGGAGCCGCACAGCTCTTAGGGCCCCGTCACACATAGCGACTCACCAGCGATCCCGACAACGATATCAACTTGTCAGGATCGCTGGTGAGTCGCTACATGATCGCTGGTGAGCTTACAAACAGGCAGCCTCACCAGTGATCAGCACCAGCGACGCTGAGCGCGCAGTGTCGCTGTGTACGTTAGTTACCATCGCGCTGATGCAGGGAGCTGGTATCTAAGGTACACATCGGGTTTCTAAGCAGCACGCGTCACTTAGAAACCCGATGTGTACCTTGGTTACCAGCTCTGTGCATCAGCGCGCTGGTAACTAAGGTACACAGAGGGTTTCTAAGCACAGCGCGCTGCTTAGAAACCCTGCGTTTACCTTAGTTACCAGCGCGCTGATCGTTGGTCTCCCGACTGTCACACGCAGCGATGCGTGCTGGCAAGCGGAAGACCAGCGATCAAAAAAACGTACAGGGCTTTCCAACAACGATCAGCGATACCGGCAGGGGGGGCGGTCGCTGATAGGTGTCACACACAGCGATCTTGCTGGTGAGATCGCTGTTGCGTCACAAAACGCTATGTGTGATGGGGGCTTTAGAAACCCGCTGTTTACCTTAGATACCAGCATATACGCTGGTTTCCAAGGTAAACAGCGGGTATCCAAGAGCTGCGCGGCTCTTAGATACCCTATGTTTACATTGGAAACCAGCTTGCTCGCTGGTCCTGATCGCTGGAGGGGCTGTCTAACGATGTCCCAGTGATCCCATCCATGTTGGATCGTTGGTGGGATCGCTGGGACATCGTTATGTGTAATGGGGCCTTAAGAGTTCTGGCTCCTACAGACCAGTTAGACACTCCTAATCAACTCGTTACCTGCATTTAAGACAGCTGTCTTACATAGTCACCTTTATAAAAGACTCCTGTCCACAGACTCAATCAGTCAGACTCTAAGCTCTGCAACATGGACATGACTAAAGAGCTTTATAAGGATGTCATAAACCTGCACAAAGCTGGAATGGGCTACAAAATCATATGCAAGACACTGGGTGAGACGGAGACAACTGTTGGAGCAATAGTAAGAAAATGGAAGAAATACAAAATGCCTGTCACTCGACATCGATCTGGGGCACCATGCAAAATCTCACCCCGTGGGGTATCCTTGATCATGAGAAGGTGAGAGATTAGCCTAAAACTACACGGGGGGGGGGACTTGTTAATGATCTCAAGGCAGCCGGGACCACAGTCACCAAGAAAACCATTGGTAACACATTACGCCGTAAAGGTTTAAAATCCTGCAGTGCCCGCAAGGTCCCCCCTGCTCAAGAAGGCACATGTGCAGGCACCTCTGAAGTTTGCCAGTGAACACCTGGATTATTCTGTGAGTGATTGGGAGAAGGTGCTGTGGTCAGATAGGACAACAATTGAGCTCTTTGGCATTAACTCAACTCGTCATGTTTACAGGAAGGGAAATGCTGCCTATGACTCTAAGAACACCATCCCCACTGTCAAGCATGGAGGTGGAAACATTATGTTTTGGGGATGTTTCTCTGCTAAGGGCACAGGACTACTTCACCGCATCAATGGGAGAATGGGTGGAGGCATGTACAGTAAAATCCTAAGTGACAACCGCCTTCCCTCCACCAGAACATTAAAAATGGGTCGTAGCTGGGTCTTCCAGCAAGACAATGACCCAAAACATACAGCCAAGGCAACAAAGGAGTGGCTCAAAAAGAAGCACATTAAGGTCATGGAGAGGCCTAGTCAGTCTCCAGACCTTAATCCCATAGAAAACTTATGGAGGGAATTGAAACTTCGAGTTAACGAGCGATAGCCTCAAAATCTTAATGATTTAGAGATGATCTGCAAAGAGGAGTGGACCAAAATTCCTCCTGGCACGTGCGCAAACCTCATCATCAACTACAAAAAACGTCTGACTGCTGTGCTTGCCAACAAGGGTTTTGCCACCAAGTATTAAGTGTTGTTTGCCAGACGGATCAAATACTTATTTCTCACTGCAAAATGCAAATAAATTTATATAATTTATATAATGTGATTTTCTGGATTTTATTTTTGATATTCTATCTATCAATGTTAAAATTAATCTACCCTTAAAATTATAGACTGTTCATGTCTTAGTCAGTGGGTAAACTTACAAAATCAACAAGGGATCAAACTACAGTATTACTTCGTGTGTGTGTGTGTGTGTGTATATATATATATATATATATATACTGTATATGTGTATAATTTTTTTTTTTTAAATTTATTGGCTATTTTTATCAGTTTTATATATAAATAATAAGTCATCTATAGAAAATCATGTGTTAACATCAAACCAGTGACTATCTACCAATATGTTAGAATTCACAAACTGGCTTTCCTTCTTATAAATAGTTATGCAGCATAATCTAATGCTTAGTTTTCTAACATTGAGCGTTTTCTCACCCAAATCTTGTTTCTTTTCTTCTTTTTCTCAAAAATATTAAGGTCATAGCCACAACTGTCACTAAGGCAGTCAGGATACCCAAAACCAGGGGGACCCAGGACATTCTTGCATGTGGGCGTCTCTGCCGACCTAAGCGGTATAGAACAGTTTTACATATTATCCATGACAATTTGTCAAATTGAGCACACTTTTTTCTCATTTAATGTTTATTTGTACACTAGTCTAACATGATACATTAGTTTCTAAAAGAGGTTTCACGAATGTAATTAAAAATGTGTTGATCTCTTTTGCATACAGTCATCCCCCCCACCTTGTCCTGCTACATATATCATGTCCATTGAGAAGGACGTATATATCTTGGGCTTTGTTCACATGTCCAGTTGTCAGCCATTTATAGCAGATACAGTATTATAAAAAAATAAATTGATCTGTTAAAAATGGAACAGAAACAGATATAAAATGGAAACCAAAGTTTATTGGCTCCCAGTTTAGAAAAAAATTTGGACACTTTGGTTTACCTTTTGTATGAGTATTTGTTCCGTTTTTTACTGATCCATTTTAACTAAAGGCGTCTCTGAACACCTATAGTTTTCTGGGTATGTGGAGAGCAAGAAAAACTTATCACTTAGCACTTGTGTTCCATTTTCCATGGACTTCACTGATAAAAAAAAAAAAAATCTGGTTGCTTTTCCTTTTTTTTGATTGAGATAAAAATGGTTAGACGGAAAGGAAGGGAACAGAAAACATCGTATGACATTTATAATGAATGGGTCCTGTGCTAAAACATTTTATTTCCGCATTTATGATCCAAATTTAATCCAAAAATGGAAATAACTACAGCACATGTGAACAGAGACTCAATGTTAAAAATCTGCTAGATAAATAGATTATTCCCAAGACAGAAGTATTTTTAGGCAGTGCAGAGCTCACGTGAGCATTGGATTGTGAGATAACCCGGTAGCTAAACCCATACAAAAGTTGGACAACAATCCAATGTGCATGGAGGTCTTCATGACTCGGAGACAGGAGAGGACATATCTTTGGTGCACCCTGTTCAGCGACAGAGGAGCCCAAGAATTATGAGGGCCACTACCTCAGCAGGTGAAATTGTGCATTATGAGTAGCTATTGGACTGCAAAGGGCCCATATGTTCTTGCACAGGGGCCTCTTCTGTATGTGTCTTCCCCTGCTCGGAGACAAAGGTTAGGCAGTTTGGAGAAAGATAGACAAGCGGTTGGGCGGTAAAATAAAAGTTCCCCTTTTAAAACAGATGAGCACCCATTCATGTTTATGCAGAACTGGATCAAACCCAGTGGATTGGTTGACCACGATGACTTGGGATGTAACCTACATATATTCATCTGGGTTCCTAAAGCTTCTACTAAGTGTTCTGCCATGATGTAGAGTCGGTGAGAACTCGTGGCCACTTACCTCTCCTCCATCCCCACTCCCATTTTGGCTAATCACACAGTTGACATTCCCAATCGAAGAGATGCCCATCCTCTACTAATTGTGAATTCTCCAACAACAGCTGAAACCTCATTTAATTGCCTCTTGTTGTAATGCTCACATCGGAGCTACCTGTAACTCTAGTCACTACCCACAGACAGGCTGTGAGACAAAAGAGTCAGACGTTCCGGGGTCGATACTGAGAGAGTATTTAGATAACCAAGGGAAAAGACAAAGGCGTAAGTCAGGTCACAGTCCAGGGTCAATAACAAGAGAGAGCGCATCAAAAGCCGAAGGACAAGACAAATGGGTAGTCATAACACGGTCCAAAGGGTCAAGCAGCAGAAGATCAGAACTCAGAGCAACAGAATCAGACTAACACTCACCAAGAAGCACAAACTATGTCTGGCACTTCTCAGGGGCAGACAGCTCAGTTAACACTGAACACAGTCAGAAAGTCCTGCACGTTGCAGTCACAGATTGGACAGCAGAGCTGTCAATCAAGACATCAACAGCCCAGCAAGCCCATCACAGTATTGGACAACCAAGCTGTCAATCAAGACACAGACAGCTCAGCAAGACAGTTTCCATAGAACAGCATAGCAATCATTCACTGAGCGGAGGAATCGTGACACTCCCTTATTGTAGGAGGCCTTCAACATCGGCTATCTGGGCCAGCACACCAATTGTAAATTTCATTCCATATCAAATCAATATTTTTCATCCAACGGCGTGGCGCCCAAAATATGTAGAGCCCATAGGCTGGTGCTTCCTTCGCCTCAGGACAGCGGACTGCTGAATGAGCGAGCGTTCATCTGACAACTACTGCCTGTGTATGACCAGCTCTAGAAAATGACATATTACAAAGAGCCATCTTCTAGTTCTGTCTCTGATCTATAATCAGAATACATGGATGAATCTTAGGCCAGCGATCTATTACGGATGCTAAAGGAGTTGACATATATACACATTAGTCTAACTGCTGACATCAGAGGCTGTAGGCATTTTATTTCTGAAGTAATCCGAAGAGTATGAGTAAGAGACAAGATGATATATTGCGGGGGGAAACAAAGTGAATGCAAAAGAATTTGGGAAAAACTGGAGATTTGCACAAGAGCGTTTGGAGAGCAATACAAAAAAAAAAAAAAAAAAAAGACATCTTGGAAGGCTGCACCAAGATGAATGTGGCACAGTAATAAGTTGCCCACTCAAAATTTTACATAATCACTGCGAACATTCCACAAATAGAAGCTGCAGGTGCATAGAGGAGTTTAGCGTTGTGAGCAAACACAGATACCAAATAGCAGCTAAAATGGGCACAAAGGAAGGAATAAAGCCCAGCAGCCTGCCAACTAGTTATTTTTGGAAAATTCAGTTTATACAATCCTCCAAATTAAATGAGTGCTAGCTATTCAGAATGGACTTTAAAAGGAAAAAAACTGACAAATCGCAACTCATTAAGATTAAAAATAACGAAATAGCAGCTGACTGAGCCAGATGTACTAATTCAACTTGTGAGGACAACTATGGCAAATAAATGGGTTGTAGATGGATTACTGCAAACTGTAACAGTCTAAACTAAAAAGAGTAACTTTTTTTCTTTATTTTAAATTATTATATATAAAATATAGTTTTTTGCTAGATTATGAGCATGGACCATTGTAATTAATGATGTATAATATTTGATGTGCTTGGCTTCTGTTATTATGAATGTTTAAGTGCCAAGATTTTCTAACTGGGGGCTGACCAGGGATTCGATATTGGACCTTTGGAATAGATCACATACATCAGACCAGTGGGCATTTGACAACCTGGCACCTCCAAGGATCAGTTGTTTTCATACTTCATCCTGATTATTCCGCCCCACTTCATTGCGGAGTGTGATATCAAGTTGGGAGAAATATGTAGCCGTGTCCCCTCTATTAAAGAGCCTAAAAACAAGACTTTTTGGAGAGAACTTGAGGACTAAGATGGACAACCCATACTTACAGTTGGGATTACTTACCAGCTTCTTCTATGGAGGCCACAAGAACAAAGTCACTCCAAGGTCCACACCCAGCAGAATTTGCCATACAGACCCTCACAGTTAGGTCTTTGTGAGGATCCCAAAAAGTCAGGTTGACTTGATTTCCCTGAACAGCCATCTCTCCCTGTAAATGGAGGAAGAATCAATCAACCTCTGAGAAAAAGAACCCACTGAACCATGAAACGATAGACATAGGCTCAAACAAGGAGATTGCATCCAAGTAAAAAAATTTATGACATAGAAAGAGAAATTAGTCTGAGTATATTCACACATTGCAGACCTGTTGCAGGAATTATAATGACAATCTTTTCCATAAATGTAAGTGAGATTGTTCCTGCAGCGCATGCATGGATTGCTGGAAGCCTCATCGATGAATGGCAGAGTTGCAGAAATTTTTGCATCAAATTTGCAGCATGTGAATATTACTCCAATTAGGTCAAGAAAGTTAGATAAAAACCCAAATCAAGCACCTTGTAAAAACCAGCACTGTCGTACATCACAACACAAAGGAACAGACTGTGTGCTGGCGAATATTCATCACCAAATGTCTTCGTAATTCACTACCGAGGATGTGGAAATGGGCTAAAGCTTCTATTTGTGCAGTCTGTTACCGTGTACATTCTTCTTTTAATAAAAGGATGTAACATTTACCAGTATCTTTATTTTTATAATTCAGCACTTTAATGGCATTTGCCTGCTTCTCAAAAGTTGCCTAGTTTAAAAATATGCATATTATAAAAATCTGAGCTAATCTAGTGATTGCTTTGCTCAGGATCCTCATCTGGATGCCTGATTGTAAATTAGTTACAAGGAGTTTCTATCAAAATGGAGTGGCATCTTTCTGCCTATGCACAGTGCACACAGAAGGCTGCCCATCAGTGGTGTGGGCGGGGTAATACAGGGCTCAGCATTCTGAGCACTGCTAGATCTGCAGCACATAAAACAGGGATTTTATCAAAACTGCAGAAAATAGACCAGTAAGTGACATCATTATAATCAGAGTCGTCGCCCCTACAGAATGCCTCTCTCAGTTGGCGTATCAAAAATCTGGTAACAAATTCCCTTTAAGATGGCCCTACACATGAGATCGATGTTGAGAGAGATGGCAGTCTGTCAAATGAACGTCCATGAATTTAAGTGTCCGGTTTAAGGCCCCCATACAGGTTGAACTAGCATTGTCCGAACCCTCCAATATCGGCTGGATCAGACAGTCTTCTAATGTGTATGGGGACTTCAAAAAGATGATTTTCGGGGGAGAGGAGGATCCAACATGTCCGATTTCAGACGGACGGTCCATTTGTTCTTGGTGACAAGAGCCTCTGCAAGAGGAATCTGGCAGTGTGGCTCTCACAGAGAACACATAAGCAATCACTTGGCAGAGCAAGCATTCGTCTTGTATGGGAGACTTGGCAGAGATCGCTGCCCGCTGAACCCCTTAGCCGTATGCTTATGTATGGTCAATAGACAGAGTGGAGAAAGTTGCTGCCAAAGAATTCCAACAATCCAACCATGAACTACCCCTACAGAAGAGTTAGGAGGTCACCATACACGAGTTGGTTGGCCGGTTCCATCAAAACCGGGTTGGTTCAGCTGACTTCCACCTAATGTGTAGAGGGCCTTTACTTCCAAGATTGGGGGTCTCATGAGGAAAATCACCTGATCTGTTTATTAGTAAGTGAGACTTCTAACAAGCAGAAGTACAGACCACCTGGAGAAAAATAGGAGCCATACTGCCCGGCCTCTATACCAGATATTGGACCTGCGGAGACAGCCATGTGCTCTCTGTAGATTTTTGTGGTGGCCATCATTCAGTATAGACTAAATACCTTTTGCATCTTCAGAAGTAAGCAAATGCCATTAGCTACATATATTTTGAACATTTTAGTCTTCTAGATATTTTTTCTCTTTTAAATATATACAATATAAGGATATAGATATATTTCTGACCTGTGTTTTATTGTCCTGCTCCCACTGTACTCTGTATCCCTGCAGACTATAGTTTTGCAGATCTGGTGGAACATCTTCCCATTCTAACATTAAGCCCGAGTCTGTTCTGGTTAGATGAATGTTTTGTGGTGCAAGCAGGGGAACTGTAGGAAAATAATACATTTTATTCATTTAATGTATTAATGGCATCTACCAACTGAGAAAAAAAACATTTGAAGTCTCTAACAGCAATCAGTGTTCCAAGAATCTTAGTTATTATTCTCCTCATCTACAGTGGGTATGGAAAGTATTCAGACCCCTTTAAATTTTTCCCTCTTTGCTTCATTGCAGCCATTTGGTGAATTAAAAAAAGTTCATTTTTTTCTCATTAAACCCAACGGTTTTACAATTTTACAATCCTGACCACTGTCCCTTTATGAGGTAATAACTCTGGAACGCTTCCATGGATCCTGGTGATTCTGACATTGTTTTCTCGTGACATATTGTACTTCATGCTAGTGGTAAAATTTCATTCATATAACTTGCGTTTATTTGTGAAAAAAACAGAAATTTGGCGAAAATTTTGAAAATTTCACAATTTTCCAACTTTGAATTTTTATGCCCTTAAATCACAGAGATACGGCACACAAAAAACTTAAGTAACATTTCCCACATGTTTTACTTTACATCAGCACCATTTTGGAACCCAAATTTTTTATTTCTTAGGAAGTTATAAGGGTTAAAAGTTGACCAGCGATTTCTCATTTTTGCAACACCATTTTATTTTTAGGACCACATCACATTTGAAGCCACTTTGAGGGGTCTATATGATAGAAAATACCCACAAGTGACACCATTCTAAAACCTGCACTCCTTAAGGTGCTCAAAACCACATTCAAGAAGTTTATTAACCCTTCAGGTGCGTCACAGGAATTTTTTGAATATTTAAAAAAAAAATGAACATTTAACTTTTTTCACAAAAAAAATACTTCAGGTTCAATTTTTTTTTATATTACCAAGGGTAACAGGAGAAGGTGGACTGCAAAAGTTATTGTGCAGTTTGTCCTGAGTATGCTGACACCTGATATATGGGGGGGGGACCACTGTTTCGGCGCATGGCAGAACTCAGAAGGGAAGGAGCGCCGTTTGACTTTTTCAATGCAAAATGGGCTAGAATTCAGTTCGGACGCCATGTCACGTTTGGAGAGCCCCTGATGTACCTAAACAGTGGAAACCCCCCACAAGTGACCCCATTTTGGAAACTAGACCCCCAAGGAACTGTATAGATATGTGGTGAGAACTTTAAACTAACAAGGGCTTCACAGAAGTTTATAACGTACAGTGGTACAATTAAAAAAATCATATTTTTTCCACAAAAATGATCTTTTCACCCCCAATTTTTACTTTCCCAAGGGTAACAGGACCCTAAAAGTTATTGTGGAATTTGTCCTGAGTACGCTGATACCCCATATGTGGGTGTAAATGACTATTTGGGCCCATGGCAGAGCTCAGAAGGGAAGCAGCGCTATTTGACTTTTTTGGCTGGAATTGAGATTGGACACCATGTCGCGATTGGAAAACCCCTGATGTACCAAAACAGTGGAAACCCCCCACAAATGACACCATTTGGAAACTAGACCCCCCAGGGAACTTATCTAGATGTGTGGTGAGCACTTTGAACCCCCCAGTGCTTCACAGATTTTTATAATGCCCGGGCATGAAAATAAAAAAAATCGTATTTTTTCCACAAACATGATCATTTAGTCTCCAATTTTTTTATTTTCCCAAGTGTAACAGGAGAAATTGGACCCCAGAAGTTGTTGTCCAATTTGTCCTGAGTACGCCGATACCTCATATGTGGGAGAAAACTACTGTATGGGCACACGTCGGGGTTCGGAAGGGAAGTAGTGACGTTTTGGCGGTTTTTATGTTTGGCAGCTGTCACACGCTAAAAGACGCTTTTTATTGTAAAAATAGTTTTTGCATCACCACATATTGAGAGCTATAATTTTTCCATATTTTGACCCACCGAGTCACGTGAGGTCTTATTTTTTGCGGGACGAGTTGACGCTTTTATTGGTATCATGTTCAGGCACGTGACATCTTTTGATCGCTTTTTATTCCGATTTTTGGGACGCAGAATGAACAAAAGCCAGCGTTTCATGAATTTCTTTCTGGGGGTGCGTTTACACCGTTCCGCCTGCGGTAAAATTGATAAAGCCCTTTTATTCTTCGGGTCAGTACGGTTACAGCGATACCTCACTTAGGTCTTTTTTTATTTTTTGGTGCTTTTATGCAATGAAAACAATTTTATATAAAAAATAATTATTTTTGCATTGCTTTATTCTGCGAGCTATAACTTTTTTATTTTTTCACTGATGATGCTGTATGGTGGCTCGTTTTTTGCGGGACAAGATGACGTTTTCAGCGGTACCATGCCTATTTATATGTGTCTTTTTGATCGCGCGTTATTGCACTTTTTGTTCGGCGGTATGATAATAAATCATTATTTTTTGCTTCGTTTTTTTATTTTTATTTTTTAAGGGGTTAGTTAAAGGGGTTAACTAATGTACCAGTTTTATAGGGCGGGTCATTACGGACGCGGCGATACCAAATATGTGTACTTTTGGGTTTTTTTATTTCCAAAAAATGAATATTATTAGGGAATATTTTTTTTTTTAATTTATTTAGCGATCTTTTTAAAAAAATTATTTTTACACTTTTTTTTTTTTTTTTTAACTTTATTACATTGTCCCAGGTGGAACATCACTGTCCTGTGACAGATCGCTGATCTGTCACGTCACAGATCACTGTGACAGATCAGCGATCTGTCACAGGCACTGCACAAGGCTTCCTCCTTGCCTGCGCTTTGCAGGCATGAGGAAGCCAGCTCCCTGCAGGCCCCCGAAGGTCCGGGTGGCCATCTTGGATTCGGAGACCTGCAGGGATGGAGCCCCCCGCAGCAGCGCTGCACATTGCGCTGCTGTGGGGGGCTCAGGGAAGCACGGAGGGAGCCCCCTCCCTGCCGATGCTTCCCTTTAACCCCCGGTACACCGCGATCGTGTTTGGTCGCGGTGTGCAAGGGGTTAACGTGTCGGGGGCGGTCCGTGACCGCCCCTGACACATTGTGCCGGGTGTCAGCTGTGATAATCAGCTGACACCCGGCCGCGATCAGCGGCGCTCACCACATGGGCGCCGCTGATCGCTGTGACGTACTATCCCGTCCCTGGGAATTAAGTCCCAGGGCACATGGACGGGATAGTACGTCACATGACAGAAAGGGGTTAATGTACACTCTGCACCCCATCTTGACTTAAAAAAACAATGTAGAAATTTTTGCAAATTTATTAAAAAAGAAAAACTGAAATATCACATGGTCATAAGTATTCAGACCCTTTGCTCAGTATTAAGTAGAAGCAACCTTTTGAGCTAGTTCATCTATGAGTCTTCTTGGGAATGATGCAACAAGCTTTTCAGCATTTGGAGATCCTCTGCCATTCTTGCTTGCAGATCATCTCCATTTCTGTCAGGTTGGATGGTGGACAGCCATTTTCAGGTCTCTCCAGAGATGCTCAATTGGGCTTAGGTCAGGGCTCTGGTTGTGCCAGTCAAGAATGGTCACAGAGTTCTGAAGCCACTCTTTTGTTAATTTAGCTGTGTGCTTAGGGTCATTGTCTTGTTGGAAGGTGTACCTTCGGCCAAGTCTGAGGTCCAGAGCACTCTGGAAGAGGTTTTCATCCATGATATCTATATACTTGGCCACATTATTATTTATTTATATAGCACTATATAGCATTGATTCCATGGTGCTGTACATGAGAAGGGGGTTACATACAAATTACAGATATCACTTACAGTAAACAAACTAACAATGACAGACTGATAGAGGGGAGAGGACCCTGCCCTTTCGGGATGCATGCTACAGGATGGTGGCGAAGTAGACAGTAGGTTGGTTGGTTGCAGCAGTTCCGGTGTTGGTTGAGGTGATATCTCCGGTAGTGGTGAGAGAGAAGGAGGTAGCGGGGTCATTGCAGGCTGTAGGCTTTCTTGAAGAGGTGAATTTTCAAGTTCCGTCTGAAGGATCCAAATGTGGTTGAAACTTTTTCCCCATCTCCCTACTGCATCTGTGGAGCTCAGCCACAGTGATCTTGGGGTTATTCTTTACCTCTCTCACCAAGGCTCTTCTCCCACGATTGCTCAGTTTGAGTGGACGGCCAGGTCTAGGAAGACTTATGGTGGTCCCAAACTTCCTCATATCCCCTCACACTCCTCATAAATTGTCCAGACAACCCCTCATCTCCTCATACTGTGTCTCCACAACCCCACACTCTTCATACTGTGTCCACAAAACCCTCCACTCTTCATATTGCATCCGCACAAACCCCCCACTCCTCATACTGCGTCTGCACAACCCCCCACTCCTCATACTGTGTCCGCACAACCACTACCTCTTCATACTGTGTCCACACAAACCCCACCTCCTCATACTGTGTCCGCACAACCCCATCTCCTAATACTGTGTCCACACACCCCCCCACTCCTCATACTGTGTCCGCACAACCCCCCACCTCTTCATATTGTGTCCACACAACCCCCTCACTCCTCATACTGAATCCGCACAAAACCCCACACTCCTCAATCTGTGTCCGCACCAATAATATGCCCATTTACCCCTCATGTCTCCTTAGATCCATCCCCTTTGTACAATAAATCTTTGAATTTTTCAGCTCCAGGGGAAATCTTATCAGACTTACATTCACTGCGCCTCTGCGGCATTGTAGAGGGATGATTAAGTGACCTGGTCGCCCTGCTGACGTGGTCCTAACCCAGAAGTGCTGGTGTTTAGGATTTAAATTGTACTCACGTCTGATAGATGAGAGTACAATTAATTGCTTCTCCAAGTTGGTTGTCAGCTAAGCAAAAGTGGCCGACTCCCACTCCGGGGGTGGCAAAATGCAGCCGCTGGGGAGTCATGTCAGACCTCCACATCAAGCTGCCCGACTGTGCTCGGGGCAAATGCTGCACTCGCCCACCTAGATATGCCTCTAATGTGGAGAGCCTTAGGGGACAGCGCTGCATAATTTGGAGAATCTCAGGTGGCAACCCTGCATATCTGAAGAGCCTCAGGGGGCCGCGCTGCATTATTTGGAAAGCCTCAGGGGGCAACCCTGCATTATTTGGAGAGCTTCAGGGGCAGCGCTGCTTTATTTGGAAAGCTTCAGGGGGCAACCCTATATTTTTTGGAAAGCCTCAGGGGGCAGCGATGCATTATGTAGCTTGCCTCATACTACAGCCAGCAATAGACAGTGTGATACAGAGACTATAGGAGGCAAATTATGCAAAATTTGTAATGAAACCCAGTTGCAAAAATGATTTTTAGCCACAATTACATGCTTTTAAAGAAGAAAAGAAATGTTCCCCAAAAAATGAACAACCCCTTTAAAGGGCTTTCCTAGTACTATAATATTTATGACCTCTAAGGAAGATTAAACTCCCATCATCCCCACCAATCAACGGTTTCCAGTTCTGGCAACTTGAATAGGAACTGATGTGCAATACCCAGGAGCATCGGCTAATCAGTATGACTGAGTTGTTTACTACTCCAGCTGCTCCCAGAGATGGAAAAAGCTGATTGGTGGGGATGCTGTATGTTGGACCACTCCTAAAGACAGGTCATCAATATGATAGTAATGGAAAAAAAATGTAAAATCACAACTACACAGAAGGCACATTATTTAGCAGAAGGATACAAAATTCAGAAGTTTGACTTTAAAGTCATCAACCCTTATTTCCCAAAAATCGTGTGACGAGGGAGAATCAGGAGGCCCCTTTGTAGAACTTTGTAGAATAGATTCAACTACAGCCGTCATGTTTATCCGACTACAATATATGAGGCCATTACGTAGTCATTATACAATACAATCTCAGTAACATAAAACACCTTCCTAAGAATGCAGCCACATATAGCATTTTATGCCTTTTTTTACATTAAGAGGATATACTGTATTTCACTTCACTATTTTTTTATTTTTTTTTAAATTGTTTAAAAAAAAACAAAACTGCATGTAAATTTCAATGGTGAAAGCATCTGTAGGCAAGTTCCAAATGTAACATAACATCAGTAATAACTTAAGTTAAGCTCTACAAAATTATATATATTTATGATGGTTTGTAGACGGTCTGTCATCCCCAAAACACACATCAAATTATACCCATCATTTTCATTTTGTTTTTCATAATTCAATAGGACACATGAAAATATGAAACGTTTGCAATTTATCTCAGAGAAATAGGATTCTTAATCCTCTTAAACTGATCATTCATGCTCAATTCAAAAGGTAAAAATCTGTCTTCAGTGAGTACAGACTTTCCCATAACCAATAAAGGAGATGACAGTTGCTGCTCATGAAAATCTATGGAGAAGTGAGGAGACAGTAGGAGGGAGGAGCTAGAGGCAGACACATTCTGTAGCAAGTTCTCCAGAAACAACCGTTACACTTTAAGTTAAGCCCAGTCATATATGGGATTTATGTCCCTATAAAAAAATTCATATCTTCACAATAAAAATCTCTGTTGTGCGAAAATGCAGTTTTTTTGTAAGATACAATTAATGTACTCCGTGACTTCGGCATACCATTCAACTCCATGAATTTGAACACCTCCGCCTCCCTCTCAGGTGATTGACAGTGCATGCTTGCCCAGAGCGAGCACTGTCTCAGAAGGAAGC
Organism: Dendrobates tinctorius; assembly: GCF_039654945.1. Taxonomy (NCBI): domain Eukaryota; kingdom Metazoa; phylum Chordata; class Amphibia; order Anura; family Dendrobatidae; genus Dendrobates; species Dendrobates tinctorius. Next base: position 8,738,918 of record NW_027361678.1, on the reverse strand, counting down.
TGGTGCTGCACTCACTGTCTGAGGTCTTGGAGCCTGGCGCATGCACACATACCTCTCTCTCTGCTGTGTCCGCTCTTCTACATGGCCGCAGCAGAGAGGAGAGACAGCTGCATTCTCCAAAGTATGTTTCAGAAATCCTAAATATTATGAGTGTAGTAAACCGAACCAGCCCGGATTGGTAATATAAACAACCGGGCATTTTCCCGCTGGGCCACTGTCATGTGGGCCGCGGGCGGCAGCGCCCGATCATCTGGCCGCTGGCCGCTTGCCAGCTGATGCGGCCACTGGCACTCCATTCTTGCCCTAGCATGAGACCCCCGCAGCCACTCACAGCATCGCTTGCCTGCTCTCTTCTCTGAGCCTTTGTCCAGACCCCTGATCATGTGACCCCTGACTCCGGCCCTCCTGTGACCTCATCACAGGTCCTGTGCTCACAGCCCTGCCTCTTGGTGTCTGCAGGACTCGGCTGTGCTGGTTGTATGGTGCTGGATGAGGGATGTATGTGTGGGGTCAGGAGGGGTTTACAGGATAGATGTAGCAGAGCCGTGTGTGTACGGAGCGGAGCCGTGTGTGTACGAGGTGTACGGAGCGGAGCCGTGTGTGTACGAGGTGTACGGAGCGGAGCCGTGTGTGTACGAGGTGTACGGAGCGGAGCCGGGTGTGTACGAGGTGTACGGAGCGGAGCCGGGTGTGTACGAGGTGTACGGAGCGGAGCCGGGTGTGTACGAGGTGTACGGAGCAGAGCGTGTGTACGAGGTGTACGAGGTGTACGGAGCAGAGCCGGATGTGTACGAGGTGTACGGAGCGGAGCCGGATGTGTACGGAGCGGAGCCGCATGTGTGTACGAGGTGTACGGAGCGGAACCGCGTGTGTACAAGGTGTACGGAGCAGAGCCGTGTGTGTACGAGGTGTACATAGTGGAGATGTGTACGGAGAGAAGCCGTGTGTGTATGAGGTGTACGGAATGGAGCCGCGTGTACGAGGTGTGCGGAGCCGGATGTGTACGAGGTGTACGGAGCGGAGCCGTGCGTGTACGAGGTGTGCGGAGCCGTGCGTGTACGAGGTGTACGGAGCGGAGCCGCGCGTGTACGGACCGGAGCCGTGTGTGTACGGAGTGGAGCCATATGTGTACGGGATGAACGGAGTGGAGCCAAGTGTGTACGAAGCATACAAAGTGGGCTTTTCCCACGGACACAGGAGTACACGGTGGACCCCCGAGGAGCATTTTAAAACTCGCACATGACGTTCCACCTGAAGTGATGTGCTGTAAGCTGACCGGAAAGGAGATAATTTCATGAGGAGATTGTGACGGAACTAGGAATGCTTCAAATCCAACACCATGTCCTTCTCCGACAGCGCAGACAGCAGGATCGCTTTGGAATCGGGGATGCCGGCCATGTGAGCGGATCATGATATGTCCTGCCGGGCTGCTATAGTATCTTTATAGAATATTTCTTTATTTCTTTCTCTCTGTTTTTTCCTCATTCTCTGTTCTGTCTTTCCCTCATTTTCTCTCTCTCTCTGTTCTCTCTCTAATCTTTCTTTTCTCTCGCTCTCTGTTCTTTCTTTCCCCTTTCTTTCTTTTTCTTTCCTCTCTTTCTTTCTCTCTGTTCTTTCTTTACTTTCTCTCTCTCTGTTCTTTCTTTCTCTCTCGCTCTCCTTTCTTTCTCTCTCTGTTTTCTTTTTTCTCTCTCTCTGTTTTCTCTCTTCCTTAGTGCCAGTCAGTGTGCCCATAATGCCAGCCACTGTGCCCTCAGTACCATGCAGTGTGATCAGCAGTGCTAAATGGGTGTGGTTGGGCGTGGACATGGGTGTGACTAGTTGTGAAATGGGTGTGGCCGGGGCATGGCCTAAAATTTGCAGCGGCACGCAGTCTTTCTCCCTCTTTCCCTTCTTCAAACCTTGGGAGATGTGACAGGGGCGGCTATGACCAGGAGGTCTGGTTGCCAAATGGATAGCAGTTCTGCCAGGAATTCTGTCATCGTGCATACAAAAGGAGACAGAGCTTTGGGAGGAGTACTGTACCTAAAAGCAATAAATAGGACTGAGCTGAAATACTGGGCACAGCTCTGACTACATGTTATATAGTCGTGTTAATCTCCTCTCACTTCTTGTAACCTACAAGTGTACAAAGATATTATATAGTCACCATGTGACTAGTGGGCCTGTATAACTTCAAATGCCAGGACTGAATTTTAGTCCCAGTCCCAGCCCTACTATTGTCCACTTATCAACCCTTAATTTAGTGTAAACTGTGTAACTGGAAATTTTAAACTACTTGAAAACAACGTAAACTATATTTTATGTGCTACTCTCTGCCAAATTCTAATTAAAATAAAAGAATAGGGTAAAAATCCAAACTAAGGAGAAGACGCCCTGCAGAAGCTCCAAACAATCATCTGTTTGTGACATAATGCGAGCTGTGACAGTGGAGAATTGTGATGAACACAAGGGGAAATATTAGCATGAATTGAGTAATTGAACCATGAGATCCTGACACTAGGATGTTCTTTGTTAAGCAGCACAGACTTGTTAGGATTTTGGATGGACAGAGGAACTCTGAATGTCAAAGTAAGATATGTTTGTACATTCAATTCTACCCTGTAATTTATGCTACAAATAATATAATCTGGATAAAACACAAAGTGAGCACTAGAAAAAAAAAAGGTGGCATATCGATTCTGTCCGCCCATATGAATTCAATAAAAAAAAAAAAAAAAAAAGTGTTTCTACACATTGACATTTAGGTACTCCCAGCAACAGATCATGCAATCAGGATATAATTTGTATTGTATCTACAGGTCACAGCATCAGGTCTTGCTGTAGGTGTTCTCTCTTTGATTTTTAATTAAATCATGACGTTTGGGATTGATTTGATCAGTGGCACTGAGAACTTGTACAAGAAGAGTCTTGCTAGATGAGGTGGATTCTCTAAGTCCAAAGTCCTGGTGGGCACACGGGCATCAGTGCAACAGACGGGCAAGGCAAGCAGGACACAGAGTTAAATGGGGGTCTGGTAGCTGCAGGCTGCCAGGAGATGTCTTTAAGGCTACTTTCACACTTGCGTTTTTTTGCGCACACAAACGCATGAAAAAAACGCATCATGTGTTTGTGTGCGTTTTTTTGCGGGTTTTGGTGCGTTTTTTAAAAAAAGCATGCTTTTTTTGCGCATACGTTCGCACGTATGCGCACCCATAGACTATAATGGGTGTTTTGCTGTAAAAAAACGCATTGCGTGCGCATGTGTCTTTTTGGGGCAAGTCGGACACACAAAAAATGCAACAGGATGCATTTTGTGCGCCCGAGCGCACACTACAAAAAAACGCATGCGCATACAAACGTGTACAAACGCATGTGTATGTGCACCTATGTTAAAGTATAGGGAAAAAAACGCATGTTTTTTGCGCTAAAAAACGCGCAAAAAAACGCAAGTGTGAAACCAGCCTAAGACTGAAGACAGGTTGCAGAGTTACTGGAAGCCACAGGCAGACTGTAGACGTCCTGGAGGTTAGAGTCAGGTAGTAGAGGTTTTGGAAGCTGCAGACAAACAGAAGACATCCTGAAAGCCACAGGCAAATACATAGCACAGGTCCGAAAAGACCAGGAACAGGTAGCAGACAGAACTCCAGAGTAACAAGAAAGTCTGAATACCATAGAAGCTGGAGAAAGATAGGAGACGTCCAGAAGACTGCAGTACTGCTATCTGGGACTGGGAACCACAAGCGTACTGGTGACAGCAGACAGTTAGCAGTGGTACTGAAAGCCGCAGACAGGTAACTCAGATTGGAAGCCACAGGCAGCCAGGGAACATCCTGGAGACTGTTGACAGGAACTGTGCACAGACAAACTAAAAAAGTATACTAGAAAGTCTTAAAAGGAATCTGTCAGGTAATTTTTATGCAGTTTCCGAATAGTATCCTGAAATAGGGCTTGACAGCCCTTTCAGGATATGCAAGTTATTTCACTACATGCTCCATTGCTTACGTATGCCCCAGATAAAAAAAAATGAAGAGACCACTTTCAAATGTTTAGTTTGTCTGATTTTTCTCTTTATAGGTATATATTTGAGTAAAATGTAAATTGTTCGTGTCTGCTGACAACAGGTCTCCGAAATTTCCAAGCAATACATTTTGTATTTTTTTTTTTCTAACAAAGAAAAATGGTCAAAAAAAAAAAAAAATAAAAAAAAAAAAAAAATCCAGTGCTTTAAGACCCCAAATAATGCTAATAAAACAAGTTCCTAATCATTTAGAAACAACAATACTAATGTTTTAACTCAGGAAGAGTTCTGAAATCAATATTTTGTGGAATAACCAAGATTTTTAAAAACAGCTTTCATGCCTCTTGGCATGCTTTCCACCAGCCTTTCACACTGCTTCTGACACAAAAATGTAAGCAGTTCTTCTTTGTTTGATGGATTGTGACTATCCATCATCCTCTTGATTATCCAGGTGTTAGAATGGCCAAGTCAAAGTTCAGACCTGAATCCAATCGAGAATCTGTGGAAAGAGCTGAAAACTGCTGTTCACAAACGATCTCCATCAAACCTCACTGAGCTTGAGCTGTTTGCCAAGGAAGAATGGGCAAGAATTTCAGTCTCTCGATGTACAAAACTGATAGAGACCTACCACAAGCGACTTGCAGCTGTAATCACAGCAAAAGGTTGCGTAACAAAGTATTAAGTTAAAGGGGCCGAATAATATTGCATGCCCCACTTTTCAGTTTTTGAATTTCCACAAAAATTTAAAATAAGCAATAAATTCCATTCAACTTCACAATTGTGTCCCACTTGTTGTTGATTCTTCACCAAAAATTTACATTTGGTATCTTTATGTTTGAAGCATGATATGTGGGAAAAGGTTGAAAAGTTCCAGGGGGCCGAATACTTTCGCAAGGAAGTGTGTGTGTGTGTGTGTGTGTGTGTGTGTGTGTGTGTGTATATATATATATATATATTACACACAGTGGGGCAAAAAAGTATTTAGTCTACAAATGACCTAAGACTAACATCCCCCGTAATCCGAACCTCGCACCTCCGCCTCCAAGACTTCTCTCGTGCTGCTCCAGCTCTCTGGAATGCACTTCCCCAGGCGATCAGACTGATACCTAGCCCTGACCTATTCAAGCGCGCTTTGAAAACCCATCTCTTCAAACAAGCCTACCACATCAACTACCCAGCAAGCTAACTTTGCCCTGTTCCCTCCTTCCAAATATTATTCTGAATCTGCACCCTACTATTCATCTGTCTCCACACCCTTCATGCACATGATAACTGCACTTGATACTTGTCTATTGCACTTAAACACACGGGCTGATGACCGGATCATGCAGCTTTATATGAAAATCCCTATTATAATTGCCAGACCTGAATTAACAAGCATTTTTCACCTACTGTGTCCCCCCATTTCCTTGTGGCTAGGCCACTCCAGGACCTTGAAATGCTTCTTACGAAGCCACTCCTTCGTTGCCCTGGCGGTGTGCTTTGGATCATTGTCATGTTGAAAGACCCAGCCACGTTTCATCTTCAATGCCCTTGCTGATGGAAGGAGGTTTGCACTCAAAATCTCACGATACATGGCCCCATTCATTCTTTCATGTACCCGGATCAGTCGTCCTGGCCCCTTTGCAGAGAAACAGCCCCAAAGCATGATGTTTCCACCACCATGCTTTACAGTAGGTATGGTGTTTGATGGATGCAACTCAGTATTCTTTTTCCTCCAAACACGACAAGTTGTGTTTCTACCAAACAGTTCCAGTTTGGTTTCATCAGACCATAGGACATTCTCCCAAAACTCCTCTGGATCATCCAAATGCTCTCTAGCAAACTTCAGACGGGCCCGGACATGTACAGGCTTAAGCAGTGGGACACGTCTGGCACTGCAGGATCTGAGTCCATGGTGGCGTAGTGTGTTACTTATGGTAGGCCTTGTTACATTGGTCCCAGCTCTCTGCAGTTCATTCACTAGGTCCCCCCGCGTGGTTCTGGGATTTTTGCTCACCGTTCTTGTGATCATTCTGACCCCACGGGGTGGGATTTTGCGTGGAGCACCAGATCGAGGGAGATTATCAGTGGTCTTGTATGTCTTCCATTTTCTAATTATTGCTCCCACAGTTGATTTCTTCACTCCAAGCTGGTTGGCTATTGCAGATTCAGTCTTCCCAGCCTGGTGCAGGGCTACAATTTTGTTTCTGGTGTCCTTTGACAGCTCTTTGGTCTTCACCATAGTGGAGTTTGGAGTCAGACTGTTTGAGGGTGTGCACAGGTGTCTTTTTATACTGATAACAAGTTTAAACAGGTGCCATTACTACAGGTAATGAGTGGAGGAAAGAGGAGACTCTTAAAGAAGAAGTTACAGGTCTGTGAGAGCCAGAAATCTTGATTGCTTGTTTCTGACCAAATACTTATTTTCCACCATAATATGCAAATAAAATGAAAAAAAAACAGACAATGTGATTTTCTGGATTTTTTTTTCTCAGTTTGTCTCCCATAGTTGAGGTCTACCTATGATGTAAATTACAGACGCCTCTCATCTTTTTAAGTGGTGGAACTTGCACTATTGCTGACTGACTAAATACTTTTTTGCCCCACTGTATATATATATATATATATATATATATATATATATATATATATTATATAGACATACACATACACACACACACACATATATAGACACACACATATACAGGGTGGGCCATTAATATGGATACACCTAAATAAAATGGGAATGGTTGGTGACCCAGATCGGCGCGCTGAATTTGCAGAATGGGCAAGACAAAAATTGGAGCAGGACCCTCAGTTTACACAGAACATTATGTTCAGTGATAAGGCAAACTTTTTTGGGTGGGCCATTTATATGGCTACACCTAAATAATATGGGAGTGGTGACAGTTTTCTTGCGTAGGGTGTCTTGCATTGAAATCTGCTGCAATGACCCGAGTACTGCGTTCACCAGACATCAACACAATTTCTATCTGCTCCTCACGTGATAACCTCTGTGACATGTCAATGGCTGTAAACAAAGAGAAACTTGTAAATAACTCATGAAAGAATAAAGTTATGTTAAAAACAAGCACACCATTGTTTTTCTTGTGAAATTCTCAATAAGTTTGTGTCACATGACCCTCTTGAAAAAAATAAAGTTGTGTCCAAAATGGCCGACTTCAAAATGGCCCCATGGTCACCACCCATCTTGAAAAGTTTTCCCCCTCCCATATACTAATGTGCCACAAACAAGAAGTCGATATCACCAACCATTCTCATTTTATTTAGGTGTATCCATATAAATGGCCCACCCTGTATATATTATATATATATATATATATATATATATATACACACACACACACACACATATACACACACACAAACACTCACAGATATGACACGGGTTCGCCCCATCCACTTCTTCACATCTCTGCACAATGACCTCTGCACAGATCACAGAGTAAGGAAGTCTGAATACTTCCAGACTGTTCCTGGCTTTGGACCATGTAGCTGCTGTAAAGCAGAGGTCTCTAAGTATTGTTAAGAAAAAGTCAGGCAAAATTGACATCCCCATACATGTATATAAAAAAAATGGAATAAAAAAAAATAAATCTACGATTTAGGAAATCAAAAATCAAAAAATGGTCTGTATGAGTATCTTGTTTTGATTATTTACTTAAAAATATATAGATGATACCTTCCCTTTAACAGTAGATAACCCAAAGTTAGTTAGTCATGGTTGTAAGATTATACAGAAAAAAAATACTGCACTGCTGGCTATTTTAAAGGGCATAAATTAGACAGATACTCTGTTCAAAGGGTCTTCCAAAAATAGACTAATTGAGTGCCTATGATTGACTAGATTCTAGAGGGAGACCTGGCAGAAGGTATCCTATTTTCCTGAAGCACCATCACAGGGAAAATTAAATATTACATATGAAGACATAGGCTTTCTGTTGACAGTCTAGATCCTCCAGAGAAAGAAAGAGAGGGAAGGATGCGCCTCTACATCTTACTGGTGGGTTTTGTAAACTGGAAAGCTCCTTTTAGTAGGCCACAGTCAGGATTTGCTAGCTGTCGGAGCAGGAGGTCATGTGACAGCAAGTATGTGATTTGCACGCTTCCGGCAGCATTCCAACTAGACGTTTCCAGCCTCACTCAAACTTGTATTTCGCGAGACCGAGGCATGTGACTAGCACTTGATTTGCTGTCATGCTTCTGCCTCTGGAGAATCCTGACAGCGTGCACACTGCGCGCTGTGAGGATTTACAAGTCTGCGGTTACATAGAGTGACTACAGACTTGTGCCCCCTTTGGTCATTAAGTGACTTTTTTCCAATAAGTTATGGACAAACCTCTTAAGTGATTGCACCCTTCTCCACAATGTCGGGGACAGCAGAGAACATGAATGATCGTGGATGTGCCCGACTCAATAACTTCATTGCCAGTTAATTTTTTGAATGGGGTAGACTCTTCCCATTTTTGCCCTAAACTCACAGACTACATTCACAGGGGGTCTCTAATGAAGCTCCACACAATTGGGCACGTTTGTTAAGACATTTCTGAAACGTTAGATTACATGCACAGTGAGGCTGCACTTCGGAGCATCTTTTTTCTTCCTATCCTCGTTGGCGGACATGTAATTGGTAGGTGATTTATGGAATCTAGGAGCCTTACCGCTAATAGAGAGAAATCCCTTCTAATAACCAGAACATTTCAGATTCTACCAAAAGACCATCCAAAGATTTATTACCGGTCCAATATTATAGTGTTAATTAAAATACAGAAGTTTCTTAAGGAATTTCTTCTAGGAAACCTCCTTCCAGGAAAATGCTTAGCAAGCCTGAAGCAGTAAGCCAGTGAATTACCTATATAAATAATTGCAGGACTCAGCAAATAAAAGATTTATGCGTTGTTAGGACGTAGGACAAATCAATGCCGGTGGAGCTTCAGCTTCCCAGAAATGACTGATTATTTAAAACCTATTATAGTTTCTCTGAACCTTTTATGGAGGCTTTTATAGAATGATTTATCAGGCAGGAGTATAAAAAGAGCAGGATACAGTACATGATGAGACATTCTGTGCAGAAAGGCATCTCCATGGGTGGTGGTGGTATCATCAATCATCATCCATCAATCATTATCCTCATCATCCCTCATCCTCACTCATCCTCATCCCTCAGCCTAATCCTCTCTCATCATCATCCAATGGGCCCAGTGATGGATTGAAGATATATAGGGGCTGGATCACACAACAATTTTTTTCCTATTTAACCATTAAGACTTTGCTGATTTAGGAGAGCAGCCGGTCCACCAAGTGCTGCTGCCCTTTTTTGTTCTTTTTTTTGTAGCATACATTTAAAGATGGCGACTGCCTCTATATTTGGCTTATCACTCTTTCCGTCTATCGAAGGCCATTATTATTTAGAGCTGGATCATATCTGCCCTTTAAATCTGTAAACCTTGACCCAGAAAAAAAAAAGTTTAAAATTTAATTGTGTAGGTTTCCAACTACTGGGTGCTCCTTGTCATGGCTGGTGGGAACACACAAATTTACCAATTTGGGCTCTTAGTACCTGAATCCTGTATGTATAGTCTATATTGCAATAATGCAGTTCAAAAATCAATGTATTCAATATCCTCATAAACCTTAACATGCTCATTGTGCTGCTGCACTTGTTATTGGATGTACAACATAGAGGAGAGGAACAAGTGCAAGCAGAAAATCCATTAGAAACTTCCTTGCAAAGACACAAGATCACGATGCTAGCTGCTCAACCCGTTCCATATAGCTATAAAAGAAAAAGTGATGCCAACTTCAGGGCATGTACCCCTCCTACATTTACGATCATTGTACTTCTTGTACAGTGGGAGAGTTGTACAAAAGTTTCTACCACCCATGAGGAAGCAGGATAAGGATGTACATTAGTATCCAAAGTATATATTAGCATATACGGTACATTCTAGTGAACTTGCATTCAAAGTTGATCTTAAAATATGCTGAAACAATTACCAAGTCTTTCAGATATTGTCCATATGGTGCTTTTATTCTATAAAGAATTACCGGTAGCTTAATATGTGTCCTCAGGCATTAACAAAATCACAACAACAAAGAACAGAAAAAATGCAAGACAAACAAAGGTATGTATAGACATAATAAAACTAAGTTTTACTCATATTAAAGATTAAATTAAATATTCAATAAAAAACATGGGAATATCAGACATACAAACAAGTGGATGAAAATGATGTACATATAGAATATGCAAAGGATGATAAATGCAAACAATATCAAAAGTCAAACGGCTAAGTGGCCGTTCTCAGTAAACAACCACAGATGGAGACGTAGGTAAAGATATAAAATAAAAAACAATATAAAGAGAAGGACACATAAGAGGCCAAAAAAGGAAGAGTAAAATATAAAGACAGAAGACAAGGAGCCATAATGAAGAGGTATATGTGCATACACCCACCCAACGCGCGTTTCGTTAATGTTTCATCTAGGGTACTCTTAGTAGCATAGAAAATTATGCCATTTGATATTATAAATTTCCGCTTCAGTAGAAGATCTAAACTCAAAGGCTCAAGTCAAGAATAAGATGTACTCTAAATGTTAAGAACTGTAATCTTTCTTTTACCAAATAGAATAATTGTATAAGGTTTTTTGTTAAATAATTTTTCTATGGCATGCACATGGAAGTAATCTTCTAGAAGTTAAATAAACAAGTTGTTCGACACAAATTAGTTTGCAGAACAATATTGCAGGATATATGAAGCTACACAAGTTTTTCTTGCTTTTATCAGTGTATCAGTCTGACAAATAAATTGTTTACTTTACTGGGAAATTTATTATAAGAGGAAATATGTAACCAAGCTGAGACTTTACGTTACAACGACAGCAGTTTAGTGAAGAGTCACCTACTTCTAGATAAGTATATATGGTGCCTTGAAAAAGTATTTATATCCAGTAAACATTTCCCCATTTTTCCACAATACACTCGCACAGTTTAATGTATATTATTGGGATTTTATGTGATTTATCAACACAAAGTAGCAAGTATTAGTGAAGTGTTAAGAAATGATAAATGGTTTTCGAAATATTTTAATAATGTACATCTGAAAATTGTGAGGTGCATTTGTATTCAGCCCCCTGAGTCAATACTTTGTAGGACCACCTTTTGTTGCAATTACTGCTACAAGTCTTTTGGGGTCTGTCTCTGACAGGATTAGACATCTAGAGGCTGAAATTTGTGCCCATTCTTCTTTGCACACTCGCTCTCGTTCAGTGAGATTGGTGGGAGGCATCTGAACAGCAACTTTCAGGTCTTGTGATAGATTCTCAATGGGATTTAGGTTTTAGGTTAGGACAGGGACTGGGCTATTCACACACATGAATATGCTTTGATCTAAACCATCCTCATTATAGCTCTGGCAGGATGTTTAGAATCGTTGTCCTGCTAGGTGAACCTGTGCCTCAATCTCAAGTCTTCCTCCAGGATTGTCCTGTATTTAGCTCCATCCATTTTCCCATCAACTGACCAGCCTCCCCGCAACATGGATGCTGCCACCACCATGTTTGATGGTGGGGATGGTGTTTTCAGGGTAATGTGCAGTGTTAGTTTTCTGCCACACGTAACGATTTGCGTTTAGCCCAAAAAGTTTTATTTTGGTCTCATTTGACCAGAGCACCTTCTTCCACATGCTGCGTCCCCTACATTGCTTTTTTGTAAACTGCAAATGGACTTTTTATGGTTTCCTTTCTTCTTGCCACTCTTTCATAAAATTCCAGATTTGTGGAGTGTAAGATTAATAGTTGTCCTGTGGACAGATTCCCCCAGTCCCTCCAGAGGGACCATGGGCTACTTCTATAATTAGTGTTCTCCTTGCTTGGATTTCAGTTTAGGTGGACAGCCATTATTGGTAACTTAGTAGTTGTCCCATAGGCCTTCCATTTTTGGATAATGGATTGAACAGTGCTCCATGAGATGTTCAAAGCTTTGGCTATTTTTTTTTTTATAACCTAACCCTGCTTTACTATTCTTTACAACTTTATCCCTCACCTGTCTGATGTGTTTCTTAGTTTTCATGATGCGGTTTGATCCCCAATGTTCTAAAACAAACCTCCGAGGCCTTCACAGCACATCTGTAATCATACTGAGGCTAAATTACACAAAGGTGGACTCAATTTACTCATTACTCGACTTCTGGAGGCGATTGGTTACTCAGGATTTTAATTAGGGGCAATATAATACAAGGGGGCTAAATACAAATGCACATCACAGTTTTCAGATCTATAGTTTTACAATATTTAGAGAACCATGTATCATTTTCTTTACACTTCACAAAAACTTGCTACTTTGCATTGGTATATCACATAAAATCCCAGTAAAATACATTTAAGTTTACGGGTGAAAACGTTCATGTGGTATGAATACTTTTTCAAGGCACTGTATGTAGCCGTCAAACATCGTATAAATAATGCTTATCTACACAAATATGTTTACCACTGTAGCTATAGAGGCAGATTCATATTAGACTGATTAACGCTCCTCATTCCTCATCTTGGCCTAATAGTGTTTATTTTTAGAAGACAAGTTGCAGAGTACCTGGATTTGTTACAGAGAGCAATCCCGCTGAGTACAGTGTACACAAAATGAAAAGATCAGGCTGTTCTGAGATGTGCCATGTATTCCAAGTTACTTTAGGTTATGTTATTCCATAATTTAGAAAAGAATATCTGCCTAAGAATTCACATGTTTTGCTTCAGTATGGAATCAACGCAGATTAAATTAACATTTTTCTTGCTGCAAATCAAATAAAAACAATGGTCATAACATCAAGGGTTCAAGAAGATCAAGATTCAGCCATAAGGTCATCCAAAGTCCTATATTATATGCAGTGTTTTATTAAATGTCAAACATAGTGCTGAGTATGCCATGGACTAAACAAAGAAAAAATGCTGCACTATGCAGCAGCACCATGACTTGACAATATTTTTCATTTCCAGCACAATACAAACCCTAAACATAGAACCAAAGATAGGCAATCATAAATAAAGCTAAGAAAAAAAACATCCTTGACTAGTGCTGTTAAAACAGATATTGAGACTGTCACAAAGTATCACCATTGTGAGCTAAACAAAGTACCAAGTTGATTACTCTTACCACCTAAGATCCAAATGGGTGATACTTTTTACAAACAATTTTTACAAAAAGTATTAGCAAAAGTTATGAACCTTCTCCACTTCCATACTTTGCACATGCCCAGAATACAAAGAAGTGCAACACAAGTCCACCAGAGAAACTAGCGCTGATGACCAGGGGTCTCAAGCAATGGATATGCACCATCTAATAATAATCATAATCTTTATTTTTATATAGCGCTAACATATTCCGCAGCGCTTTACAGTTTGCACACATTATCTTCACTGATAGGGAATGTAGATTGTGAGCCCTATCAGTATGTCTTTTGAATGTGGGAGGAAACCGGAGTACCCGGAGGAAACCCACACAAACATGGGGAGAATATACAAACTCCTTGCAGATGTCCTTGGTGGGATTTGAACCCAGGACCCCAGCGCTGCAGTGCTAACCACTGAGCCACCGCGCTACTCATCTAAAATTGAAATTTATTTGTCTTATGGCAGGTGCACACAGCAGTATTTTCTCTCATCCAAGAGAATTGGGTCAATTATGCAAATCAAACTCTGACCAGAGTGTGATTAGAGTCTCAGTATAGTGTGAGCCGACTCTCTTGGTGGATATATTGGAGAAAGAAAAATTCTCCATCTTCTCTATTTTGTCAGTCTATGGAAATCGGACTGCACTCAGTTGTCATCTGAGTGCAGCCCAATATTTTCCACACACACGGCAGATTAAAATCCGAATATCAGATGCAGCAATTTTTTCTTCAGACACACTCTGAGGAAAAAAAAATTAGGACATGTGCATGTTCCCCATACACTAACATTGGTCTAAGTACGATCTGATGCTTTGTCAGATCGCACTCAAACAGAAAAGTACGCTTCTCTGTCTCTGCCCTAAATGGGATCTAGAGACTGTGGCTACCCTGATAGGAATACCCCATTAACCAGTTCAAGCAATTTTCCCTTTTTTATGCCCAGGCACATTTTATTTTTATTTATTTTTTTACGCACATGCTGTTTTAAGAGTCGCACAGAGTTTTTTTCTTCTCGTTGTTATAGAAATCATTTTTGCATTTTTCATTGTCAGTTGTAGATTTGTATATATCATTTTTTTTCCAATAACAGTGTAAAAGATATTAAATGAAAAAATACACATTTCTCTGTTTTTATTTTTTTTCTATTTTTCTGTTAAAGCACAAAGTATCACTAAAATATGTTTTAATTCATGTTTCCTTAGTGTTGCAAATATTTTTGTTTATATGGGATATTTTTTTTTTTTTTTCTTAACAGGACTGGTATTAGAAACATGTATTTTTTTTTGGCTTAAATGTGTTATTTTTTCTTGCTTTGGTTCAACAAGCCATACTTAGCCTCCTGCCTCCACTGTAGAGCTTATTCTGCATCCACCATGTACCCGAAAATCACCTAATCCTCAGGACGGGAGGAAGAAGAAATGTTACCACTTCCTAAACTGAATGCACCATGTTTGTTCGGTTCGGTGTATACGGCGATCAGGAAGGCAGAGACAGTAGTAAACCATCTCTGCCTTCTGGATGGGTTGTCCAGCCATGGCTGAACGCCGGCTCCCTGCTCCTGCAGATGCACGATCTCCAGGCAGCCACGGACTATGCAAGGAAGTTTAAGGCTGAGTTCACACGTGGCGTTTTTTTCGCGTTTCCGCGGCGGTTTTAACCGCGTGATTTTGCCGCGAAAACGCGAAAAATAAGCATCCCATGCATTCCTATGGGATTCCGCAATGCTGTGCTAATGCTGCGGTTTTTACCGCGGCGGAATCGCTTTGCGGTAAAAAACGCAGTATGCTCATTAATCTGCGGAATCGCGGCGATCCCGCACCCATAGGAATGCATTGTTCCGCTTACTTCCCGCATGTGACTGTGCACACCATGCGGAAAGTAAGCAGAACAATTGCGGATGGTACCCACGGTCCGGAGGAGAGGAGACTGTCCTCCGGGCTTTGGGTACCATATCCCTGTAAAAAATAGAATTTAAAATAAAAAATATTGTTATTATCACCTTCCGGCGTCCCGCGCAGGCTTCCCGCCTCTCTCCACGCTCCCGGTCCCAGCAAGCCTTAGCGAAAATGCCCGCGATGGCGTCCGTTCTCGCGGGATCGCGAAGTCTCACAGTCATTTGCGTGACGTCATCGCGAATTACCGCGAGACATCGCGATCCCACGAGAACGGACGTCATCGCGGGCATTTTCGCAAAGGATTACTGGGAACGGATGCGCGGGACGTCGGAAGGTAAGAATAACACCATTTTTTATTTTTTTTTTTACATTCTATCTTTTACTACTGATGCTGCATTGGCGGCCTCAGTAGTAAAAAGTTGGTCACACTCGTCAAACACTATGTTTGACGAGTGTGACCAACCTGTCAATCAGTTCTCCAAGCGATGCTACAGATCGCTTGGAAAACGCTAGCATTTTGCAAGCTAAATATGCTTGCAAAATGCTAGTTTTTCCGCGGGAAAATCGCGGGAATTTAAAATGCGATTTTCCCGCGGAATGGAATTCCGGAATTCTCGCGGTAATTTCCGCAAGAGTTCCGGTACGTGTGCACTTAGCCTTAAGATGTCGCTTGCAGAGTCATATGAGGATAAGACTGAGATCTAAATTGATGGGCAGTCAAGCAAATAGTTGGTAACAACGATAATACAAATAAACCTAATTCAGTCAAAAAAGAAGAAATGTCTTGCATCATGGATGTGAATACTATTAAATGTGGCTCAGTAATAAAATCCAGAGAAATTGTTTACATCATCATATAAGATATTAATAAAAATGTTAAGCCGTGACGGCACAGTAAGACAGAAACTACAAAGAACTCGGGGAAATAAGACCGATTTCCTGCTTTGCACAGAGGAAATCTCAATAATTCTGCTTTCAGTAAACCGGAGTTATGCCGGCTCGTTCTGTAGGATACAGAAGTGCCAATTCCCATAGAATTGCAGAAATCTTCACATTCATTCCAACCGCAACAATGTTTCATATCATAGCAAAAATATGGATTTGTCTTTACCAGCTATTTAACCCCTTAACCCCAAAGGGTGGTTTGCACGTTCATGACGGGGCCAATTTTTACAATTCTGACCACTGTCCCTTTATGAGGTAATAACTCTGGAACGCTTCCATGGATCCCGGTGATTATGACATTGTTTTCTCGTGACATATTGTACTTCATGTTAGTGGTAAAATTTCATTCAAATAACTTGCTTTTATTTGTGAAAAAAACGGAAATTAGGCGAAAATTTTTAACATTTCACAATTTTCCAACTTTGAATTTTTATGCCCTTAAATCACAGAGATACGGCACACAAAAAACTTAATAAGTAACATTTCCCACATGTTTACTTTACAGCAGCACAATTTTGGAACCAAAATTTTTTTTGTTAGGAACTTATAAGGGTTAAAAGTTGACCAGCGATTTCTCATTTTTGCAACACCATTTTATTTTTACGGACCACATCACATTTGAAGCCACTTTGAGGGGTCTATATGATAGAGAATAATCAAAAGTGACACCATTCTAAAAACTGCACCCCTTAAGGTGCTCAAAACCACATTCAAGAAGTTTATTAACCCTTCAGGAACGTCACAGGAATTTTTTGAATATTTAACAAAAATGAACATTTAACTTTTTTTCACAAAAAACATACTTCAGGTTCAATTTTTTTTATTTTACCAAGGGTAACAGGAGAAATTGGACTGCAAAAGTTATTGTGCAGTTTGTCCTGAGTACTCTGATACCTGATATGTGGGGGGGGAACCACTGTTTCGGCGCACGGCAGAGCTCGGAAGGGAAGGAGCGCCGTTTGACTTTTTCAATGCAAAATTGGCTGGAATTCAGATCAGACGCCATGTCACGTTTGGAGAGCCCCTGATGTACCTAAACAGTGGAAACCCCCAACAAGTGACCCCATTTTGGAAACTAGACCCCCCCAAGGAACTTGTCTAGATATGTGGTGAGAACTTTGAACCCACAAGGGCTTCACAGAAGTTTATAACATACAGCGGTACAATTAAAAAATCATATTTTTTGGAACAAAAATGATCTTTTCACCCCAATTTTTATTTTTCCAAGGGTAACAGGACCCTAAAAAGTTATTGTGCAATTTCTCCTGAGTACGCTGAAACCCCATATGTGGGTGTAAACGACTATTTGGGGTCATGGCAGATCTCAGAAGGGAAGCAGCGCCATTTGACTTTTTTGGCTGGAATTGAGATCGGACACCATGTCGCGATTGGAAAACCCCAGATGTACCAAAACAGTGGAAACCCCCCACAAGTGACCCCATTTTGGAAACTAGACCCCCTAAGGAACTTATCTAGATGTGTGGTGAGCACTTTGAACCCCCCCAGTGCTTCACAGAAGTTTATAACGCCCGGGCGTGAAAATAAAAAAATCATTTTTTATTCGGTCGTCCATGACAGCACCACCTGAGAGAGGGATCCGCCCTTCCTAGGAACAGGAAAACCTACAGATACAAAAAGGGCGGCACCTCTCCCACGCATCAGTTGGTTTCCTGTTCCTAACAAGGACAGAACTCCCTACAGATCGTCCGTCATGGATAACTGAATTCCCAGGCCAGCGGACCGACTCAGGTAGCGGGGGGTTCTCCTACCTCGGTCTCGCTGGGGGCCCTGGATGCGCCACGGTGGGTCCGGGTAGGATTTCCACGGCAGTGGTAAGAGCAGGCGGAGACAGGGTCCGGTGGGCGCCTTCTCCATGGGACCGGTGAGGTAAGCGGTGTCCCCCTGTGTCTCCTTTCCCCGGAGCGGTCCGTTCGGGCGGGCGCCGCCGGCAGTGTCCCACAAAGGGAGCGGACGGTTCCGAGCCGGCGGCGCAGTGCTAGCCCCTTGCCGCGCGTCCCCGCGGCCTCTGTCGCGCGGCGAAAGTGACGCGGCGGAAGGGGCGGGGCCTAGCGCCGAAACCGGAAGTCGGATGCCGGTCGACTTCCGGTTGTTGTGGACACGCGCCGATGCGCGCCCGCCGCCTGAGGGGCAGGCCTGAAGGGGAGGGGGAGGATCGCGAGGCGGTCCAATGGGGGGCCCGAACACCGGACGGAGTTCCTGCTGATCCGGAGGGGAAGCCTTCTTAAGACAGAAGGCATTGCTGCTGAGGTGCTTCTGGAGGCCCAGCGATGAACACAACAGAAGCTCCCATGGACCCACAAGAGGTGCAGCCCGTGGCAAAGCACCCCAGTGACCAGCCTAAGGGGCGGAAGGAGGGACGTTCGAGTGGACAGAGCCACAGTAGTTCCTCTAGGCCAAAGGATCCTCCTGCAGCCCCCCATGATCCGGTACCTGTCCTCATCTGCAAGGGTAAGAGATCTACGAGAATGTACCCTGATGCAGTGTCCCCTTATGTTTTTTGATTCTCAGGGGAAGAAGGCCACAGGGAAGCAGAAGCACAAGGAATGTGCCCTCTGTAGTTGCCCCTTACCAGATGGCCACCCTAAGAGATTGTGTCAGTCTTGCGTGAGACAGACGGTAGGGACGGAGATGAGGGGTAGAACGTGAGGGAGTATCAGACTCTTACACTCTTCCCTATTTATGCAGGTAGCGGAAGAAGCTCCAAGCTTCGCTACAGACCTGAGGCAATTAATCAGGACTGAAATAAAAGCCCTATCAAAAGAAGATTCTTCTAAAAGAAGAACCGCAATAAAAATGCTGTTTCAAAACTGCTTCATGGTGGTCCTAGATCTGAAAGACGCTTACTACCATATACCCATATGTCTAGCACACCAACCTTTCCTTAGACTGGCGGTTCAGTTGGAGGGGTCAATCCAGCACTTCCAGTACGCGGCCTTACCCTTCGGGGTGGCAGTTGCGCCCCGAGTATTCACCAAAGTGATGGCAGAGGTGATGGCCCATCTGCGCGAGCTAAACATTCTAGTCGTTCCCTATCTAGATGACCTCCTTATAATAGGCAGTTCAGCCGAGCAGTGTTTAGAACAATTACAGAAAACAACGGCGGCTCTAGAGCGGTTGGGATGGCTACTTAATATCAAAAAATCCCGTTTGCAGCCATTAAAAATTCAACAATTTTTAGGCCTAACCCTAGATTCTAAAAAGCAGGAATGCCGTCTGCCCCCAGAGAAGCTGCTGCACCTGCATGGCCGGGTCCTGAACGCTTCCAACAACCCCTCCATGTCCCTCAGGAAAGCCATGTCCCTGTTGGGTTCCCTCTCGTCCTGCATTCCCGCGGTCCAGTGGGCCCAAGTTCATACGAGAACTCTACAGGGCGAAGTTTTATGGTATCAGAGGATTCTTGGGGGTAACTTAGAAGGTCGACTGACCTTATCCAGAAACACAATAGAGTCCCTGGAGTGGTGGCTAGAAAGAAATAACTTGTCTAGAGGGGTCCCTTGGGAGTATAACATTACCCGCGTGGTCACCACGGATGCAAGTCCTTCCGGTTGGGGGGCGCATATGGAGGAAATTCTGGTGCAGGGCCTATGGGAACGGGATCAGATACAAATGTCTTCTAATTTGAAAGAATTGACAGCGGTAGTACACGCAGCTAAAGAGCTCCTTATGTATCTACAGGGCCATCACGTACGAGTTCTCTCGGACAATCGAGTGGCCGTGGCCTATATCAACCACCAAGGCGGAACTCGATCCAAAACTCTGATGAATGTGGCAGGACAGTTGTTCCAGCTAGCAGAGCGGCATTTTTTATCTGTAACGGCTCTTCACATAAGAGGAAAAGAAAACGTCACGGCAGATTTCCTAAGCCGCAATCTGTTAAAACAAGGAGAGTGGGCCTTAAACACCTCCATTTTCGTTCAGATCGTGCAGAGATGGGGTCAATCAGGGGTGGATCTATTCGCCACCAAGGAGAACTCGAAAACGAGACAGTTTTGCTCCCTAAATCCCAGGGAGACTCCTCTGGCAGTAGATGCGCTACTGATAAAATGGGACTTCAGGCTAGCCTACGCCTTTCCTCCCCTATCTCTACTTCCTCTGGTGTTGCGGAAGATCAGGAAGGACAGGGCAAGGGTCATAGTCATCGCCCCGTTCTGGCCCAGAAGAGCATGGTTCTCGAACCTCAGGATCATGTCGGTAGACGATCCTTGGGTTCTCCCGGACATCCCGGACCTTCTGTCCCAGGGCCCGGTCTTCCACCCTCAGGTGGCTGGCCTACATCTCACGGCGTGGAATTTGAGCGGTCACTGCTAAAAAGTAAAGGCTTCTCCCCAGACCTAATTGACACTCTACTAAAAAGTAGGAAAGTGGTGACAACTAAGATTTACGTCAGAATTTGGAAAAGATTCCTCCAAAGCTCAAATATAAATACTGATGATTCCGTCCCTATAGGCCAGATCTTGGAATTTTTACAAAAAGGGCTGGACCTGGGTCTCTCCACCAGTACCCTTAAAGTACAGGTATCCGCCTTAGGGGCCCTCTTTAGCTGCAACATCGCGGCTAATTACTGGGTCAATAGGTTTATCAAAGCAGCGAGTAGATCCAGACCAATAGTAAAGAATAGACTCACGCCATGGGATTTGAACCTAGTCCTCACAGCTATGACAGAAGTGCCATTTGAACCCATCTCGTCAGCCTCTATTAGGAGCCTGTCCCTCAAAATAGCTTTCCTGATAGCCATAACGTCAGCCCGTAGGGTAAGCGACATTCAGGCATTGTCTAGGCGCCCACCTTTTCTTCAGGTAAAAGAGGATAGGGTAATACTTAGACCTGACCCAGCGTATTTACCAAAAGTAGCCTCCAGCTTTCATAGGTTGCAGGAAATAGTCCTTCCATCCTTCCTCCCTAAACCAACTAATGAGAAAGAGGAGAAGCTACACACTTTAGATGTTAGGAGATGCCTCTTGGAGTATCTAGCGGCTACCGATCCCTGGAAGAAGGACAATGCCCTCTTTGTCTCCTACCAAGGCCCTAGGAAAGGTCTTAGGGTGTCCAAAAGTACACTAGCCAGATGGATTAGAGAAGCAATCTCGTTAGCTTATACCTCAAAAGGTAGAGTAGCTCCGGAGAAATTGAAGGCGCATTCCACCAGAGCCGTGGCGACCTCGTGGGCCGAGAGATCGGAAGTCTCCATCGACCAGATTTGTAAGGCGGCCACTTGGTCCTCTCCGAGCACTTTTTATAGTCATTATAGGCTAGACTTGGGTGCTTCTGCAGACCTCTCCTTCGGTATCAGGGTTCTGCAGGCTGTAGTCCCCCCCTAAAGTAGTGATTACTCTCTGTAATTCTCTCAGGTGGTGCTGTCATGGACGACCAAATAAAGTCTTAGTTACTCACCGGTTAACGGTATTTTTCGGAGTCCATGACAGCACCCATAGATTCCCTTCCCTTAGTCAATTTGGGTGTGCACGTCTTCCCTTTGTACATATCCACGGGTGATAAAAATTTAAGTATTAATATTGTTGTACATATAATCATGCATTAACCTTGGAGGTCCTCTTTTATGCTCTGTAATCCAACTGATGCGTGGGAGAGGTGCCGCCCTTTTTGTATCTGTAGGTTTTCCTGTTCCTAGGAAGGGCGGATCCCTCTCTCAGGTGGTGCTGTCATGGACTCCGAAAAATACCGTTAACCGGTGAGTAACTAAGACTTTTCCACAAAAATTATATTTTTGCCCCCAATTTTTTATTTTCCCAAGGGTATCAGGAGAAATTGGACCCCAAAAGTTGTTGTCCAATTTGTCCTGAGTACGCTGATACCCCATATGTGGGAGAAAACTTCTGTATGGGTACACGTCAGGGCTTGGAAGGGAAGTAGTGACGTTTTGGAATGCAGACTTTGATGGAATGGTCTGCGGATGTCATGTTGCTTTTGGAGAGCCCCTGATGTACCTAAACAGTGAAACCCCACACAAGTGACCCCATTTTGGAAACTAGACCCCCTAAGGAACTTATCTAGATGTGTGGGGAGCACTTTGAACCCCCAAGTGCTTCACAGAAGTTTATAACGCCCGGGCGTGAAAATAAAAAAATCATTTTTTTCCACAAAAATTATATTTTTGCCCCCAATTTTTTATTTTCCTAAGGGTAACAGGAGAAATTGGACCCCAAAAGTTGTTTTGCAATTTGTCCTGAGTAGGTCGATACCCCATATGTGGGGGTAAAACACTGGGCGCATGGCAGAGCTTGGAAGGGAAGGAGCGCCATGTTGCGTTTGGAGAGCACCTGATGTGCCCAAACAGTGGAAACCCCCAATTATAACTCCAAGCCTAACCCCAATCTCAGCCCTAGCCCTAATGGGAAAATGGAAATAAATACATTTTCTTTTAATTTTATTATTTTTCCCTAACTAAGGGGGTGATAACGGGGGGTTTGATTTACTATTTATAGCGAGGTTTTATGTTTGGCAGCGGTCACACGCTAAAAGACGCTTTTTATTGTAAAAATAGTTTTTGCATCACCACATATTGAGAGCTATAATTTTTCCATATTTTGACCCACCAAGTCATGTGAGGTCTTATTTTTTGCGGGACAAGTTGACGTTTTTATTGGTATCATTTTCGGGCACGTGACATCTTTTGATCGCTTTTTATTCCGATTTTTGGGACGCAGAATGAACAAAAACCAGCGTTTCATGAATTTCTTTTGGGGGGTGCGCTTACACCGTTCCGCGTGCGGTAAAATTGATAAAGCCCTTTTATTCTTCGGGTCGGTACGGTTACAGCGATACCTCATTTTTTATGTTTTGGCGCTTTTATGCAATGAAAACAATTTTATATAAAAAAATAATTATTTTTGCATCGCATTATTCTGCGAGCTATAACTTTTTTATTTTTTTGCTGATGATGCTGTATGGCAGCTCATTTTTTTGCGGGACAAGATGACGTTTTCAGCGTTACCAGGGATATGTATATGCGTCTTTTTGATAGCGCGTTATTGCACTTTTTTGTTTGGCGGTATGATAATAAATCATTATTTTTTGCTTAGTTTTTTATTTTTATTTAAGGGGTTTGCTAAAGGGGTTAACTAGTGGGACAGTTTTATAGGGCGGGTCGTTACGGACGCGGCGATACCAAATATGTGTGCTTTTGGTTTTTTTTTTATTTCCAAAAAATGAATTTATTAGGGAATATTTTTTTTTTTTAATTATTTAGCGATTTTTTAAAAAAATTATTTTTACACCTTTTTTTTTAACTTTATTACATTGTCCCAGGGTGGACATAGCTGTCATGTGACAGATCGCCGATCTGTCACATCACAGATCAGCGATCTGTCACAGGCACTGCACAGGCTTTCCTCATGCATGCCAGCTCCCTGCAGGCCCCCGAAGGTCCCCGTCGCCATCTTGGATTCGGGGACCTGCAGGGATGGAGCCCCCCGCAGCAGCGCTGCACATTGCGCTGCTGTAGGGGGCTCAGGGAAGCACGGAGGGAGCCCCCTCCCTGCCGATGCTTCCCTTTAACCCCCGATACACCGCGATCGTGTTTGATCGCGGTGTGCAAGGGGTTAACGTGTCGGGGGCGGTCCGTGACTGCCCCTGACACATTGTGCCGGCTGTCAGCTGTGACAATCAGCTGACACCCGGCCGCGATCAGCGGCGCTCACCACGTGGGCGCCGCTGATCGCTGTGACGTACTATCCTGTCCCTGGGAATTAAGTCCCAGGGCACATGGACGGGATAGTGCGTCACATGACAGAAAGGGGTTAAAGAACACATCTCATATATGTTACATATTCTATATATAGAAACCTAATATTAAGCTATGTTCACACGTCGCATTTTTGCTGCTTTATGCAAATTTTAAGCTATGTTTTACAGTACCAGCAAAGTCTGAGATTTCAGAAATCTCATGCACACACATTGGCTTTTTTCCCTGACTGAATTGGAAAACTATCGCGTTTTTGCAAACTGCAGCATGTCACTTCTTTCAGCGTTTTTTTAATCGTTTTTCACCCATAAGAAACAATGAGTAAGTGCAAAAACGCAGAAAAGAAGGCAGGTATCAGGTTTTGCTGTATTTTTGGTGCAAAAACCTAAGAAAGTTGCATCATGTGTTTTTGGGGGGTGCTAAACTTTATCAGCATGCACAAGAGACAACAAATAACACAGCAAAAAAAAAACACAGCAAAAACTGAGAAAAAAATTCTCACAGTGATCTACTGTGAAGACACTGAGCTTGAACTGCAGTGACCTCATGACTGGCTTTTTACCAAGGTGCTGAGGTCACCGCAGTTCAGCCCTGCTGGGAACGCAGCCTCACTGACCGGACGTAACCTCGATGATGTCACCGCTGGTCAATGATGCTGTGCAGCTCATTCACCAGTGGTTCTTAGCCTGGACGGTCGCATCTTGGCACCATCCAGGTTGAAAACTATTTCATCTCCTAGACATGGATTACGACGTGGGACAGAACGACAGGTGAGGGATATGGTTGTTTTTTATTTTAGTTTTATTACAGGAAACGAGGGCTTCGGTGGAAGTAGGCGATAGGTGAGTATAACGGTGTTTGTTATTTTCAAATAAAAATGGAAAACTGTGTTTAGTTGTGTTCTTATTTCTAATAAAGGACTTTATACTTGCTGTGTCTTTACCACGTAACTGTAAGGAGGAAGAGGCTGTGGGTGCTGACAGAGCACTGGGTCCGAAACTGCTGGGGCTGCGCCTCTTGTCGCAGGGGGGGGAAGGAAATGGAGTATGGAGAGGACCCATGACCTGCAGACAGGATGCGTGGTAAGCCAGGGAGAGACAAAGGGTTGTTGCGCAGGAAGAGGACAGAGACAAAGGGTTGTTGCGCAGGAAGAGGACAGAGTTCCCGTTGGTAGAAGCGAGAGGCCAGGGACCTGCAATACGCCACGGGTATAGTTAGTGTGCGCACTGGTGAGAGAGGATGAGTGCAGGCAGGACCGAGCGGGAGGGTGTTGTGTGGAACTCGCGATGGCAGGACACGCTGAGCGGAAAAAGTGTTGTGCGGAACTCCCGATTGCAGAGCACGCTGGACAGAAGATTGTGGTGAAAGACTCCCGGCTGCTGAGCAGTGTGATGGACAAGGGGCTCAATGGGTCAGACCGGAGACTGGCCATGGCCGCCAGAAGAGTGCATACTGATCTGTTGGGCGTGGAAGCCTGAAGATCACAACACCAGCATCAGCTGGCTGCCTCCTTTCATCTTTGAGGAAGTGAACAACCACGGACTCACGATAAGTGAAACAGTTAAATGCCTAGACCGTGTATTTAAATTAACCTATTCTTTGCGTTCGTTAGCCTAAAATCTGTTTTAACCCTTTTGCTCCCTGCGAGGGAAAACCTCCCTGTGTTAAATAAACCAAACCCCTGTTAACCCTTGTTCTGTGCCTCTGTGTTGCTGCATCCAATTTACCTGCATTACATAAGTATAGGATTAGTAATAGATAGATGTCTTATATATGCCTCTCCATTACTAACCCATGGGCTTGATGTCACCTGAAAATACAAAGGTGACATCAACCCCACAAATATGAACCCCACTTGCCACCGCTACAGGGAAAGTATGAAAAGCCGGGCAAAGCGCCAGAATTGGTGCATGCAACAGATGTGCCTTTTCTGGGCAGCTGCGGGTTGCTATTTTTAGGCTGTGGGGGCCTATTGTAATGGCCCCTTACCAGCCAGAGAATACCAGCACCCAGCTGTCAACTTTAGCAATGTTGGTTGTCAAAAATGGGTGGCACCCCACTTTATTTAATTTATTTATTTAAATAATAAAAAAACAGCGTGGGGACCCCTCTATTCTTGATAACCAACCTTGCTGAAGCTGACAGCTGAGGGTTGAAGCCCCCAGCAGCGAGTTTTACCTGGCTGGTTATAGAAAATACAGGGGAACCCATGTCCGATTTTTCATTTATAGCGCAGGTGGCGGGTGAGGAATACCCCCATCAGCCGCTTCTGCTGTCAATGTTATTAGCGGCAGCAGGCATAGGCTGATGGGAGTAATAGTCCGCCTCCTGCTGTCATTGTGATCACCTGAATATAACTCATCATTCTTCCCTGCTTGTGCTGGTCACCGGCAGAGCAGGGGAGAATGATGAGAGCAGTGTTCAGCACGTGGTGCCGGGGAACAGCGCTTACTGTAGCACTTCTTCCCTGGTGCTCATGCGTGTCACACGGATGACATCCATGTGTGTTCTACATGTGTACGTGTGCAGGATGTTTTGCGGCCCATGCTGATGGTAAAAAATGGACATGTCAGCGCATTTTGCACACAGACACACAGTCCATGGAAACAGACTGATATGTGTACAGACCCATTCACTTGAATGAGACTACGTGTGTCAGTGTGTCTGATACGTGTGAAAACTGTCACCACACGTACCGGAGAAACGGACGTGTGAAATAGCCCTTAAAAGGTTTTGTCTGGTTTAAAAAATATATTTTTAAATCCCTTCTCAGAGATTTTAAAGAAGTTGTCCAGGACTTTAACATCGATAGCCTATCCTTATTGTTGCTCCCCCAGCTGATCGTTGGGGCAGGAAGATGTGGCACCACCACAGATCCGCTCTTCCTGGTGTCGATGGCGGCCAGAAGTCATCATTTTCGGAGCTGCGCAGCACAGCTCCATCAAAGAAATAGTGGCCGTGGCCGGGTACTGCACATTTGCCCACTACTGATTTGAATAGGGGGGTGGCTGTGCAATACCCGGCCGCGGACACTATACAGTCGACAAAGTTGTGCAGCTCTGAAACTGAGAAGTTCCAGCTATGACCAACAACGGGGACAGTTGAACGGTTGGGGTGCGACACGTGGCACACCTACTAATTGGTGGGGATGACCTATCCTAGGAATAGGCCATCAATTATAAAGTGAATTTAAAGGGAATCTGACATCACCAGTGTGAATGCAGAGCGAGTCAGGGTGGAATTACAGTCACTAGTACACTGAGCGGGGGGATGTCATCACTCCTCTGCACCACCCGAGAGACTTGGAGCGAGTCATTACATGGAGATTACACCATGATTAAAACTTAATTTTCTCGGTGTAGCCACACTTAAAGTTAGCTGATTACACAGGGTTTTATCGCCATTTACCTGCGGGTCAACCCTACATCTGCAGGTCAACCCTATATCTGCGGTAAATAGCATTTTTTCGCTGATGTCCCCTTTATAAAGGAGAAGGACGCAAATAAAATTGCTACAGGGCTCCTTTACAGATTACAGGTGAAGGTGATCCTTTGGTGTCTTCATTTGTAATCAATCAGCTCACCCTTTTTACCATAAAGGAACCACTTTGGGAAAAGTAGTGGAACTCTTTTACGGTAAAGAAACAAAAAATAAAAGCTGCTGTAAAGAAAAATAAAAACACATAATATTTAGCATTTTACATAATGTTATGACTAGTTCAGAACAGGAGGATAGCATTCCTTTCATACTTTACTTAATACATTGTCCTGTCCTAACATGTGCAGCGGATCAGTTGGGGGTCTGGGTCTTGAGACCCCACTGATTCCTCAGCAGGCAGAACGGCTCCTGCAGCAGCATGTGTGTGAAACATTATGTATAAAGTCTATGAGCCTGGATTAGGGAGTTATAGACATTCTACTGTGCCTATACGATAATTCGACCGCACTCAGTTCAACATCTCTTTGCTGTATAGTATTTTCTGGGTGACCGGTGTGATTCTCAAGACCTTGGAGCCCCAACAATCTTCTGCAGAATTAAGAAGGACTCTATTAGCCCAAACTGACGTTATAAAATAAGCATATATCCCCTGTAAAAAATCTCACGTCTAGTGGTTTAATTGCTGCCTGCATTCTGCCGAAACCGAAGTTTAATCAAATATGCTAATTAGGGTGTTGGTGCGCCCTGGGCATGGCCAAAAGGCTCATTGTGCCGCTAACCTCATTGGTGATGGACGGCACTGGCTTGCCTGAGTTTTCTCTGCCTTCAATGTTCACTCCAGGCCAGACAGCGCTGTCAATCTCCGACTGCCACTTACCCTAAAACCTTCGCTAGCGTTCTTTATAGTGGATCTCCCACCCCTTACCGGACTCTAGTGTCTGGAAAGAGAGCCAGTCTGTGAAGTCTGATCTTCCCACTTCATTGGCGCATTGCAGACGGATACTGTAATTGCTCAGCGGCTTGAGTTCATCTAGTACAACGCTGTAGGGTGGAACGATAGTATTCTGCGAATACATTTCACGTTGATCCTGTAGTAGTTGTACCTATAAAAATAAAAGGAAGCACTGGTCAGAAGAGACATCAGAAAAACAGATGACAGGCGGTGGTAAGGGAGCGGAGCAATAAAATGGCCTTTTCGAGCTAACGATCACGCTAATGTTTGGAGTTGTACAGTTACTAATGTCTTGGTGCATACAGTTGTGCTCAAAAGTTTACATACCCCGGCAGAATTTTTGCTTTCTTGGCCTTTTTCAGAGAATATGAATAACACAAAACTTTTTCTCCACTCATGGTTAGTGGTTGGGTGAAGCCATTTATTGTCAAACTACTGTGTTTTCTCTTTTTAAATCATAATGACAACCCAAAACATCCACATGACTCTAATCAAAAGTTCACATACCCTGGTGATTGTGGCCTGATAACATGCACAGAAGTTGACTCAAATGGGTTTGAATGGCTACTAATGGTAACATCCTCACCTGTGACTTGTGACAAATGCCAGGAAAATTGTTTGTGATGCAAACCCCCCCCACAAATAACAGCTGAAATACTGGACTCTCTGAAAACTAGCGGTGTGGCTGTTTCAAGATACACAATAAGGAGGCACTTGAAAAAAAAAATGGGCTGCATGGTCTGGCCATCAGAAGAAAGCCAAATGACCCTGATCAAGAGTTCACATACCCCATTTCTTAATACTGTGTATATCCCCCTCTATCATCAATGACAGCTTGAAGTCTTTTGTGGTAGTTGTGGATGAGGTTCTTTATTTTCTCAGATGGTAACGCTGCCCACTTTTCTTGGCAAAAAGCCTCCAGTTCCTGTAAATTCCTGGGCTGTCTAGCATGGGGTGTGTACCTCACCTCTTCCAGGACCACTGCCACAGCTAATACTGCTCCTTGTCACTATTTGTGTATACCGACGAATATAATCTCCCTTATGTTTTCAGTCCAGTCCCTGACTCCTGGTTTTATTCCATGGGACTTGGTCCATGGATCATGAGATTTTGAGCGGCAGCCATATTATTTTAATATACTGTAAATATTGTGTTGGACAATTAATCCCTAAGTATATTTATTGATTATATAATCAGTGTTGTACAATATCCTGGTATCATGTGGGACCTAATTGATATTTCCAGTTTTACTGTGACGCATTATTATTTTTTATAACAATCCAGTCTCTTTATACCTAGTAATTTATATGTGGTCCCCATTTTGTTGCATTTATTCACATGTGTTTTTTTCTATCTTTTATTGTTATTTTTTATATGTGCGGGCACTTTTGCATATAGTGCCAATGTTTTTGCAAACTCACTTCTAATAAAGGCATTTTTAGCCTTAATATTATTAATATGGTGGTCGCTGGTTGTAGCAACCCCAAGATTGACAATGATGTAGACGAGGGTATTTTCAGTCGAAGTTTGATCGAAAAAACCATCGGATCTCATTCGGGACAATGTTATTCTATTGGGCTGTACACATGTCCGAATAATGAGGGGAAAAAAAAAAAAAAAAAAAAATCGGACTGCACTTGGCCATGCAAGTCCATGAGTCAACAGCATGGAGATCATCGGACTGCACTTGGCCATGCAAGTCAATTAGTTCACGGCATGGAGATCATCGGACTGCACTTGGCCATGCAAGTCAATGAGTCCATGGCATGGAAATCATTGGACCGCAATTGGATGACAATTGAGTGCGGTCTGCGGTCTAACTCTGATCAAAGAATGATTAGCGATTAGCATAACTGGCCCAATTCTCTCAGACGAGAATAATCTACAGTCATCTGCACTTGCCTTTAGGATTAGTCATCAATATCAGAAGCAACATAGTTCTCTGGAGCTTTAACCTTTACGGCTTTACCCAGAAAAGATCACCAATGTCCAATTGGCAGGGGCATGATCTTAACCAACGATCCCATCATCACAGTGAAGGGGCAGCAAGCTTGTGTGGAGGAGCTTTTATGCACTGCGGCCCCTTCTTAGTGCCAACAGGCAGGACTTTTGGACCCCTACAACCTCTTACAATCATATATTGATGGCTTATCCTAAAAGTCATTATACATGGGCAGACATTTTGCTTAATGATCATTCATAAGAACGCTTAGGGTATGTGCTCACGTTGCAGATTTGCGCTTTTCGAATTCTGCGCAGATTCTGCCTCTCTTGGCAAAAAAACTCAGTTGAAATTCCGCACGGATTTGATTTGTTTTTTATGCAGATTTCCATGCGGATTTGTATGTGTTTTTGTAAGCTAAATAAATATATATTATTTAACAAAAAAAAATTAAATGTGATGTCATTTCCTTGTCCAATCTCTTCTTTTTTATTGTCCATTGAAGACCATAATATCATTACATACCATGTTCAAATATAATCTTTACACACAAGAAATATAACAGAATATTGTGTGTGTGTGTGTGTGTGTGTGTGTGTGTGTGTGTGTGTATATATATATATATGTATTGTAGGGATGTGACTCGCTCAGGTGCAGCGGGAGACAATCATGAGGCAGGTTCTTCCCAAAGTTCATGAGGTTTATTTGCTCCATAAACCATAAATCAGCGTATCACCAAAATAGCCTCTAGCTTAGGCACAAAAGAACATAAACGTCCGTGGCTTCAGACTCGGACCGAGAGTCTCAGCACATGCTGGGAGGTGTAGTCCTCCCCATATACAACTAATATACATAGGCCAGGGCAATGTCCCGAGCAGCACTCTATCTGCAGCCGCAGACCCAGGAAGGCTTCTCCTTCCTTAGCACACAGACCACTCTCTGTAGTGTCCCACCTGGACACAGGGAAGTCTGTCCACACTCTGACAGACTCCCTCACACTCTCTCACATGTGCCAAACACCTCAATTACATAGCCCTGTAACCACACCCACAGGTGATCACATGGCTATGACATCACTAAAGGTTGTATAGACACACACAGGCTTCCCTGACACAGTGTAACAGAAAGATCAGCAGTACCTCTGCTGATCAATACACCCTGGAGCCTGCATCCCAAGGCCACCCACCTTGAGACCCATAATGGTCATTTAGGACCCTGCTCCTGTTACCACACTGAATGTGCCTGTACACCCGTCCTGGGACACCCACACAGCGCCCCCAAGCTGACATAGTGGTAACTACACCACAGTATGTACACATATAGGGTGGGCCATTTATATGGATATGTCATGCTCACACCTTGGCTGAATGGCGCGAGCCGGGGGTTTGTGGCCCCACTGTGCCACAAACCAGACTACCCTGGAAGGGGCGTGACAACGACAGCTACCTCGGTCTTCACTGGAGCCTCTGATGGTGAGGTCAGGCTTGTGCGGCAGGTAGCTGTCGGGTGCCACTCCAGGGTGGTGTCTGGCTGTGGTTGCTGATCCCACTCGGGTACAAGTCACTTGGACAGGTGCTATAGACTGGCAGGCAGGTAGACACGACAGGCACGGCTGAGACACTGGGCAAGCAGGCACGGCTTGGAGACACTGGGCAAGCAGGCACGGCTTGGAGACACTGGGCAAGCAGGCACGGCTTGGAGACACTGGACACGACTTGGAGACACTGGGCAAGCGGGCATGGCTTGGAGACACTGGTCAAGCAGGAGTGGAATATGAGAGACAGGTTTGGACCTGTTCACACAGGAGGTGCAGGTATGGAAATAGGCAGGAAGGAGTGGAATATGAAGGACCAGGTTTGGACCTGTTCGCACAGGAGGTGCGGAGTAGGCTGGACTGCAAGGGAGCCGGGCAGGCAGAGCGGCCAGGGAGCCATGCGGGCAGAGCGGCCAGGGAGCCGTGCGGGCAGAGCGGCCAGGGAGCCGTGCGGGCAGAGCGGCCAGGGAGCCGTGCGGGCAGAGCGGCCAGGGAGCCGTGCGGGCAGAGCGGCCAGGGAGCCGTGCGGAAAGAGCGGCCAGGGAGCCGTGCGGACAGAGCGGCCAGGGAGCCGTGCGGACAGAGCGGCCAGGGAGCCTAGTTGAGCAAACAGTCTATTGGAGACCACAATAGTGGGTGGAGCAGTGAAGGATTGAGCTTCAGACAGGGTAAATTTATTTGGTTGCCCATACTGGCAAAAAAGCTCATCTTGTTCCGAGAGCGAAAGGACATGGGACTCAGCGGGGACCATGGCCTGAGCAAACTGTCACACTCGTGCCTTGGCTGAATGGCGCGAGCCGGGGGTTTGTGGCCCCACTGTGCCACAAACCAGACTACCCTGGAAGGGGCGTGACTACGACAGCTACCTCGGTCTTCACTGAAGCCTCTGATGGTGAGGTCAGGCTTGTGCGGCAGGGAGCTGTCGGGTGCCACTCCAGGGTGGTGTCTGGCGCTGCTGATCCCACTCGGGGACAAGTCAATCAATCAAATTTATTATCGCCAAGTACATATTACATATATACAAGAAATTCTTTGTGGCAAAGAGGCAACATAATATATAACAGATACAACAAGTAACATCTAACAAGACAAATACAGTATATAGTCTACACATGACGATTTAATTGTTGAACAGAGAGTGGATAGAAGCTGTTCATATGGCGGTTGGTGCTGCATTTGGGGACTCTGAAGCGACGTCCTGAAGGGAGTAGTTGGAATGAGGAGTGTCCCGGGTGAGAGGGATCGGATGAAATTTTCAATGTGTGGGATCGAATACTCTTATCATAAAGATCCTGGATTTTAGGCAGGGGGGAACCTATAATTCTCTCTGCTGTTCTGAAAGTCCTTTGTAAGCGGAGTTTGTCATGCGCAGTGGCTCCCCCATACCAGACTATCAGAGAGGAACAAATCACAAATCGGATGACAGCATTAAAGAATAAGATCAGCAGATTCTTAGACAAACCATATCTTTTCAGCTGACGCAGGAAGAACATCCTCTGTTGTGCTTTTCTTATAACAGCATCCACGTTTTTCCCCCATTTAAGATCATGAGAGATGATAACACCAAGGAATTTGGTCTCTGTGACCCTAAGAACCACTTTGTCATGGATGTAGATTGGAAGTATCTCATGTTGATCTTTCCTAAAATCCACAACCATCTCAGCAGTTTTTTTTAGTGTTGAGTACAAGATTATTGGCTTTACACCAGTCACATATTCTTTTCACCTCACTCCGATACAAGTCTTCAGCATTTCCCCTGATGAGACCAATCAGTGTCATATCATCAGCAAATTTCAAGATTTTTACTGAGTCTGCTGAAGAGATGCAATCATTCGTATAGAGAGAAAACAGTAACGGGGACAAAACACACCCCTGAGGTGCCCCGATGTTTGTGACCAAGGTGTCCGAAGTGAATGGTCCAACTTTTACACTCTGTATCCTGGCTGTCAGGAAGTTATAAATCCACAAGCATAAGTTGAGAGGGACTCCAAGAGCTACCATTTTCTTATGAAGTAAATTTGGATCAATGGTATTGAACGCTGAGCTAAAGTCCATGAAAAGAATCCGGACATATGAGTGCAGTTCATCTGTATGATCCAAAATATACTGCAGTGCCAGATTGACAGTGTCGTTTGCCGAACGATTCTCCTTATAGGCAAACTGAAGCGGGTCCCATAGCTTCTGCATGAATTTTATCAGGTGGGACATCATAATTCTTTCGAAGACTTTCATAGCTACAGATGTGAGTGCTACTGGTCTATAGTCGTTCAACTCAGAAGATCCCACTTTCTTGGGGACAGGGATAATTGTGGAACTTTTCCAACACTGAGGTACAACGCACTCTTTCAGTGACACATTGTATATATTTGTCAGTATAGGGGCAAGCTGGGTAGCACATACTTTCAGACACATTGGAGATACACCATCAGGGCCAGGTGCCTTTTTGACCTTAAGTCCCTTCAGGATGCGTATTACCTCTGCCTCGGAGATCACTACTTGGGTGTTGCACAATGAATGGACTTTATATGAACAGACTGAGGAGCTTAGAGATGAATAGCCACTGTGTGTAGAGCTTGCCTCAAATCTGCAGTAGAATTCATTTAACTCTGCTGCCAGACTTCTGCTGGGGTTCACTATAGTGGGGTGGCTTTTATAATTGGTGACCTCTCTTAATCCTCTCCATGCAGATCTAGTATCTTTCGATGAGAACCTGTCCTCCAGATTCTTTGCATACTCGTGTTTGGCTAACTTGATCTCTTTAGATAGCGAGTTCCTAAGTTCCTTGAATTCAGTAATATCGCCTGCTTTATAAGCCTCCTCTTTTCTCTTACGGATCAACCTGACTTTATTGGTAAACCACGGCTTGTTGTTTCCCCGAAAGTGGACAGATTTGGATGGAATAAGCGTGCCCTCACAAAAACGGATATATGAGGACACTGCATCAACCCATTCATCCATACCCGAGCATGTTTCCTGGAATACCTCCCTGTCCGTGCATTCAAAGCATGCTTGTAGTTGCAATTTTGCCTCCTCAGACCATGACTTCTTTGTATAAACTGTAGGTTTGGATGTTTTCAACCTTTGCCTGTAGGCTGGAATTAAATGAATTAGACAATGATCTGAAAAGCCCACTGCTGCTCTCCTCACTGCCCTGTAGGCCCCTTTTATGACTGTATAGCAGTGATCAAGCGTATTGTTCTCTCTCGTGAAGCAGTTTATATGTTGAGTAAATTTGGGGAGATCCAGGTTGAGTTTTCCTTTGTTAAAGTCCCCCATTACGATCACAAATGCTTCTGGAGATCAGTGCTATAGACTGGCAGGCAGGTAGACACGACAGGCACGGCTGAGACACTGGGCAAGCAGGCGTAGCTTGGAGACACTGGGCAAGCGGGCACGGCTTGGAGACACTGGGCAAGCGGGCACGGCTTGGAGACACTGGGCAAGCGGGCACGGCTTGGAGACACTGGACACGGCTTGGAGACACTGGGCAAGCGGGCATGGCTTGGAGACATTGGGCACGGCTTGGAGACACTGGGCAAGCGGGCACGGCTTGGAGACATTGGGCACGGCTTGGAGACACTGGGCAAGCGGGCACGGCTTGGAGACATTGGGCACGGCTTGGAGACACTGGGCACGGCGGGCACGGCTTGGAGACACTGGTCAAGCAGGAGTGGAATATGAGAGACAGGTTTGGACCTGTTCACACAGGAGGTGCAGGTATGGCTATAGGCAGGAAGGAGTGGAATATGAAGGAACAGGTTTGGACCTGTTCACACAGGAGGTGCGGAGTAGGCTGGACTACAAGGGAGCCGGGCAGGCAGAGCGGCCAGGGAGCCGTGCGGGAACAGCGGCCAGGGAGCCGTGCGGGCACAGCGGCCAGGGAGCCGTGCGGACAGAGCCGCCAGGGAGCCGTGCGGACAGAGCCGCCAGGGAGCCGTGCGGACAGAGCCGCCAGGGAGCCGTGCAGGCCTCTGTTAGGGAGGACACAAGGAAAGACACAGCAGAGAAGGAACCACAGACAAGGAGACTGACAGACAGAGGTAAGACTGAGTTCAGACAGAGACACAGGGACAAAGACACAAGGACCAGGATATTCTGCCTCCTGGCAGGGGGACAGAGACGTACTAAGCAAGGTACCAAGACACAGGAATACGCAATAAGAGCCTTCAGAGAAGGCAAGACATAGGACAGGGCCTGGCTAGCTCAGCAGCAAGGAGCTAACTGAGTTTAGACATTGCTCAGGCAAAGGTCAGTGGGTGTGGCGAAACTAAATAGTCAAGGGCTCTAGGTGATTGGTAAGGGACATATTACACAGGTGCACCCTGACTGCATAAGAACCAGAGAGTTCAGGCGCCGCCCCCCTATACACACAGTCAGGAAACATGGAGAGCAAGCAGGAAAACAAGAGGCATACCACCTGGAGCTCAGGGCTGGCAACAGACAGAGTTCACAGCATGGCTTGAAGCAGAAAGTAAGTTGGTGTGTGGGAAATGGGAGGCCATGCAGTGATGCCAGCAGGGTTGTTACAGGATACACCTAAATAAAATGGGAATGGTTGGTGATATCAACTTCCTGTTTGTGGCACATTAGTATATGGGAGGGGGAAAACTTCTCAAGATGGGTGGTGACCATGGGGCCATTTTTGATCCAACTTTATAAATGGCCCACCCTGTATATATATATATATATATATATATATATATATATATATATATATGTGTGTGTGTGTCTGTAAAGTCATGGTGCACTTTTGACCAGTCACAGGAAAGCAACAAAAGACGATAGAAATGTGAAAACTGCACCAAATAAAAGGAAAACCCTCCCAGTTTCTGTAGGATGATGTGGAAGCATGTGCACATGCGCAGATGATGACATAACACCAAAGACAGAGTCACTGACGTTATTCACGCTGTTACACCAGACATACTTACCCGTGTGTAGCAAGAACTTCACTATCGTTTGGATGTGTTTAGGCAACAAATGGAGCCCTCATCGAACTGCACTCAATACGTATGAAACTGGGAGAGGTTTTCTTTTATTTGGAGCAGATTTCACATTTCTATCGTCTTTTGTTGCTTTCCAGTAACTGGTCAAAAGTGCACCATGACTTTACGGACAGTGTGTGTATATAATATTATATATAAAATCAACCAGATACCCTCATTAATAAAATGGTACATAAAAGAGTTAAATAAGGGACACACAAAATTTGCGTGAAACGCAATATCTGTATATTTTTCAAAAAATTTAAAAAAAAATTGCGTGGGCTCCCACGCAATTTTCAGAACCAGCAGAGGGAAAGCTGAGGGCCGATGTTAATATTCTGGGGAGGAGCCAATAGCCAGAAAGATTCCCAGGCTATTAATATCAGCCCCCGGATGTTTGCTTAGCCTTTACTGGCTAGTTTACAGGCGAACCCCAGAAAAAAAATTGACATGGGTATCTGTTATGATTGGGTCACCGAGGAGGAAAGCAAGACCAAGCTAAGCCACAGAAAACCAGAGAGGTTGGTAACTATGCGGATTGCAGACCCCTGATCCTATCCACACAACTAGCAGTAGCCGTGAAGCGTACTTATGATGATCCTAGACGCCTCGACACAGCCGGAGAACTAAATAAGCCTAAAGCAAGAAAGGGGAAATCTAAACTGCCCCAGAGCAGACCCCAAAGAAATAGATAGCCCCCAAACATATATTGTCGGTGAGACAAGATGAAAACACAAATGCAGGTAGGAAAATAGACTGAGTAAACGATGGAGCCCACACTAGACAGGACAGGAAAGGAAAGACTCTGTCTGCAATCACGCAAAAAATGCCCAACACGTCTGCTAGAAAAATACTGAAGTCACTAGACTTCGCCCACTATATCAGCACTCTGGTATATTCTGAAAGCAGAGCAAAAAGAGGCCAATCTAATAAGGGACAAAAACAAACTGGCACAAACAGTAACAAACGGATGGAAATTCAGCACAGCCCCAGCCGGGGCTGGCTGACCACACAAAGCTGAAATAGACAAAACCAAATCAAATGTGAACAATAGCAAAAGAACACTTAGTTTGAGCATGCAGGGACTGAGCTGGAAACAAAGACCTCAGGAGGCAGGAAAAATCACCAGCAGGGATAGAGGGAGTCGGCTGTCTTAAATCCAGTCAGAAACTCCAGATCTCCAGTCATCCTCCTCATTATCAGGTGGCAGGCCTCTGTTAATTAGATCAGCTCCATTACCTCCAGTAACCACCAGAGGGAGCCTGGGAAGAGAACTTGCGACCCCTCTATCAATATAACCAGCTCCACTACCTTCACTAGAAACCAGAGGTAGGCCAGAAAGCGAATTCACAACAGGTATCCCTATAAAATTGAACCTTCAAAGGCTAGGCACACAGCTGCGGGCTGATATTAATATCCTGGGAAGGGGCCATGTGTATTGGCAACCCTCAGGCTAAAAACATCAGCTCTCAGCTGCCCCAGAAATGGCGCATCTCATAGATTCACCAATTCTGGCACTTGGCCTTGCTCTTCCCACTTGCCCTGTTGCGGTGGCAAGTGGGGTAATACTGTATTTGTGGGGTTGATGTCACCTTTGTATTGTCCGATAACATCAAGCCTTAGTAATGGAGAAGAGTCAATAAGACACCTATGGGTCGCCCTCCCAGGGCTGTGGGGTACTCGGTACCGGGCCGGTATCGGCGGGATGTGTCACAGCAGCAGTGACCCGGTCCGTGGCCCTGGGCGCCCAAGTAATAGGGAGATTGAATGGTGGAATATAATTGATTAAATGAATAGTTCGTGATGCCACCTGTGGTGTTCGGCAAGGGAGGTGTTAAGCCGACGCTGCATGCAGATCCGCTGGGACTGATGGTATGGTGCAGCAAAGATGTAAATGCTCCCCACAGGTGAAGCTGTAGTCCCAGGGCAGTGTAGAAGTGGTTGGCACGGGGATGTAGTGGTGCCGTAAGGGTAGGAAGCAGACAAAGACACAGCGGGGTGCAATTTCTGTACCTTTACTTGATAAATGCAGTCCAGGGTCCTGATTACAGATGGTACTGGAGCAGGCTAGCCTGGAAGCAACTCAGGAATTCTCTCTCAGCAGATGGGCTGTGCAGTCTCCTTCCTAGTGTTTATTTGAGTGAAGTACTCCTAGTACTGAGTTACACTGAAGTTCCTCCTTATTATCGTTTCTCTGAATACCTCATATGGCAGACAGCTGTAGCCTCTATTCCACTCTTGGCTCACACCGTGTGGTTGTGCCTCCGAGTCTTAAGGGGGTTTTACACTAAGCAATATCGCTAGCAATATCGCTAAAACGTCACCGGTTTTGTGACGTTATAGCGATATTGCTAGCGATATCGCTATGTGTGATACTTACCAACGACCGGCTCCCCCGCTGTCCATCGCTGATCGCGCGAGAATGTCCGGCTCCATTTCTCGTCGGGCGCTTCCTGCTGAGACTTCCTGCTGTGACGTCCAGCGACGCGTGGAGGCGGGCGGGAGGACGCAGGATCGCTGTGTGTGAATGGTAAGTATCGTGCGCTGCGTCGCTGCTGCATCGCTGTGAGATCTTTCTGTATGAAAGCTCACTAGCGATCATTTAGCGATGCACCAGCGATCCTGACCGGGTCGGATCGCTGGTGCATCGCTAAATGTAAAAGGGCCTTTAGGCTGGTTTCACACTTGCGTTTTTTTGTGCTGCTTTTTAGCGCAAAAAAAGCATGGTTTTTTCCCCTATACTTTAACATGGGTGCGCACGTACACGTTTGTATGCGCATGTGTTTTTTTGCAGTGTGCGCTCGGGCGCATAAAATGCATCCTGTTGCATTTTTTGTGCGTCCGACTTGCCCCAAAAAAACGCATGCCCAAGCAATGCGGTTTTTTACAGCAAAACACCCATTAAAGTGTATGGGTGCGCATACGTGCGCATTGTAATGCGCACGTATGTGCAAAAAAAGCATGCGCTTTTTTAAAAAATGCACCAAAACCCGCCAAAAATGCACACAAATGCATGATGTGTTTTTTTCATGCGTTTGTGTGCGCAAAA
Source organism: Dendrobates tinctorius (assembly GCF_039654945.1). Taxonomy (NCBI): domain Eukaryota; kingdom Metazoa; phylum Chordata; class Amphibia; order Anura; family Dendrobatidae; genus Dendrobates; species Dendrobates tinctorius. Next base: position 8,699,288 of record NW_027361678.1, on the reverse strand, counting down.
AACGCGCAGCAAAAAAACGCAAGCGTGAATGTAGCCTTAGATGGAGGTAGTGCATTTACAGCCTCCTACTCCTCTGGTGTCTGTTGCAGGACCATTAGTATCCATACAACCGTGGAGACCAGGCTCCAGTTCATGCGCTCTCACTGGAGATGAGCCTTTCCTCTCTGCTCAATACTCCTTGCTTCTTCTCCACGTCTGCACACTTCACCCTCCTCACACTAACTAACCACTCCTCCCTCTTGCCCTCAGAGAGCACTCCTCCCCTTAATTCCGGTTCAGAGTCCCCCCTGCTGGCCTGGAGTGGAACTGTGTTGCATGTATAGGTTAACTGCGAGAGAGACCCTTCATTGCTTCCAAGTATGACATCACCCTCCCAGGAGGAAGGCAATGCCATTGTGGTGACCATACTCCTGGGGGCGCCACACCTATCCATCCATACTAATCCTATAGTTATATGGTAAATAAAGACACAGTCAGAATAAAGTCCTTTAATTGAAATAATCAAACAGACTCCTTTATTGAATCTTAATTTACCATACTTACTGCATCGCCTAATCCCCGAATCCCTTGATCTCATGCAACAAAAATAAAATAATAAACCAACATAAATACTTCCTGTCCGACGTAGTCCATTTACTGAGTGTCCCACAATGATCACACATGTAGAACAGTCACATCGGTGCCGCAAGTGAGTACCGAAGCTGATTAGCTGATGAACTCTGGTGAACTCTCACGGCGACGCAGCGATACACTATGGGAGGGATCACCTCCTGTCAGTGTATCACTGGAGGCCAGGTAGAGCAGTCACATCTCCAGATGTAACTGTTCTACACATGAAATCGTCGTGGGACAATCTGGATTACCTGGACTATGGCGGACAGGGAGTATATGTTGGTTTATTATTTTATTTTTGTTGCAGGAGACGCAGGCGTTGGTGATTAGGTATTTGATGAGCATGAATTTTTTTATGTTTTACAATTGAACACAGGCGCCGGATGATGGGACTACTGTCCCATCATCGGCTCATGCTGTCACTGTTATATGTGACAGCAGACATAGCCGGATGGGAGTAGTAGTCCCATCAGACAATGCCTGGCTACACACACACACACACACAGACACCCGCAGACAGACACAGACAGGCACAGACATATTCTCCGCCCACACACTCTTCCTCCTTCCTTTCTGAAGCATTTTTGGCAAGCAAATCCACAGCAAATCTGCAAACCTTTTTACACCTGCGGTTTAGCTGCGGATTTGACTGACTCAATGTAAGTCAATGGGTGCAGAAACGCTGCAGATCCGCAAAAAGAATTGACATGCTGCGGAAAATAAAATGCTGAGAACTAGGATGGAATTTTTAGCAGCATGTGCACACCAATTCTAGATTCCCATTGATTAACATTGCTTGAGCAATCCTTTGCAGATTTGGTGCATTTCCATGCAGAAAAACCGCTGTGGATCTGCAACACATCCGCAAAGTGTGCACATACTTATTCTCCAGCAAAACATTGTTGTCAACAGCACATCTCCTTCTATTACCTGGATGTCCTGATGACAAAATGCAAACTGTCAGGCACTTAGCACTTGTTGAGGGTATAAATCTAAGTGAGCCTTAAAGGCTAGGTACAGATTTATTTTTAATGGTTCATTTGCTTCCTAAATGTAAAGGTACGTAACTTCATAAATAGTCTTGACTAAAAATGTTCTACTATTTTGCTGCTGTAAAGAATCTGAATACTTTTGCAAAACTGATACAAGTTTCTGCTCCCCTGCCTTCTTCTCTCAGTGTTCAGGAAGGTAAGGGGGCTGTACACAGTTCCCAAGAGCAGAGAGAGGAAATTATCTACAGTCTCAGAGAGGGTAGAAATCCCCCCCCCCCCACTACAGATAAAGAGAAATGCACAAAGAAGAAGAAATAGGTTAAGGATATAAGCTGTGCTGGTGTTTGAACTAAAGACAGCAGGAAACACAAAGACCTTATACCCAGCCTATATTACTGGGAGGGACGATCCTATAAGGAGAAAATCTGAAACTTGGATCAGGTTGCAAACAATTAATGGGTCTGAAAATGAATGATTGGAGACAAAGTTAATGCAATTTTATTAACTAAACGTAACCATTAATGTCACAGGAGTCCATAGGCTTTAAATGATGCATATGAAAGTTGTAGTTTGAGCTAAACGGCCAATCACAAAACTGTCAGCTTAAAATAGTGTGCTCAGTCGCTGCATCGTAAAATGGGGAATTAATTGGTACAAGTCATAAAATTACTTCATTTTAGTACTAAACCACATGCCCTCAATTAAAGCGCAACTTGAAGGGTTTTAATCAAATATTTTTCTCAGTTGGAATTAAATCAATCAATGAACCAGATATCAAATAGTCACTGTTGACAGAACATAATAAAAATGATCAAGAGGAACAGCTATGGAAGTCACTCCTGCTTAGGCTAAATTCTGTACTCCGTGGCTTTAGCAGAAAAACCTATTATAAGACTGCAGGAAGTAAATAGTGAGCCATAATAATAAGCGTAAAAGTGATAATCCGCTTTTGGAGACCAGGGCATTTCAGGAATGCGGTGAACCTTTGGAAAATGTGGAATGTTAATTTGTCACTGTAAAAAAAAAAAAAGACCTGAGGGAGCAATTCAAAATAAAGTAGGTCCACAAGCACCATAGAGCTAGAGAACAGCTGAAGTTTACACGAACTCAATTCAGTTGTTTTTTTTTTCTTTTTTTTTTGGGGTGGAGGCGGGGTGTTTCTTCAGATCTTTTATTAATAGAAAACAAAACAAAAGTCAGAGGTATGATTTCTTTCCAGGTAATAGTGCCACTCTTGTCCATAGGTTATGTCTGGTACTGCAGCTCAAAGAGGTTTCAGTTTAAAAAAAAAAAAAAAAGAATGTAGAGAAGTCAGCCATTTTCTGATGGCACATTTCCTATAAGAAGTTTACTGAGAGAAGTGCACAGGACGGCACAATGAACCTCTATTTATGATATGTGACCTGCTGAATCAGTGAAACTACAGCAAAGTCACGTCTGTGGCCAAGTCCCATTTACTACCTTAATCCACACTGCCTGAATCATTAGATGTGTCCAATTCCTACAAGGCCATGAAATTCTTTTTAACTTTGTTTTTCAGTAGAAATTTCCTGAGGTATATGAAAAAGCCGGTCAAGGATATAACAGAAACTGAAAATCCAATTCCAAAATGGGAATGGAGAATCATAAGGGAACATGTGATTAGAGAGACCATTGGATGAAAGAAAGAAGGTAGAAATGGGAAGAGCTTAAAGGGAATCTGTCAGCAGGTTTTTGCCATGTAATCTGAGAGCATTATGATGTAGGAACTGAGACCCTGATTCCAGGGATGTGCCACTTGCTGGTCTACATGCTGTCATTTTGATACAAATGACAGTTTTCTCTGCTTCAGATCTAGCAGAGCTCTAAATGCTGAGCTGTGTATAACCCCGCCCACACCACTAATTGGCAGCTTAATGTCAATATAGAGTGCACACAGAAAGCTGCCAATCAGTGGTGGGGGGCGTGGTTACACAGAGCAGTTGACTAGGAGGCACATGACACCTAGTCCTGCAGTGATAATCTCCTGCTGATAAAATACTAATTTTATTGAAACAAAACAAAACACAGCCTAGTAAGCAACACATTGCTGGATTCAGGGTCTCAGCCCAATTATAGTAATAAAAATTATTATGCTTTATCAATTTACAAAAACTTTAAGAAAACTTTTTGTTTGGCTAAACAACCCTCTTAGTTTTATGTTAGTGAATTAGGTTAGAAGAATTTGTAATCCGAAAGAGATAAAACATTTAGGAGCTGATGTTTTGGTTGTTGCAATGTGAAATATAAAAGTATTTTTATCCTCAAGATGGCTGCATGAGTCAGAAACATAAATCTCTGAGTCAGCTCATCCACTGAACCACAGCTAGTTCAGAGGAGAAATAACACATTACCTTCGTTTTGTCTGAATGTAGAACTAATTCCTTCTGCATTATGTGATACATAACTATGACGCAGAGAAATTGATCCGCATTCTGTGTCACAAATGGTTTAGTCTTCACAATTCAGGCACCCTGCAGGTAACTCACAGCTTTCTTGGGACTCCAGAGATGCATTTAATTTAACCTCCTGGGTAATCATTATAGGCTGGGGTCACATTCGCGAGAAACTCGCACGAGTCTCGCATCTCAATACCCGGCACTCAGGATCGGAGCGCTCAACTGCATAGAAATACCTGCAGACACACACTCTGGTCCCGAGTGCCGGGTATTGAGATGCGAGACTCATACAAGTTTCTTGCAAGTATGATCCCGGCCTTACCCCAGTGACCAGCGCCATTCTTCTCTGTGATGTTACCACTCTGCAGACTGGCTGGCTCATTATGCATTCTGCAAAGAGTGTGATTGGACTTGGCCCATTCTCAGAGTGGGCCCACAAGGATCTCTGGGCGATCATCAATACAGTAAAAGGGGTTGTCCGGATTAGGCTAAAAGTCTGCAGACTTGTGAATCCTCAATCGCGCAAACTGCTCGCTGTCAGGATTCTCTGGTGCCGACTAAGGAACAGGCAGTCATGTGACCACAAGCAATTTGCATTCTTCCAGCCTCATTACAACTAGACATGTCTGGTCTCATTCAATACACTTGCACTGAGCAAGGCCCTGAATGTCTAGTCAACATGTGACCGCATGCATGTAAATCACATACTTGCAGTCATGTGTCTGGCGTTTCTCGCTCTGCTAAACAGGCCTACTTCACAACCCTCGTATCTTCCCTATCTTACAACCCCAAACAGTTATTCAAAAATTTTAACTCCCTCCTCCGCCCACCACTACCTCCTCCAACCTCCCTCATCTCTGCCGAGGACTTTGCCACACTTCAAAAACAAGATTGACCAAACAAGGCAAGTCTTCATCACTCAACCACCACAACCCCTTTGTATACCAGACCAATGCCCAAAGCCCATAACGTCACTCTCCAACATCACTGAAGGGGAGCTTAATCGCCTCTTCTCCAAATCGCACCTCACAACCTGTGCACTTGACCCCATCCCACCTCCTCCCCAACCTCACCACCTCACTTATCCCATCCCTAACCCACCTCTTCAACCTATCACTAACGTCCAGTACCTTCCCTTCTGCTTTCAAGCATGCCACAATCACGCCTATCCTTAAAAAGCCAACCCTCGACCCAACCGCTATGTCCAGTTATCGCCCAATATCATTGCTTCCATTCGCTTCCAAACTCCTGGAACAGCATGTCCACGCTGAACTTTCCTCCCACCTATCATCTAACTTGCTCTTTGACAATCTACAATCTGGTTTCCGCCCCCATCACTCCACTGAGACAGCCCTGACCAAAATTACTAACGACCTACTTACAGCCAAATCAAATGGACAATACTCTATACTCCTGCTTCTAGACCTGTCCGCTGCATTTGACACAGTTGACCACTGCCTCCTACTACAGATCCTCTCCTCCTTCGGCATCAAAGGCCTTGCCCTATCCTGGATCTCCTCATACCTTTCCAACCGCACATTCAGCGTCTCCCACACCACCTCCTCATCCCACCCTCTCTCTGTTGGAGTCCCCCAAGGCTCTGTTTTAGGACCCCTACTCTTCTCAATCTATACACTTGGTCTGGGGCAACTCAAAGTCCCACGGATTCCACTACCACCTTTATGCTGATGACACTCAGATCTACCTCTCTGGCCCAGACGTCACCTCTCTGCTGTCCAGAATCCCAGAGTGTCTATCAGCCATATCCTCCTTCTTCTCCTTTCGCTTCCTCAAACTAAATGTAGACAAATCTGAACTCATCATCTTTCCGCCATCTCACAGATCTTCTTTACATGACCTAGCTATAACAATTAATGACATCACACTTTCCCCAGTACCAGAAGTCCGCTGCCTCGGAGTAACCTTTGACTCTGCCCTGTTCTTCAAACCGCACATTCAAGCTTTCAACCTCCTGTTGCCTCCAGCTCAAAAATGTTTCCAGAATCCGTCCTTTCCTCAACCCTCAGTCTACTAAAATGCTTGTGCATGCCCTCATCATCTCCCGCCTCGACTACTGCAACATCCTTTTCTGTGGTCTCCCTGCTAACACCCTCGCACCTCTCCAGTCCATCCTTAACTCTGCCGCCCGACTAATTCATCTCTCTCGTCGCTACTCCTCCGCTTCTCCCCTTTGCAAATCTCTTCACTGGCTCCCATTCCCTCAGCGTATCCAGTTCAAATGACTAATACTGACCTACAAGGCCATCTATAACCTGTCTCCCCCATATGTCTCTGAACTAATCTCCCAATACCTTCCCTCACGTAATCTCCGGTCCTCCTAAGACCTCCTTCTCTCCTCTACACTTATTCGCTCCTCACCCAACCGCCTCCAGGACTTCTCCCGAATAGCCCCTATTCTCTGGAATTCTTTGCCCCAACAAGTCCGACTATCAACCACATTTGGATCCTTCAGACGGAACCTGAAAACCCACCTCTTCAAGAAAGCCTACAGCCTGCAATGACCCCGCTACCTCCTTCTCTCTCACCACTACCGGTGATATCACCTCAACAAACACCGGAACTGCTGCAACCCACCAACCTACTGTCTCCTTCCCCACCATCCTGTAGCATGTAAGCCCAAAAGGGCAGGGTCCTCTCTCCACTCTATATCAGTCTGTCATTGTAAGTTTGTTTACTGTAAGTGATATCTGTAATTTGTATGTAACCCCTTCTCATGTACAGCACCATGGAATCAATGGTGCTATATAAATAAATAATAATAATAATAATAATAATAATGGTGAGGATTCACAAGTCTGCAGTCACATAGAGTGCCTTCGACTTGTTGCCTACGGCCAGACAACCCCTTTAAACCATGTGGCAGAGTAGTGAGCTGTGGTCTCCTTGCCCTACCACTCTCCATTCTGCAGTCTGCATATCACTTTATGTATCAGTAAGGAAGGGGCACACAAAGTGTATCAGCATCCCGGCACAGGGGGCATGATGATGTTACCACGTCACTCCGCCTGCCCCAGGACACTTGCGGTTCCTGTGTATGTGTGAGAATATGGGATTACATGAATGTGGGGGGTTTTTTGCGCTTGTTTTTTTGGGGAGCTCACAGATGGCATTTATAATGTCTGGGGAGCAATTGTACTGTCTAAAGGGCACTAGGAGGGCATTATTACTTTGTAGGGCACTAATTGGAGTACTGTTACTAAGCCACTGAGCAAGTGCAGTAATAGGAACAAATAGGGCACAAATAGGCTCAAAATTGTTGTATCATCAGTCTGGGAAGTTTTTGTAGGTTGGGAACAGTGCTGGCAATGTGAGAAATTAAATGTGTCTAGATTATAACATCTGCAGAGGAGTCCTGGTTGGAAGAAGGAGCTGTCATGTCGGTCTGGGCCATATGGAAAACGCAGGAAATGTGAACGACTGCATCAGAAAGAATGTCAGCTGTGCGTCACTATGACTGTGCTGTAGTCACTAACTTGGTTTGCTGAAATGGTATCTACCACTATCCGGTCACTGTCTGGAGTATTGGTTTTAGTATTCTGATTTTTTTTTTCAGCAACAGCATGGTCGTCCAATGAGGTGCCCACTAGTGGTGAGCAAACGTGCTGGGATAACGTGTTATCTGAGCATGCTCAGGTGCTGAGCAAGTGACTTTTGGCGTGCTCAAATAATATGTTTGAGTCCCTGTGCTTGCATGTCTCGCGGCTGATCGACAGCCACAACACACACTGATTGCCTGTTTGTTAGAGAATCCATGCAGGTGTTGTGGCTGTCTATCAGCCACAAGATATGCATCCACGGGGACTCAAACATATTATTCTAGCACGCTGAAGACACTCGCTCAGCACCCGAGCATAGCACCTTATCCCAGCACGATCGCTCATCACTAGTGGGCACACATACCCACTATAATTATGGTGCATCTTTATAATTGCTAGGTTAGAGGCTCATCAGATGTGTTTTACCCTCCCTGCTGAGCCCATGCCTTGGTATAGACCACCTAAAAAGATTAAATACATGTTTCTACATTAATAGTTTAGACTTGAAAGACTAAGACTTCTGTGACTGATTGCACTTCAAGTGACAGTGTGGGGACTAGTGGCACTGAGGAGACTAGTGGCACTGCGGGGCCTTGGATCACTGTGGGGCCTTGGGAAATTGTGGGGCCTTGGGGTACTGTGGGGCCTTGGGGCACTGTGGAGCCTAGTGGCACTGAGGAGACTAGTGGCACTGCGGGGCCTTGGGTCACTGTGGGGACTAGTGGCACTGAGGAGACTAGTGGCACTGCGGGGCCTTGGGTCACTGTGGGGACTAGTGGCACTGAGGAGACTAGTGGCACTGCGGGGCCTTGGGTCACTGTGGGGACTAGTGGCACTGAGGAGACTAGTGGCACTGCGGGGCCTTGGGTCACTGTGGGGCCTTGGGTCACTGTGGGGCCTTGGGTCACTGTGGGGCCTTGGGTCACTGTGGGGCCTTGGGTCACTGTGGGGCCTTGTGACATTGTGGTAGCATTGTGGTTCTTGTTGCCTTTACATAGAATAACCTTTTATAGCTGTGAATGCCAAGTCTTAAAATAGTGCAACCTTAATAGAGAAGCTTCAGAGAGCTGCAATATTACCTGCATTGTGCAAGCGAGGAGCGGAGAATAGTTGTCAAACCCTGGGCTCCAGGTCACTGCTGCCGTGCTGCTTTTCACCTCATCTACTCTCAATTTGTATGGTGGATGTGGCAATCCTGTAGAAGAGAAAAATGGACATTGAAAACCAGATCATGTGATATTTTAATATATGTCACAAGATGAGTAACATTGTTTTGGATATTCACTAACACATTTGACAGTAGACATATAGCAGAACGTAATAAAACCTTGGTGCAACGGCTGCCCCATCCAAATGGGGGTTTATGGTCTGGGTATGTGCGAGCAGGTCTACATTTTCTCCGATTGTCAGTTTTTTAAATGTGCAAGATTAAACAGAACTACAGATTTGAACCTGATAATAAAAGGGTCTCAAGTTCCTTGAAAATGTCAAGAAGGGCGTCCTAAAGTCCACTGTGAGAATGGAGCGTCAGCGAGCATGCGTGACCACTGCTCCATTCACTGTCGACTGCAGTGGGGTCACACATGCGTGATACCGCTCATCAAACATTGTGCACCCTGTTCTCATAATCGGTGAGTGTCTGGAAAGCGGGACATACATTTATTTGGGTCCGGCTAGAAATCATGCATTTATCACCTTTTTGTCCAGTATGGAAACTTATAAAACTTTGCAAATCACTTTAATAAGGAATTGCTCTTCATTCCTGTTAAAAAAAAAAAAAAAAAAAAATACATGCAAGTGGCTTCCAATCTGCTGTTTTTCCCAGTCTGTTTAGCTGCATTGATTAGAACATATTCATTTGGAGTACTGATGATGGCAGTGAAAGGATCAGTGCCTGTCTCCTCTGATTAGTGCTGTGTATATCAGAACTATCTTCTCTATCAGCTTTTCCCCCTAGAGTTAGTGAGACACGGATGCTGATCTGACCCATCACTACCATCATCTGTACTCCAAATAAGTACATTCTGATAAATGCAGCTGGAGGCAGGGAAATAGATGGGGGGAAAAGCAGGGGTTTGGAAGCCACTTACATGGTATTTTCTTTTTCACAGTAATGAAGGACTTTTTAGCGAATGGCATCACTGCAAGTCTTAAAAAAATGTAGAAAAGGTCAGTTACTTATTAAAGTAATTTTGCCCAGCATGAAAAGTTATGAAATTTTCAAAACACTTTATTAGGGGGATTTATTTGTGCTCCTGTGAAAAACAATTACATGTAAGTTGTTTCCAGACCCCTATTTTCCCCAGTCTATTTGGGCTCCTTCACCTTTAATGATATCAGTACATTCTCATATGGAGTACAGATGATGGCAGTGAAAGGATCAGCACTTGTGTCTTACTAACTGGGGATCAACTGCTGCAGGAGATTGTTTTGATAAACCCAACACTTGTCGGAAGACACAGGTGCCGATCCTTTCAATGTCATCATCTGTACTCCAAATGAGTGCGCTCTGATAGCAGTGCAGCTGAAGGCAGGGAAATAGACTGGAGAAAAGCAGGGATTTGGAAACAACTTACATGCAATTTATTTTTTCACAGGAATGAAGATAAATCCCTAAATAAAGTGATCTTAAAGTTTCATAACTTTTCATTATTTATACTTTTTTTTTCATAAAAGTTCAGTTACTTTGTAAAGATTTACAGTGATGTCACCCACTAAAAAGTCCTTCATCAGGCTTAAAAAACACACCGTGTCCCTAGTGTTAACCACCATCACTGTTCAATCGGATTTTCACTGGCCCTGAATCTAGATCTGCATTTTTATGTAAAGTTTCTGTACTCCCTGGCGCTTTCATGTTTAATTGTACTGGGTCACAGTAGTTTTGACAGCTGTCGAATTCTGCCATTAGATTCATGACCAAGTAGATCAGGATGAACAGATTACAAGTCTTTCATATGTGAGAGATCTGAGATTTATATCAAATGCAGTTCCCATTAGAGTGTAGAGTGAGAGTGTACATATCACACAGTGTGTAGGCAGACAGCGGGGACATCAGAAACTTTCAGCATTGTTAGCTTTATGCCTAGGGGATGGATGTCTACAAGTGCTGCCGGTTGCACAGATCAGTGGCTCACCCACTTTCTTCAGCTCTGACCTAGATTCTCTTTGTCTTCATCCATAACCACACAGAGGAAGCATGGACGTGCATAACAATCAGCAGCTCGGGCAATGCTTGAAGGTTTTTTGTTTTTTTTTATTCTCGGACTTAAATTCCATCTCGGAAACTCTTTCCCAGCCATTAGGTGCTGAGCGCGCTATCCTTGGGTATAACTCCACACAAAAAAAAAGCTCTAATTGGGTCTACGCATCTGTTCCCCAGTATTATATGTCTTCAGTTAAAAATCTCTTTGGATCTTTCAGACTTTATATCTGCTGCCATAAAAAGGCATTTTACTTCCTCTATATCATTAAACGTCTTTAAGCTGTGCCCCTTCATGGCCGGTAGGGATCCATTGAATCAGATTTAAAAAAAAAGTCAATTTAATTAAGGCTAAAAATGGGAGATCCAATTTGTGTTTCCCATTCCAAACATAGACATGCAAGCAGGGCTGAGCATGCAGGTTTACAGCGACGGGGAGTACTGTACACGTTAATAGGCTGATCCCACTGAAATCGATAGTTTGGAAAACTTTTATGTAAAGTGTTTTGCTGGTTTAACAGTGTAGAACAGCTAGCAGGATATTAAAGGGGCTGTCCAGGCTCGGGGTACAAGTCTGCACTCACTCTATGCATCCTCATAAAGTGCCCAGTGCGCGCTGTCAGGATTCTTGAGTGCCAGAGGAGGCGGGTGCATGACCTCAATTATGTTATTTGCATACAAGTCAAGTGCCAACTAGACGTGAGCCGGCTCGCTCAATCTAGTCGGGATGGGGCAGGAAATATGCAAATCACATACTTGTGGTCACGAGACCGCCCACTCCCGGCGACAGCTTCAGAGAATCCTGACAGTGCGCAATGTGCTCTTTGTGAGGAGTCACAAGTCTGCCTTCACTTAAAGTCACCCATTAGATTGTTGGCTGAGCCCACCGGCTCGGCCAACTTCTATCCAATGTAGATGATGACTTTTACAATATAAAGTATCAGTAGCCATCTTATTATCATCACAAGCCAGAATCAAAAAGGACAACTGAAACCTGTATATAGATACCACGGATTCCACCATCCACTATAGATCACAGCTCACCTTCTCCCCTCCCTGCATAGGTCGTAGAAACAGCAGAAAAAAAAACTAGTTTTAATTATTAAAATAAGAATGTAGTTGATACAGAAGACTTACAGAAATTGTTCTGCTACCAATATGGGTTATAAGTGTCACTTAAGTTGGTTCCCAAACTGTTACCACTTATTTGCCTGAACTCTCTGCCTCCTGTCACCTTTAAGATTATTGCAAAATCATGAAGCCGCAGTCAAATTAGGGCTACATAAATAATAGACACATGTCTGGGGGACTGTCGAGCCAGGGCTGCGTCTGAAGGACAGGGATAATTTCTTCCAATCAATAATTTGTTTTCCAAATGGAACCCCCCCCCCCCCCAATTTACTGATGATCTCATCAAAACTCACGACTGTCTACGTTACGCGTCCTAAACAAGGACACGCCATCAACGAGAGAGCAGATCTCCTTCTATTCCCAGACTTCATGACCTGCTATTGCTGGCACACAATGTTCTCCAATCCCCTAGGGACAGATACTTTCTGTATTTCTGCTAATTGTTCAGCATGTGATATATTGAGAGATGAGATCGGAGGTAAATGTCGGAATGCCCTGTAATGCTTTGCGATGTTTCGTCCTTCACAGTACAAGAGCATATGAGTCTTACAGATCTCCCAAGTGCCCTGGAGAATAAGCCTGTCCTAATCTGGCACTGTCAGGCTGGTTTCACATTTGCGTTTTTTTCGCGGTATTTTAGCGCTAAATAGCGCATGCGTTTTTTTTTCCTATACTTTGCATGGGATGCGCTTATGTGCGCATACACATGCGTTTGTACGCGTTTTTCCGCGCATGCGTTTTTTTGCGGTATGCGCTCGGGCGCACAAAATGCAACCTGTTGCATTTTTTGTGCGTCCGACTTGCCTCAAAAAAACGCATGCGCGCGCAATGCGTTTTTTTGCAGCAAGACACCCATTATAAGTCTATGGTGAGCATATGTGCGCATTGGCATGCTTATGTATGCGTTTTTTTGCACATGCGTTTTTTTTTACCATTAGTTTAGATAATGGAATTTAGGGGTTTGGGTTAGAGTTAGGGTTAGTTAAGGGGGTTTAGGGTTAGGATCAGGGTATGGTTTGGTTAAGGGTTAGGGTTAGGGTCAGGGTCAGGGTTAGGGTTAGGATCAGGGTATGGTTTGGTTAAGGGTTAGGGTTAGGGTCAGGGTTAGGGTCAGGGTATGGTTTGGTTAAGGGTTAGGGTCAGGGTTAGGGTTAGGGTATGGTTTGGTTAAGGGTTAGGGTTAGGGTCAGGGTTAGGGTTAGGGTATGGTTTGGTTAAGGGTTAGGGTTAGGGTCAGGGTCAAGGTTAGGGTATGGTTTGGTTAAGGGTTAGGGTTAGGGTTAGGGTATGGTTTGGTTAAGGGTTAGGGTCAGGGTCAGGGTTAGTTAGGGTTTGGGTTAGGGTTAAGTATGGTTTGGTTAAGGGTTAGGGTCAGGGTTAGGGTTAGGGTCAGGGTTAGGGTTAGTAAAGTCATGGTTTGGGTTAGTGTGAGGGCCACCTAATGTTTGGAAAAAACGCAAACGCGGTAAAAACGCACTAAAAACGCATACAAACACATAAAAACGCTGCGTTTTTTTCATGCATGCTCATAAAAATGCTTGAAAAAAAACGCAGCAGTTGTATGCTTTTGTATGCGTTTTTTCAATGCGTTTTTTTGCGGGAAAAACGCGCTGCAAAAAAAAGCAAGTGTGAAACTAGCCTCAGAAAGAGATAAAGGGGAAAGTCATTTGGAAATAAGTAAACTATTGTGTGGAAACGGTTCCACAATAAATCCACGTCTGGACTCCTTACAGTAATGGACCATTGAGGCAAACCACGTGGTCCTTCAAAAGTGTGGGATCAGATCTGGTTGGCCCTGACGTCTATGGAGGAATTGCACAGATTCAACGAAAGGGGTTGAAAAGTCACGAAAAGTAAATGCCAAGGTTTAAAACCCAGCACCTTAATGAGGAGGTCGGTGACACAGGTTTATTTGTCTTAAATGTGCACAATGGGATGGAAAACTACTAATAATAAAACGCTATTATTGGTAATACGTCCACACAGATATACGATCATGTGCTTGATTACATTCATCAGCCTAGAGACTCACTCACCCCCCGCAAGGCGTACTTTATCTGCCCTGTTGAGGGTAGATTAAAGTAATGAAGTGCGCAGGCGCCGCGGCAGAAGTAAGGAGGACGTCATCTCTAGAAGATGGGAGGCGCCGGACCGGACCACGACACCCAGCGCCCCCCCGCCCGGTGAGTATAATCTAACTCGTTTTTCTTATCCTTCAGGTTACATCGGGGGCTTATCTACAGCATTACAGAATGCTGTAGATAAGCCCCTGATGGCAGTGGCTGCAGCTCATTGGCCGAAAATGGGGTGACAGATTCCCTTTAAACACTAGAGCTCCCCTAGATTTGAATAAGAAAACAGATTTAAGTTATTATTATTTTTTTTTTTGATATACAGAAATAATTTTTGGGATGTTGCTCTGTAGTTCTGATTTTCATATAATATGTACTTTCCTATATGTGTTGCACCTCATTGATTGGTATGTTTCCAACACTGATTACTCATCAGCTGTTTCACAAATATAATTTCCTCTCCTGAGCAGGATATCAAGTCAGGAGTTTTGTTTTTTACTCATTATGATTAAGACCCGCATATGGGTCGAAACTCGTAAAGTTTTTTTCTCATGTGAGACTAGCTATCCCTTTTTGTCTTGATCTGCAGTCATGTTTTTAAGGGGATTTGAATAAACTTTTTTACAGATCAATAAGATGTGCTGGACAATTATGGATTAACTTGTACATACACCCATGTGCTCAGTCCTACACATGTGCATACACCCATGTGCTCAGTCCTACACATGTGCATACACCCATGTGCTCAGTCCTACACATGTGCATACACCCATGTGCTCAGTCCTACACATGTGCATACACCCATGTGCCCAGTCCTACACATGTGCATACACCCATGTGCTCAGTCCTACACATGTGCATACACCCATGTGCCCAGTCCTACACATGTGCATACACCCATGTGCCCAGTCCTACACATGTGCATACACCCATGTGCTCAGTCCTACACATGTGCATACACCCATGTGCCCAGTCCTACACATGTGCATACACCCATGTGCTCAGTCCTACACATGTGCATACACCATGCGCTCAGTCTTACACATGTGCATACACCCATGTGCTCAGTCCCACACATGTGCATACACCATGCGCTCAGTCTTACACATGTACATACATCCCTGGGCTGAACAATGTCCATGTTTGTCAGGCAACACAGATAATAAAAAGGGGCAGAACGTTGCAGCCTCTGCTTCATGCCGGCAGGGTGCAGCTTTCCGTGCAGACACACACCTATGACTGCTCTGCCACATGTTTAGGTTGGTATACATAATATAAAATAGAGGTATATATCAAAAAATGTAAATTAGCCAGTGCACCATTTTGGGGATCTCTTACGTGAAGCACAGACACATTTGGAGGCAATGTATAACTCTGCAGCCTCGGCTGCTAAGTGTAACATACCCAAAAGGTTCACTTAGCAGAAATGTGTGAGTAAAGAATAATTTTTCAGGGTTTTCACTTTGTGTTGAGTATGTGGGTGGAAAATGGAGTATCTTACATCTTTTATAGAAATGTTCAGTAATAAATCATTGGAAAACTGTGGAAAAATTACAGAACAGAACAATCACTGATCCTTGAAATGTCACTACATATTTCCCATCGGACGCCTGCAATAAAGGACTTGAATTTGGAAATACAACGGGCTCATAGTGGAGGAAGAGAGATGCCTCTAGTTCCTAAAGGATATGTTAATCAAAAAGTTTTTATCTAAGTTCAAAGCAGACTTCATCAGATGTCTTGCAAACATTTTAGAGATAAATACCTGGGTCCTTAATAGTTTTGACACCTGGATTCCTTTGTTGTCAAATTATAGGGAAGGTAAATGGGGCAAATGTTCTTAAGCAGCCACCATAAAGGGGGTTTTACACTAAGCGATATCGCTAGCAATATCGCTAAAACGTCACTGGTTTTGTGACGTTATAGCGATATTGCTAGCGATATCGCTATGTGTGATACTTACCTCCGACCGGCTCCCCCGCTGTCCATCGCTGATCGCGCGAGAATGTCCGGCTCCATTTCTCGTCGGGCGCTTCCTGCTGAGACTTCCTGCTGTGAGACGAGCGACGCGTGGAGGCGGGCGGGAGGACGTCAGGATCGCTGTGTGTGAATGGTAAGTATCGTCCGCTGCGTCGCTGCTGAATCGCTGTGAGGTCTTTCTGTATGAAAGCTCACTAGCGATCATTTAGCGATGCACCAGCGATCCTGACCGGGTGGGATCGCTGGTCGGATCGCTGGTGCATCGCTAAATGTAAAAGGGCCTTTACTCTAGCCAGGCCAGTAGAGGTGAAAAGGTGGCCATCATGTAGGTTGCTTTCATAGTCTAGAGCAGAGGTCCCCAACCTTTCTACCCCTGAGAGCCACATTCAGCTCTGAGAGTGTTGCGAGCCACATTCAGCTCTGAGAGGGTTGCGAGCCATTGTCGGTGAGAAGGTCCCGTCGAGTGTCCGGGTCAGAACCAAGGGGACCGTCACCTGGGTTCCGAGGGAAACTTTCCGGGGGACAGAGTTCGGGGACGGACCATTGTGACAGACAGATAGGCTGGGGGAGGGACCAGTATAAAGGAGGCGGGGAATTCCCGGGACGATGAGTCAGCAGAACGAGACAGAAGAAGCAGGAGATCGTGGGAGCGACTGAGAGCCAGAGCGACTCACCTGAGCCAGGAAGGAGGCCAGAGACAGGAGAGACACTTCCCCTAGACATCAGTGGTACGGCGCCGAGATGACCGTCCGAGAACCGCTGCCCCGCGTCGACCAGCGTCTGCCGCCGCCTTCTTCCAGCCCGCGGCTGCGGTCTGCCAACGGTCATTCGTGGCCGTTGCCGCCTCACTCCAACCCGCGGCGGCGGCCTGTCTCCCGCTGCCCACAGCCGCTCTGCCCGCACCCGTGGTCGCGGCAAGCCCAGTGCCGTCGGCGGCCACCACTGTCCCGGTCCGCAGCAGGGGCCGAGCCACTGCTTGCCGCGGATTCCCCGTCGCAGCAGTTAGCTGCGCAGGTGGCCTATCCTTCGCCACCCCACATCGCTGTCGCTTGCCCCAGCCCGGGGGCTGCGGCCCATCCGTCCAAGGACTCCGCCGTGGCCTGTGAGGTTCCAGTATCATCAGAGCGCCGGAGCGTGCGAAGACTCCGTCACCGCCTCAGCAACTGGGCCCAGCGACTACTACGCCGAAAGACCACCATCCCAAATGGTGAGGGACGTCTGGACGGCTAAGTTGACTATATAATTAAGGACCCGTAGTCGGCCATACCGCGGCCCTATAGTGACCGGCTAGTGCCGGACGTAGTCGT
The DNA here is from genome assembly GCF_039654945.1 of Dendrobates tinctorius. Taxonomy (NCBI): domain Eukaryota; kingdom Metazoa; phylum Chordata; class Amphibia; order Anura; family Dendrobatidae; genus Dendrobates; species Dendrobates tinctorius. The sequence goes on along the minus strand of NW_027361678.1, from coordinate 8,682,021 downwards.
GTTCTACCCGTTTGTGTTTGCTTGTTTAGAGCCCCTGCGAGGGCAATCCGTGTTACCCCTTTTTGTTGATCAGGCCGTGACTGAGGAAAGTTCCCTCTAGTCTTATAAACGTTATTACAGAAAGCACCAAATTGTCTCGCGACTAGTCACTGCATCCTGCGTACCTGCAAGCACCACACCATATTCAGCTCTGGCAGAGCGTCGAGAGCCACATTCAGCTCTGGCAGAGCGTCGAGAGCCACATTCAGCTCTGGCAGAGCGTCGAGAGCCACATTCAGCTCTGGCAGAGCGTCGAGAGCCACATTCAGCTCTGGCAGAGCGTCGAGAGCCACATTCAGCTCTGGCAGAGCGTCGAGAGCCACATTCAGCTCTGGCAGAGCGTCGAGAGCCACATTCAGCTCTGGCAGAGCGTCGAGAGCCACATTCAGCTCTGGCAGAGCGTCGAGAGCCACATTCAGCTCTGGCAGAGCGTCGAGAGCCACATTCAGCTCTGGCAGAGCGTCGAGAGCCACATTCAGCTCTGGCAGAGCGTCGAGAGCCACATTCAGCTCTGGCAGAGCGTCGAGAGCCACATTCAGCTCTGGCAGAGCGTCGAGAGCCACATTCAGCTCTGGCAGAGCGTCGAGAGCCACATTCAGCTCTGGCAGAGCGTCGAGAGCCACATTCAGCTCTGGCAGAGCGTCGAGAGCCACATTCAGCTCTGGCAGAGCGTCGAGAGCCACATTCAGCTCTGGCAGAGCGTCGAGAGCCACATTCAGCTCTGGCAGAGCGTCGAGAGCCACATTCAGCTCTGGCAGAGCGTCGAGAGCCACATTCAGCTCTGGCAGAGCGTCGAGAGCCACATTCAGCTCTGGCAGAGCGTCGAGAGCCACATTCAGCTCTGGCAGAGCGTCGAGAGCCACATTCAGCTCTGGCAGAGCGTCGAGAGCCACATTCAGCTCTGGCAGAGCGTCGAGAGCCACATTCAGCTCTGGCAGAGCGTCGAGAGCCACATTCAGCTCTGGCAGAGCGTCGAGAGCCACATTCAGCTCTGAGAGAGCGTCGAGAGCCACATTCAGCTCTGAGAGAGCGTCGAGAGCCACATTCAGCTCTGAGAGAGCGTCGAGAGCCACATTCAGCTCTGAGAGAGCGTCGCGAGCCAAATTCAGCTATGAGAGAGGGTCACGAGCCAAATTCAGCTGAGAAAGGGTCGCGAGCCAAATTCAGCTCAGAGAGGGTCGCGAGCCAAATTCAGCTCTGAGAGAGGGTCACGAGCCACATTCAGCTCAGAGAGGGTCGCGAGCCAAATTCAGCTCTGAGAGAGGGTCACGAGCCACATCCAGCATCAGCCCCACTCAGTAATGACACACAGAGCCCACCATTATCGGTATAATGACAGCCAAAGCTTTTCCACTGAAATCACACCAAGGCGGTTTAAGAAGAGGAGCCAGAACAGAGTCAGCGGTTCCCTGTACACTTTAGGGCAGGAGACTATCGGGATTGTCACCACTGTTGCCGGGGGACTATTCATCTGAGTGGGGAAGACCTTTGCACTGGACAGCAGGGGGCGTGGGGGAGATAAAAGGGGCTGAGCGAAGGAACGAGGGAGATTTTTGGCGGATAGGTGACAGGAAAACAGGGAGAAGGTTGCCTCCCTCCCCACTGCTCCGACTGCTAATGCCTCATCCTTTAATCCAGTGCGGATTGACTTACCAACAGACTGTGTCCTGACTGAGCTGCCCCAGGATGTTCCTATACCGGTCGGAACCTTCCTACCGCCAGTGAAAGATAGTTTTGCTTGCTTTGCTCGTAGCAAGTACTTCAGAGGTTCGCACGCTGCTGTGGTCTGCAGAAATGTATGCTGTTCGTGTTCTACCTCATCCGAGAGTAATCATTGAAAGAGACTGTTTCTACATTCCAGCGTACTCAAGTCAAGTGAGCCCGGACACATCGGCACGGTCGGGAGACAGTGCATCTCGTTCCTCCGTAACTGAGCCAGAGACTTTGTTCACAATCTACGACACCAGCGGGAGATATTCCAGCTTCTCCCCAACAAGAACTTCAAGCGATAAGTTACCTTTTTCGTACACCCTTTTCCCTCAAATGTTGTGTTTTTGTTAAAATTCTGTTATTGCGTTCAGTGTTCCTGTGACATTACTTTGTTGATCTTATCTCCCTGTGTGGAGTATACCTTGTACGTCAATACCCTGTATAAGTAAATTCTGTTAACCCCTTCTCTGCATCCCACGAACCTCACTCTAGAATTCTTACAGTGGTACACCAAGCTGCCGAGTTTCCCATCTTACCCCCATTCACATCTGCTCTTCTTGTGTGAAACACAAAAGTCACCATCTAGAGATCTACTCTTAATAGCTGGTGCTACACCTAGTGCTAATGCACCAAGCTGGCAGAAAATCACGAGCCACACATCATGGGCCAACAAGCTACATGTGGCTCTCGAGCTATAGGTTGAGGACTCCTGGTCTATGGGATCCTCTCACTTGATTGTCTAAAAGCGATTGCCTAAAAATCAAAACATATCACTTTTCAACAGTATAGCTGATGAGTCTGATCATTGGAGGTCCTACCAATGAGACACCCACTCATAAGAAAGTGGGCTCTGTGTCTTCTTGAATTAATTCACATGTGCAGTGTCACTTTATTCAACGTCTAAGAAATAGATAAAGATTCCCAACTTAGCTTAACTATCTTTCTTAGTCAAAAGGTGCCATCAGAGGGATCTCCGATGATAGGATACTTATTTATTTTTTTGTAGGACAACCCCTTTAAGTAGACAGATCAACATGCAAACGTGGCCACTTTTCCTATATATAGCATCAATAGTTGGTCAAATGGTGGACCATGTCCCATGTGACTCAGTTTTGTATAGTTTAATGGCCTCTCGTGAAGGGATCATCTAAATGGATATTTATACAGACAGGGCAGCATTGAAAGCAGCAGGCAAAAATTATGGCCAAACTCTGACCCAGTCCCAATGAACATGCCGCCCTATCTGCAGGCATCTTGTTATAGGGCACATTGTGGAAGAAGATTCAGTAGAGCTTAAGAGTCCAGTGGGTGGTCCTACTCAGTGATTGCTGTCTGTGTGCACAAGAAAACAGGAAAATTGTCAATCACTTGACTTCAATTAAGAAAATACAAATTATCCAGGAACTTAACCTACAAATCAATATATCAATCTGTTCAGCTCCATCTGAAGAAAGGATGGCATGTCCAATGTGACAGGTTCACCGTAAGAGTCAATTTTCATGCATTTATTATTAGTGTAGCAGGTTACAATTTATTACATTATTTGCACATACCAAGTACTTGCGCAATGCATATGTGTATTTATTGTGACGTATCAATTTTTTTAATAATTTTTTTTGTTACAAAAACTACAATAAAAACAATCTCACCTTTAACATGAACAATCGCAGCTCTGGATGAAGAGACCCCCTTGGAGTTGTGGGCCTCACATGAGAACACAGTAGTTTGATGGATTCCTGTACATAAATGAATAGAGCATTATTATTTGTTGTCAGACCCTTATTCTAACTATTAAACGCCACTACTATAAAATGGAATTCGTCATAAGAAAAATTACCTACTGTTTAAATCGGTTTTTTTTATGTTAAATGTTTTTATTTCAATAAAACTGTATGATTAAAAATAAAAATTAGAAATCTCGCAATTTTCACACTGACTACTAGGGTTATTTTAGACTCGCGCTTCCCGTCCTTGCAGGAAATGCACATGTACATTAGCAGCAATAAACTGACTCTAAGCCTGAAGCATCTAATGAGTGTGTGCAAAAGTCATTGTCAAGGGAGGGGGGAGCTGTGACATCGCCTATTGTGATTGGTGGATTATCAGCTATGTATAGAGGTGTTGCCTGTTATTGTAACCCTGCCTGTGATTACCATGAAACTTCTGAAAAGTTTTCCACACAGAACAGAAAGTTAGAAACTAAAATAGCCCCAGTGGCCAGTGTGAAAATTGCAAGACTTTTTTTTTATTATTTATTTCTTTATTTTTATACAGGTTGTGATATGAAAAACATTCTCAAAAAATAAAAATTTACCAAAGAAACCGAATATAAACAATAGATCATTTTCTGAGGATACCTTAAATTGATGCGGGAAGGAGTTGGCGATCAAACAAATCTAATTCAGATTCTTCTTTCAAATCTTTTTGTAGTCGAAGAGCAAAAAAAGTATTGGTTGCTACAGGCAATTGCTCTACTTATTGCTTTCACTATGAGCGCAGTCAGATGGACGTATAAATTGGACAGAGATTGGCACGCAGTCCACAGACTGGCTGGTGACTCTCCTGACCTGAGTGTGAAAGTTCATGTGTTTCTGTGCAGCTGCCTCGCTCAGGTCGGGAGAGCCACCGGTCGGTCCGTACATTGCATTTCCATCTCGATCTCAGCCGTCTGACTGCGCCCTAACAGCAGATTTTCCGGGCTTTATGCACATGGCCGATTTTACCTATAAGGGCAGAGTCACACTGCCGTAATTTTCGTCCCGAGAATCGCATGGTAAAACTCGCACTGGCTGTCTGCTCTCCTGACCTGAGCTTGACAGCTGCATAGTAATCCTTCACGCTGTCATGCTCAGGTCAGGAGAGGTGCCTGGCAGGTCCGTGCTGTGCGATGCGATTATCGCAGGAGAAATTCGGCAGTGTGACTCCAGCCTAAGTGCATGGATCCATAATATAGCACCCACGACTTTGCTGTGTGAATGACAACTATCACTAACGACACAAATGTTCAATATCCTGCAAAAATATATATTGGAGGTGGATACAGGAAGGCATAAAGGAGTCTGCCTGTGATCCGGAGGAGTAGGGGAACGGTGAATATTATCGCAGGGGAAATGACAGCAAATCATGCCCCTTTTGTCTAAGTAGATGGTACTACTGAAAATCCACCCAAGTTGTCTATAGGGGCATTTAGATCATAGGAAGCTGAATAAAATTTGTTATTCCAGAGAGAATCAAATTTTCTTAATATTTAACCCTCTGAGCTTTTTTCGGTTTTGCGTTTTCGTTTTTCGCTCCCCTTCTTCCCAGAGCCATAACTTTTTTATTTTTCTGTCAATATGGCCATGTGAGGGCTTGTTTTTTTGCTGGACAAGTTGTATTTTTGAACGACACCATTGGTTTTACTATGTTGTGCACTAGAAAACGGGAAAAAAAATTCCATGTGCGGTGAAATTGCAAAAAAAGTGAAATCCCACACTTGTTTTTTGTATGGCTTACTTACTAGGTTCCCTAAATGCTAAAACTGACCTGCCATTATGATTCTCCAGGTCATTACAAGTTCATAGATACCAAACATGTATAGGTTCTTTTTTAACTAAGTGGTGAAAAAAAATTCCAAACTATGTTAAAAAAAATTGCACCATTTTCCGATACCCATAGTGTCTCCTTTTTTCGTGATCTCGGGTTGGGTGAGGGCTTATTTTTTGCGTGCCGAGCTGACATTTTTAATTATACCATTTTGGTGCAGATACGATCTTTTGATCGCCCGTTATTACATTTTAATACAATGTCGCGGTGACAAAAAAAACCTAATTCTGGCGTTTTGACTTTTTTTCTCACTACGCCGGTCAGCGATCAGGTTAATCCTTTTTTTATTTATTGCTAGATCAGGCGATTCTGAATGCAGTGATATCAAATATTTGTATGTTTGATTTTATTTTTATTGTTTTATTTTGAATGGGGCGAAAGGGGGGTGATTTGAACCATTATTTATTTTTTTTTTTATATTTATTTTTTTTACTTTTGCCATGCTTTAATAGTCTCCATAGAAGGCTAGAAGCTGGCACAACTTGATCGGCTCTGCTACATAGAGGCGATTATCAGATATAGCAGAATTACTCACTTGCTATGAGCGCCGACCACTGGGTGGCGCTAACAGCAAGCCGGCACTGACAACCATAGAGGTCTCCAAGAGACCTCTGATTGTAATGCCAACACACTGGTGACCCGCGATCACGTGACAGGGGGGCGCCGGTGTGCGTATTTCCGGCCCGATGGCTGGAACCGCTTGTTAAATGCCGCTTTCAGCGTTTGACAGCGGCATTTAACTGGTTAATATCCGCGGGTGGATCGCGATTCCACAGCAGATATTGCATGCACATGTCAGCTGTTGAAAACAGCCGGAGCCCACATCAAAGGGAGGGAGTCCAATATCGACGTAAATGTACGCCCGATGTCGGAAAGCTGTTAAGATCTATGAGCCAGACATAGATCTCGCTGAGACTCTGCCTCCAGAGCTTATTATAAACGAAAGGGGCGTTACCAGTGTGAGATGTGTAACTAACGCAGTAAAGCAGAAATGAACTGTGTCTCATTACAAACATGTTAGCAGCAGCAGATCTCACAGGTCTCCTGTATTACAACACTGACTGCCTATGAGATGGAAGCTGAAGCATTGAGAGGACACCTGAAAATGTGTTTAATGCTATACTGTGTCAGTTATTATTACACACAGCCCTGCAGTGAGATCAGGAGAGCAGACTGTCGGTCACTACATGTCTCACACTGGTAACGCCCCTTTTTATTTAAAATAATCTGTGGAGGCAGATTCTCAGGGAGATCTATGTCCGGCCCATAGATCTTAACAGCTCATTTACATATTAAGACAAACATGGATTTCTCTGGAATAAGAAATCAGATCACAGATATTAAGGTATTATTTTATTTGGCTCCCTATGACCTGCATGTCCATAAAGACGGCTTAGGAGGGATGATTGTACTCACAGATTCCCTTTAAATTATTACAGTATGCAATATATAACCACAGTCAATAGCAGCAGAATAATTATAACAGTCTGCAAAAAATATGGCACTCTTTTCATAAATAACAATATTTATTCAGCAGCTGTAATCATCGGAACACACAAACACGCTGAACAATGGGTTCAGAGCAACTGTGTTAATGTCCATTGTCCTGTTTGCTCAACAGAGCAAAACAATGGACTACATCCAATTTCTTCTATTGTATGATTTCGTGAACTTGGCAACCCGCACATTTACAATTTAACTCTAAGCCAGTGTTAGCTGGATTGTTGGGAAAAGTACAAAACATTTTGTATTACATGACATGCAATCAAGTCACAAGCAAGCAGATCAATGAACCAAAACCACTAACGTGCAATGTAATAAGACCGGCTGAGAACGCAGAGGGAAGCAACAAAATGCAGGATGCCTCCTCTTCTGTTTTGTAGGGTTTTGTGACTCGTAACTTATAAAGTTTTATTCAGATCCTTGGTTTAATGTATCAGTCAATCCAGCATCATTTAAAAGGGGTTCTCACAATTTACATTTTTGGTTCATGCTCCAGACTGACCACGGTTTAGCTCACGGAGGACTATCTAAACTAAGTCAGGCTGGTCACAGAGGTGTTCATATGGCTGCCACAGAAAACACAATAGTGGAAAAGATAAACAGAATAAGGACCCTTTAGGCCGGCATAAAAATGAGTTATCCCACAAACGACAGCTACTTTGCCAATTTTTGGCTCAATCTTTTTATAGCTCAACTTATTGATTTTATTTTACAACTGCAGGCTAAAGAAACACGTTAAAGGGGTTATCCAGGAGTTAGGGTTGCCAACTACCTGCCAGTTCTATCCAATGCTGGCCCAGAGATATCACCGACCGCTCCTGCCGGCGATTCAGCTGCTCCACCCCAACAGAGCAGCTCTGTTTCTTCCTGGCTGCTCTGTCGATGGGGCGTGTCTGTAGACGTCATGCTGATTGACAACAGGCTTCCAACATTAAGTCACTGTCGGCAAACACCCCCTCTTCAAAAGAGCAGAGCAGAAAAGAAGCAGCTACTCTATCGACATGACATCAGCAAAAGCAGCAGGCTCACTGGCAGGAGCGGTCTGTGATGGTGTGAGCAGGTTGCAGGATGCAGTGACAGACAGAAGGCAGTGCAAGAGTTAAATATTTTACTTTAACAGGGAAATACTCCAGGCAGGGAGGTAAATGGTTAACCAGTTCAAAGTATAAATAGTATGCACAGTTAAAGAACAGTAGAAAGGGTATTAACAGTTCTTGTTGGGTCAACTTATCCTGTCAGAAGTTTCTCAGAATGAGATCAATCACAGAGCAAGTGATGATGCCAGCAACGGTTGGCGCAGCACTTGTCCGATGGATCCTCGTTACCTCCAGGACCCTGTCTTTCCGGCGCCAGCGGTTTCTCTCCGGTACCTTCCAAGGATCCCCTAGTCCATATACTGATGAGGCCGGGGGAGTGCGTGCCTCCGCACTATCTTAGCCCAGCGTGGTCCGGAGGATATATCGGAGCGCAGATGGTGGTCCTGCACCCAGTCTCTTAGGCGGCACACACACGGTACTCACAGGCCCATATCGTTTGTCACCTCACTTCGTGGCAACCAACGGGCACACTGCACATCTCTCCTCATAATCTCTGCCAGCTGCGGAGGCTACGCTCGGGTGCGGGCCTGCGCTGTACGTATGTTCGAGGGCCGGAGCACTCACTGGTCCCTACTGCGCGCTGTCTGTTCCAGCCAAGTCTGCCTGTTTCTGCGCAAGCTGAGGCTGTAACCCCTTAACCACGCCCCCTGCTTCGCCTGCAAGGATTGGTCCGGTCTCTTAAGCTTCCGGAACCGGCACAGAACAGGTACCCGTGGCACGGTCCTTCTTCTTACAAAGGCAGAGATTGGCAGAGATTAGGCCCCTAGTTAAAAATTAATACAGTCCTGGATAACCCACTTTTAAGGGATATTCCCAACCTTTACATACATGCCATTGGACGCCATTTCTTCTTGTGCATGCTTGAAAAATTCATTAAAAGTACAAATTTTGGAAATGAATCAGACTATTACTAATACAACTACAATAGACCGCACCACATTTTTATTTTGGGTGGAGATGCTCTTTATATTACGTCTACTCAATGTGATTTTTTTTTCTGCACATGACGGACCAGTTGTATCTGTAGAGAGGGAAGAAAAGGGTGCCATTGAGGGAATAAATAGAGCAGAATAAACTGAAACAAAGACAAAAGGAAATTTTCAGGTTTTTCTAGCTGCCTTCTTCTATGGAAGAGAGGAAGAGGAGGAAACAGCTGAATTAGAACCTTGTTTGCTAGTACATTGACACATACAGGTTCTCTGCCTTTTTTCTTGTCTTTTTAAAGGGAATTTGTCACCACACTTGACTTATCTAAACTATTAATATGGGCATACAGGTTATAGAGTGCTGATAACAGTCCTACCTGTTGTTGCTGCTGAGAAATCCTCTTTTATCACTTTATATAAGGGACCTCTTCCAGGCTCTGGGGAGGATGTTGCGGGGAAGATAACTTTGCCTCCAGAGCTTGTTTCACATGAAGGGGGAGTTATAATCTCTGGAGGCAGAGTTATCTTCCCAGCATCATCCTCCCAGAGCCTGGAAGTCATGTATATAAAGTGATAAGATGATTTCTCACCATGAACACATCTGATATGAGACACACAGGGGAGAACTATAACCTGTATGCCCATATTAATAGTTTATGTGGAGACAGATTTCCTTTAAGCTTTTCTGATACCCATTTGATTACTTCCATGAGAAAGGTATCCACAGCGCATTATTAACTGCAAAGTTCACATACATAAAAAAACCACCAAGCTAAAGCGCCCCATACACAATAGATAGCTCTCAGCCGAACCATGGTCCCCAAAGCAAGACACCTTTGGCAGCTGTTTATCTTGCAGAGACCAAGATAATAGGCAGTCTGAAATTCAGACCTGCTGGTTTCTCATCTCCCCAATATCCAAAGGCATAACGATGGCAGTCACAGAGTGTGCAACCGCGACTGAGCCTTTGCAGCAGGGGGGCCCGCCAATGCATTGGAGTCACATGGCAGGGCCTGCTGCTGGCATCTGCTACAAAAGTGGACACTGCACATCGTGGTATCAGAGGAAGGTGAGAAGAATGCTTCTTTTTAATGCAGAGACAGAACAGGGGACAAACATACCAGAAAGTGGGCCTAGGATGGGGCAGATATACCGGGAAGGAGGACAAATATACCAGGAAGGAGGGGCATATATACTAGAAACGTGCCCAGGAAGGGGGACATATATACCAAGAAAAGATCCAGGATGGGATATATATATATATATATATATATATATATATATATATACCAGGTTGTGGGGCATGTATACAAGGAAGGAGCCCATGAAGAGCAAGATATTACCAGGAAGGTACCCAGGATGAACAACATACATACCTGGTTGGGGGACATATATACCAGGAAGGGGCCCAGGAAAGAGGACATATGTACCAGGGTGGGGAACATGTATACCAAGAAGGGGGACATGTGTACCAGGAACAGGCCCAGGTTGGGGGACATATGTGGGAGGAACGGCCCCCGTAGAGTGTCTAGGCCGGAACCAAAGGAGCCGTCATCTGGGTTCCGGGGGAAACTGTTCCCGGGGGACAGGATTCGAGGACGGATCGTTGTGACTGACAGGTGGGCTGGGGGAGGGACCGGTGTAATGGAGGCGGGGAATCCCCCTGACGATGAGTCAGCAGACCGAGACAGGGAGAACAGGAGAGCGTGGGAGCGTCTGCCAGCTAGAGCGACTGACCAGTGCCAGGGAGGACGCCGACTGAAGACTCCAGGGGGACGGTATCCAGAGAGCCGTCCGAGACTTGTTGCCCCTGTCCAGACCACAGCTACTGCGGCCCCAGCACAACTCGGGGCCGCTATCGCCACCTCTCTGCCCGCGGCTGCGGCCTACCCACGGTCGCCCGTGGCCGCCTCCCCTGAGCCTGTGACTGCAGCCTGTTCCCTGCCACCCGCGGCCGCCCTGCTTTCACCAGTGGCCGCAGCCAGCACCGCGCCATCGGCGGCCACGACTGTCACGCTCTGGTCCGCAGCAGGAGCTGGGCCTCTCTTGATCGCGGACTCCCCGTCGCAGCCGTTAGCTGCGCAGGTGGCCTGTCACACGCCACTATACACCGCTGCCACCTGCCCAGGTCCGGGCGCTGCGGCCCATCCATCCAAGGACTCCGCCGGGGCCTGTGGGGCTCCCGTGTCCTCAGCGCGCCGGAGAGCGCGAAGACTGCATCACCACCTCAGCAACTGGGCCCAGCAACTATTTCGCCGAAAGACTACCAGCCCGAACGGTGAGGGACATCGGGACGGCTAAGTAAACTCTAGACTTAAGGACCCGTAGTCGGCCAAACCGCGGCCCTATAGTGACCGGCCATTGCCGGGAGTAGTCGTGTGCTGCGTTATTGTGTTTGCTTGTTTAGAGCCCCTGCGTGGGCAGCCTGTGTTACCCCTGTTTCAGTGATCAGGCCGTGACTGAGGAAAGTCTCCTCAAGTCCCATAAACTAATTCTTAAAAAGGCACCGTAGTTGTCTTGTGACTCGACACTGCATCCTGCGCACCTGCTGGTACTACACATATATACCAGGATAGGCGACATATGCACTGGGAATGGGGCATACCAGAAAGGGGTCCAGGCTGGACGGATATACAGTGGGGCAAAAAAGTATTTAGTCAGTCAGCAATAGTGCAAGTTCCACCACTTAAAAAGATGAGAGGCGTCTGTAATTTACATCATAGGTAGACCTCAACTATGGGAGACAAACTGAGAAAAAAAAATCCAGAAAATCACATTGTCTGTTTTTTTTTTCATTTTAATTGCATATTATGGTGGAAAATAAGTATTTGGTCAGAAACAAGCAATCAAGAAATCTGGCTCTCACAGACCTGTAACTTCTTCTTTAAGAGTCTCCTCTTTCCTCCACTCATTACCTGTAGTAATGGCACCTGTTTAAACTTGTTATCAGTATAAAAAGACACCTGTGCACACCCTCAAACAGTCTGACTCCAAACTCCACTATGATGAAGACCAAAGAGCTGTCAAAGGACACCAGAAACAAAATTGTAGCCCTGCACCAGGCTGGGAAGACTGAATCTGCAATAGCCAACCAGCTTGGAGTGAAGAAATCAACTGTGGGTGCAATAATTAGAAAATGGAAGACATACAAGACCACTGATAATCTCCCTCGATCTGGTGCTCCACGCAAAATCCCACCCCGTGGGGTCAGAATGATCACAAGAACGGTGAGCAAAAATCCCAGAACCACGCGGGGGGACCTAGTGAATGAACTGCAGAGAGCTGGGACCAATGTAACAAGGCCTACCATAAGTAACACACTACGCCACCATGGACTCAGATCCTGCAGTGCCAGACGTGTCCCACTGCTTAAGCCTGTACATGTCCGGGCCCGTCTGAAGTTTGCTAGAGAGCATTTGGATGATCCAGAGGAGTTTTGGGAGAATGTCCTATGGTCTGATGAAACCAAACTGGAACTGTTTGGTAGAAACACAACTTTTGTCGTGTTTGGAGGAAAAAGAATACTGAGTTGCATCCATCAAACACCATACCTACTGTAAAGCATGGTGGTGGAAACATCATGCTTTAGGGATGTTTCTCTGCAAAGGGGCCAGGACGACTGATCCGGGTACATGAAAGAATGAATGGGGCCATGTATCGTGAGATTTTGAGTGCAAACCTCCTTCCATCAGCAAGGGCATTGAAGATGAAACGTGGCTGGGTCTTTCAACATGACAATGATCCAAAGCACACCGCCAGGGCAACGAAGGAGTGGCTTTGTAAGAAGCATTTCAAGGTCCTGGAGTGGCCTAGCCAGTCTCCAGATCTCAACCCTATAGAAAACCTTTGGAGGGAGTTGAAAGTCCGTGTTGCCAAGCGAAAAGCCAAAAACATCACTGCTCTAGAGGAGATCTGCATGGAGGAATGGGCCAACATACCAACAACAGTGTGTGGCAACCTTGTGAAGACTTACAGAAAACGTTTGACCTCTGTCATTGCCAACAAAGGATATATCACAAAGTATTGAGATGAAATTTTGTTTCTGACCAAATACTTATTTTCCACCATAATATGCAAATAAAATGAAAAAAAAACAGACAATGTGATTTTCTGGATTTTTTTTTCTCAGTTTGTCTCCCATAGTTGAGGTCTACCTATGATGTAAATTACAGACGCCTCTCATCTTTTTAAGTGGTGGAACTTGCACTATTGCTGACTGACTAAATACTTTTTTGCCCCACTGTATATACCTGGAAAGCGCCTAGTATCGGGGAACATTACTATGTCGTTACAGGATTTAGAACACTTCAAGGACCCATACATCTGACCAACATGCAGGGGGGCCCAGGTCCAAATTTTGCTCTGGAGCCCATGGGAGGTTCCCATACACAGACTATTAGATGAGCCTGCCAACATCAGTGAATTCGTCCTACGTTTGTCTAATGTATATGGAGGCCTTAAGAAAAACTTTACTGAATGGTTAAAAAGGGTTTTCTTAGATTAGAAAAACAAAGACATTTTCTTTAGAAAACAGCACCACAACTGTCTAAAGGTCATGTTTACAAAAGTAATGAAGGTCACTTCACTTTAAAGGGAATCTGTCAGCAGTTTTTTTGCTATGTAATCTGATATCAGCATGATGTAGGGGCAGAAAGGCAGATTCCAGTGATGTGTCACCTACTGGGCTGCTTGGTGCAGTTTTGATAGAATTCCTGTTTTATCTGCTAGAGATGTAGCAGTACTCAGAATGCTGAGCTGTGTATAAACCCACCCACACACCTGATTGTCAGCTTCCTGTGCACTTTGTAAGTAACCTGCCAATCAGTGGTGGGGGTGTAGTTACACAGATTAGCTGGACTGCTGTGCACATGAGACCTAGTCCTCTAGTGATAATCTTCTGCTGATAAAACACTGATTGTATTGAAACTACAGCATATAGCCTAAAAAGTGATACATCCCTTGAATCAGGTTTCCTTGCCCTATATTATGGTGATCTCAAATTACATAGCAAAAACCAGCGGACAGATTTTCTTTAGTGGCGCTGAAGAGCAATCACAGACGCAACCTATAGACAGATATGGCACTATTTATGTAGAATTATTTATTTATAGATGATTATGGGTCGCCCTCCCAGGGCTGTGGGGTACTCTGTACCGGGCCGGTCCTTCAGAGGGGAATGCCACAGCAGCGGTGACCCGGTCCGTGGCCCTGGGCGCCCATGTAAAAGGGGGTTGAGTGATGAAATAAAGTTTATGAGTGATTCGTGACGCCACCTGTGGTGTTCGGCAATGAAGATGTTAAGCCGACACTGCAGACAGATCCTCTGGGACAGATGGTGGGGTGCAGCAGTGATGTTATATCCCTCCACAGGCAGGGCTGCAGTTCCAGGGCAGTGTAGATAGGTGTTGGGGAAGAGGGTGCAGTGTCTAGCACAGAGATTTAGAAATGTAGCAGTGTTGAAGAAGTTGCAGGATGAAGGAAAGGACACAGCGGAATATAGTTTCTTTACCTTTACTTGTAAGTGCAGTCCAGGGTCCAGATTACAGATGGCACAGGAGCAGGCTAGCCTGGAAGCAACTCAGGAATCTCTCTCTCAGATGGGTTGTGTGGTCTCCTTCCTAGCGCTTAGTTGAGGTACATGCAGCACTGTGTAACACTGAAGTTCCTCCTTCTTATCTTCTCTTAGAACTACCTCATATGGCAGACAGCTGTAACCCTCTATCTCTCTTGGCTCACCCTTCGCTGTTGTGCCTCCGAGTCTTAGGTGGGACTAGAGCATTTACAGCTTCCTATTCCTCTGGTTTCTGTTGCAGGACTTTCAGTATCCGTACAACCGCGGAGACCAGGCTCCAGATCATGCGCTATCACTGGGAGGGAGCTCTCTATCCTCAGCTCAACCTCCAGCTTCTCTCCACACGTCTACACTCGTTGCCCTCCTCACACTAACTCCTCATTTCCCTTCCTGGCCCTCAGAGAGCAGAGCACTCCTCCCCAAATTCTGATTCAGAGCTCCCTCTGCTGGCCTGGAGTGGGAACTGTGTTGCATGACATGGTTAACTGCTAGAGAGACCCTTCATTGCTTCCAAGCCTGACATCACCCTCCCTGGAGGAAGGAAATGCTAGTGTGGCGACCATACTTCTGGGGCCGCCACAATTACTTGAAGGTTCTCATGTCCAGTTGTATAGGTTAAATATTTTTACACCTCCAGTAATCAAAAAACGGATCCGTTCTAATGTATGATTACTGGACATGTGAACAAAGCGTTATACTGCAACGCTTTTATAACAGACTAGTTTCAGCTCCTTTACAGTCTGCTTTCAACTGCTGATCACCATGGATCCTCAATTTGCAAACAATTTGTGTTTGAAAGTATACTCCATGAACGTTGGAGATGGGGGCAAAGAGGCTCAGACAGGAAAAGTCCCCTACTCTGATTGTAAACAACAGGGCATAGGTTTTGTTAAGCCATGCCGGTAAAATAGCAAAACAGCCACAGCCTGGTGTTTGGGACAGAAGGATGTAAAATAAGGTAATGAAATATATCACAAAAATGTATAACTTTACAATGGCTGATCAATAATTAAAAGTTTAGTTACCTCTATAGTAACACCCCCTTTAAAACACTCTTAATCAATTACATAGGGTTAATAAAATGCATTTGAAGAGAAGTTGTTAGCAACTTCTTATTTTGCACCGTTTTGCAGAAAAAAAGAAAAATTGAAACCAAAAATACAATTTTATAATGAATGATAAACATGAAGATATTAGTCTTACAATTAACTGGCTAAACTGATGCCTGATTGAAGTAATCTAATACTGTTCTTAGTGGACGCAGTTCTAAAATAGAAATTAGCATTTTGCAATTACAGTTTTTAATTACCTATTTAATGCTCTCCCCAAAGGTATTGCTGCAAAGACCATAATTATAAACTGCCTTGATCTCCTCTGCATGAAGGGCTTAAAGACGTATCACGCAGAGAATGAAATTATGAAGCACAACTGAAAAGCTATACATGTATTTCAAGCTGGAATAAAGATCAACAATAACAGCAATGCAAGAGTTAAAGGTCTCTGGTTTTATATAAATGCAGCTTATAAGGGGTTGTCCAGGTTTGGGGTTCAAGTCTGCAGTGACTATGCAAGTGCAAACTTGTGACTCCTCACAGCGCACAGTCAGGATTCTCTGGTGCTGAGGACTGGCTTGCACGATTTTCATACATACAGTCACTTACCAACTAGACGTGAGCAGCCTCACTGAATACAGCTGAGTGAAGCTGCAAATGTGTAGTTGGAATGTGGCCAGAAGTATGTAAATTGCATACTTGTGGTAACATGACCTCTTGCTCCCGCCGCCGAAGAATCCTGACAGCACGCATTTTGCACGCTGTAAGGATTCACAAATCTGCAGTCAAAGAGTGACTGCAGACTAGAGCCCCAAGCCTGGAAAACCCCTTTAAGGCTATGTGCCCACGTAGCATTTTATTCCGGACACTAAAAACCGGACTCCTTCCCAGAAATCGCGCGTTTTTTTCCGCGCGATTTTACTGCGATTATGATCGCAATTTTGCCGCGATTTTCGTGTGCGATATTCAAGCACTTTCCAAGCGATTTGAAGCATCACTTGGAAAGTGATTGACAGGTTGGTCGCACTCGTCAAACATAGTGTTTGAAAAGTGTGACCAGGTTTTTACTATTGAGGCCGCCTATGCGGCATCAATAGTAAAAGATAGAATGTTAAAAATGATAAAAAACTAAAAAAAAAAAAATCGGGATATATTTACCTTCCGGCGTCCCGCACTGCATTCCCGGGCCTCAGCGTTCCCAGCGATGCCTTGCAAGACCAGTGATGACTTTGGTCTCGCGTTGCTATAGCGATCTCGCAAGACAGCTAGAGTCACGCGAGACTACGTCTCACAGGACCGTGCCGCAAGGCATTACTGGGAACGCTTAGGCCGGGAATGCAGCGTGGGACACCGGAAGGTAAATATACCCCGATTTTTTATTCTTTTTTTTACAGGGGTATGGTACCCAGGGCCTGGAGGACAGTCTCCTCTCCTCCACACCGTGGGTACCAACCGCACATGAGACGCTTAACTTCCCGCATGGTGGGCATAGCCACATGCGGGAAGTAAGCGATTCTCATGCATTCTTATGGGTGCGGAATCGCGGCAATTCTTTGCGATTCCCCACAAAAGAATGACCATGTTGCGATTTTTTCCGAGATGCGATTCCGCCGCGGAAAAAAGCGCAGCATTAGCACAGCATGTGCGGAATGCCATAGGAATGCATGGGGGGCGTTCTGTACACGATTTTTAAACATTTTCGCGCCGAAAATCGTGGCAAAAACGCTTAAAAATCGCTACGTGGGGTAAAATATCTGTTTATACTGTTGGCCTAAATCTTGGCCCAATCTTTTTAAGGTGTCAATGTGAATCAATGAAGATTAGGGTATAATAAATATAAAGAAAGAGATGGGAGAGGACACAATGAAATAGATCAAGGGAAAGGGGGAAAAGAGACAACAGGAAAGGAAAGAGAAAGGGGGAACAAGAAGGAAAAGAGAACAGAAAAGGGAAAGAGAAACGGGGAATAAGAAGGAAAAGAGAAGGGTACAGAAAAGAGACTGGAGGGGAACAAGAAGGAAAAGAGGGGAACAAGAAGAAAGAGAGGTGATTTAAGGGCATTGTCTAGGCTTCACACAAAAGTGTGCCGTCACTCTATGTGATTGCAGACTTTTGAATCATGACTGTATGCAATGCACACATGGTCATGACTCCCTGTATTGCCGATGCGACACAATGAGGGAAGCCGGATAAGTCTAGTCGGTGCAAGACTGCAGGTATCCAAATTGCACACATGCAGACCCCTCGCTCACTTTCTGCCCATACCGGGGAATCCTGAGAGTGTGAGCACCATACACTGTCATGATTCAGAAGACGTAGATATGAATTTCGCCTCACACTTGTATTTCAGTAGTATAAAAATATTTTTATTTCCTCGCGCGAGTATTAAGTAGCCATGTAATTAAGTTTTAGGGTGCAAGGAATTGAGCGACATATTTTTCCATTTTGATGTTGTCCCAGGCCTTTGTCACAAAGTCACTGTGTGGCAGGTAAGTTAGGGCGCTCCTGCACTTAAATCATGGCCGACAATGGAGTCAAGCATTTAAATTCAGAAGACTGCTGTCACAGTGTGACCCCTTTAAAATCACTGTATAAATGAGAAGGTATGAAACATACACTGAATAAGTTGCCCTGTGTGTACATGAGGCATTAACAGTAGTTCTGACCATTATATCACTTATATCCTGCATTTTCACCAGTTTTCGCCTCTGCAGGCTCCATCTTCAATCCACTCTGAGCTGGTAGGAGGAAACAAGCTGTTGTGATCTGTGCCATACACAGTACATCACACAGAGAGGGATTCCAGCTCTTTATCCTTGTTTGCATATAGAAAAAAACCTGAAGAAGCATCAAGTAAATTATACAAAACTGAGGTGTCTGGATGTGAACTAGCTCTGGGGTGAGGTCAATGGCTTGTTAGAAAGCTCAGAACAATCTTTCTACTTCTTCCTCAGCTTGTTTTCTCTCCCTGCTCCTCACTCCTCCATTTCTCTCTCAATATAGCATATGGGCAGTAAGCCTGCAGTCTATCTTATCTGAGTAAAATGGACTTGAACTGGGTTTTTTTTCAGATGAAAGACAAGTTCAGAAGGTGGGGGGAGGGGAAGAAGTGTCTGATAAGTGAAGAAGTGAGACAATTTTTCCGATAAGATAAATTACAAAGTTTCTTATTTTAGACTGTAATATTGATTTATGCAAAATTTGTGACAAACTACAATTACATTTTAATCTATACTCTACATGCAGTAAGCTTATGAACTCACTTAATGCTAGGTCTACACAGAGGTTTTTGATTCGGGAAGACAAAAGTTTGATCATTTCAAATGTATATTTAAGAGGCAAATTCTGGGATTTATAAGTTAAGGAGGGTAATGGATACTACATAGGTCAAAAAAACGTCCTGTACAAGTTGAGGGACTTACCTGGCACTGATAGGACAGATGGAGAGCCCTCGGGCTTTCTTTTAACTGGGGAATCGCCCATCCACCATATTATAGTCAGAGGCTCTGGTGGTCCTACTGCTGCACAAGAAATGTTAAAAGAGGCATTTCTTAGCACAGCCATGTCCTTTGGCTCCATGGTGAAATACGGGACGCCTAGGAAAAAAATAATAAATATCAGACCCCATTGTTCACAATCTGGTGCGGTCGGTGATAATTTTTAATGTTCAGAATGACCATTTATTATGGATCCCCCCGACCCACAGAATCAGGCTCTGAAATGCCCTACAAGAATGGAGCGGTGGGCACGCATATGCTGCACTTGGCCATCTCCAGCTGTCCCATACAGAATGAATGGAGTAATGGTGTGCATATGCAGCCACCACACCATTCCGGTGGGGAATTTCAGAGCCCCATTTTGGGGATTGGGGGGGGGGGGTCAGTGATAAAGGGTTATTCCCAACATTAAAAGTGAGGTCAGATAAAGGTCATAAAGCTTTCCATGCTGCTGCTCTTTCCATATTCATTGGTAAACTCTCTGTCATGGTTAGGACATGGTTAATGTCCTGTTCTGACAGGGTTAACATTGCCGGTGCCATGGTTAGGACATGGTTAATGTCCTGTTCTGACAGGGTTAACATTGCCGGCCTCTCTTTGGATCTGGGAGGGGTATTTATGCTCACTCCATACTGGCATTCTCTGTCAGTAAGGCTGGTTTCACATTAGCGCTTTTTAAGCGCACGCACGGCCGGGGGTAGCTCCGCCCCCGAGCCGGCTCTCTGCCCGGCGTGCCCGCCCCTTGCTTGTAGCGCCGCCTCCTAGCGCACAGCGGCGCCTGCGATCCGCGCACCCTATCTTTAGCATAGGGTGCGCAGATCGTGCGCAGGCCGTGCGCTAGTTGCGCTTTGACCTGCGCTGCGCACTTTTGACGGTGCGCCGTGCGCGCCAAAATCAAACTTTTTGGATTTTGGCGCGCACGGCGCACCGCCAAAAGTGCGCAGCGCAGGTCAAAGCGCAACTAGCGCACGGCCTGCGCACGACCTGCGCACCCTATGCTAAAGATGGGGTGCGCCGATCGCAGGCGCCGCTGTGCGCTAGGAGGCGGCGCTACAAGCAAGGGGCGGGCACGCCGGGCAGAGAGCCGGCTCGGGGGCGGAGCTACCCCCGGCCGTGCGTGCGCTTAAAAAGCGCTAATGTGAAACCAGCCTTATACTGCTATTCTGGTGTGCGTGTACTCTGCATTGTTTGTTTGCTTCCCATGTATGACCCGGCTTGTTCCTTCACTCTGTACTCCGTCTCTCATTTTTGGTACCATTGTCTTTTCTGGTTCTGACCTCCTGGCTTGGCTATCGTTACTCCGTTACAGTTTAACCCTATTGTACCGTCTAATACCTGTTCTGGTTTTCTGATCTATTGCTACGTCCTGACTATTCTTTCTGTCTAAGCCCTTTGGTACCGTCCTGCTATCTCGTGCTTTGACCCGGCTTGATCTGGTGTCTGTCTCTGTCTATGCTCCTTGGTAACATTGTCCTGTAGTTACCCTTCTAGGAGTTTCCCTGCAGCTCCTAGCTCTGTGGAGCTTAGGCCACGCCCCCAGCAGTCACGTGATTCAGGTCCTGGAGCATGAATTGTCACCACTGCTGCTCGCTCCGCAGGTATCTTTGTGCACAGTCTTTGTACTCAGGACACGCACCCTGGCTCAGTGAGCAAGTGCAGTGCGGTGCTCATGACATTATAACTGACCGTTTCAGTTTTTTTTTCCTCTGAAGGAAAAAAAAAAAAAAAAAAAGTGTGTGTTATCCTCATGGATCCCATACAAGCCTTGGCTGATCAGGTCAAGCACCTGACCCAAATGTTCCATAAACTCAATGTGGAACAGCGCACGATGGCCCATACCCAGCAACAGTTGGTGATTACTGTGCAGGGGGCTGTCGATGCAGGGGCTTCTAGTTCTGGGGGTAGGGATGTGTCATTAGCGTCCCCCGAATCTCCAGTCAAATTGCCCGATCCCTTCTCAGGGGATAAAAAGGAGTTCAGGTCTTTCAGAGAAGGATGCAAGCTTTTTTTTTTCTCTAAGGCCCCGCTCCTCCGGGGATGAGTTCCAGAGGGTGGGGGTCATTATTTCCCTACTTCGGGGGGCTCCGCAAGCATGGGCTTTCTCTCTGTCTTCCTCTGCTCCTGAACGTATGTCAGTGAACTTGTTCTTTGAGGCTCTGGGGCACATTTATGACGAGCCTGATAGAGTGCGTCTGGCAGAGGATATGGTGATGAGTGTGACACAGGGGAGACACTCTGCTGAATGGTTCTGCTCAGAGTTTAGACATTGGACCGCCGAAGTATCCTGGAATGACGCCGCCCTGAGGGGGTTGTTTCGCAGGGGCCTTTCTGACCATCTGCAGGACGCTCTGGCATTACATTCACCTCCTGATACCCTGGAGGACGCCATGATGCAGGCGGTCCGTATGGACCGGAGACTCCGTGCTAGAGGAATGATGCAACAAGAGTCTCCCTTGTACCCCAAATTGTGTGACACTTCACCCGTATCTAAGCCCATGAACGTTGGGTCAGTCTCGGTTAAGGAGAAAGAGAGAAGGCACCGCAGAGACAACCTACTATGTTTTTACTGTGGAGCCTCTGGACATTGGAAAAGGAATTGTCCCTCCTGCCCTTCTTCAGAGAAACCTTCAGAGAAACGACTGAGTCTGGGCAACAATCGAGGAGGTTGTCCAGACTCCCAGGTACATTTTTTCTCACGTATAAAAATGGTCCTCCAGCTTGAATTGGAAATTGCTGGCGGTCCTGTTATGACCACCGCCTTTGTTGACTGTGGTTCCTCCATTAATCTGATTGATGCTCAAGTTGTGACTCTTAATAAGATAGGGACAGTCAGGTTAAAAGACCCTGTTAAAATTGTGGCTGTGGATTCATCCCCTCTTACCCGGGATGGAATTTGTTTTATGTCTGAAGTTTTTTCTATGAAAGTGGGTTTCACTCATGTGGAAAATTTAAGTTGTTTCGTTATGAATAATCTGCCTGCAGGACTGGTATTGGGAATGCCCTGGTTGCAACGCCACATTCCTCTTATTGATTGGATGAAAGGGGAGATCACCCGTTGGGGATGTAATGATAATGGTCTGTGTTGTAACCCGGTTCCTTTTGTCAATCCGATAAAATCTGTATCTGTGTCATCTGTCGGTCTGGAGGGTATTCCGGAGTACCTGAGAGACCTTAAAGATGTGTTTTCCGAAAGCGAGGCCGAGGCGCTCCCACCACATAGACCATATGATTGTGCTATCGATTTAGTACCTGGAGCCAAATTACCCAAGGCTCGTTTGCTTAATTTGTCCGGGCCTGAGCGCCAAGCTATGAAAGAGTACATTAAAGAAAGCCTTCACAAGGGGCATATTTGGCCCTCGGTCTCACCCGTGGCAACAGGGTTTTTCTTTGTAAAGAAAAAAGATGGTGGGTTGCGACCGTGCCTCGGCTTTCGAGAACTGAACAAAATTACTGTTAAGAACATGTACCCTCTCCCGTTGATTCCTGATCTATGCAATCAACTCACGGGGGCCAAATGGTTTTCTAAGCTCGATCTACGAGGGGCTTATAACCTTAAAAGGATCCGGGAGGGGGACGAATGGAAAACAGCGTTCCTGACAACTGAGGGGCTGTTTGAAAACCTGGTTATGCCCTTCGGCCTCACTAATGCTCCTGCGGTTTTTCAGAACTTTATTAATGTTGTTTTTTCTGACTTGATTGGGCGTTATGTAGTCATTTACCTGGATGACATCTTGATTTACTCTGAGGACAGTCAGTCACACTTGCATCATCTGCGTACGGTGCTTATGAGACTCCGGGAGAACCATTTGTATGCTAAGCTGGAGAAGTGCTCATTTTTTATGCAAGAACTGTCTTTTCTGGGTGTAATTGTATCCGGGGAGGGATTCCGCATGGATCCAGGGAAGGTTCAGGCCATTACAGATTGGGTGCAGCCTCATGACCTGAAGGGGTTGCAGCGATTTCTGGGCTTCGCTAATTATTATAGGAAGTTCATTAAAGGGTTCTCGCAGGTGGTAAAACCCTTGACGGACCTCACTCTTAAAGGGGCAGATGTAAAAATTTGGTCTGTGGCCGCAAAAAATTCCTTCCTGGCATTAAAGAAGTGTTTTACTACAGCCCCTGTGTTGGTACAACCCGACTCGTCAAGACCTTTTATCGTCGAGGTCGACGCTTCGGAGGTGGGGGTGGGGGCAGTATTGTCACAGGGCCCCTCTACCCTGACTAACCTCAAACCCTGTGCCTTTTTCTCTAAGAAGTTCTCGTCGGCCGAGAGAAACTATGATGTCGGTAACAGGGAACTGTTAGCAGTTAAATTGGCCTTTGAAGAATGGAGACATTTTTTGGAGGGGGCCGCTCATCCCATTACGGTCGTCACTGATCATAAAAACCTGGCCTATATCGAGTCTGCTAAGAGATTGACCCCCAGACAGGCTCGGTGGGCACTTTTTTTTTTCTCGATTTCAATTTACCATCACGTTCCGACCAGGGTCTAAAAATGTAAAGGCAGATGCCTTATCCCGAAGTTTTGATTCTGTGTCCCTTCCAGAACCTCCTTCCTCCATTCTTCAACCGGGAGTGGTTGTAGCCGAAATCTCCTCTGAGTTACAGAGAGAGATTCTGGAAGCACAAGCACAAGCCCCCAGGAATAAACCCCAGGTAAATTGTTTGTACCCGAACAATTCCGTCCCACACTTCTTCAAGAATTTCATGACTATGTTAAGTGCACACCCTGGTATTGCAGCTACCCGGGGGGCAGTAGCTAGGGGTTTTTGGTGGCCCTCTATGGGTACTGATATAAAAAGGTTTGTGAATACTTGTGGGGTGTGCGCACGCTCTAAAAGCTCTCAGGTCCGGCCGGCCGGGGAATTGGTGCCTTTGCCAATTCCGGATAAACCATGGACACACCTGTCCATGGACTATCACTAACCTTCCACCTTCCAAGGGCAACTCAGTGGTATGGGTAGTGGTTGATAGATTTTCCAAGCAAGCCCACTTTGTGCCATTACCTGCGTTACCATCTGCTGAAACCTTGGCTCGTTTGTTTATACAGCACATTGTTCGACTGCATGGAGTGCCTGTGAACGTGGTGTCGGACAGGGGTGTGCAATTTGTGGCCAGGTTTTGGAGAGCGCTTTGTATGAAGTTGGGGGTCACGTTGTCATTCTCCTCTGCCTATCACCCGGAATCTAACGGACAAACGGAACGCACCAACCAGTCATTGGAGCAGATTCTGAGATGCCTGGCCTCCTCCAAACAGGAAGACTGGTGTGGTGTGAGGTATTACCCATGGCAGAATTTGCATTCAACTGTCGGGTTAATCAGTCTACCGGAAAGCCTCCCTTTCTGGTCAATTATGGGTCTGTTCCACAGTTTGGGGAATTTTCCCGTATGGATTCGGATTGCCCTGGTGCCGAGGGGATGGTACAACAATTAAAAACCCTCTGGAAGGAGGTACAGGGGAACATCTCCAAAGCCCAGAAGAAGTTCAAACATTTTGCAGACAGGAGGAGGGGGGTGGTTCCTGCGTTGACAGTGGGGGAAAAAGTCTGGTTGTCCACTCGTAACATCAAACTTAAAATACCCTCTATGAAGTTGGGCCCCAAATTTATTGGCCCATACAAGATTGTAGAGGTGATCAACCCGGTGGCATACAGATTACAGTTGCCCACCTCCTTCAAAATCTCTAACGTCTTCCACAGGTCCCTATTAAAACCTGTGGGGACAGTTAGAGAAGATCCCTCATCCGTGGCTCCACCAGTGTTGGTAGAGGGTCAACTGGAGTACGAGGTAGGGCGCATCATTGATTCGCGGTGGGTGCGCCGGAGACTTCAGTACCTTATCCATTGGAAGGGATATTCCGTTGAGGATCGATCGTGGGTTCCGGCCAGTTCGGTGCACGCTGATCGACTGGTGCGGGCTTTTCATGCCAGGTACCCTGAGAAACCTGGGGGTCCGGTGGCCCCCCATTAAGAGGGGGGGTACTGTCATGGTTAGGACATGGTTAATGTCCTGTTCTGACAGGGTTAACATTGCCGGTGTCATGGTTAGGACATGGTTAATGTCCTGTTCTGACAGGGTTAACATTGCCTCTCTTTGGATCTGGGAGGGGTATTTATGCTCACTCCATACTGGCATTCTCTGTCAGTTATACTGCTATTCTGGTGTGTCTGACCCCTGGTGTGCGTGTACTCTGCATTGTTTGTTTGCTTCCCGTGTATGACCCGGCTTGTTCCTTCACTCTGTACTCCGTCTCTCGTTTTTGGTACCATTGTCTTTTCTGGTTCTGACCTCCTGGCTTGGCTATCGTTACTCCATTACAGTTTAACCCTATTGTACCGTCTAATACCTGTTCTGGTTTTCTGATCTATTGCTACGTCCTGACTATTCTTTCTGTCTAAGCCCTTTGGTACTGTCCTGCTATCTCGTGCTTTGACCTGGCTTGATCTGGTGTCTGTCTCTGTCTATGCTCCTTGGTAACATTGTCCTGTAGTTACCCTTCTAGGAGTTTCCCTGCAGCTCCTAGCTCTGTGGAGCTTAGGCCACGCCCCCAGCAGTCACGTGATTCAGGTCCTGGAGCATGCATTGTCACCACTACTGCTCGCTCCGCAGGTATGTTTGTGCACAGTCTTTGTACTCAGGACACGCACCCTGGCTCAGTGAGCAAGTGCAGTGCGGTGTTCCTGACACTCTCCAGCCGAGAAGCGACTGCAGTTAGGTGACACTAGGAGATGTAATTGAAGCTTATAACCATTAAGACTGGAGTTTTTCAGCAATTTTAAAACGTATGCAAAAACAGGATATTCTTTTTAGTTTTTCAAAAAATTATTGGAAATTGTCGTTAAAAATGACTGTCCAGATGGTCATATTATCATACACAATGCTACCCGCTCAGCTACCTGTAGTCACTGGCTGCATTCAAGCTTGTCTGCGCAAAGGCTTACATCATGTTTAATGAAAAGAATAGAAAAGTAGGCCAGGCCTTCATTATCCATTATGTCCTGCACAATGAAAAAAAATGTGCTTACAGCAGCAATTACCCGAAATCATCTGTCTCCGAGATGGATATGGCGTCACTAAACCCTTTGACACTGGCCCCTTTGCAACTGCAAAGTGGATGATGGGGTTAAAGAAAAGGTATATAAAGCAGTATGTTGTGTGGGAGGAAAAAATATGGATGGAACCAGCAGGAGAAAGGTGAGATAAATGGAGGAAAATGATAACACGTGGTGGATGTGTGGGTGATTGAGCGCACCAATATGACTGGGCTCTAGGGACGGCATACATTTTTGCGAGTTGCAGTTGTTTGGAAAGCTATAGGAAGGTTGTGCTAAAGTTAAATGGATTCCCGGGACACAGGTCTGACTCATAGGTAATAAGTCTGCACATATGTCCTTGCTCCGACGAGTAAACGACAGCATAACGGTGAACACGGCACCCAGTTCCAGAACAATTTCTAATGGAAGCTCTGGGAAATGCAATACCTGACAAGTGAGATCCTGGTTATCAGCTCAGAGACATGTCCTAATATTCATTGTGGACTTGGTAATTTGGATCGAGACATCTTTACGGTGATCTTCATGTTCTTGTGAGACTTGCTTATTGCACATACTGATGGTGCCTCTCTAGATCTTATCAGGTGGAAGGTGCTATAGCAAATAGATGCAGCCTGGTCTCATGCCTTTGATCATCTAACCACCCCTTGGTGTGCTGGCCCCAGCTGCCAAATTATCCCAAACCAGCTCCCACAATCCCTCTCTCCTGACCCTGTAGTGTGGCCTATATATTTAGTAGTTCCTAAGGGGAAGCATGCAGTGTGGGGTGCAGCACGCAAGTATCCCATAAGCAAAGCATCACAGAAGCTAAGCATCAAGCAAAACAGCAGTTATCCATGGCAGTTAATCAGGGCAGGAATCAGGTATTCAACACTTTGCTCTCCCCTTTATCCATGTGCTTTACTTCTATCCTCCTGTGCTCCCTTGCCATCCACATTCACCGCCCTATCCCTCCTCCATCACGACTCATACACATCAGCCCCTCTATACTTCCCTCTCCCATGTACAGCTCCCATGCACTCCTCACCTTCCTGAGAAACCTCAGACCCTTGCCCAAACACATCGCAGAAAAAACTACTTACAATTCCTACAACTATTAGCTCTTTATCTTCCTACTCCTACTGATTTCAGGTGACATCTCCCCCAACCCTGGTCCACCATCCCCCAATCTCAACCCCTACCTCATATCGAAACCATAATAATATTATTAATATTACTTGCACTCCCTCATCTCCATCTTTTAATTGTGCCCTCTGGAATCCACGGTCTGAATGTAACAAGCTTCCTTTCCTGCACAACTACTTTCTGAACAACTCTCTTAATCTGTTGGCCCTCACTGAAACCTGGATTCAGGATTCTGACACTGTCTCTCCTGCTGCCATTTCCTATTGTGGCTTACAATTCTCTTATTCCCCGAGACCCACAAACAGACATGGTGGAGAAGTCGGCATATTCCTGTCCTCACTATCCACTTTCCAGGTCATCCCCCAGTTCCATCACTCTCATTCCCTTCTTTTGAGGTCCACACCATCAGGTTCTTCCATTCCCTCTCCCTCAGAGTAGCGGTCATATACCGGCCCCCATGCTCAGCCACCCACTTCCTTGACCACTTTTCAGCCTGGCTGCCACACTTCATGTCCTCAGAACTATCAACTCTTATCCTGGAAGACTTCAACATTCCCATTAACAGACCTACTTCCACATCTGCATCCCAGCTTCTATCACTAACCACCTCTCTAGGCCTCTCGCAGCTTTCAACCTCTGAGACATACAAGGACGGTAACACCCTAGATCTGGTCTTAGTCCAGCTCTCTTCAATCTCCCACCTAAATAACTCACCGCTTCCACTCTCTGACCACAACATTCTCTCCTTCACGCTCACAAATCCTCGCCAACCCCCGGTCCCTCCTACCTACCACACAGTCAGAAATCTACAAGCCAGTAACCCTCGGACACTTTCAGACTCCCTACACTCATCACTGTCCCCAATCTCCTCTTTTTCCTGTCCTGATCTGGCTGTTCATCACTACAACGACATTCTCAGAAGCACTCTTGATCAAGTAACTCCCCTCATCCTCAGAACCTCCAAGCACAGAGTAAAACAGCACTGACTCAAATCGCAAACTCAACTTCTACAGTGATGCTCTAGGAGTGCTGAACGCCTGTGGAGAAAGACCCGCACACCAGAAGACTTCATCCACTTCAAATTTATATGTTAAGAACCTATAACACTGCCCTTCACCTCGCCAAACAGACCTACTTCACCACCCTGATCTCCTCACTAGCCAACAACTGCAAGAAACTTTTTGACACTTTTCACTCCCTCCTCAGGCCAAAAGCACAAGCCTCTATCACAGACATTTGTGCAGATGACCTGGCCTCCCACTTTACAGAAAAAATAGATAATATCCATCAGGAAATCTGCTCCCAACCACCAAGTGCTGTGACTCCCATCCCTTCCTGCATCTCCCTTGGCTCACTTTCCACATTTGATCCCATCACAGAAGCAGATGACTCCAGACTCCTCTCTTCTTCTTGTCCAACCACATGCACTACCGACCCCATTCCCTCACATCTCCTCCAGTCTCTCTCTCCAGTCGTCACAACTCACCTAACTGCAATCTTTAATCTCTCCCTCTCCTCGGGCATTTTCCCATCCTCCTTCAAATACGCCATTGTTACTCCATTACTAAAGAAACCCGCTCTCGACCCATCCTGCACAAACAACTACAAACCAGTCTTCAATCTCCCCTTCATCTCTAAACTTTTGGAGCGCCTAGTTTACTCCCGCCTTACCCATTACCTCTCCACTCACTCCCTCCTAGACCCTTCACAGTCCGGCTTCCTCCCCCTACATTCGACTGAAACTGCACTCAAAGGGACCAATGACCTTCTGACAGCAAAACATAATGGTGTCCACTCCCTGCTCATTCTTCTTGACCTATCTGCAGCTTTTGACACTGTTGACCACCATATTCTACTCTCTAGGCTCCAGTCACTAGGCATTAAGGGCACCGCTCTCTCCTGGTTCTCTTCCTATCTTTCTGACCGCTCCTTCAGTGTTTTGTTCTCGCTCCACGTCATCTCCTCTTCTTCTCGCTGTCGGGGTACCTCAGGGCTCAGTCCTTGGCCCCCTTCTCTTCTCTCTCTACACGGCCCCAATTGGACACACTATCAGCAGATTTGGCTTTCAGTACCATCTTTATGCTGATGACACACAACTATAGATGTCATTCCCCGACCTTACCCCCGCTGTACTAAAGAATGCCATTGACTGTCTGTCCGCGGTCTCCAACATCATGTCCGCTCTCTATATGAAACTCAGCCTCTCCAAAACTGAACTACTTCTGCTCCCGCCGTCTACTAACTTCCCTAAATCGGACATTTACCTCTCCTTGGGTGGCACCACAATAACACCCCAGCAGCAGGCGCGCTGTCTGGGTGTTAAGTTTGACACCCATCTCTCCTTCACATCCCATATACAATCTCTTGCCCACTCTTGCCGCTTACACCTAAAGAATCCGCCCGTTTCTCACCATGGAAACAACAAAAACCCTCACTGTAGCATTGATCCACTCCCGCCTAGATTACTGCAACGCTCTATTAATTGGCCTCCCCGTTACTCGACTATGCCCTCTCGGACACATCTGCTCTTCACCAGTCCTTACGTTGGCTGCTCATTAATTATAGGATCCAATTCAAAGTACTTGTTCTCACCCACAAAGCTCTCCACAGTGCAGCACCTCCCTACATCTCCTCCCTAATTTCTGTCTATTGGCCTAACCGACCGCTGCACTCTGCAAACGACTTTCGACTAACCTCTGCACTAATCCATACCTCCCACTCCCGACTCCAAGACTTGTCCCGCGCTGCGCCAATCCTCTGGAATGCTCTACGCCAAGAAATTAGGACTATCCACAATTTGTATAGTTTCAGGCGCTCCCTCAAAACACATTTGTTCAGAGCGGCCTATCACGTTCACTAATCACAGTCATTCTATGTGTAAGTGTGCATGTGTAGCCCATTCACTATCTCCATCCATCCCTCACTCCCTTAAGATGGCTGGACCATCATTGTAAATACACCATTGTAAATACACACCTGTACTCTGTATCTCCCCCACCTCATTGTAGATTGTAAGCTCTCACAAGCAGGGTCGTCTTATTTTGCTTTAATTATTGTATTGTTAACGTTGTTACTTATGACTTATGTTTGTAACTGTTAAACTGTAAAGCGCTGCGGAATATGTTGGCGCTATATAAATAAAGATTATTATTATTATTATACCAGAGGAGGAATGGGGGCAATAAGAATCATCTACCAAACTCCAAAATAAACAATTTGGTTTTCCCGTCGATTTTGCCACTGATGGATCCTGTTAAAAGTTAGATGATCTACCATGATGCCCACCAGTAGTGGTATTCAGAAAGGAGCCATTGTGTGTGTTTCTATGGTCTTACCACGAAAGACAAAATCCAAAACTCCATTCTTCACTTTTATGAAGGTTTTTTGACCAGATTTTGGAGGTGTCTGTGGGAATTTTTGCCTATTCATCCAGAAGGACACAGATATTGAAAGAGAGGGCGAAGTTCGTAAACTCGGTTGGATGGGGTTGACGTCCGGGGTCTGTGCAGCCAGTGGAGTGCTTCCACAACCATATATTTATGGACCTTGTGCCCTTGTGCACTGGGCACAGTCATGTTGAATAAAAACAGGCCTTACCCAAATTGTTTCCACAAATTTGGAAACTACAATTGTCCAAGATCTCTTGTATGCTGAAGCATTAAGATTTCCCTTCAATGGAAATGAGGAGCTGAGGCCGAACCTGAAGAACGAGCTCATAACATTATCCCTAGTCCACCAAACTTTACAGCTGGTGTAAGGGGGTGGCAAGTCCCCTCAGTTGCGCCCTCCTTTCCTTTCGTGTGACCCCTGTGCACCTTATAGAAACATGTTGTTATTGTATGTGCTGTGGTACAGTAAAGGGTGTTTTACTGGATGGAAGATATGTTTCTCCCAGCAGATTAATGTTGGGCCGGGTTTTTCCCTAAAGATGGGACCTGCGATGTCAGGGTCACGTGATCAGCCCATATGATGTCTACCTCACTGGTGGGAGGGGTTAGGCCCTATGTAATCGAGGTTGGTGATTGCCACAGTGTGAGTGTGTTTCTGGAAGCTACAGGAACTTGTGTGGACTCAGCCTGAAACTTGTATAAAGGATTCCCGTGCTGCAGGACTATAGCAGCAAGACTCGGAAGAACCCCGGGAATGGCACCTGGCGGATGCCGCAGGACCTGGCAGCCGCTTAGTTACGCCCGTCCCGTGCAAGGGGTGAGTCTGGGACCAGTGGTTCTCCAAGCTGGAGTATGTGTTTGGTTTTCCTTATGTTTTGTTAAGCTGCTGGTTACGGAGTGACATTAAAACCATTGGAATTGGACTTTATGCCTGTGTGTTGCCTCGTTACTGCTGCCCGGCTATTGCCTACCAGAGCGAATCCCTACAGTGCCTATGTGTATTTGCTGCATGTGGATAGTTAGGAGTAGGGAAACAGTTAATGTTGTGGGTTGGACTTACAGCCACAAGGAAAGCCTGGGTACTTCGACCAGGGCAGATGTGTGTTACAGAAGGGGCATTGCCAGACTCCCGGATGGGAGTGATCTGGTGCCCCGGACCAAGGAGTTATACGGACTGAAGGAATACAACACAGGCCCCCAGGACTTGGGAAAGGCCTTCGCTGAAGGGGTCTCAGGCACCCAGATGCCAGCGATTGGTTTACAGCGA
Organism: Dendrobates tinctorius; assembly: GCF_039654945.1. Taxonomy (NCBI): domain Eukaryota; kingdom Metazoa; phylum Chordata; class Amphibia; order Anura; family Dendrobatidae; genus Dendrobates; species Dendrobates tinctorius. Next base: position 8,650,207 of record NW_027361678.1, on the reverse strand, counting down.
ACTTCAGCTGCTATGGTCGTTGTGGGTGCGGCCGCATCAAGTGTCAGGGAGAGCAGGAAGCCAGTGTTGAAATTGTCTTTTTGTCCATCCTTCATCGCTGTGCAATAAAAGTGACTTTTCTCTTTTGGAGTACAGCTGCATTCCCGGACCCTTAATTGCCTGGACTGGTGTGACTAGAGGAGGAGAAGGTAACCTGTGGTGAAAAGATGTGTCGGTCCCGTCTATGTACAAGGGACCGGGGGTGCTCGCTGACCGTTTGCTCAGTGGACTCTGTCTACGTACTGTGCCTTTAAATAACTCGGCCATAACCACTTCCCCTGGTCACCTTTGTTACACTGGGACAATGCAGTCAGGCAGGGGACGTTCTCAGGGTATTCACCAAGACTCGTCCATCATACACCAGATAGAGAAGTGTGATCAGTCACTGCACAGAAAATGTCTCTATTGGGGATTTACTTTTCTTTACACCACTCCATCCGATACTTGGCATTGTGCTTAGTGATGTAAGGCTTTATGCAGTTGCTTGGCCATGGACACTTACGTCATGAAGCTACCAGAGGAAGTTTGGACTCTGAAGTTATGGAGTCTGCAGAGCGTTACTGACTTTTCCGCCCTCTGCTCTTCAGCACTCTGTGACCCCTGCGGTTTCTTCCTCTTCTCAATAATATCACTCACATGTGATGCGGGGAATGTTTAGGTGGAAAGACATGTCATGAACGGACTTGTTACCCCGGTGGTGCCTACTACAGGACTGCGCTGATATCAGTGAGCTACAAACCACCGGCCGCTCTGTCACACGTTTCTATAAGCAGACGGCATGGCAGGGGCCGGATGTTATACACCGGAGGAGAGGGGCTGGATTTATACACTGGAGGAGAGGGGCTGGATGTTATACACCGGAGGAGAGGGGCCGGATGTTATACACCGGAGAAGAAGGGCCAGATGTTATACACCAGAGGAGAAGGGCCAGATGTTATACACCAGAGGAGAGGGGCCGGATGTTATACACCAGAGGAGAGGGGCCGGATGTTATACACCAGAGGCAATGGTACTAAATGAGAAACCTGAATCCAATGATGAAGAGATGCTGATACTTTTCTCCACACAGTATAATATATATATATATATATATATATATATATATATATATATATATATATATATATATATATATATATATACACACACACACACATACATACATACACACACACACACACACACACACTGTCATTCCATGATCTACTGATCACTAAACAAACAGCACAAAAGAATCACAACAAAGCGCTATGGTAAATGTGGTAAAATGCCCGTCACCATTTAGTGCGTACCTTCTACCATGATCCAGGTGGCGTCTGACATGGCTTTGAGTCCGTTATTTTCAGCTTCGCACCAGTATTTTCCAGCATCCGGACGCTCAACATTTTTTAAGCTGCAAGTGCATTAATATATGGGTGTTAATTTTGTGCCACTTACAGAATAACGCAGATCAGAATCTGCAACTCGCTATACAAAATATCAGCAAAGGATTCAGGCGCTCAGTGTTTTCATTGCTATTTTCATGGCTTGGCATGAGAAGATAATTTTTCTTTCTAAACCAATGACCTTTGAATGCTCATATGAGACGCAGGAAGCTGCACATCCCTGTATGAAAGGATACAATGTATCACCACTGTGCGGCTCAATGTATCTCTCCATGCACAATCCCGCTATAATCGGCTTTATTGCACTAAATATTTCTCTGCAGAGATTCTGCGCCTTACGGACGGACATGTCTACACTCAGCTTCTGCTTGTTGGATGACCACCCAATAGCCACAAATCATTATCAATATCATGCAACATTTCTGAGCGCGAGAACCTATAATCAGTCGAGTGAAGCAAGCGTTTTACTAACTCGCTGACAACACTGCTTCGATTTTGTACAACTTAAATATGTCTTTAAAAACTTGGCAACACCTAGGCGGACATGACTATCTTTTTATATGAAGAGACACCGACACATCCACGGAGAGCCAAATTAATTTCGGCATCAAGAGGAGAAACGGACAAATTTGTAATATAATGTTAATCTGTTGTAGTTTTCGGTTATTACTAGGGCAGCTCTATTAAAGGGAATCTGTTGGCACTTTTTTGCAATTGAATCTGATGTAGGGGCAGAGAACCTGATTTTAGTGATGTGTCACTTGTTGCACTGCTTGGTGCAATTTTGATAAAATCCCTGTTTTCTCTGCTGCCTGATTGGCAGCTTCCTATGTACACTATCAGCAAGCTGCCAATCAGTGGTTGGGGTGGGGTTATACAAATGAACTGGACTACCTGGCACAGGAAACCTAGTCCTGCAGTGATAATCTCCTGTTGATAAATCACTGATTGTATTGAAAATTACTGCAGGCTGCTCAGCAAGTGGCACATTGCTGGAACAAGGCTCACTTGACCTGTATTATTCTGCTCTCACATTACATAGCAAAAAACCTGCTGACAGATTCCCTTTCATGACTGAAAAAACACAGATGGAGGTGACCTAAGCAAGAAACAAAAAACGTGATCATAGACTGTTCCCCCAACCGGGCTCCAGCAGTCATAATCCATGGGGGAACTCAAAGTATTCTAATTTTTTAGCTTTTTTTAATGTTGCACAGGTGGGTAATGCTATAAAATAACAAACCAAACATTACCCCTCTGCTGGTCCTTGTGGACCCCGCTGGTCCTTGTGGACCTCGCTGGTCTTTGTTGACAAGCATTTGCTGTCTACAATATTTGGCTTCTGCAGCCAAGCATCGGCCTCAGAGGACTTGTATCGTCAAAAGTCGGCATTGCCTACGAGACCAGTGATTGTCTGTAATGTTGCCAATCTCTTTAATCCACCGTGCATTGCAATAACAGATAACAGGAAAAATGAAACATGGCACCAATTGGGTGTGTGTAGAGCAGGTCCTCCAGAATGAGAGATGCTATTCTGAAGCCACTATCTGCTCCAGTGTGTAAATGGAGGTCCTGAATGAGGACCCCCTCTATTAATGCAGATTGCCCTTATAGGGTAGTTGAGATGCCTTTTTTCCTCTGTTTTTCTTGTGTTGTTCCAATACGCACAAAGGACATAAACATGTGCATAATAAAACATGTGCAACTGCAATAATTTTCTGGGAGAAATACTTCATTTTCTGGAACAATTTCAAGGGTGCCAACACTTTTGCCCATGACTGTTTATTGCATAGTTACTCCTTTTCATCTTTACTATTGATTTATGAAATAAAACGTCTAAGGCTACTTTCACACTTGCTTTTTTTGCAGCGCGTTTTTCCCGCAAAAAAACGCATGGAAAAAACGCATACAAACGCATACAAATACTGCGTTTTTTTCAAGCATTTTTATGGGCATGCCTGAAAAAAATGCAGCGTTTTTACCGCGTTTGCGGTTTTTTCCAACATTAGTTGGCCTCACCAAAAAAATCAAGATAGGGTTAGGATTAACACTAACCCAAACCATGACTTTACTAACCCTAACCCTTAACCAAACCATACTAACCCTAACCCTTAACCAAACCATACTAACCCTAACCCTTAACCAAAGCCTACTAACCCAAACCCTAACCCCTAGCTAACCCTAAACCCTAACCCTTAACCAAACCATACTAACCCTAACCCAAACGCTAACCCCCCTTAACTAACCCTAACTCTAACCCAAACCCCTAATTTCCATTGTCTAACCAATGGTCAACAAAATACGCATGCGCAAAAAAACGCATACATAAGCATGCCAATGCGCACATATGCTCACCCATAGACTTACAATGGGTGTCTTGCTGTAAAAAAACGCATTGCGCGCGCATGCGTTTTTTTTTAGGCAAGTCTGAGCCCAAAAAATGCAACAGGATGCATTTTGTGCACCCGAGCACACACCACAAAAAAACGCATGCGCGTAAAAACGCAAACGCATGTGTATGCGCACATAAGCGCATCCCATGCAAAATATAGGGGAAAAAACGCATGCGTTTTTTAGTGCTAAAATACAGCGCAAAAAAACGCAAGTGTGAAACCAGCCTAACGACGGTTACAGTAACTTTTAATGTTAACTAAATAGCTGTTGTGCTGGTTTCTTCAGAAGATCCTTAGTTCCATTAATGTGCGGTACGCTCTGGGGTCTTTGTTTTCTTTTAACTAAATAGTTGTTGCCATGTATAAACTATACAGTCTCAGATCTATAATAAAGGTTACATAGATTTTACATATTCCATTCTCCCATGGCTACAGGTTCCCCGTAAACAAAGAAATGAGAATATATTATTGTCCCATTCTAGGAATAGCTTGGACATAGTGTGACCAGGGTTGGACAGGATCCGGGGTCTCTACTACCATACAAATCACACGGATTGCCCTTATATAGCCTCAAGAAAAACCTTTCCATGGAGATCAAAGGCTGCCCACGGTATAACCGACCTCTGCAATATTTCCATCTATTCTAAGAAGACCCCGTGCGTGCCATGTGGGGCAGCAGCATATTTATCCTGGCACGGGTACGACGGTGCCTAAATAAGGAGACATTTGTATCATCTGCTTATGTCTGGTACTATTAAGCAGGCCATTATTTCCAGACACTGCACCTGAGGAAGCTGATCCAATGGTCTTCAATCACAGGGATGTACATTTGGTCGGCACTCTGCACGGCGACGCCATCCTTCAGCCACTGGATCTCTGGCAGCTCCATGCCCACTAAACTGCAGTTCAGCTTGGCTTCATGTCCTTGAGAAACGGTTAGGTTGTACCCACGACCTATAAACTGCAGTCCAGAGGAGTTTCCTGAATAGATGAGAACAAGGCAACGTAAGTTCAGTGAAAATCTAGATCTTGGTAGCATCTCTCCACATAGGCAAATGTCTCCTCTTAAAGAGAATCTGTCAGCTGGTTTTTGCCATTTTATCTAATATAAAGCAAATGAGCCTGATTCCAGCGATGTGTCACTAGGCTGCATGCTGTCATTTTAATTCAATCAGTGTTTTATCAGCAGGAGATTTTCACTGCCTGACTAGCTCTCATGTGCCAGGTAGTCCAGATGATCTCTGTAATCCCGCCCCCACCTGATTGGCAGCTTGCTGACTATGTACACAGGAAGCTGCCAATGAGGGGGTGTTGGCGGAGTTATACACAGCTCAGCATTTGAGCTCTGCAACAAACACAATAGTGATTTTATCAAAAATGCACCTAGCAGCCGAGTAAGTGACGCATCACTGGAATCAGGGTCTCTTACCCTATATGATGCTGTGCTCAGAGTAGATAGCAAAACCTACTTTAAGACAATTCCTTTAAACGTTGCTTATTAAAAATCAATACAAGTCCTATATATTACATAAAAATTTGCTTACAAGGGTCATGTAACAAACCAGTGTCATTAATTCCCTCACGGTGGTCCCTGAAATGCATATTTCCAAGATGTTCTGTGCATTATAGGTCCTTAAAGAGGTTATCTGGCCTTTGGGCACTAGTCTGCAGTCACTTAGTGACTGCAAACCTGCGATTTCTCACAATGCGCATACTGTACACTATGGGGATTGTCTGGTCCCGGGAGTAAGAGGTCATGAGACCGCAAATATGCGATTTGCATATGTCCGTCCACAATCCGACTTGACGTGTCCTACCTCGCTTCACTTGTATTGAGAGAGACCGAACAGGTCTAGTCGGTAAGCTACCACATGTATGCAAATCACATTTTGCAGTTACTGCACCCAGCACCAGCTCCGGAGAATGCTCACAATGCATTCTGCAATGTTGACTGCAATGTTGGACAACCCCTTTAAAGTGGTATACCAATATACACCACTAGAAGTTGAGTGGAGCTGTCACGAATGTGTCAGAAGCTGCAGACAATCGCACTGCATCTAGCTGCAGAAGGTCTCTGCATTTGACTTTGCAGACACCTTCTTAACCCTTCTGACTCTTTGACCCAGTGGCAACCTTTCTCCAGCTCTAATTGACACACTTGACCTAGGTGTTTATAGACTCCCAGCCTGCTGCTGGGAGTTGCTGGTGAGATTTCCATTTCCCCCTGTTGAGGTTTGGAGCTATAGCAGTCGGCTGTCTTTCTCCTTGGTGTTTGGAGGACGTCTGTGTTACATCTGAATCTACTCAAGATAAGTGTTTCCATTGTTTGTCTATCCCATCTGCCTTTAGTTTTAGAGGAAATTGACTAGTGCTCACCCCATCCTTCACTAAACAGGGCTTATCGCCAGGGTCAGGCAGGGATTAGGTATCCTGCTTGGGTGCAGAACTTATATAGGGACGTTAGGGCAGACAGGGTGACTTTAGATCTGCTTAGGAGTCTCCACTCCCCCCCTTCCCTAGTGGTGGGCTTCCTTCCCCTCATCCCTCCGTGTTGCATTTAGTTTTTCCTACACTGTGAGTGACATGAGCAGTCAGTCACTCATACAGTCTGCCTCTTCACTCACAGTCTATGGGGGTGACAATCCTAGCTGAGGCCCGTGCTTTGCCATCTTTCTCAGTGCCATGTGCATGCATGACTGTCCGCTCCATTCAACTCTTCCAAATTGCGCTTTTGCAGCTAAAGGAGACACAAGATAGAACCAAGGACACAAGTTTCCTTTTCTGACTCACACAGCAATCTGACAACTATCACTTATCCATAGGTTAAAATTAATAGACATGCCAAAAGTACAATACTCTGAGATCTCAGATATCACCATCTTGTTTTAAAGGGGGATAGTCACTGGATCTGTATTAATTTGGGTAAGGCTAGGGGCAGTGCTGTAACTTGATGTTCATGGGTCCCAATGAAAAAGCTCCAATGGGGCCCACAATAGTATTGGGTTTTTCATATAGGACAAAGAGACTTTTTGGGCCCCTTAGTCTCCAGGGCTGGGTGCGATTGCAACCTACGCACCTATTGTAGTTATGTCTCTGGCTAGGGGAACGTGAATTTAATTTTGGGGACTGTGTAGATTTAGGTAATTTATTGGGGTCTTAATTAATTTGCATTATGAAGGGGGTCATTTGTAACATTCCAATGGCTTAGGTGGGGAACGGATGCCATAAAAAAAAAAATTCAATGTGGCACTCAGCATGCCACTTTTCAGAAGTTGTCAAGAATGCAGTTACATAATATTTCCCTTGCAGGTCAACATATACAATCGCCTGTAGCTCCACTTTGATGAGGGCAGCACATTACACAGATCTACTTTTAGCTCTTCAGATACAAAATTATTAACAGTTTTAAATATTGAACTTTTAATCAGATTTTAAGTAGTACTTGGCAATTTTGCATGTAAATGAGAACGGAGAATCCAGGCTCAGTCAGTAATTACATGCATGTTGATCTGCTCATTACAGTCTTCCCCCTCTCCGTTCTCTACAAGACTGTCATTACCGGGGGGAGAAGTAGGCGGTGGGATACAGAGGATTCCGTTAGTCAATGCATATTTTTGGATTATCATTCCTTTCACAGCTCTTAATGATGTCACTCGTACACAATAACAGCAAAAGCCAGAAAAGACGTCACTAAGACAAAGAGGAGAGACTGGGATAAGTAAAAGAGAAGAAGAAGCAGAAAACATTTTATCCAACCATTTGAACAATTTGAGCAGTTACTGTCACATGGCACAAAGAGGCCGATGACTACTTTTTATTGATGGCCCCTCGCAGCACCCTTGTCCATCAGCTGTTACAGGCGCCGGTGGCCAAAAGATCTCGGATGTGGCCGCACGCAGTAGATCAGTCAAAACTATAGTGGCCGTGGCCGGGTACTACAGATCCACACTGATTAATTTAAATCGGGGGTATATCGGTAGTACCCAGCCACCATAGAAATGACAGAGCTGCTGTATTTTGGCAGAATTCGAGAACTTCCAGCCATTGGCGTCAGTAACCAATGGCCTGTAACAAACTGGGTGCCAGGTGTCGCCCCAACATCAATCAGATAGTCATGGCTTTTCCTAAGGATAGGCCATCAATAAAAAAAAAAAAAATAGCGACCACCTGTTTAACTAGCAGCAAAGAATAGATTTCAGAAAACTCATCCACATGGTGCAGAAGAAAGTTGTACACGTAAACTACAACCACGCGGTGTTGTTTTTGGCTTTTTTTTTTAAATGCATTTTTACATCAATTCTTTCTCATTTTTAAAGCAGACTTCTTTCACCGTTTGCAAAGAAAGTAATGAAATCCACGTTAATTCGTTGGCAAAATCCACATGCAGATTTACTACAAATTTGAGGACGAAGCCCAGATTTTTCTTCAGGTGCTATATAACGATTCTTGTGAGCGCGCCCATTTAATGCTACCATCCTGTTCTTCCATAAATGGATATTAGGTAACTCCAAAATTATTCTCAAAATACAAAGTATACAGCTTGCCTATATAGTCCTGTTTGCAGCCGACTGCAGAACCTTGTAGTGTACACTTAGTATAGAAGGAAAAAAAAAATATACAAGTTCTCAATCCCAGCTACCCACAAGCCAAATATAAACGGCATTTCACAATTGCCCTCCAGATCCATCTGCCAAGTTTTCCGCAGTCTCTTCCATGTTGATCATTCATATTAAATTCCACTCCTGCGCACTTTAAGATTCACCGCCCGCTGTCACAATGAGAGCAGCATCCAATCTGTGGGCTGAACAACCTGCCTTCATGTTCAAAAACATTTCCAGGTTCTGCTCAGAGTTACAGTATTCTCTTCCACAAACACATGAGCCGCGCTAACACAATATAGGGTGTTAGTCTAACGTAGTAATTGAAAAAAAGAGGAAAATCTGACTGCAATTATTTTTGGTCATGTCCTCTTCACTCATTGTACATTTTCTCTTTGTACATATCTTGATATAAAAGTAAACCTCACCTGGTCGTAACTGCACATCAAGGCACGCTAAATAAAGAAAAATGGCACTTTTGCAATGTATGTGATCCAGTGCTCTCAGTCACAGACCAAATCAACAGATGAGGTTTACCAAAATTAGAATAGTTTGCTTATTATTAAAGAAACAAACACAGATTTGCTATCACGTTCCAAAGAAAAAAGTGGCACTCACCAACATTTCATTGCTTTGTTCTCTAAACATTTGACATGCAAAAAAACAACAAAATAAGCAGATTAGGATGTACTGAAAGATTACCCTTTTTGGACCTACTGTCCCCACTGAACTTTTTTCTTTGCATACTGAATATCTAGAGATGAAAGCACTAAAACGTTGGTGAGTGCCACTTCTTGATATTGTTGTTTTTCACGCTGCAAAGTAGACAGATTCCAATGATTCCAAATATCACATTTCAAAGAAAGGAGTGTCACGCACCAAGGTTTCACTGCTTAATTCGCTAAACAAAAAAAGCAGACCTGTTGTGAACACTTTTGACTTGGCTTCTGAGTTTGGGCTCCCTCTGGTGGTTGCTGCTGGTAATAAAGCTGGTTTGGCTGACAGAAGTCAATCACGTGAGGAGGATGATTGGAGGTCAGGTGTTACAGACTGGAGAGATTAAAGTGAGCAACCTTCCCTCAGTTGTTGCCGGTGATTTGGTTTGCTTCCTGAGCATTTTGGAAGTCTGCTAGCCTCCTGCTCTGTCCTGCATCTTTCAGATGTTATTTGTCTTTTTGAATCTTTTTGCATTGTGATTCATTTTTGCTTTTATCTGATTTTTGCTTTGCTGCTGTGAGTCAGCCTGGTTCCCTGCGGGGACCTGTGCTGGACTCTGTTTCATATGCCACAGCTTATGTCCAGTTAATACCAGAGTTCTGATTTAGTGGGGGAGAGGTCATGTGGCCTCAGTATTTTTGCATATCAGACGTGTTGGATTTTTCTTAGGGTTTTTTGCGTGATTGCAGACAGTATCCTTTCCTGTCCTGTTCTATCTAGATAGTTTGGGCCCCATCATTTGCTTACTCTATTTTCTGCCTGTGTTTGGCTACTTGCACACTTGCGTTATGAGGCACAGCGCTCAAAAGCCGCTAAGCCCCACCCCCTGCTAGGCCCCCTCCGGTCAGCTCCTCCTATGGGCGCATGACGCTGCATGGGACCTGTGTCCCCTATATTTAGCGTTGGGTAGGCAGGCCATGCGCTGGTATGCTTTTTGAGGGCGCATGCACCCTTTTGGCGCTGCGCCGAGTGCACCAAAATGCAACACGGTGCGATTGGCGAACATCGGTGCAGCGCCAAAAGGGCGCATGCACCCACAAAAGCATACCAGCGCATGGCCTGCGTACCCAATGCTAAATATAGGGGACACAGGTCGCATGCAGCATCATGCGCCCATAGGAGAAGCTGACCGGAGGGGGCACAGCAGGGGGCGGAGCTTAGCGGCAGTCGAGCACTGCGCCTCATAAGGCTACTTGCACACTTGCGTTTTGTGCTTTATCTTGTCTCACCGGCAAAATATGTTCGGGGGCTATCTATTCCTTTGGGGTTCTACTCCGGGGCAGTTTAGCTTTCTCATTTCTCTCTTTAGGCTTAGTTAATTCTTTGGTTGTGCTGAGGCGTCTAGGGCATCGTAGGTACGTCCCACGGCTAATTCTAGTTGTGTCTCGTCAGTTTAGGGGTCTGCAATCCGCTAAGCTACCAACCTCTCTGGTTATCTGGTTACCTAGCCTATATACCTGCTATCCTCCTCGGTTACCTAATCATAACAGAATTACGGGCCAAAATGTAGACTCTAGGGTACTCTAAAGAAGGAAAGAATAGGAAAAAAAAAAAAAAAAAAAAAAAAAGGTGTCAGAATTTTATGTATTTTTTCCTCTTTTTCTCTGGGGGCCGTAGGAGGATTTTTTCTTTAATGGATGCTAAGCAATTGTCTGATCCTGTTGAGCAGCTCGCTGCTGAAGTTCGGAGAATTTCTGCCTATCTCTCTCAGTGGTCTGCTGTAGAACCTAAAGTCCCTATTCCGGATTTATTTTCTGGTGATTGGTCTAAATTTTTTAACTTTAAGAATAATTTTAAACTGTTTTTTTGCCTTGAAACCTAATTCCTCGGGGAACTCGGTGCAGCAGGTTAAAATTGTCATCTCCCTGTTGCGCGGTGACCCTCAGGACTGGGCTTTTTCCCCTGACACCTGGGGATCCTATTCAGGCTAATGTAGATGCATTTTTTCAGGCTCTGGGGTTGCATGATGAACCTAATGCTATTGATCAAGCTGAGAAAACCTTATTGGCATTGAACCAGGGTCAGGAATCGGCAGAGATATACTGTCAGAAATTCCGAAAGTGGGGGGTCCTTACTAAATGGAACGATGATGCCCTAGCGTCTCTTTTTCGGAAGGGTCTGGCAGAGACCGTAAAAGATGTCATGGTGGGATTTCCTGTCCCCTCTGATCTCAACGACTCTATGTCATTAGCCATTCAAATTGACAGACATTTACGTGAACGTAAAACTATGCGAGAGGTGGTGTTGCCTTTCAAACAAACTTCTGAGCCCATGCAGTGTAAAAGGGTTGTTTCTAGAGCTCAACGACAAGAATTTAGAAGGCATAATAAGTTGTGCTTCTTTTTTGGGCACGCCTCTCATACTATTTCCGTCTGCCCTAAGCGAGAGAAACGTTTTGCTCACTCCTTTGTTTTGGGCAATGTACAGCCTAAATTCCTTTTGGTGGTTTTCTTGATCTGCTCCTTATCTTCATTTTCTGCTAAGGCTTTTGTTGATTCAGGAGCAGCCCTGAACCTGATGGATTTTGACTTTGCCAAACGTTGTCATTTTCCCCATGATACCCCTGCGGACTCCTATTCCTTTGGAGGGGCACTGATGCTACCCCATTGGCTGAGAATAAACCCCAGTTTTGGACCCAGGTGATAATGCGGATAGCCCCGGACCACCAAGAGAATTGTAAATTTTTGGTGTTGCATAATTTACATGACATTATTGTACTGGGTTTTCCTTGGTTGCAGACCCATAATCCTGTTCTGGATTGGAAATCTTTGTTCGTGGTTAGTTGGGGTTGTCAATGTGTTCTTAGTGACACTACTGTTTTCTCTACCTCTCCCCAGACTCATGATGTCCCTGACTATTTGGCTGAATTCTCTGATGTGTTTAGTGAGAGTAAGTCTGCCTCCTCATAGGAGTTATGATTGCGCTATCGAGTTAGTGCCTGGTTGTAAATTTCCCAAGGGTCGGCTCTTCAATTTAGCTGTACCTGAACAAGATGCTATGCGATCTTATATTTATGCTATGCGATCTTATATTTAAGAGGCATTGGAGAAGGGTCATATCAGACCGTCCTCTTCACCTTTAGGTGCCGTTTTTTTCTTTGTGGCCAAGAAAGATGGCTCATTGAGGCCATGTATTGACTAATGTCTCCTTAATAAAATCATTGTTAAATGTCAGTATCCATTACCATTGATTTCCGAATTATTCTCCAGAGTGAAAGGTGCTAGTTGGTTTTCCAAGCTTGACCTTAGGGGGGCGTATAATCTTATTCGCATCAAGCAGGGTGATGAATGGAAGATGGCGTTTAATACTGCTGAGGGGCATTTTGAGTACCTAGTGATGCCTTTTGGGCTCACTAATGCCCCTTCCGTCTTCCAATCTTTCATGAACGATATTTTCCGGGATTTTGTGGAAAAGTTTTTGATCGTTTATTTGGATGATATTTTGATTTTTTCCAATGATTGGGATCCTCATGTGGAACATGTTCGGACTGTATTCCGGATTTTGAAAGAAAATGCTCTGTATGTTAAGGGATCAAAATGTCTCTTTGGCGTGCAAAAAATTTTGTTTTTGGGATTCATTTTGTCCCCGTCCGCTATTGAAATGGACCCAGTCAAAGTCCAGGCCATTTATGATTGGGTTCAGCCCACTTCCTTGAAGGCTCTCCAGAAATTTTTGGGTTTTGCTAATTTCTACCGTAAATTCATAAGTAATTTTTCTGATATTGTTAAACCACTGACGGATTTGATCAAAAAGGGCGCTGATGTGGTGAATTGGTCTCCAGAAGCAGTCTCGGCTTTTCAGGAGCTTAAGCGGAGATTCACTTCTGCTCCTGTTCTACGGCAACCTGATGTTTCTCTCCCATTTCAAGTGGAGACAGATGCTTCTGAGATTGGTGCAGGAGCCGTTTTGTCTCAAAGAAATCCGATAACCTCTAAGATGAATCCTTGTGCCTTCTTTTCTCGAAAATTTTCCCCATCTGAACGTAATTATGATGTGGGGAATCGAGAATTGTTGGCTATGAAGTGGGCGTTTGAAGAGTGGAGACATTGGTTGGAGGGGGCCTGACATCAAGTTGTGGTCCTCACCGACCACAAGAACTTGATCTATCTCGAATCAGCCAAACGACTGAATGCTAGACAGGCTAGGTGGGCCTTGTTTTCACGCGTTTTAATTTTGTGGTCTCCTTTCTTCCTGGCACTAAGAATATTAAGGCGGATGCCCTCTCTAGGAGTTTCTTTGCAGATTCTCTTGATGTGACTGAGCCTACTACCATTCTAAATGAGGGTGTGGTTCTTTCCGCTATTTCACCCGATTTGAGACTTGCCCTGGAGGAATTTCAGGAGGACAAACCTGAACGATGCCCTATTGGGAAATTGTATGTCCCCGACCAGTGGAGGAAAAGAGTTATGTCTGAAATTCATTGCTCCGCGTTAGCTGGACATCCTGGTATTTTTGGTACCAGAGATTTGGTGAGTCGGTCTTTTTGGTGGCCTGCTTTATCTCGTGATGTCAGGGATTTTGTGCAGTCCTGTGGGACTTTTTCTCGGTCCAAACCCTGTTCTCGTTCTAGTGGATTGTTAGTGCCACTGCCCAGGAGGCCATGGACCCATATTTCAATGGATTTTATTTCCGACCTCCCTGTCTCTCAGAGAATGACTGTTATTTAGGTGATTTGTGATAGATTTTCCAAGATGGTCCATCTTGTACCACTGCCGAAGTTGCCATCCTCTTCTGAGATGATGCCCTTGTTTTTACAGCAGGTGGTTTGTTTACACGGTATTCCGGAGAACATGGTGTCTGACAGAGGAGTCCAGTATGTTTCCAGATTTTGGAGAACTTTTTGTTCTAAACTGGGAATTCAGTTGTCCTTCTCCTCTGCGTTTCACCCTCAGACCAATGGGCAGACAGAGAGCAAACCAAACTTTGGAAACCTATTTGAGATGTTTTGTGTCTGCTGATCAAGATGACTCGGTCTCTTTTCTGCCCTAGTTCTGACACTTTGATGTCTCCTTTTTTCTGCAACTTCGGGTTTCATCCTTGGTTTTCTTCAGGGCAGGTGGAGGCTTTGGCCTGTCCAGGTGTTGATTCTGTGGTAGAGAGAATGCAGCAGATTTGGGATCAAGTAGTGGATAAGTTGTCTCACTCTCAGGAGAAGGCCCAACGGTTTGCCAACCGGCATAGGACTATTGGCCCCTGGTTTAAAGTGGGTGACATGGTTTGGTTGTCCTCCAAAAATATTCCTATGAAAGTTGCTTCTCCAAAATTTAAGCCAAGGTTCATTGGACCTTATAAGATTTTGGAACTCCTTAATCCCGTTTCTTTCCATTTGGCTTTTCCAGGAACATTCAAGATTCACAATGTCTTTCATAAATCTTTGTTGAAAAGTTCCTATGACTGCGCCCCCTGATCCTGTATCGGTTAAGGGTAATCTGGAGTATGAAGTAGAGAAGGTATTGTATTCTCGTCTGGCTAGACGGAAACTCCAGTACTTGGTCAAATGGAAAGGTTATGGTCAGGAGGATAATTCTTGGGTGTTTGCTTCTGACATTCATGCCGAGAGATTGGTTCGCGCCTTTCAACGGGCCCATCCTGATCATCCTGGTGGCTTGGGTGAGGGTTCGGTGACCCCTCCTCAAGGGGGGGGGTACTGTTGTGAACACTTTTGACCTGGCTTCTGAGTTTGGGCTCCCTCTGGTGGTTGCTGCTGGTAATGAAGCTGGTTTGGCTGACAGAAGTCAATCACCTGAGGATGATGATTGGAGGTCAGGTGTTACAGACTGGAGAGATTAAAGTGAGTAACCTTCCCTCAGTTGTTGCCGGTGATTTGGTTTGCTTCCTGAGCATTTTGTAAGTCTGCTAGCCTCCTGCTCTGTCCTGCATCTTTCAGATGTTATTTGTCTTTTTGAATCTTTTTGCATTGTGATTCATTTTTGCTTTTATCTGATTTTTGCTTTGCTGCTCTGAGTCAGCTTGGTTCCCTGCGGGGACCTGTGCTGGACTCGGTTTCATATGCCACAGCTTATGTCCAGTTCACACCAGAGTTCTTATTTAGTGGGGGAGAGGTCATGTGGCCTCAGTATTTTTGCATATCAGACGTGTTGGATTTTTCTTAGGGTTTTTTGCGTGATTACAGACAGTATCCTTTCCTGTCCTATCTAGACAGTTTGGGCCCCATCATTTGCTAACTCTATTTTCTGCCTGTGTTTTGTGCCTCATCTTGTCTCATCAGCAATATATGTTCGGGGGCTATCTATTCCTTTGGGGTTCTACTCCGGGGCAGTTTAGCTTTCTCATTTCTCTCTTTAGGCTTAGTTAATTCTTTGGCTGTGCCGAGGCGTCTAGGGCATCCAGCGGCGGACTGGAACACCTAGGGCCCACCAGAGAAAATCATTCTTGGGGCCCACTATGTAGCTGCATAGAAAGAAATACAAGACCACCTATTATGCTGTAAAACACGCTAATATTTGGGTATAATATAAGGTAGAACATATCTTAATTATGTAGCAGGAGTTGGGGTAGCCTCCCTAATAGAATATAAATATAAAGCAGCCCCCTCAAATAGTATAATGCAGCCTCCTCATAGAATATAATGCAGCCATCTCATAGAATATAATGCTGCCCCCCTCATAGAATATAATGCTGCCCCCCTCATAGGGTATAATGCTTCCCCCCCTCATAGGGTATAATGCTGCCCCCCCATAGAATATAATGCTGCCCCCCTCATAGGGTATAATGCTGCCCCCCTCATAGGGTATAATGCTGCCCCCCTCATAGGGTATAATGCTGCTCCCTCATAGGGTATAATGCTGCCCCCTCATATAATATAATGCTGCCCCCATAGGGGTATAATGCACTCCCTCATAGGGTATAATGCACCCCCTCTCAGAATATAATGCTGCCCCCCTCGCGGGGTATAATACACCCCCTCATAGGATATAATGCTGCCCCCCCTCATAGGGTATAATGCTGCCCCCCTCTTAGCGTATAATGCACCCCCTCATAGAATATAATGCTGCCCTCCTCACAGGGTATAATGCACCCCCTCATAGGATATAATGCTTTCCCCACTCATAGGATATAGTGCACCCCCTCATAGGGTATAATACACCCCCTCATAGGGTATAATGCTGCCCCCCCTCATAGGGTATAATGCTTTTATATAGATACGTAGATATAGATAGACATAGATAGATAGATGTAGAGAGAGGTAGCTATAGATAGAAAGATAGATATAGAGATAGATAGATAGATAGATACAGATATATATAATAGATATAGAGATAGATAGATAGATATAGAGATAGACAGATATGGGATAAATAGATAGATCTATGGATAGATGGATAGATAGATATATCGATAATAGATATAGATAGATATAGATAGCTACAGATAGATAGAAATAGTCTATCTATATCTCTCTAGATCTATCTCTATATCGATTTATCTCTATATCTATCTCTCTCTATATCTAAAATAGAGATAGATAATATAGAGATAGATAGATATGGAGATAGGATAGATAGTTAGAGATATAGGGATAGATAGATATAGAGATAGAGATATAGATAGATAGATAGATATAGATAGATATATAGAGATAGATATATAAAGAATAGATAGATAGATATAGAGATATAGAAATAGAGATAGATAGATATAGAGATAGATAGATAGATACAGATAGATAGATAGATATAGAGATAGATAGATATATAGATAGATAGGATAGAGAGATAGATAGATATATAGATATATAGAGATAGATATAGAGATAGATATAGAGATAGATATAGAGATAGAGAGATAGATAGAGGGATAGATATAGAGATAGATAGATAGATACAGTAGATATAGAGATAGATATAGAGATATATAGATATAGATAGATAGATATAGAGACAGATAGATATAGAGATAGAGAGACAGATAGATAGATATAGAGATAGATAGATACAGAGATAGATATAGACATATATAAAAAAACAAAACATAATACTCACCTCTCCTCCTCGGTCCCACACTGATCCCGGCTTCAGTGTCAGGAGCTGCCCCGTCTGCCAGACACACAGCGGGTGCGCGATGTAGTGACATCATCGCGCACCGGCTGTGAGTCAGCAGAGGGGACTGATGGGAGAGAGAACGTCAGATGACGCTCTCTCCCATTACAATTGAGGGTGGTGCCGGCCCTCACTGCCGCATAGCGGCTTACTTTGCTGTGGGGCGGGGCCCCTGGGGGAGTGGAGATGATGAAATGATATTCACTGCTTTCCACGCCCATGTGGGCGTGGGAAGCAGTGAATATTCATTTCTCTTTAGCAGCGGGGACAGGGGCTCCTGGCTGCTGCTCTGCTGGCACAGGGCCCCTAGCAGCTGCGTGGTGTGCCGCTATTAGCGACACACCCCTGGCTGGGGGCCCCTGGAGCAGCGGGGGCCCTAGGCAACTGCAGGCCCTGTATGCCAGCAGGTGCCAGGGCCCACCGGAGAATCCTCCGGTTCTCCGGTGGGCCAGTCCGACGCTGAGGGCATCATAGGTACGTCCCACGGCTAATTCTAGTTGTGTCGTCAGTTTAGGGGTCTGCAATCCGCTAAGCTACCAACCTCTCTGGTTATCTGGTTACCTAGCCTATTTACCTGCTATCCTCTTCAGTTACCTAATCATAACAGATCGTTTTGCCATCACATTCCAAAGAAAGAAGCGGCACTCACTAACATTTCAGTGCTTTATTCGCTAAACTTTCAGCATGCAATCAAAAAGTTCAGCAGAACAAGAGCTAAAGAAAATACACATTTTTCTTGCTCCTCCTGCCCCACTGAACTTTTTTCTTTATTTACCGAGTATCTAGAGAGTAAAGCACTGAAAAGTTGGGGAGTGACACTTTTTTATATCTATGTTTTTCACACTTCAAAGTGGACAGATTCCAAGTATTTTAATTCCAAAGAAAAAAACGGCACTCAATGTTTCAGTGCCTTATTAAACTTTCAGCATGCAATCAAAAAGTTCAGCAGAACAAGAGCTGCAGAAAATACACGTTTTGCCCCGACTGTCGCACTGAACTTTTTTCTTTGTATACTAAATAACTAAAGAATTCAAGCACTGAAATGTTGGTGAGTGCCACTTTATATAGTGTTTTTCACACTTCAAAGTGGACAGATTCCAGGTATTGCATTTCAAAGAAAGAAGTGGCACTCACCAACATTTCAGTGCTTTATGCTCTAAACATTCAGCATGTAAAGTTCAGAAGAACAGGAGGTGCACAAAGATGGCAATCTTTTCACCTCCTGTCCCTCTGAAGTTTTTCTTTGTATGCTGAATATCTAGAGAATAAAGAACAAAAATGTTGGCGAGTGCCACTTCTTACTTTGGAATGTGATTCTTGGAATGTCTGTCTACTTTGAAATGTGAAAAACACCGATATTCAGGAGTATGCCTGTTTGTATGGAATTGATGAGACAGAAGTGACTGGGTGTCAGCAAATCAAGCCTGCAGATGGCATGGACGTAATAGCCATTGGTGCAGGCATATGCTTCATAGGACGATTGTATTCAACGGTACAATACCTTAATAAGAACACCACTAGGAGGGAAGCTCAGCCACACGTCTGCTCCAACGCGCGTTTCAGGCCTGCCTTTGTCAGGGGGTACACCGAAAGGAACTGTGCACAGGTATAAGAGGGGCCTAGCCAATAGCGCTGTGGGACAGAAGTGACACAAACACTGCCGTAGCAAACACTATGCTGGCTGGCATTCGCGTCATGTGATGGGTGACGTCAGGAACACATGGGAGTCATGTGACCCATTTCCAGTTGTAATGCTCATATTACACTTTGATGAAATTGCCAATTTTTGAGTTTTCCAATAAGGTTGTACCTCTAAGGTATCATTTGTCTACTCACCAAATTGAGTATTGGTCAACACTGATCTGTGTGTGATACATGGACACACAACTCACTGATCCAAAGTATATTATGCAAATGAGACTGTTTTCCACCTCTAGGGCGATTTTTTTAAAAAAAATGTTTTACTTAAATTTGTGTAACTAGGTTTCATTAAAAAGTTTGCACTGTTTGTTTTTACAGGATCTTTGCATCCCTGCACATTCAAGTGTGATGTGGTCTGTGGTCATAAATCAGCCGAGAGGAGGAGAAGCTCAAAAAAAGACCGATATGAGAATTAGAAACTATCCCATTGGATCGGCAAAATGAGCTCACTGACAGATTCTCTGTTAACCCATCCTTCAGCAAGTATTAGACATGGTAACACATAGGCTACAAAAGACACGGTGCAAAATTTAAAAATTTAACCCAAATGCAAATATGATTTTTAGCCAAAAATGTACATGCACTTCAAGGGGTTGTACAGGACTTTAACATTGATAGCATATATATTTATTATATTATATAATGAACACATCCATGTCCATTCTCGAACACTTACAGTGTGTGATCCAAAGCTTCATATTAAAATCCCCAGGGCTAATGTTACTTTTACTGATATCTTGTGCAGCCAAGATATTGTTTTCTCACGTTGGCAAGTGCGGACCTCTTATTTGGCACAATGCGCCAAATCTAAGTGTGATGAGACTACGAGACTAAGTAGCTACAAGAAAATAGCAAAGTAATTAAGGCTGGACGCATGGATATTATGCTAATCGCTAATGCTAAAAAAGAGTGAATGTGAGGTTCTGGCAGTGCTCTATGGACACTTCTCCAAGCCGAGGTTTATGGCATTTTCCATACATTATTGACATCCCGCAGTATCACATGGTGAGAATACATTATAGGAGCCAAATTACTGGATTTTCTGATCTAAATGATCATGTTAATATAGAACACCCAATAATCCAAAATATTAATATAATTATATGGACTAACCGGCTATTTATGGATACACAGGGAAATTTAATTATCACGTGGCCCACGCAGAAGTGAATGGATGTATTGAGACCGATAATTCTGATCAGAGCGAGTTGCGAGAGTCAGATTTTCTCACACGTTAAGAAAGTTAAAATAAAAAAAAATCATCCCCTTTCTACATTCTGACATTCCTTGAAAAATCGAACCACACTTGGATGTCATACGGTCCGAATTTTTCACAGAGTCATAGACTTGTGGGTCGCCCTCCCAGGGCTGTGGGGTACTCGGTACCGGGCCGGTCTCTCAGAGGGGGTTGTCACAGCAGCGGTGACCTGGTCCGTGGCCCTGGGCGCCCATGTAAAAAGTGTGGAGTTGAGGAGGGCATTTTTGAAAAATGAAAAATGTACAAAAACCAAAAGCTCCAAACACAGTCCTATGATGATAAGTCCAAGCATCAATGTCCATGGTCCATTCCTGGGCAAATGGTGAACTATTTACAAGGGTAGTGACCACACACAGTCCTGTGGCCACAATGTCCATAAAACAAAATGGGAAAAATTCAAAAAGGAACATTCTTACAGATTATCTGTAGGCACAAACTTGAAAACAGTTACATATGTACACGTACAGGTTAACATTACTTTAACTTATTTATATGCGGAATCTGATGGGTGGTATACCTTGTGTAGTACGGGTAGACCTGCGTAACACTGGTGTGATTGGGGATCTTACTGGTTGTCTGTTGCTAACTACTGGTGTAGTGTGTGATGTACTGGATACACTACTGGTGGTTCTGCGTAACACAGGGATACTAGATTTCCTAGGATCAGTTCTACTCACTGTGGGCATGACAGATTCACCACTGGCAGGGCGAGGGTTCTCTGGCTCCACTGCTGGTGTGGCATCTGCTGCCTGATTTTCCTGATTTTCAGGATTTTCTTGAATTACTTCTTCTTGTACTACCAGTTGGGGAAATGTCAACACTGGCACCACTATAGCATCATTTACTTTAGTCCAATTTGCAGGGAATTCTCCAAGTATGGTGCTGACCTTTTCTTCTTCTACAGGTTGAATGTTATTTTGTTCTTCCATTCTTTCTTTTAGCTGGTCAGGGCATAATTTCAAATGATCCCTTGATATTGCTGCTGAGGTTTCTCCTCCATCTTTACTAATAAGGGACACCTTGGTATTGTCAAAGTTTCAGGGTAGAATGGTGTAGGGTTCAGCTTCCCATTGGTCATCCAACTTATGCATCCTTCTTTTCTTCTTTAGGACTTGTTCTCCTGGTGACAAGGGAACTGCAGGTGCATGCTGATAGTAGTTCCTCTCTGGTTTTTGTCTTGACTGAGCTACTCTTTTCAACACATTCTTGTACTCTTCTGTACTGTTGCTGCCTCTGTATCCCAGTCAGCATCTGGTGACGTCACCTCAGGTGTAAGGACTCCCATATCCAAATCAATAGGCAGCTTGCCAGGCCTCGCTCTCATTAGGTAGGCTGGAGTGCAGTTGGTGGAGCACACAGGAATGTGGTTGTAGAGGTCTACCAGATCTGGCAACTTTTCTGGCCACAGATTCCTCTCCTCCAAAGGCAAGGTTTTCAGTAGGTCGATCACCACCTGGTTCATCTTTTCACACATTCCATTGGTCTGTGGATGGTATGGTGTTGTCCTGATCTTCTTACAACCGTACAAGTTACAGAATTCCTGGAACACTTCTGCCTCAAAGGCGGGACCTTGATCTGTAAGCACTTGCTCAGGATAGCCATGTGGTCTACAGAAGTGCTGTTGGAATGCTCTGGCTGCTGTCCTGGCTGTTTGATCTTTGACAGGCACAACTACCAGGAATCTTGAGTAGTGGTCCACGATGGTAAGAGCATAAATGTAGCCTGAACAGCCTGGGACCAGCTTCACATGGTCCAGGGCGACCAACTCAAGTGGCTGTTTGGTTATTATTGGCTGTAGAGGAGCTCTCTGGCTGTTTCGATCCTTTCTGCACAGGTTACATTGTCCACACTCTCGGCACCACTTTTCAATGGCTTTCCGCATACCAGCCCAGTAGAACCTCTCCTGGAGCAATGCTTCCAACTTCTTCCATCCGAAGTGGCCAGCTCCTTTGTGGTATGCTTTCAAGACCATTGATGCCTCTCTCTTTGGGACCACCACCTGCCAGACCAGCTCATGAGTGCGGGGGCATTGATACTCCTCCGACACCGCTTTTCTTCATAAATGAACAGCTGACCTCTTTCCTTCCACAACTGCTGGGTTTCTTCAGGAGCATCCGACTCTGGGCGTGAGTCAGCTTGTGACAGTAGCTTCTTCACTAGACGGACTGCGGGGTCACTATCCTGCGTTTCTGCCCAATCGTGATGGGGCAATGGATTTAGGGTGACTTCTTTCAAGCCAGACCGTCTGTTTCTCACTCCTTGAGCACGTTGGGCTGCAATTGGCCGGTGGAAGGGAGGTAACTATTTCTTCAAGAGCCTCAGGGTCTTTTCCTGCATCTGGCAGATTAGGCATCCTGGACAGCGCATCAGCATTCTTGTGCCCTGCTCGGTACTTGATAGTAAACTCATAGTTAGACAGCCGAGCCATCCATCACTGCTCCAGTGCACCTAGTTTTGCAGTTTCCAAGTGAGTCAACGGGTTGTTGTCCGTGAAGATGGTGAACTTGGCTGAAGCTAGGTAATGCTTGAATCTTTCAGTCATAGCCCAGACTATGGTGAGGAACTCCAGCTTGAAGGAACTGTAGTTGTCTGGGTTCCTTTCAGTGGGATGAAGCTTCCTGCTGGCGTAGGAGATCACTCTTTCTTTGTCATTCTGTACCTGTGACAGTACTGCTCCCAGTCCCATGTTGCTGGCATCAGTATACAGAACAAACGGTTGGTCATAATCTGGGTAGGCCAGAACTTCATCTCCTGTGAGAGCCATCTTCAGTCGGGTGAAGGACCTCTCCAACTCCTCAGTCCATTCAAATGTGGAATTCTTCTGTTTGGCTTTCTTGGACTGTCCCACCAGAAGATTTTGCATAGGAGTGGCTATCTCCGTGAAGCCTTTGACGAACCTTCGGTAGTAGCCTACCAACCCGAGGAATTAGCGTACTTCATGGAGGTTGCTGGGCTTCGGCCAGTCCCAGATGACTGTGACTTTGTCAGGATCTGGTGCCACACCTTCTGCACTCACTACATGACTGAGGTACTGTACCTTGGGCTTCAGGAGGTGGCATTTGGAAGGCTTCACCTTCAGGACAAAGTTGGACAAGACTTCAAACACCTCAGCCAGGTGCTCCAGATGGTCTTCATAAGTCTTGGAGAAAACAATGACATCATCAAGGTACAACAGGACTGTCTCAAATTTCATGTGTCCTTGGCAGCACTCCATCTACCGTTGAAATGCAGAGCCCGAATGGCATAAAGTTGGACTCACAGAGACCCATTGGGGTGGTAAATGCTATTTTCTCCTTGTCTGCCTCTGCCACGGAAACCTGCCAATACCCACTAGTGAGATCTAAGGTGGAAAAGTAGTTAGAAGTTTTAAGTGCAGCTAATGACTCTTCAATTCTGGGTAGGCATCTTTATGTGTAATGCTGTTAATATTCCTGTAATCAACACACATTCTCATGGTACCATCCTTTTTCTTTACAAAAACTATTGGAGCTGCCCAGGGGGCTACAACTGTCTCTGATGACCCCAGCTTCCTTCATCTCGCTCAAAATACCTTTAGCACATTGGTATTGTGTTGGGGGTATAGGCCGGTACCTTTCTTTAATGGGTGGATGATCTCCAGTGGGGATATGATGTTGAACCCCTTTGGCCTTCCCAAAATCTAGAGGGTGTTTACTGAATACCCGCTCATATTCCTGGGTCACCCTGTAAACCCCATTTTTCTGGTATGAAGGTGTAGAGTCAGTCCCAACCTGCAGTTGCTGGCACCACTTCTCCAGCTGCTTGACAGAGCCATTGTCCTCCACCTGGTCGGATGAGACCAAGGGCTCTGCTGCCTGCATTGCATTGTTACTGACAGTGAGCAGCTTAGCAACTGTGGCATACCGAGGTATTGTGGCCTCCTCCTCCCCACAATTCAGAAGGCGTACAGGTACTCTCCATTTTCTTACATCAACTACCCCTCTGGCTGTCAGGACAGTGGGCCTGCTATCAGAGTATATTGGCTCTACCAATGCCTGGTAATCCTTTCCTCTGAGACCTATAGCTGCCCGACACCAAATCAACATTTCACATCTGGGGGGTATTCGCAATTGAGAAAGGATCACTCACTCTGACGCTGCCAATTTCTCCGCCAGAGAGTTCGACCTGCTGTCTTTGCATCAGGACCTTGATCTCCTTCTGCAGGACTCGTTGTTCACTGGAACCAGCAGTCTCAGCCACCTGTTGCAACAAGACAATAACCTCGGACAGACAGTTTTCAATTATATTTGTACCAAGAGTCATCATGGGATTACATTCTCGTCGATCAATATCCACAACGATCAGACATTGAGATTATAACTCCACCCTCCCCACTTTAACAGTAATTTCTTTACATCCCACTTGTGGTAAAGACTGACCATTACTGGCAACTACTGTCAGTTTATCAGTTGGGCCACGAGTGAGTTCTGAGTCAGCCCAATACTGCTTGTAGAGGATATAGGGCATAGTGGTCACCTGGGAGCCAGTGTCCAGCAAAGCGTTCATGGGGATGCCGTCTATCACCACAGGGAGGATCGGTTTCCCTGCAACATACTTGGCTCGCCAGTTCCTTGGGCCTTGTGGTCCTACTCCTGGGGGTTGGCCCTCTGCCCCAGGGGTTACTCGTTTAAAGGACAGAATCTTGCAAGATGGCCTGCCTTGTGGCAGCGACGACAGATGGGACGTCCGTCCTGGTCATAGCGGTCGTTGTTCCTCCCTCGGAGTGGCGGGGTTCTCCTCTACCGGAGCCACGGGACATCCTCTGGACTGGATGCAAGCCGGAGCTTCTCCTTGGACGACACCTCCAGGGACTGTACGGTTTTAGTAAGTGCAGCCATACCTTTGGTCAACTCTTGGACCTGAAGACGCAGCTCTTCTGTTGGATCATTATCCAGAGTCTGTGCATCAGTCTCCACAGGGATGGAAGGGAAAGATGTTGCTTCCTGGTGGTAGGTGATCGCTGGGCGCCTAGGGGGCGCTGGACGGCTGACAGATGATTCCTGCAGCACCCAAATAGCCCTGTCCTTGAAATCAGCAAAGTCCAGGTCAGGGTTTTGTAGGGCTATGATGCGCAGCTGCGCTCTGTGGGTACTGGATAGGAGTCCTTCAATGAACTGCTCTTTTAACAGTTTGTCTTCCTCTTTCACACTGTCAGGATCATACTGTCCTGCACTTTCTGTTTACATCCAAAGAATCTCATCTTGATTTCAGCGGCAGTCCGGGTGTCAAAGGTGCTCCTTAGCTTAGCCAGGATCTTTTTAACCCTCCGTCAGGCGCAATAGATCTGACAGGCACACAGTAATTAGTTTCACTTCTCTCTCCTTACCCACTTATCAGAAAACCCCACCCCTCCTAGTTATCTCCTGACTCTACAGGCTCTGTGAAACCTGATATCACAGTGACTCAGCAGACCTTCTAGTGAGCAGATATCAACACTTTGGCTTCTCAGGCACATTGCGCCTGATTTCAACACAAATTGAAAGGTTAGTATTTTCTTTTTTTATTCATCACGATTGTGTATTTAGCTTGTTTTATGAAGGATTAATGCTAAGTTAGTGTACATAAGTACTGTTTTCTTAGACAAAAGGAGGGTGGCTTCTAAGGCACATTGCGCCCTAACACATACTCTTTCTCTCTTGCTTCAGATTTTCTGCTGCAATGGCCAGAAAACAGTATGATTCATCTAAACCCCTTCATTTAGAAGAAATGAAGATTTTTTTGTTAGAAGATGATGAGGAAGAACCAGCAGTAACTGAGGATTTAGAGGAATCTAGTGACATTTCATCTGAAGATGAGGTAGCAGAATGTAACACTGATTCTGGAACAGAGCAGGATGGTGATGACCCTGATACAGAGGAAACAGACACAGATCTAGCTTATTATTTGGGCAAAGATAAAAATACAAAGTGGAACAAAAAGGCACCCAAGAACAAACAGCGCAGAGAATCCCACAATATTATTACACACCTTCCTGGAGTTATTGGAATTGCTAGAAAAGCTAAAACTGCAGTGGAATGTTGGAGTAATCTAATTACAGATAGAATGTTGGAAACTATTGTTCGGTTCACTAACCAGTATATTGACACAATCAAAGAGCAATTCTCCAGAGAGAGGGACATCAAAAACACTGATGTGATTGAACTCAAGGCACCTTCTAAAAGACGCAGTTGTACTACCTGCTCATTTGTATCTGGTTTCAGAAGGCTTTCTAAATATGACTGCAAAATATGTAAAGAATCAATCTGCCTTTCCCATGCAACTTTCGTCTGCCAGCCTTGCTTTTCTAAGTGTACCTGTGCTGCTTCTGCTGCAATTGAAACCACTGAAGATGAGTAGAAAATAATTAAGTAACATCTAAGTGCAATATCCTTTAAGTTTTTTTCCATAATTTTATATTTAAGCAATAGTTAAGTAAAGATAACTGGAGCCTATTTGGCGGTACTACCGAAAAGTGGTACTTTTAGTTTTAATAAGTTTATGGTTAATAAATGTTTTTTTTTGCATCTGATTTGGTGTAATCTCTTTTAATACATTCCTATGAAGGTCACTGACTACTTCTATAGTCATGAAATTGAAATATGTAGCTACTATAGGTGGTTTTCTGACCTGTGCTTGTCAGGCACATTGCGCATGAACTGAGGAGAATCTATATTGCGCCTGACGGAGGGTTAACAGTCTCTTTATCAGTGTCCTGCCAGGCTTTTACTTCTATCTGTGCTGCACCTGTTAGCTGCCCAATCAGGATGTTCACCTTCTGGCTTTCAGATAGCAGATACACTTCAAACAAACTGCACAATCTCTCTTTAAATTCACTCAGGATATGGGACCACCCGAGTACTGCGGTAGCCAGGCCGCTCCCGGTATGTAGGGCATAGACAGCGGCATTATGGGGACCGCTGCGGTGGGTGCTACAGGAGCCGCAGCCGCGTTGGGCACCGCATCTTGCAGTGCTGAGGGGCTGGCAGGGGCGTGCGCCGCTGCATCGGCGCTTGCCTGAGACATTCTCCTTTCCCCCTAGTTAACGGTTGCCAGGCCCCGGGGTTGAGCGGCTTACCGGCTGTAGGCCTCAGCTCCTCCCCTTCTCGCGCGCTGTCCTCTCTTCCAGCGTGGCACTTCACTTCATCGCGCTCTGCAGCAGGCACCGCCCACGAAGGCCTGCCCCTTTTCTTCCCGCGTGCGCCAACCAGCGGGATAATGGTGGCAATGGCGCGAATTTCGCACACAGTCTATAGCACACAACAGTCTCTGGCACACAGGACCCGGGGATACCGGGCTCCGTAATCCTGTTCGTGACGCCAAAATGGGTCACCCTCCCAGGGCTGTGGGGTACTCTGTACCGGGCCGGTCTCTCAGAGGGGGTTGTCACAGCAGCGGTGACCTGGTCCGTGGCCCTGGGCGCCCATGTAAAGGTGTTGAGTTGGGAATAAAGCATTTACAGCTTCCTATTCCTCTGGTTTCTGTTGCAGGACCTTCAGTATCCATACAACCGTGGAGACCAGGCTCCAGATCATGCGCTTTCACTGGGAGGGAGCTCTCTTTCCTCAGCTCAACCTCCAGCTTCTTTCCACACGTCTACACTTGTTGCCCTCCTCATACTAACTGATTAATTTTCCCTCCTGGCCCTCAGAGAGCACTCCTCCCCCAATTCTGGTTCAGAGAGTCCTCTGCTGGTCCGGAGTGGGAACTGTGTTGCATGAAAATGATTACCTGCTAGAGAGACCCTTCCTTGCTTCCAAGCATGACATCACCCTCCCTGGAGGAAGGCAATGCCATTGTGGCGACCATACTCCTGGGGCGCCACACTTGCATTGTCAATTTTTATCTGACAGACAAAAAAAAAAATGGACAAATGAATGGCCCCATAGACCATCAAAGATACGAGTGCTGTCCGTGAAGATCACAGATAGCACTCATATGCAAAAATTAGACTTCTGAATGAAGTCTTAGAAGGCGAGTGCCGTACTGATGTTAAAGGACACACGGGTCAATAATGGATGAAAATTGAAACCAGCACACTGACAAAAAAAACAATCCATTGCTAGAAATTGTTGTTATAATTGATATAGATAATGGAACTGAAGGTAAACTGATCAGATTAGCAGACGACGTAAAGGTAAAAGGGATAGCTAACACTAGAAAACACAGAAAGGAGTCAGAAGGATCTAGATAAGCTTGAACAATGGGGAGCGACTAAGAGAATGGTATTTAAGAGGGAGAAATGCAAGATTCTACATCTACACAAGAAAAACGAAAACTACATCTATAGAATGAGAGGAATAGAACTAAGCAACAGCACGTGTGAAAAAACATGGGTATACTAAAAGATCACAGACTGCACATGAGTCAACAGTGTGATGCAGCAGCAAGAAAGACATATACAGTTCTAAGATGTATTAAGAGAAGCATAGAGTTTAGATCGCGTGATGTAATTATCCCACTCCACTCCTCCTTGGTCAAGCCTCATCTGGAATACTGTGTCCAGTTCTGGACACCACATTTTATAAAAGACATTGAAAAACTAGAGTAAGTTCAGAGAGGAGCTTCCAGGATGGTGAGCGGACTGCAAAGTATGTCCTAGGAGGAACGGTTAAAGGTTCTGGGAATGTTTAGCTTGCAAAAAAGAAGGATAAGAGGAGACTTAATAGCAGTCTACAAATATCTGAAGGGATGTCACATTGTAGAGGGATCATCATTATTCTCATTTGCACATGGAAACATGAAAAGCAATGGAATGAAACTGAATGGGAAGAGACACAGATTTGATAATAGAAAAACTTTTTTGCAGTGAGGGTAATCAATAAGTGGAACGGGCTGCCACGAGAGGTGGTGAGTTCTACTTCAATGGAAGTCACTGTCTGAGATGGGTTAGTGAATCCTGCACTGAGCAGGGGGTTGGACACGATGACCCAGGAGGTCCATTCTGCCTAACATTCTAGGATTGTATCGGACATGTAAAGCAAAATAAAAAAACGGACGTCTGAAAGTGTGGGAACGCGCTCTCTCACAGTCTCATAACTATGTGAAAAGCACGATTAAGATATCTGTATCCTCCCAATGCGATGAGGACAAGTCAGTACACAGCCCCTTCCAGCATCTCCCATTTAATGACTGCATTAGCATTCCCAGTGTAATCACGCACATTCGCGGCATCTCACCGGCTTATTATGCTCATCTGAATAATGAGGTATTTTTCCTCAGTTTCTCTCTGACATGTTTAGCACATTTTTCTTCAGCATGTTAATTTACTAAAGTGCCATATTACCTTGTAAATTATATGATGACCGTTTTGGGCAGCAGTTACTATGTAACATTCGTGACCGAGTGAAAGTTTTTAACATTTCAGGGGAGTCTGATGAAGACAACTCCAGTCTGTGAATGTGAAGTCCTCCCCAACAAGAGGCGAACAGAGATCATGGTGTTAGGCGAAGATCACGCAAAGGACGATCAGCTATAAAAAAAAACAAAAAAAAAAAAACTTAAAAATCAGAAAAGTCTGGAAGCTGTTGGCCAAACAATGGTTTGATGGCCGCTTTCTTCTCTGATGAACGCTCCAGTGTTATCCATGAGAGAGTCACTGTAAGATGCGTTAGGTTGAAGCTTATTTCTTAGTGCTCATTCAGAGGTCAGGGATTTTCCAAGCTTCATCAGTGTTTTGGATCAGATTTTCATCAGTATTTGGCCAGTATTTACCATCAGTTTTTCTCATATGCAAAAAAGACCAAAAATACAAAATCTGCTGAAGGTTACTGAAGCTTCTCCTCTAAAACAGTCGGTGAAAAATGGACAGCTTACGAATGGCATCTGGGTGCTGCCCAATATTTTTATGAACCATTGGCAAGTTTGATCAGTGATTTGCATTAAACTTGGACATGTCTCCGTGTTTTGCTGCAGATACTCCACGTTTATGTATTTTTTCAGGTCACCAACTCCAAAGACTGTAAAAAGGTACAGGTTCCATTGACCAACAGCAAAAGGAGCAGTCAGTCAAGCAGGAGAAGGCGCTGGGCAGAAGCTTCAGATCTACCAAAGCACTTCAGCCTCATTTACATATCAAATCCAACTCTGATTTCTCAGTAACGGAGGAACAGACTGGTCATGGAAAGGTTTTGCTGGACTCGTCTTTGAAAGAGCAAATAAAATTTTGTTGACGGATTCCCTTTAAAAAATAAAAAGTAAAACATTCTTGGAATCATTGAGGATCAATTAAGAGCAATAATGTGAGACTTTTGACCTGGTGACGGATCCTCTTTATCTATGAATGGACCAGATGATGGTTGGGTTTGTCAAGTATTACCTAAATTTAGCCCAAAGTTAGGTCCAGGTACCAGAACAGTCCCCGAATTTGAACCCGAATCCCATAGAAGTCAATGGGCACCCGAGCTGTGGTGCTGTAAAATGGTCGTAGTAAGGGCTAGGGGGCTGCCAAAGGAAGCAGAGTACCCCCCCACAGAGTCTCACTCAAATTAAAGGGGTAATATCTAGATTGGTGGGAGTCCAACCACTGAGCCCCATGCTGATTGTCAGCTGTACGTGGCCATCTCCAGCAGTCCCATAGAGCATTGATGGAGTGCCTGTAGGGCACGCTCTCCTCCACTCTATACATACTACAGAAGTCTGGTATTCAGTTGGACCCCCAGGATACTAGAGGTTCTCCCCTATCCTGTGAATAAATGATGGCTTATTCTTACTGGAATACTCCTTTATAATCAATTTCCAAACATTTTTGGTTCTCCCAAAGTGAGGAGCACTCTGTTTTTTTCCTGGGGATGACACACCAATAACTGGAAAAAGGTTTTTTGTTTTTTTAAAAAGAAAATGCCTTAAACTTACTAAAAAACCCCCACTATGTACGTGGAGTATGGCGCATTGGAAAGAACGAGCAGCCGGCTGTACGTAAAACGACAAAGTTAGTCACACTTTTTGGAAATTATATTCTTGACGGCTCGGATACTCCAAGGACAAGCACCACAGTCTCTGTAAATTCTTAATACAAGGGGGAATTCCACCTGTGTCCAGGTGATGGGCAGAGAAATCTACATTTACAATTCCCTGATTCACTATAAATAGCAGACAGAATTTTGCACTGCAGCATGTTCAGAACAAACTACAGGATGAGTCATTTGTATGTAACTTGCACTTTTCAGACAGGTATAGGCAAAGTTTTTGCATAAACTGAGAATGGTACAGGACATTTCATTAAAAATTAATACAATATTTTCTAAATAAGTTTAACCAACTACCCTTCACAAGAAAAGTAGGCGCTAAACCTCTTTGTCTTCCGTTTAACGTGCCAGAAACATTTCTATAATCTCTCACCAGGTTTTTGCTACCTTATCTGAAAGCAACATAATACAGAGAAAAAGACCCTGATACCAGTGATGTGTCACTTACTGGGCTGCATGGTGCAAGTTTTGGTAGACTCCGTTTTCTCTGCTGTAGATGTAGCAGAGCTCAGCACTGTATAACTCAGCCCACACCCCTGATTGGCAATTTCCTGTGTACACTCTCACAAGCTGCTAATCAGTGGTGGGGGCGGAGTACTGTGTACTTGAGACCTAGTCCTGCAGTGATACCCTCCTGATGATACTGATTGTGCTGAAACAACAGCAAGAAGCTGAGTAAATGACATAACTGGAAACAGGTTCTATACCCCTACATCATGCTTCTCGCAGGCTACTTGCTTGCTATAGTTTTGATAAAAGCATTGTTTTATCACAAGAGGGTTATCACTTGATGACTAGTAAACCTGCTGTTATATAGTCCACCATATTTATGAGCCTTGTATAACCCCACCTTCACCAAGAATTGGCAGTTTTCTGCCTATGCACAGTTTACACAGGAAGCTGTCAATCAGTGGTGTGGTGGGGCTATACACAGCTCAGCATCCAGAGAACTGACAGATCTGCAGCAGAGAAAACTAGAATTTTATCAAAACTGCAGCAAGCAGCTCAGTAAGTGACACATTACTGGAATCAGGTGTTCTGCCCCTATAACATGCTATGGGTTTGCAAAAATCTGCTGATAGTTTAACATTAAAGAGAATTCATCACTAGTTTTTGCAGCTCCATAAAGTTGGTGCAGAAACCATATCAATTTAGTTTATTTAGTTTACCCACTTATATTGCGCCATCATATTCCAAAGCGCTTTACAGACATTATCATTGCTGTCCCCATTGGAGCTCACAATCTAGATGTCCTATCAGTATGTCTTTGAAGTGTGGTAGAAATCCAGAGGCAACCCATGCAAACACGGGGAGAACACACAAACTCCTTGTAGATGTTCTCCTTGGTGGGATTTGAACCCAGAGCTGCAAAGCAACAGTGGTAACCACTGAGCCACCGTATTGCCCATATTATGTTACATAGTACTTAAAGGTATTTTCTGGGGGAAAACAAGTGATCACCCATCCATCACATAGATTCTATTTACGATGAAGCGTCCACTAGTCTACATTGCACTGTGCTTGGAATTATTCACTGCACCGTTTATCATGCATTTAAATTTGATGTCTGAATTATGAAAATGGATGTTATTCTGTGCCATTTTTTTTTTAGATAAAAGAAAGAATTTATATAAACAACTAATATTTCCATTGTCTTTATTTGTGGAGCGTTTAAAGAGCAAAGAGGAGCCGTATAATGGCGATACTAAAGACGGCATAAATAGTATTTTGTAGAAGGTCATTTTTTCTGTTGTCGTTTTATGATCTGGACCTCATCAGACTCTAAGGCTATGTTCACATGTTGCGTTTCTGCTGTGTTTTCTTGCAAACTTTAAGCTGTGTTTTGCAGAACCAGTTAAGTCTACGAGATTTCAGAAATCTCAAGCACACACATTGGTTTTATTTTCCTGACTGATTTGGAAAACTGCTGGGTTTTTCAAAACTTCTGCATGTCACTTCTTTCAGCGTTATTTCAGCATATTTGCAATGTTTTTTTTTTTTCATCCATAGGAAACAATGGGCAAGTGCATACACACAGCAAAAAGGGCAGCAAAAAATGCAGGTATCAGTTTCTGCTGCATTTTTGGCACAAAAAAACTAAGGAAGATAAATTAAGGTGGACGAGCACTATACTTTATCAACATGCACAAAAGACAGCAAAGACTCAGCAGCAGCAAAGACTCAGCAGCAGCAAAGACTCAGCAGCAGCAAAGACTCAGCAGCAGCAAAGACGCAGCAGGCACCTGCTTTTTGTAAGCAGCTTCTTTACTGCCAAGAGAGCAGGTTTTCCTATTGAAAAAGACACAGTAAAAGCGCAATGTGTTGAACATAGCCTAAAAGTGCCTTGCCCACAGCTACCAGATGCCTCTTAGGCAACAGTCTTATTTACACACGGGGATAAAATGTATGTATTTTATTCATGAAGGTAGGCTTCAATGTATCCAATCTGCTGCTGAATATTCTCCAATCTACATAGTGTCAGTGTTTGCAGGATGTGTCTGCTACATGCACACAGGATCATCCAGACTGGATAAAATGACTGCAAATACTAAGCTGCCAGTATGCAAGTCTGTACGAGTTTCCAGCATCTGGACGCACAGAAAACATTTCTATTCAATGACAGAAGAGATCTTTAAAACGGTATATGGGAAAGTCATAGAACTTTCGTTATGCAAGAACTAAACTTTAGATCCATAGATCTGGAGAACCTCGGAGGAAAGGATGACGCCGCGTGTTTCGGCATTATTCCATTTAGGGTATGTGCACACGTTGCGGATTCATCTGCAGATCCGCAGCAGTTTTCCAAGTGATGTACAGTACAATGTTATTCTATGGAAAACAAAAACCGCTATGCACATGCGGAAAAATCCATGCGGAAACGCAACGGTTTATTTTACACAGCATATCAATTCTCTGTGCGAATTCCGCAGCATTTTTACACCCATTCCATTCTAGGAATCTGCAGGTGTAAAAACGCAGGCAAAATCCGCACTAAATTCGCAGGTAAAACGCAGGCATTTTGACCTGCGGATTCTGCAGATTCCGCATGGAAAAATCCGCAACGTGTGCAGATACCCTTACACTCTGATCTTTGCAGAAATTGAAGCAAACGTTCAGTGGTTACACAAACTGCAATTGTGCAACAATTTTTCTAAAATAGTGGAACAATACAATAAAAACTATACCATATAGCTTCACTTTATGTATAATTATAACCAGAAGGAGGCTTTTTGTTTGTCTTATCTCCATTACAAGAACATTCATTTACTGTATAGGAAATATTTAATTTAAAAATGGATTTGTCTCTGAATATTCAGTTACCGTGTCTCCTTTGTGCTCAACGTCCGCTAGAATTTCCAATACGATTTGCAAGTATTAACAGAAAATTGAGTTACAGGTTTATTCCAGGGGTTCAAAAATCCAATTACATGTTATTTTTCCTTATATTTAAAGTAAGTCCTGAGGTTTCCAAATACTTTCCAGTAAAACAAATTAGTAATTGTTTCCAAACAGCTTCTGTAGTATCCAGCTAAATGACAGAAAATTACTTGGTAATTTCTGGGCAATGTTATCTGAGACCATTTATGTGGCAGCTGTGGACAGCTGCATACATTGAGGATAACTTGTGTTGTCTTCAGAATCACTATTCAATGAATCATATTGTGGTTTATGCCCATGCAAGAAAACACTGTACAAATCTGATCACACCCAGAGAGATCAGGCCATGCAACGAATTTTCCTGTATTATGTGAATTAACGTGATAGGCTTACTGAAAGCATCATCAAGTCCAAAAAATATTTTTTTCTAAGTCCCAACATTTCTTTGCATTAGAAAAAACTATGGGAGTAGGGTTAAAGTCAAGATTAAATGGGAGGCAGAATTACAGGGTTTAAAAAAAAAAAAAAAGTTTTAAAATACCCCATTAGGGAATCTGTTAATAGGGGGAGGGTATCCCATTCGGGACATTATGTGTTAGCCAAAGTGTACAGCAGTTAAAAGAAATGTTTATTATCCATTTCAGGAGGCACCATGTAATACTTAATGTCTCCTGTGGTGGCACTGCATGAATATTCATCAGTGACACGGACAATAACTGATCAAGGGAGGTTTCCCCCACCTGTGATCAGGTTATAGTCAAGGTACCCATCTAAGAAAATGGATTGCCCTAATCAGACAACTCACGTAACTAAAATGTAGGAAAAAGGAAAAAAAAATTACCGAGGTCCTTTTCCAAATGCAAAGAGAGATTTATTAAACTAAATATACCAGAATTCTGGGGCAATATACACCAAATAGATTGTCTTTAATGGCTAACATCATGTTTATTGGTTTTATATACTTTCTATACCTTGTCCAGATGTTATTCTAGCAGAAAATATATTTGTTTTGTGTCCTACTTTGTGTTAAGGGCTCACCTGGTGTGGTAGCTTCTCAAAGATATAGGTCTGGGTGAGCAGCATGAACCAGAGGCGGCGGAGAAGCAGAGCAGGCCTTGACGGATGATACAAGGATCAGCAAAGACCAGAACAGCACAGTATGCAGAATGACAGGCAAAAACAAGATGGAGCAGGTAGCCCATAAGAAGCAGAGCCAAGTATGTGGATATGTATGGGAAGAGTAACTATATAGGAAACTGGATTCTTCTGGCTGTGAAGCAGTTAATCACAGAAATTCAGTCTGGTGTCTTCTGACAGAGCAGTGGTTAAACACAGGAGTATCCAAGAAATAAATGCAGTCTGATATCTACCAGCATTGCAGTGGTTAATAGCAGCCAAGTAAACACAGTCTGGTATCTTCCAGCAGGACAATGGTTAATAGCAGCTATGTAACAGAAAAGTAAAAGGGCATGCTTGAAGAGATTCATTCCCTTGATTGCAGATGCAAGGTATGAACAGTACTGAGAATATTTGGAAAAGTTGGCATCTTGTGTGCTGAGAGGTTGATGTAGACAACACCTAGTAGTTGGGCAGAGTAAAGAAGGCTGATGTGGACAATACCTAGTAAGTTGGACAGAGTATAGAAGGCTGGAGTGGACAATACCAAGTAAGTTGGACAGAGCATAGAAGGCTGGAGTGGACAATACCAAGTAAGTTGGACAGAATAAAGAAGGCTGGTGTGGACAATACGTAGTAAGTTGGGCTGAGTATGGAAGGTTGGTGTGGACAGCACCTAGTAAGATGGGCCGGGTATGGAAGGCTGGTGTGGACAATACCTAGTAAGTTAGGGTGAGTATGGAAGGCTGGTGTGGATAGCATCTAGTAAGTCGGGCTGCGTATGGAAGGCTGATGTGGACAATATCTAGCAAGTTGGGCTGAGTATGGAAGGCTAGTGTGGACAATAACTAGTAAGTTGGGATGAGTATGGAAGGCTGGTTTGGACAATATGTAGTAAGTTGGGCTGAGTATGGAAGGTTGATGTGGACAGCACCTAGTAAGATTGGCTGAGTATGGAAGGCTGTTGTGGACAATACCTAGTAAGCTTGGCTGAGTATGAAAGGCTTGTGTGGACAATACCTAGAAAGTTAAGGAGAGTATGGAAGGCTGGTTTGGACAATATCTAGTAAGTTGGGGGTGAGTATGGAAGGCTGGTGTGTGTGGACAATACATAGTAAGTTGGGGGTGAGTATGGA
Organism: Dendrobates tinctorius; assembly: GCF_039654945.1. Classification (NCBI taxonomy): domain Eukaryota; kingdom Metazoa; phylum Chordata; class Amphibia; order Anura; family Dendrobatidae; genus Dendrobates; species Dendrobates tinctorius. The sequence continues at coordinate 8,613,465 of NW_027361678.1, read as the reverse complement.
AGGCTGGTGTGGATAGCATCTGATAAGTTGGGCTGAGTATGGAAGGCTTGTGTGGACAATACCTAGTAAGTAGGGGTGAGTATGGAAATAATGCTGGTTGTAGCATGGAAATCAGGAATAGAATATCAGATGAGAGACACCTGGATGGAGCTCAGCCAAGTGAAGAAGCCGAGATCGCCTTACCAGCCTAAGGCAACTGTGAATAATGTTACCCAAAACCAGGTGCTAGAGCCATCTTTCAAAGGACCTAGGCTGCTGATGTCAGAGGAGTTTGACAGATTGCCTGAGAAACCCAACATGAATACCTAACGGCTGCTCTCTTTCCCCAGTCCCGTACGCTCGGTACCTTGGGGTGATCCTCGACTCTGCGCTCTCTTTCAAACCACATATCCAAGCCCTCGCCTCCTCCTGCCACCTCAAACTCAAAAATATTTCCCGGATCCGCTCATTCCTCAACCATGAAACCACAAAAACACTAGTGCATGCTCTTATCATCTCCCGTCTCGACTACTGCAACCTCCTACTCTCTGGCCTCCCCTGTAGCACTCTGGCTCCACTCCAGTCCATCCTACACTCTGCTGCCCGACTAATCCACCTGTCTCCCCGCTATTCCCCAGCCTCCCCCTATGCCAGGCCCTTCACTGACTTCGTATCGCCCAGAAGCTCCAATTCAAAACCCTAACCATGACATGCAAAGCCATTCACAACCTGTCTCCTCCATACATCTGTGACATGTCTCTAGGTACCTACCTGCACGCAACCTTCGATCATCTCAGGATCTCCTTCTCTACTCTCCCCTTATCTCTTCTTCCCACAACCGCATACAAGACTTCTCCCGTGCTTCCCCCATACTCTGGAACTCCCTGCCGCAACACATCAGACTCTCACCATCAATGGAAACCTTCAAGAAGAACCTGAAGACCCACCTGTTCCGACAAGCCTACAGCCTGCAATGATCCTAGGTCTACTGAACCACAGCATGACCTGCTCTACCCTCTCCTACTGTATCCTCACCCATCCTTGTAGACTGTGAGCCCTCGCAGGCAGGGTCCCCTCTCCTTATGTACTTGTGTGTCCCTTGTCTTACACTTGTTTACTAAACTTGTCTATATTTCCCCTTTTCACATGTAAAGCGCCATGGAATGAATGGCGCTATATAAATGCATAATAATAATAATAATATCTACAAGATTAAGACAGCCGAAGGAGAAGAGAATCCTTTTTACTGAGACAGGTAAAACTTTACATATTAATTTTCATACAACTCAATTCTAATAAATATTACTTTGGGATCTGACAAGACCCTCCTCCACACCTCATGTCCCTGTTGCAAAAAAAAACAAAAAAAAAAACTCGTTTGATCTCTTACTATAAACTAAACTTGTAAAAACTGACCTGCCCTACTGTCTAAACATGATCTAACAGAGGATCCAGGCAATGACCCTGAAGGTCTAGCAGGACACAACCCAATTAGGGTTTAACTTCTGGATTGATTCATAAATTAATCTTTAAGACCTGATTGATCCTATATTGTGTGTATTCAGGATCCGGGGTGTATAGATCATTTCCTCTGTGGACCCAAGCCTCTGTAGTCTACAATGGTCGTGGTTGTCGGAATCAAGAATTATCAACACAGACAGCACAAGACATGGCAGGTAAGCAGTTAACAATGATACACTGCGGTATATTGATTTTTACTGAATCTGTGCACTTGCAATGCACCTTTAACTCCCTTGAGTATATGGTCCTTAATATAGCCCTGGAGTGACTCCATTCTTCAAATATTGATTCGATTTACAGCGCCCATCGTCAGATCCATGATAAGAACCATATCCTTCAGTACTAGTTTATTAATGGTTAGAAGGGGCCAGGGGACATGAAACAGGACAACGGAGCTGGGTGTTTCAATCCCACGTGTCCAATGATAGGACAATTGCATGTTACCCCTGCACCATGTAGTCTACATGTTTTATTGATAACATTCCCTTAGAACAGAATACATTGTCTCTCTATAAATAAAATATATAAAGCAAGAGATTATTTCTTTTCCATGTTGCCCTCCAGAGGGGCATTCATACAAATTGGATGACATCTACAATAGATATTCTGGTTACATTTTTACCATTTATACACGACAGTATCTTGCTAGTTCCTTGATGTTATATATGTTTATTCCCAGGATTTATGCCACTATCGAGATCAGAATAGGTGGATTAGCATGCAAAAGATTCATGCTCAGTATCACGCTGTCAACGCTCAACTGACAGCCAGGGCTGTGGAGTCGGTAAGCCACAGTTGCGACTCCGACTCCTGGATTTTATCCGGCTCCGACTCAGACTCCGACTCCTTCATAAATGGCCAATTCATAACAACAAATTTACTGTTGTAAAATATTAAACATCGTGCTTATTCAGTTTCTCACCATCATATAAGTAATCAGACCACTTACAGCAAAAACTACATTTATTAGAATACAATTAGAATATAGCAAATAACTTTTATAAACTTTTCTAAACTAAGTAAATATGCAATAAACACTTTTATGCAGTTAATAAGAAGAAATCTATAAATTTGTCCTCAGAAAAAGTATTGCCTCTGTCAGATCCTACTTCATGGATGCCCTCAAATCTGATCTAATTATTTTGAGAGCAGAGAACATCCTCTCTACACTAACTTGTGTTGGTGGCAAAGCAGTAACCACTCGGGCAACATCTCTGACAATGTCAGGATACAGAGGAATCGCTTGTTGCACTGTTATTTTTGATGAACGGTCAAATTTCTCAATTTCTTTTAGTGCACATGAAAAATTCTGCTGAAATGTACTGGCTGTGTTCCTTGATGGGGATGACTCTTCTTCTATGCGGGAACGCTTTGCACGGTCCTTGTGATCCAAATATTTTTCAAAATTAAATTCTTCATCAGTTGATGATGAGGGTGAAGATGTGGCAGGACGACCAAATTCTTCTTGTTCCTCCTGACTGTTCTGCAACCCTTTCATCCTTACTGCTATTTCAAACAGAGCTTCTTTTCCTTTACTTAGCTGTTGATCATCTAGAAGAATCCGATGCATTGGGTCTACATAAACAGCTGCCAAAAGAATGTCATTTTGTAATAGTAGCTCCTCTCTCCGTTTCATTGATGTAGCAATGCCACTTGCAATTAACCCTCCTCTTTGGGACAGGCGAAACATCAGGTTCTTCCACTCCTTTAAGAAAATACCTGGAGTTAAGTCCTCTGCTTGTAATTTTTTAGTCACTGTAAATGGGTGCTCTAGCAATTTTTCCAGCTCAGTCACCTGATTCTACTGACTTTCATTTAGCATCAGTTGAGGGTTAGCCATGTCTACAAGAAAGGTTTTCAGTTCAACCAAGCGCTGAATCATTAAGTAAGTACTGCCCCATCGTGTGGCTTGATCAATAATTGCCCCTTTTCCAGCACGTCTCTTCAAAATTGAGTCAACTTTAGGGGTTCTGGCAACAGTAGCCAATTTTCTCACCTTGCCAATCAGTGCAGCAGCATGTCCTTCTTGCAGACTGTCTCTTATAGCCAGCTGTAGCGTATGCACAACACAGCGCATCTGATAAATGAAAGAACATATTGACACAGTTTCAACAAGATCATCTAAACTATCATGTTGCTGTTCATCTGAAGCAACTTCAGTTTGCTCCTCAGTTACAATACTGTGTTCCTCTATTTCAAACATTTCTGTGTCTGTGGACCCAGAATGTTCTTCTAGCTGCTGGTCACCATCATTACTCTCATTCATTAGCTTAATAGTACTTATCATATTTGAAGCATTGTCAGTTACGACAGAAAGAACTTGCTCTTTTTTAAGTTCATAGTCTTGCAGAACCTTTTCCACCAAGACCTGGAGAAACTCACTGGTGTGATGAGCTTTGGTGTCTTTTACTGCCAATGTCTTGGTAACTATTTCATTTTTGTCACAAACAAATCGGACATTGATGGCAAAATAGTTCACTCTGTGACGTGTACAGGCATCCATTTTAAGAAACAGAAAGCGTCCCTTGAGAGTTTTTTCAAGTTCTTCCTTTTGTTTAAAAGCTTCTTCGATTACTAATTTTCTAATACGCTCTCTCTCCAGAGAAACACCAAGCTTGCGGGCCATTTCCCCATACAGACACATAAAAGCTGGTCGTGAAAATAATGAAATAGGCACACTATCCTTTACAACAAGCTCTATGATCTGTTTTTTAAATGTATCTACTGTCATTGTCACAGTAACTTTGTCACTGACAAAATATCTTGCAACTGATGGCTGCAAAGTTCTCTGCTCCTTTGTTTGGCTGGAAGAGCTGGGCACTGGTTCATTGGTTTGGATGCAGTCTCTCATCCACTGCTTTCAGTACTTCTGGATGAAAGCGCTGTAAATGTCTCTTTAGATTAGAAGCTCTGGTAGGAGCATTTTTATCTTTGCCTGAATATGCACTCATCTTGGCTTCACAGCATTTGTTTTCGTCTGGATCATTTGTCATACACTGACAGACATAATGTTTTCTATCTTGAGTGATGGTGAAATGTTCAAATACAGCTGATTTAATGCTTCTTTGACATTCTCAGGTTTTTAATTCTGCATTCACAATCCAAATGACAATTGTTTTTCCTAAAAACAATTGTACAAAATTATTGCCAGGTCGTACAACTGATATAGTGGTCAGTAATACTGTTATTATTCCTCATGTACTCACAGTTTGCTTGGAAGACGCACACCTAGTATGATCTAGTCTAGAGGAGGAGCTTTACTACTAAGAATTTGCAACACATTTTCACTTTCAGTTTCATACATTGTAAGTAGGGGGGTTGGGGCAGCATGAGGTTAACCAAGTATAAGATTAGATAAGGGCAGTGGAGAACAGTGACACACAAGAAGTAAGAAATGTCTCTATCTCCAGCAGAACTGCTTATCACTGTTGTTCATAGTTTGATAGAACATATATATTTGAGTAACATTTATAAAATTCATATGAAAGTTCAATTATGAAATATTAATACTTTTTTTAAAGCTGGAGTCGGTACATTTCTACCTACTCCGACTCCAACCAAAACTAACTCCGACTCCAACTCCGACTCCACGACTCTGACTCCGACTCCACAGCCCTGCTGACAGCCAGCGTCTGTATATAGCTCTTTATGAGAACAGGAAAAATCTGTCATCATTTCGCTCCTTCTATTTGTTTTGTTCTAGACAGATCCGAATGACCAAAAATCTGCTCAATGCTTTTGTGGCACCCATGAGGGTTCAGTCGCCACAGAGGTACTGCACCTCCTCCTGAGGTGTGGTACCCCACCATTCAGGTAAGGTGGAGACACCTGACCACGCTCCAACACCTGCATCCCACACAACACAGTAGTGTAGCAAAGCACCCTTTGGTGGCTCCCTGCTTGGATCACGAAGCGCGCTGGGAGGCGGGTGGAGTTAAATTGGGACCAAAAGAGCGGGAAGAGTTTAGGATTTAGTCAGTCTGACAGAGTCAGTGGAAGAGAGAAGATCCCCTGAGTAGAATGGATGAAGGAAGTGCTGCAGCCGACCTCAGTGACCTGGGTCCGCTGGCACAGGAAAGGGACATTGATGGAAAGCCTGACTCTCTCCATAAGAAAGAAGGATTAGTACGGAACGTAAGGAGAGGAGGACTAAGGATTAGGGTTAGAGGAGAACCCTTCCCAAGTTCTAAGCGCAAGGCCGGGGTCCGGTCCCCGAGGTTGTATGGATACTAATGGTCCTGCAGCAGACACCGGAGGAATAGAAGTTGTCACCACTTTACTCCCACACCAGACTTGGGGGCACAACAGCATCGTAAGAGAGCCGGGACTAGGTAGTAAGGAGTTCCCGAAGCAGGCTACAGCTGTCTGCCGTACAAGTAGAGTTCATAGGAACATCTGACAGGAGGAACTCCAGTGTAACTCAGTACTGTGAGTACTTCACTAAAGGCGCTAAGAGGGAAACATTCAGAAAAGGCACATAAGTTGGCGGAGTGTTGGAAAGGAAGACTTCATCTTGCCTGGAAGTTGGCTGGGCTCCTGACCCGGAAGACACGGCACGGATGCGGGCTCTTGTGCCACAACAGACTGTGAGTGGAACTTTGGAGCTACATGCCCTGGTGTCCTCCACTTGTTCCTGCATCAACCTGCCCGGCACTGCTACATCCCCTGCGCCCGACACTACACCATCTAAGTGTCACTTCACCTACTCTGCCCTGGGACTAAAGCCCTGCCTGTGGAGGGCTATAACATCATTGCTGCACCACACCATCTGTCCCAGAGGATCTGTCTGCAGCGTCGGCTTAACACCTTCATTGCCGAACACCACAGGTGGCGTCACGACTCATTCATTCTAATCATCATAAGCACACTGAACATTCCCTCTTTTACAATGGGCGCCCAGGGCCACGGGCCGGGTCCCAGCTGCCCTGACATCTCCCATTGAAGCTCGTCGGGCCCGGTACGGAGTACCCCACGGCCCTGGGAGGGCAACCCACTTTATCCTGGTAATAAATTGATGGGTGAAAAGACGGCTTTAACTGTGGAAAATATCTTAATGTACACCAGTGTATTGACGGAGGTCTTCATAACACACTAGCATCTCAAAGCACTGGGCAACAAAGGGTAGTACAATCTTAAGACCCTCATAAAACATTAGATGGAAGATGACTTAACAATGCTTTGGCCGATCGTTTGGCCAACAGCCATCTCAGCAGTCTCTCCCATACGCAGGAGTACTACTGGATTCTTTGTGAGAAAGTCACTGACAGACATCTCTGTCTGTGGCTTATCTCCAGAAGAGAAAATTGATTGGCAGCCTGAAATCAAACATAGCCCCCGATGATCAGATTGAAAGTGATCCCATACTCATTGGAGTGTCTGCTGAACCTGTTGAGATCAGTGGGTTTGGCCAACATTTGTTTAACGTGTATGGAGTGCTTTGGGCTTCAGGTAACAGACGTCAACTGGATTATGACTACTCCTGCCTCGTGCCTGTGATTTCCAAGTCCCATTGTAAGACAACAAAACCACTTTTATTGGTCAGAGCCATATTACACTATCTAATCATGGATAGCGTCAATGCACTTTAGATTGGGCCATGAAATTAAAGACTCTTGGGCAGCATTTAGTTTGCCATGAGTAGGCAGAATAGGAAACTGCCTATGGCCCACCATACAATACATAACCCATGAGTGGAATTGCCAAACCTGTCGTTTTCAGAAAGGGTGTAATGTGGAGAAAGAACAATACTTTTGTCCATATAGTGAATTTCAAAAGAAATATTGGGTATGTCAAATTTAAATGCCGATAATATTGTTCTGACCGATGTCAGAGATGTGCAACCACAGCTTACTCTACTCCACTCAAAGAAAACACATACACCTTTGTAAAGCCCACAATACCAATGTATGGGGGAGTTGAGATCCGTCATGTCTTTGGCCAACAGGTATCCAATTTGCATGGCCACCCTCATTCATGTAAACTCAACGTTTCATAAAAACCATAGTTTGAAAGGCCATTCAGAAACTATGGGGAGAGTCCGGACTAGTCTGATACATTTTTGGCTTGATACAGTTGATAGGGAGAGATCTAGAGCATAGCCAGCTGGATATGTCATTGGACTAGTTAGGCATCTCCTTATAGTCCCCGGGATAGTTTTTCGGTCTGTTTTTTGGGGAAACGTATTTTAGTGTAAAACACACCTAACTCTTGTGCAGCCAGGCTTTGGTTCATGCTGTCCATGGTTTGGGCAGCATTAATCTATTGACAAGGATCTTTTGAGAGAACTCCTACCTTAGGCCGCATGAGAGTCTGTCTTGCACCTGCTATTAGAGCACTGCCACCCTTAAAGCTACATTCACAAAGCAATTGTACATGTCCATGTGCTATCCAATTTTTCTCGGGAATCACACAGACCCATAGAGTTTCTTCGATCCATACACACATCAGTTTTAAAATTAATCCGTGTGTTCAATCTTTGAGACTCGGAGCATGTCCTATTCTCATCTGTGTTGTCAACCAGACTCTGCTATTAAAGACTTTGGAAATCCTCTAAAAATTGATGAAAAACCAATGACATGCTTTTTACTTCAGATTCTTCCATTTTCACTGTTCCATTGTGAAGTCACTGGATAAATACGAGTTCGGATAGTCTACCTGCTTCAGTTTATAAAATATAAAAAAAGATGCAAATGAGAAAAATGGACATAAAAACAGAAACTCATGTGTGAATGCAGCCTAAGATGTAGTATGGAAAAGTCAGACATAACTTTTTACAGAGAATTAAGTTTGTATCTGAAATTGCTACATGAAAATTATCTGCAAATACCAGGTATCAATATAAGAAAGATTATTATAAACTATTCCGGATAACTAAGCACATTCAGGTCGCTACACAAAGCCAGTCCTTTTCCCATATGGAAGCACGAGCAGCAGTTCTGCCGCTGCAGGTTCACCAGCAATGACCCTGCATGAGGTGGCCGTGCACCAATGGTGATTTCATGACACGTCACTGAATGCAATGGTAAGAGCGGACTCAGCAGATCCAGGCGAGTCACGGATGATATCTATGAACAAAAATGGCCATTTTATTGTATCAGTAGAAAAATTAGCTTATTTAGCAAACAGTGTCCTGTATCCTGTGTAACAATACTGTAATGGACAGCTGGACATCGCCAAAAAAAGTATAGCAAATGCAGTTATTCCTTTTGTTTTTTTTTTTTGTTTTTTTTTAAGGCTAATGATGTTATACATCAACAGAAAGATCAATACTAGGCACCTCTATAAAGTCAATTAGCTGCTGTAGAAGTGACCATACACCAAACAAATCATTACACACAAGGTAATAAATCTGTTTAGCTTTTGAACTTTAAGGGGTTGTACGTCCTTGAGGTATAAATCTGTAGACACTCTGACTGTACACTTGTGATTCCTCTCAGCGGGCAGTGTGCACACTGTCAGGATTCTCCGGTGCCAGTGCCAGGAGCGTGACCACATGTATGCGATTTGCATACATACGGTCACATGCTGACTAGACGTGCACAGCCTCGCTCAATACAAGTGAATTGAACGAGGCCGGACAAGGCTAGTCAGAATGTGGCTGGAAGTAGGTAAGTTGCAGACTTATATTCACAAGCCCGCCTGGTCCTGGCATCGGCAGTGTGTGCGCGGTGAAGATTTATAAGTCTTCAGTCACATAGAGAGTGTATACAGATTTATGCTCCAAGGCCGTACAATCCCTTTAATAAGGTTAGTCCTATCACTGATCTAAAGTATATGTGATAATTTGACGACTAGTGGGGTCCAACATGAGAACCCAATGATCCTAAGAATGGGGTTATAAAGTGCAAAAAGTCCCTAACGCTAGAGAGGCCCTAGCTCGCCCTAGTCCCCAGATTACTTCTGATGGTGAAGACGCCGGGGCCACGTACTTTGGCTTGCTCCTGAATCCAGCCTTAGTCTGTACCCTTCCTCCACCCAGGAAAGATGGGAGTAATAGTATACCATAATACACCAATCAGACTACGAAGGTAATACAAACAGGGAAAAATATCAATCACAGAAATATACTCACACAGACAAAAGAACGCATCAGGGAGTGGAGGATGGGGTTAAACCAAAGCAGGAGAAGAAAGCGAATTGGCATACACCCAAAACCTAGCAACAGTCACAGATAAACCCCCCAAACACCTCCCATAATAACCAACAATAACCTCCAGCCATGCAGCATAAGCTAACTCTGCCAATGAGTGCTAGCCAGGACCCAGATTATATAGGAGAATGGAGTGGCTAACAGTGCACAGCTGAGAGCCTTAATGTGGGAAAGCTTCAAGGAGTTCGCAACTGAGCAGATTAACCATGGGAAAGAAAATTTACCCTGTTTAATAAGAAGGTGAAGTGCTTCTAATCAGTGCAGGAGTAGGAGAAATCAGACGCTGGTGTCTTCTAGCTCCTCTCTGTCACGGTAAACTCATTACAGATATAGGGGAGGAGTTTTCTTTTCTTATTAATATCATTTTTACTAAGCTAGGAATTACAGAGTCAGTTCAGCTCCTTCATCAGGCTGATACAAACTGATTAATACATGCTGTCATTTATAGTATCCATAGTAGTGACATCAACACCTTAATGATTTACATACAATGTCAATAACATTTAAAATTCCTAGGTTCATGACAACACACACTTAAAAACTATTTGCAGACAAAAACAGATGGAAAATATTAGTCCCTATAACAAATTAAGTGTAAAGTAATAATAGTATCCAAGCAAATCCTCACTGAACGGTGTTGTCTGTACATTCATTGAGACTCTCAGGTGACTTTGTGGTAAGTTTAAATATCCAATATGGCTCCCTGTTCACCAGGTTCTGGGATCTATTGGATGTGTATGTTGTGATCTGTTCTAAGAGAGAGAGTTTCAGACATACTGGAGATTACAGTCACGCTGCAATAAATAAATCACATAATTAGTGTTACAGTTTAAAACTTGATTAATAGGGAAATTTGCCCTGTGTCTGAGAATGCTATACATCTGTGATTTATCATATTACCTCTGGGACATTGTGTCTCCCAACAGAAAGGAACCTCTGATGGAGGTATGTGTGGGGTCCTTGTGTGCAGGGAGTCAAGGGGATTTCTGATCTGATTTGCTAGGTGTTGGTCCTATTTCTATGGAAAACGTGTTTTTTTTTTAATGTTATTTCCTGAAAGAATGGGATCATTCTACAGAATTGTCCAATACTTAGCGAATGCCCCCCTGATATTACTATGAGACTGATTGTATGTTGTTCTGAAACTATGTTTAGTTTTATAATCCAACAACGTTTTCTAAAATTGCCTTTTCATCTTTTAAATGAGAGACTCCCTATTATATTACGGTACATTGACACTTACACCGCAATAGGCAATCTTCAATATGCTAGGGGAATCTCAGCAATCTCTGCCCAAGCATATAAAAGCAATTTTGGTAATACGGGCTTCGGCAGTTAGGAAGAGCATATTACACCATTGGTTAAACCCTAATATATCATCACAGTGCGCAGGCGCCAGGAAAGGTCAGAGAGGTTCAGCGCCTGCGCACTGCAGTATTCTGCTCTGCCCTCAACAGGGCAGAGCAGTGCGCCTGCGCCGGAGCCACGACAGGAAGGAAAGAAGAGGACGGCATCGTATGAAGATGGGAGGTGCCGGACCGGACGGCGACACCCATTGGACCGAAATGGACGCCAGGGTGAGTATAATCTAACTCTTTTTTCTTATCTTTCCGGTTACATCGAGGGCTTATCTATAGCATTACAGAATGCTGTAGATAAGCCTGTTATGAATGAGTCACCGTAGGAGGCAAAAACAGAAATGCTAGCTAAGTCCAGAAAACCAGAGAAGTTGGCAGCTATCGGATTGCAGACCCCTGAACCTATCAACACAACTAGCAGTAGCCGTGGGGGGTTCCTACGATGCCCTAGACCCCTCGATCACAGCCGGAGGACTATATAGCCTAAAGACAGAAAGGGAAATCTAAACTGCCCCAGAGCAGACCCCAAAGCAAAAGGCAGCCCCCAACATATGACGGTGAAGCAAGAAGAAAGAACACTAACACAGACAGAAAGATAGACTGAGCAAAGATGGGGCCCAAGCTAACTAGATAGGAAAGGACAGGAAGGCTGCTGTCTGCAATCTGTGAAAAACCCTATGAAAATAAGAGCCAACAAACTGACAGTGAAAAAGGCCCTGAAGACGCTAGGCTTCAAAAAGCTATGTCAGTACTCAGGAATATTCTGAAGACTGAGCAACCGGAAAAAGGAGATTCAGCTCACCCCAGCAGGGAATGGCAGAATCCGGAAAAGCAAGGAAAACAAAAACAAAACACAAATGCTAACAGGCAAAGCAGAAAAACTTAGCTTTAGAGGAGCAGGAATCAGACTGGTCTCCTAGAAGTCCACAGAGAAATCACCCGCAGGGCAGAAGGGCGTCGGCAGCCTTATATCCAGTCCGTGACTCCACTCAGCCAGTCATCATCATCAGGCTCAGGTGCCTGATAATCAGGCTCATTACCTTCCTTTACCAGAATAGGGAGTTCACCAGACCTCAGTGACAAAGGGGAAAATGAACTCACAACATAAGCCCCTGATGTCGGTGCCGGCAGCTCATATTTGAAAAAAAAAAAGGGGTGACAGATTCCCTTTAAAGTATGATGGACTTTACACATACAACAAGTAAGAGAAGGAGAGGAAGTGACAATTTTCTGGAGTGTGTAACTATCGGACATACAAATGTTATGGGCTCACCTAATGCAGTGCATTCGTAGGTCAGAGAGAGCAGCATGCACCAGAGGATTCCAATCAGCCAGATGGCATTTGGTACAACTAGGAGCAGTAGAACTGTATAGGAACTAAAGCTTGGGGATCAGCAAAGATGGATTCAGCAGATTTCAGTGTGGGGACACAGCTAGGATCAATTTAGATGAGTAGACAGGCAAGTATTTTGAAGAAGCAGAGTCACCAGTGTGGACAGCACTTTGAATCAGCAGATGAGTGTGCAGACAGGTGTCTTGATACAGCAAAGTTGAGGAGGCCGACAGTGCATTTAAATAGTAGTGATGAGTATGCAGACAGGTACCTTGATGCAGCAGAATTTAGCGTGCAAACAGTATATTGGAATAGCAGAAACAAATAGGCTGGCAGGCACTTTGATTCAGCAGAGTTGAAGGTGTGAACAGCACCAGGAACAGCATAGCAAAATTGGTAGTAGGAACTAAATATTCTTTAGGAGCAGCTGAGTAGATAAGACACACAGCTCTAGCAGATCCAAGTAGGAAGTTATGGCTAGACTCCTGGAAAACACTTTTTAGCAGTGTGCCCTTAGACCTGAATACTCAGGCGGCATGCAGCCACTGGAGCAGATCTTAAAAAGGACTTGGGTGATAGCATCAGAGGTGCAATCTGAGTTACAATAGAAATCTGATGCATACTAGCACAGAGGGAGCTGGCTGTAGGAAGCAAAGCACTGGTGCCGTTACTGGTAAGTAACAACAAAGTTGAAAATCGTGGTTCCACTAGCACTAAATCCTTCCATTCTGCACTAGTACAAGGATTAGAAGTGATGTGGGAATATTCATATCGGACTAGAAATAATTGTTGAGAATTTCTTTACATGTTATTCTTCTTGCAATTATACCCTGAAAACTTTCTCTTGTACAGATTATATGTAGGAGCACATTGTGTAACATCATGCTGAGTGTTGCCGGTTCACTTTGTTGGGTTTCTGCCATCAGTTCAAAGCTGAAAAGTAGCTTGTTAGGATATTCGAAAAACAGAGGCCTAGGATCCCATCCACCTCCATTTACGTGACGGGAGACCGATGCATTTATGTTGTGGGCGGACTGAATGAATGAATGCGGCTACCTACAGTTTACAGCTGGGCACCACAACTGTATCTCGTCAGCTTCTTGCCATGCGTTGACAAGAGGAGATGATGACTGATGTGTTTCTCAGGGAATATGCTAAGAACCGCAACCTGACTTATGCAACAGGAGGCTTATTACTCACTCACTGTCTCCAACATCTGCAATAGTTTCAGAGCACTGATTACAAAGGAAACGGATTAAAAGACAAAAAAAAAAAAATATCTTTAAATGAACATAAAAACACGGCAAATATGCACATATTTATTTTTCAGTCTACAAAGGCTTCTGCAATCACTTAGTAGAGAAGTAGGGGTCATTAACATCTAGCTTCTGCCCAAGATCGACCCATGCTGTCCAGACCGGCAGCGGGTCTCCTGACCCAAAGCCAACAGCCTCAATCGCATAGGGGAAGTTGTGGAGTTCAGAAGAATGAAGTCATGGTATAGATCTCTGGACAGGGAGTCAAACAAGAGATTTGCTGGAGAAAAGCCAAAAAGGGACCAGAGTCTTGGACTTATTCTTGGACTTTGCCCCACCCTGACTATCTAAATGTTATGGCATACCCTGGCGAAAAGCCATGAAAGCTTAACACGAGAATGAGCCATTAAACACCTACTGTTTCTATGTTCTAAAAACAAAAAAAAAGGGTCACAGCCAATAAAATCATAGTCCTAAGCATCGCTTGGAATCTCACAGCTCTAGAAATTGCAAGTTATGATGGTTTCTCCATTGTCTAAAATAAGACAATGACCTTCCCACGCCACGAATTGGATTCCGCTTCCCCAATAGACTTGAATGGGTGAGTCTCAACCGATTTTAGTGCATGCTGCAATTTTGGCAACATCTGTCAGTACGATCCATCCCCAAAACTGTTTATATGGTCATGTTCCTCAATATTGTTTTTCTTAAAATACGATTTGTCTCACCTATTTTTTGTATAAATTTGGGATATATTTGTCCAGTATCCATAAAAAGTACACTTGAAGTTGACAGGGTTCTGCTTTGAACCACTAGAAAATGATTTTATATGGATTTTGGTCCAAACTTAAATAGAACAATAGCTGCAAATGTATCTGATGGTAAATTATGAATTTGCATTCAACGCATCCTCAGATACTGCTCCTATAAACAGATTATCTCCAGCCTTCGAATAACACAAAGCCGACTTCTACAAAGAAGGATTTATAGGTCTCATTCATTGTCTGCCTTTCTGCTGCAGCTCTTTTATGTCTTCTTCTAATCATTTCTCCTTTTTTTGTAGATTCACAAATTTACAGAAAGCTTACAGAAAAATTATTTTTTTTCCAAGAAGATAATAAAATACGGGAGACAAAAGTTAGCAAATTACCAAAATTAATTTATTTTGCATATGAAAGTGGAATTAAAGGAACACTAAACGTAGGAATGAAGAAGGAAACAGACTGGGGGAAATCTGGCCGAGAAGCATAATATAAGGCAAGAGAGCCTGATTCTAGGGATGTGTCACTTATTAGCAGGGCCGGACTGGCCATCTGCTACATTGTTAACAGAATCAGTGTTCTCAAGACACCCATACTGTTAAGAGTTGTGACTGAGCACAAAGTTTCTGACTCAGTTACTTACCACAGCAGGCCACGGGTACCATTACATTATCGTTCTTGTAGTAAATCTTACCTTCCTTCATCTAGGGTAATATTAGTAGTGATATATCCCATCTAGTGCTTGGGGACGGGGACAACATGGGCCTGTGTGATTTCAAATCCCAGGGCTGAATTTCAGCCCCAGTCCGCACTTGCTTATTAGGCTGTGTGTTGTAGTTTCAATACAATCATTGTTTTATCAGCAGGAGATTATCACTGCCTGACTAACTCTTATGTGCAGGCAAGTAAGCTTAATCTGTGTAACTCCACCTCCACAACTGATTGGCTGATTCCTGTGTACATTGTCAGCAAGCATCCAATCAGTGGAATGGGTGGAGTTATACACAGCTCAGTATTTGAGCACTGCTACATGTACAGCAGAGAAACCAGGGAATTAACAAAACGGCACCAGTTCATAAGTGACGTATTGCTGGAATCTAGGGCTCTGACCGTACATAATGCTGCTGTCTGATTACTTAACAAAAACCTGCTGATGTATTATCTTTATACCTGCAATAAAACTAGGACTCGCGTTCCTATCAGGTGTGGACATACCATTTTTGTAATCTGTGCACAGGGGTCCAGAAGGTAAGAGTGCCATTACCACCTCCAAAGCAGGTGGAATTGTGCATTATGATGAGCTATTGGACTGCAAAGGGCCCATGAAGTGTTCTTGCACAGGGGCCCTCTCCTATCCATGTCTGCCACTGGTTCCTTTCCTGTAATGTGCTTGTCTAAAACTGTCGATAGTCAAGCCCTCGACACATCTATGTGAGATAAGTTGTCAAGCTTCAAAAGGGAATCTGTCAGTAGTTATTTACTATGTAATCTGAGAGAAGCATGATGTAGGAGGATGAGACTCTGATTCCAGCGATGTGTCGCTACTCGGCTGTGTTTTGTTGTTTCAATAAAAATCAGTGTTTTATCAGCAGGAGATTATCACTACAGGACAAGGTGTCTGGTGCCTCCTGGTCAACTGCTCTGTGTAACCCTACCCACACCTCTGATTAGCAGTGTTCTGTCAATATATAGTGTACACAGAAAGTAGCCAATCAGGGGTGTGGGCGGGGTTATACACAGCTCAGCATTCAGAGCTCTGCTAAATCTGCATCAGAGAAAAACAGTGACAGTAACAAGATGGCAGCATGTAGACCAGCAAGTAACACATCGCTGAAATCAGGGACTCAGCCCGTGGTCTCGAATTATATAGCAAAAACCTGCTTTAAAGGGGTTGTCTAATTTTGAGATTCATTCCAATTAGTACTCTACAAGGATATTTTAGTTAAGAATGTATCTTTTAGCTGAAGCACAGAACTGATAATAAGGATTATCGATTCATGCAGCATTATGTGAACACTCTATTGATTGAAAAACCCTACTGTCTGTCACTTCAGTTTTGGCCTATAAGATGCGGCCACAGCCATCAGAGGCTTATCTACAGCATTCTGTAGATAAGCCCCCGATGTAACCTGAAAGATAAGAAAAACGAGTTAGATTATACTCGCCCCGGCGTCTGGTCCGATGGGTGTCGTGGTCCGATGCCTCCCTTCTTCTAGCGATGACGTCCTCTTTCTTACTTCTGCCGCGGCTCCTGCACAGGCGTACTTTATCTGCAGAGTAGTAAAGTACTGCAGTGCGCAGGCGCCGGACCTCTCTGACCTTTCCCGGTGCCTGCACATTGCAGTACTTTACTCTGCCCTCGACAGAGCAGATATAGTATGCCTGCGCAGGAGCCGCGGCAGAAGAAGGAGGACATCATCACTAGAAGATGGGAGGCGCCGGACCGGACCTCCACACCTATCGGACTGGACCGGACCCCGGGGTGAGTATAATCTAACTCTTTTTTTCTTATCTTTCAGGTTACATTGGGGGCTTATCTACAGCATTACAGAATGCTGCAGATAAGCCCCTAATGGCGGTGGCCGCAGCTCATAGGGCAATAATGAGGTGACAGATTCCCTTTAAAGTGTTTTTTACTTGTAGTTTTGGTGCAGATTCTGCCCCACTTGTTAGCCTGGGTGAAATATGCAGTAAAAACACTGGTAGAATAGTCACGCTGCAGACAATCCTGCTGCAGATTTAAACCCTTTAGATTTTGTGGAAAAAAAAAAAAACGCACACAAAAACGCAATGTGTGCACACAGACGTACGAGTCCATGAAATTCACTCTCCATACACATTACCATTTGGGTAGAATCCCTGTGTTGTCAGTCATACCAGAAAAAAAAAAAAAAAAAAAATCACTGATGGTAAAGACAAGAAAAACCACAGGAGTAAAATCAGATACGAAAGCGCTGATGAATAATGGTCCGTATTGTCATACGAAAAATCACCGATGTCTGAATGAAACCTTAGTTGCTTTTTTTTTCTCCCAATTTTCTTTTTCTGTGACCCGCTAACAAAAATTCTGTTTATGTTGCATAAGTGAATAAAACAAGGCAGTTTTCCCCTGATCTCGTCCGACAACGAAAAAAGTTCACTGGTGAGTGATATGTTCATATTGACCGAGGCGCAATCACGTTGTTGTGCTGCCTATTGTGAACAGAGGCTTACACAAGTTTGCTGCACAGTTTACATCTATTCTTCCACTAATGAGAAAGAACAGGAGTTGGCAAAACTTTTAATTACCGAGAAGCAAAATCGTATTCTGTGCCAAAATGTCTTATAATTATTCTCTAAGCAGATTATTAACCGAAACAAAATGTTATAAGAAGGGTTTTGGAATTCACAGTATTGGGTCATTTTCTCCTAAAAAAGATATTATCTTTTTAAAAAGTATTTATAAAAATCCCACCTTAAAGGGGTTGTCCACTACTAGGACAACCTATTTCTTGATCTAAATGTATGGCCCCCACAAAATAAAAAGCAGCTTATCCTCACCTCCCGTGCCGGTGCCGTGTTGGTCTCGTGACTCCCGTGCCGTTTCGTGACACGTGACTCCGGCGCCCAATCAGCACTGTCTGAAGAGACACCTCAGGTAAGCCAGTGAAGGAGGCAGGACAAGCAAACCAGTGGGCGGTACGGAGCACTGAGCCTCTTGGCCACACCAAGGGTGCACTGAGCACCCTAATTAGCATATTTGATCATACTTCAATTTCTGCAAAACGTAGGCAGCAGATAGATCACTATAGGTGGGATTTTTATAAGGGGCTATATCCCCCACAAGACTGTGGGCTCAGTTTATACTATCAGATTGGGCGGGCAAACTCCCTTTAATCTGTGATAGGAAAACTCAACCTGCCAAGTATGTAATCAGCGTATGGCACAAGGATAATGGTACAGTAGCAGTTTAGAAGGTCAACTACCTCACTTCCAAGAGCCCTGTGATTTCTTAACTCCTTCACTGCCTTCATAAAACCCCTATGTGAAATAAGAGCATGTATACAGTAGTAATTATATAAGGCTGTAATTCTGGGGTTCTGTCTGGGTGCATAACTTATAATTATTTCATGCTTATAAAGTTGCAGTCAACATTATTGGCTCCCTATAAAACAAAGCCAATATCTTCAGTCATAAGTGGATATGGACTAACGTTGTATCATTACATATTTTATAAAATTTTCAACAAAAAGGTGGCCCTGTCACCATACATTCAGTCTTTTGAAAAATAAAGACGAAACCTGGTATATGACAAGGACAGGTGTAAAACGCACCCTACTGTACTTTTTTGTGCAACCATTGACAACAAATGGCAGACGCCAAATGTTTTTCTGGTCATCTCTGAGCACCACAAGCATATAAAGCACATGTGTAAATTCAGGTGACTTTTCAGAATGAGCTGCCATGTGTATGTACATGTGGAATAACACTATTTATGGCAATTGCATGACTTGTAGTCTTCATTATTCCTTTCTGCAGGCTCTCTCACTAATTTTCAGTTGTCTCTGAGCTGGTGGGTGGAGACGAGCTGCTATGAGGTCTCCCGTGCACAACCCAGCACACAGAGATGGATTATTGCTCTTTTTTATCTGTGGATTTGAGATGTTTTAATAAGTGAAACACAAGATCGGACAGCAGGGAGGAGGAAACTTCTTCACAGTGTTTAATAGGCTCTGTAACCTGATCCCTCAGTGATCTTACCTTGGCTAAGATAGATAGGAGAGGTTGTTTTACTAAGGGGATCATACGATCGGACAGCAGGGAGGAGGAAAGAAGTGGCTCATAAGTGTGAGAAGCATATTTTGCTGATAAATATTAGAAATGATCAATTTGTTTTGTACTATTGATTTACACAAAGTTTATTAAAACAATAGTGCGTACTTGAAGCGTACAGATGTGATATGCCCTGAATGTTTGATATGTGGGTGGCCAGGCAGTAGCAGTGTCATACCGCCTGGACGGACCAGGATCACTGGAGAGTTGTCCATAAACGATGGTTCAGCCGACGGCCATCTATGGTGTACGGGGGGCTTCATTCCTTATGCAATGAATGTAAAAGCACAAAAGATGTGGCTTGCAACACAGCCCCACCCTTAAGCTCTGAGGTGGGTGGGGGGGGGGGAATATGAAATAATCACAATTCTTAAAACGGAAATAGTTACTTTTGTAGTCTTGTAACCAAGATTGTGTAACAGGCGACATATAGTATCTCACTTACATCTAGCCTCACTAGCCTAGCAGCACATGCAGCGAGTGCAGACAGAACTCCCATTACCAGACAAGACAGAACAAGACTATTTGTAAAATCTAAAGTGAAAAAAAAACTATATTAATGAGTTAAACTTGAAGCCGTGCAGGCATGTGGAGTCCTACCCTCCTGTTCTGCTGCTGTTTGAAACATTTGAGTTGATGAATGTTATATAGTCTAGGGTTACGCGTTATCACCGTATTTTCGGTCATGCAAGAAAATCGGTCGGATTATGTGAAGAAGTTGGGAAAAAAAATATCATCTTCCATCTTCTCCGTTCGGACAGTCCGTGAAAAAAATTGGACTGCACTCCAATGGCACCGAAGTGAGGTCAGATTTTCTTCTTTTTTTTTTTTTTTTTTTTTTTTTTTTATGGACCCATTGACTTGCATGGCCGAGTGCGATCCAAATCACTGATGCAAATCATGCATGCTGCAATTTTTTATTTCCCCACACAGACTTGGCCCAAATCCTGAATCTGAACGCAACCACTGTTTTGTCAGGTCACACTTGGAACAAAAATATGGTGGTCTGCATGATCCCTTAAATGGATAAATGGATGTGGCACTGTTTTGCTTGCTCTATGTAGGCGGCAAGCTCCTCACAGGAGGTCTTCTATTGGGACACCCAGCAACTAGCTGTAACCACTGATGAAATTCTCACAACTATTCAATATTTCTATAGTGCCCCCACAGGGGAAATAAGGCATTGCACAATGACCATTGAAATCTATGGCCTAATAACAATGTATGAAAGGCAGGGGTGGTCACAGATGGAAGAGGGCCCCTGTGCAATATATGGGCCCCTCTTAGTGTCTGAAACAGAACCTGCTTGCTGACTTGAAGGTGTAAGTGGCCCCCTTACTTTTTTGGGCCCGTGTGTGAACTCAGACGTTGCACCAATGATACGCCCGCCCCTGATTAAAGGTGTTTTCTATTGTGAGAATTAAACTTCACCCGTGAAGTTGGGTGATCACAAGTATGAAATTTGTATACTTGTGGTCACATGCCAACTAGTCTCTCCCGGGTTCTCTCAGTAGAAGAGAATTAAATGAAGCACAGGAGTCTGGTAGGTATGTGATCAAATGAATAAGCAGATTGCATGCATGACATTATGTGACCACCTACCTGCATGTGGGATACAGAGGAATCGTGACAGTGTGCACAACACACACTGTCACATTTTAACAGTCTGTAGTCACAGAGTGACAGCGAGCCTTTCTTATTTGACTGGACAACCCCTTTAAAGGGAATCTGTCACCTACTTTTGGCGGGCTATTTAAATGAGGTCCGATGGACGGTGTTTCCGATCTTTGCCGCCCCCCCCATCCTTGGCCGCCGTCCGCAGTTTTTTCATGAATAGGTGTCCGCCATTTTTCGCGCGTGCGCTAAGCATTCTTGGCTCGCGCACGCACAGTATGCTTTGCCCAACTGCGGGCAAAGCTGAAAAATCTGACTGCGCATGCGCCGGTTAACTAAGCCCAGGAAGTATTTTGCTGTGTTCCAGGGCCTAGTTAACCGGCGCATGCGCAGTAAGGCTTTTCAGCTTTGCCCGCAGTTGGGCAAAGCATACTCCGCGTGTGCGAGCCAAGAAAGCTTAGCGCACATGCGAAAAATGGCGGACACCTACTCCTATTCATGAAAAAACTGTGGACGGCGGCAAGGATCGGAAACACCGCCCATCGGACCGGACCAACCTCATTTAAATAGCCCGCCAAAAGTAGGTGACAGATTCCCTTTAAATCTGACTCTTTTTTTGCAATCACTCCCCACTCAGGATTAAATTTGAATTACCATTTTCTAAAAATATATTGTAAAGTAAAAGTTATTATAGTAACTTTTAGAAGACACTTCAGATACAGCACTGATAGAATTTCTGCTACATATTCAGATTTTTCTTTTTCTCCTGAGATTTTTTAATATTTCCCTCCTCTGCTTTTGCTTGCAGTAAACCACTGCAGTCAGACCTTGATTTTTCTTTGTGGTATGCAGACGCTTGCAGATTTAGTGGATCTATGAGCCGGTCTGACTCATGAATTGAAGAAAAAAAAAAAAAAAAAGCAAACAAATAAAAAGGAAACTGAGAAAAAACACATTAGTGATGTCACAGTACAGAGATGTTTTGCAACACGAGAAGCTACAATGTTTCCCCGGAGATATAAGACAGAGGATCTGAGTCTCATTTCCTGTTTGGCAGCCTGAAAAAAAGTGAAATACCTGGGAGAAAAAAAAAAATCCTGCGAACACCGCGCTATAAGCATTTTCGAAACGTGTAGGTAATGAGGCTATCACTATGTATTCAATGATAGTAGAGAAATATTAAAAACAAAAACTAATCAACATTCTAATTGGCTCAAGGTTAACAAAAACATAAAAAATACCCCCATTATAAAATAGTGATTTAAAGGGAACCATTCAGGACCATTTTACTACTGAAACCAGTTGATATGGTTGTAGAGGTCCTAACACAACGATATAAAGGATACGTTCCTTGTAGGAATCCGATGCGCTGACGTGGAGAACCTGAGCTAATTAGTCTGGGAGCGCGTCGGGGCGTACCGACACTCCCCCATGCACTTCCTAGTTAATTTGCATATGACTTCAAAACTTGATTTGGATTGCTAAATTTTTATTGTTGTACCAGGAACTAAACAGCCATAACACTGGTTTCAATAGTAAAAAAAAATTGTCCTGACACATTCCCTTTAATTCGATGTGATCCAATATTGAAGGGCTTAAAAGGGTTGTCGCTGCAGTCACCATATGTGATCTTTACATCACACGGCACTGCACTCGGGGAATATTCTCCAGTGATGGCGACAGGAGCGACAGTCCTGTGAACGCAAGTATGTGATATGCATATTCCCAGTCACATTCCGACTAGATGTGCGCGGCCTCGGTCAATGCAACTGTATTGAGTGAGGCTACAAGCAGTCTAGTCGGAATGTGGCCGGAAATATGCATATCGCATACTTGTAGTCACATGACCGTCGCGCCTGACGCCCACAATGGAGAATCTTCACAGAGTGCGGTGCGTGTGATGTGAAAATCATATATAATCATATATATATCAAAATCATTGTGGCATGTAGCCTAAGACTTCGATTAACCCTAAATTTGATACCGTCTCTTGGTACTGCAGTCACCCATTCGCTTAATAACCTCGCTCCTCTACTCCAGCTATGTCCTTCCTATACACCAGAGGCCAAAGCCGCACAGCAAATTGTCAGCGTTTAATAATGTTTATGTATTTTGTATAATGTACTTACAATGTGTCATTTTATACACATGAAGATAGTAGGAGGGGGGTGACTCAATAACAATGCAGATTTCTATGCTATAGGAAGCTGGCTGACAACTCCGTAAGGACATTCCAAAGATGGTTGTCACTAAGCTCCAAATATTGCAGAAGAGGAATAGTATAAAAGAACATTGCTGTGATATTACATGACCAACGGAAGCACGTTAGCGCCCGGTAATGTAGCATCACATCACTCAGCTCACGTGGGGAAGATATCGCCCGTGTGAATAATAGAGGGAACGCGTCTGCCCATCATTGTCAAACTCCCAGTCCAACAGCAGAGATCAGAGAGAAACTTCTGATCTAAGCTGTTTAGCCCTGTGTGATGTGATCAACACTAACTGTGGCATACATGAGAAGAATCAGAAAGGAAAGGGGGCTTCTAACATCATGCCTATCATCTCCGATGTGGAGACAGTCAGGTACGGACTGGGGCTGAAATTCAGCCCTGACATTTGAAACCACGCAGGCCCATGCTGTCCCTATCCCCAAGCACCATATTACTACTAATCTTACCCTGGATGGAGGAAAGGAAGATTTTCTACAAGACCAATATTTCTAATAATACCCGTGGCCTGCTGGGGTAAGTGACGGAGTTAACGACTTTGTGCTCCATCACAACTTTTAACAGTATGGGTGTCTTTAGAACACTGATTCTGCTAACAATGTAGCAAACAAGGCAGCCATGACCAGACAGGCCCTTCTGGCATTTGCCAGAATTGCCAGATGGCCAGTCCAGCCCTGAAGACAGTGCTGGGTCCATTGAAGCACTCTATGGGCTATCCTTTAGTTTTCGGTTTATCCTAAAATATGCAGCACAAATCACTACTTTGGATCTGAATCACAGATCTATTGCTGACATTCTTACTTGCTACCAAATGCCATAGAAATTAATAATTTCATCGTCAGACCTCAAGGTAACTTTATGCCAGAAAGGGCAGCACCCGACCTGATGTATCGGACGCAAGGTCAGAAAAGTAGTTTTATTCCTCTTGACTGCCCAAATCACTCACCTAGGAAGCTGAGCATTTTTTATACAGTATTGACAACAGAGGCGCAGCACGAGGATGACTCATAGCATTAACCAAGGAGAGAGATATTTAATATTTTATCATATTGCTATCATTAGCCAGCAGCTACGTAACCATTCGCTGTCACAATGCGACATTGAGACCTTGCTGGGCAACACACCAACACCTCTTATCTCAAGAAAAGGACCATGAACCTAGAAATGCCCAGAAGTATTTATTGAGGTCACCAATTAAAGCAAAATCAGGATAAACGTTTGCTCTTTTCTTGAGGTTCCGAACAAATGTTTATTTTAATACATCATTTGTATCAATAAGAGCTGAAACGCAGTCCCATGTGGTCGGAGCAAATTTGTTTCTAAGTATCCTGTGTTTTGATTCAGCCATTTCTCCTTGTAAGACTTCTAGTCTGGTTGCATAGCAATAAGCGCCTGCTATGTATTGTGCCGATTTAGGACACGCTAGGTGGAATCGTGCCAAGACTGTTGAAAAATATGCATAACAATTGAGGATATCATTTGTTTTAATGTTTCTTAAAAAGAGCCATAAAGTGCATTACATTTACTAAATAAATACACACAAAAAATTATATACATATTTGTTAAATAAAACCAACATACGCCTGCCATGAGTTTTTTCTTTAAAGGAGATAAAAGGTGTCCGATATACCTGGCAAGTGGCACCAACTTTTTCAATATCAATTGCATAAATAAATATATTACTACTAAAATAAATGTGGTATAAAGTACGGTGTAAGGGAAATGATAACATCAGTCAACTACCATTGGTTTCAATCTGTCATTCACATGATTGATAATACACATAGGACATAACCTCTATGTACTCTAATTATAAGAACTGAGAACCAAGGGGGCATCCCAGCGACTACAAAGTGTGTCATTTGTGACACCTCAGCTTGGGGAGCAGGAGCTTCAAAACTTAGGCAGATGGTCCCTTGTGGCCAGGCTGGACATTTCCTATCTACTATATAGAAGGGTTAGTTGATAGAATAAAGGCATTTAATATGCAAGGTGCTCGCCCCTAATTTGCCCACGGTCCAGTTACAGACTTACGATCTCATTATTACAATCTAGAATGTTCGGTGAACTTGAGATCAGGACCGGGCACATAAAAGATAGGTGACAATGGAAAGATGTTCACATGTGGGGGTCAGCTTCAGCTAGATGTGATTCATAATTCATTTCTCCTTCCCCCAAGGGAACAGAAGAATAACGATAGATGGAAACGTTTAGGTATTTCTCTTGTTTCTCCCTTTTTATTTTCTGTTTTGCTTATTTGTGTCACTATTTTTCTCTTTTTATACTTTTCCTTTTAAGCACTGTACTTTTTAGATGGAAAAACTTTAATAAGTTTGGTGCTTGTGTGCGCTAAAGAATCCAAAGAGTTTTGGAGAGTGCGTGACCTTTTGACAGTTGGATAGTAGCATATATTTATGGGACTCATCACCCGTGTGTGATGAGTGGTAGCAGCGGGTTGTGTATCCAGGGTGTGTGGACTATGTCAGAGTGTAATTCATGCAACAGAGGTTGAGCATAAGAGTATGTTTCCACGGGCCATATTACATCCGGATTTGCTGCGGATTGAGCGCTGCGTACAGCTTCAGCGTTTAATCCGCAGCATTCAGATGTTACAGCATAGTGGAGGGGATTTTATGAAATCCCGTCTCCAATATACGTCCTAATACACGGGTGACACACCCACGAAACCGGACATGCGGCGCGTCTTTTTAGAACGCAGCTTGTCTGTTTACCTTGCGGAGACGCTCAGTCTCCACAAGGTAAATAACCCAGTCTATGTATGCGATGCGGTGATTCCGAATGTGTTCATTGAGCACATCCGGTATCATCGCGCGTACAGAAGGGGGCAGGCCTTTGGGCGGAGCAGGGTTTCCGCTCTGTCCAAAATGCAAGGAATGCGCTACGTGGAAACTCACCCTCAGATGGAGTGAGGCGAGAAATAACCTTTGCAAGCGCACCCCATGTCATGTGGCGAGAAGTGTCTATGTGACATATCTAAATTGATGCATTTTTCCTTCTACCTGTATATCTATACTACATAGACCTACATAAGGGTATGCACACTCATAGCCAGGTCATAACTGGTGTGTCAGTGACCCATCTGCTGATCTGATAAGATTTTTCACAAACATGTTTCACATTACTCAGGGTGTGATGATCTAAGATAGCCTTCAAAGGGTATTCTCAAGTTTGAAAATGATCCCCTATGCATGGTATAAGGGATAAATTTCAGATTGATGGGGTCTGACGGCTCAGCTATCTCCTGCGGTCACATTAAGAATGAATGGACCAGGACTCATTCCGACCTCCGGTTCACAAGATTGGTGAGGTCCCAGCGGTCAGAAAGCTATTTTCTATCCTCTGGATAGGCGATCACTTCCACACTTGTAAATACCCATGAAAGATTACAAGAATATAAAAAGCTGTGCTGTTTTAGAGTATGTTCACACACAGCGGATTTGTTGTAGAAATCTCTCAGACTTAAACGGATTGTCCAGGCTTGGGTTTCAAGTCTGCAGTCACATTATGTGAGTGTACACTTATGAATCCTGTGCGTGCACTATTAGTATTCTCCAGGGTTGGGAGCTGGTGGCTGCAAGTATGTGATTTGCATGTACGCAGTCACATGCCAACTAGACATGCTGGCCTCACTCAATGAAAGTTCATTGAGCGAAGTCTAGTTGGAATGTGGCCTGAAATAGTCACTGGAGAATCCAGAGAGCACGCAGTGTGCGCGATGTGAGGATTCACAAGTCTGCAGTCACACAGAAGGATTGTAAACTAAATCCCCAACCCCTTTAAAATCTGTTCTATACCTGTGAAGGCTGTATTTTCTGCAGCATGTGAATGGATTTTTCAAAACCATACATTTACAGTCATGGAATAATGTGTGCAAAAATCTGCCACTTAACCCTAAGCTAAGTTCACATTGCAGTACGGTGGTCAGAATTATGCATCAAGATTTGTAAATCAAATCCTGGAATGGAATCTACAGATAGAAAAATTGTAATGGAAGATTTGCACGGCATCTGTTTTGTCCTCATTCAGATGGCCAGAATGCAGGCACATCTTAGTAATCACATAAAGGCTACAATTCCTGGCCCGACCGCAGGCTTCTGAACTCCACGATCAGTATAATTGGATAAATAATGGTTAATAATGAATGGTATAATTAACGACAATCTGAGTTGGTAGTCTCACTATCAGGTCAGGACTTGCGATAATTAGGCCGGGATCACACATGTGAGGAATACGACTGAGTCTCGTATGTTAAAACCCGGCACTGCCGCCGGCACTCAGGAGCGGAGCGTGCGGCTCCATGTACTGCTATGTGGCCGCACGCTCCACACCTGAGTGCCGGCGGCAGTGCCGGGTTTTAATATGCGATATTCGGCCGTATTCCTCGCATGTGTGATCCCGGCCTAATGCAGATGCTAAATCGTACCCACATTACGGTTGACTGAATGTGGATTTTGGCTTAAAAAATACGGATATGTAGACGGCCTTAAAGACCAAATTACCAGGAACCAATGGAGTGACAAATACTAGAAGATAAAGCCTGGCTTACAAAACTAAAAAAAATAGACAGGAAAGATCGAAGTCGGCCTCAAAGATAAGTCACCTCAATCTCCAAGTTTATTTAGGTTACAAACACGTTTTTAAAGGGCACAATCGGATGACCATATAAATTGGACCGCAATGCACGGACTGGCTGGCTGCTCTCCCGACCATAAAGTGACAGCTGTCTAGAAATACATGAAGCTGTCACATTTGGGTAGGGAGAGCCGCCAGCCTGTCTGTGCATTGTGGTTCAATCTTGGGCTGATTTATTCGGCTGTCTGCGTCCAAAGGGGACCTGGCATCGGGATTCAGCTCTTCGAAGGTAGTAGGAGCGCTTTATCAGCCACCTAATGCCCTTTTAATGATGTCTCTATTAGCCTTAAATGTAAAATATAAGTGTTTAAAAACTAAGTTTATTTGTCCCTTGACTAGTCAGGGATGCCTGTCAATCAAAGCCACTGCGCACTGGGAGCATGCCCACAGCAGTGTCACGAACATCCTGATGTGTGCAGAGACAGCAGGGAGGAGAAGCCGTCCTTCTTTGCCACCTTGCACACACCGGGATGTCAGTGACACTGCTGTGGGCATACTCCCAGAGCACAGTGGCTTTGATTGACAGCCATCCTGGACTAGTCCAGGGACAATTGCACTTACGTGTAGTTTTTAAACACTAAGGTACATTTAGCATTAAAAGGGGGTATCAGGAGGCTGATAAAGCATTCCTATTACGGTCTAGAAGTAAACCCCGATGACAGGTTCCCTTACATTGTATGCTGCTCCACTAAGCGTACTTTCATACGTCCGTGATCATGGGTCAGATCTCCAATCACAATGCACGGACTGTCCGCACGTTCCCCGACCCGAGCATGAAAGCCTCATAGAAATATATGAAACAGTCACCCATGGGGTCAGAGGTGGGAGGCCAGTCTGTGCATTGTGATCCCAGATCTGACCCATGATCACGGACGTCTGAAAGAGCCGTAAGACTAAATAGTCACTGGATCCGTGGACTTGGCCTACAGTTTAAGATGGGAGCCTTTTCTGATGTATTCTTTACCATTCTCATAGGACCCATTCATCAGATGGAGGCTAGAAGTGTGTTCTCTTGGCCTCTGACTAGTTTACTATATAGGAAAGCGCAATAGATGGCACTGCCCTATACAGACAGAGATATATATATATATATATATATATATATATTTTATTTTTTTCACAATGGGGCCCTATAGCGGACAGATGCCTCTGCATCCATTCTGTCTGTGGCCACTATCTGGCACAAACCTCCTGAGCGCCTGAGCCCAAAATTGGGCACAAACGCGATCAGGACCATGCAATCTCCAAATTCACTCATCCGAGTCGGATCTTTGTGTTTAACCATTAGCCCATAAGTCAAAATTTCTCTTGGCAATTATTATTTCCTTGGACGTGGACGCCAATGTTGCCAAATTTTAATCAATGGAAAGGAGCCTTGAGCCACCCACATGCGGCTATAAGCTATGTATGGCCCCATTCAGACGCTTTTTTTTTTTTTTTTTTTTTTTTTTAACGTGAATGGACGGTTTTTCTCTGTGTCCTGATCAGAGTTTTTACCACCAGCCATAAAAATAAAACTGATGGAGGTTTCTCATGCTTCACCTAGCAAACAGTCAGTGAATTACAGGCTGTAGAAGGATGCAACTAGGCTTCCATCAGGGAGCAGTCCGAGTCATTAATTGATTTGAAAACTTGCAGTGGAGAGTTTGATCCGCGCACAATTAAAAAAAAAAAAAAAAAAAAAAAGAAGGACATGTGAACAGCGTCCTAGACCACTATAGGTACATGCAGGTGAACGCCGGCCGTCTGACATCTGCAGCCGCCTTTATTTGTAACTAGCGCCGTACATAGAGCATAGGGGGGACCTTGTCAAACTTGTGAAGTGTCACAATAGTTTTCTTTGTAACAATGACTGATGACATGCCAACGAATGTGCAGAATTGTCTTTATTGCTCAGTAAGTCGCTGTAAGTAATCACCAGGGACTGAGCTTTTAAAGTAGTCGTTCACATTGGCAAGACCTGGTTTAAAAAGGTAAAAAAAAAAAAATCAGATACAATTATGTATCAATGGCGCT
This sequence comes from Dendrobates tinctorius, assembly GCF_039654945.1. Taxonomy (NCBI): domain Eukaryota; kingdom Metazoa; phylum Chordata; class Amphibia; order Anura; family Dendrobatidae; genus Dendrobates; species Dendrobates tinctorius. Next base: position 8,583,785 of record NW_027361678.1, on the reverse strand, counting down.
GTCACAAATGTAACGACTTGGTAGGAGCCGTGACCTAAAGGATTTCCAGAATTGTTTCACATTCTAGCAAGTCATTAGGTAACATTGTAAGAACGTCACTTCTCCTCCCAGAAGCTGAGCCTCATCCCCATCTTACCTGCCAATCCTAGCGCCACGGTGGCCAGAAGGAGCCCCTTGATGAGGCTAGCCGAGCCGGGGTCGATCATGCTTCTTCACCATCCATCCATCCTCCTTTTTTTGGGCTTCACCGTAACCGGTAAAGTCTGTTTAATAGGAATTAATCCAAGTGGTGGAAGGATCTCCTAACCCTTGATCTCCAGGTCAGCTCCTAGCCATGAACTTCTCCAGCTGATCGATAAGTCCTACTAATGACCATGCATGGTGGTCAACCTGTGGTCATCCAACCTCATTGACAGCTGGGTTTCTATGGGTTGCGGAAATCTATGCTAAAGCAACAGATGATGAGGCTTGGAATATGTGCATGGCAACCGTACATGCCAGCTACCAGGCTCCCATGTTTTATCCACTGCGGGGGAATCAACCCTATAATTTGCCTCCTATCTATGAACCGACACCTTAATCCAATAATCTCCAATCCTTCTACAGTCCAGTCTGCAAACGAATCCCCCAGCTCTGTCTATTCTGTATGTAGATGATCCACACCAGGCATTCGCCCATGAGACACAGGAGCAGCTCCTGCCACAGAGAACTCCAATGTCTCCTCCTTTTCCTGAGCAATACAAAGTGCTGTCTGTACGAGGTAGATGCTAAAGGACCTATGGGGATGTGATGTGAGCAGCCACGTGACCAGGAGGAGTAGTCAGCCCCAGTGTGCTGGAGGAGTAAGAGCTGGGAGGACTTCACACAAGTCTGATTCCTGCTGTAGGAATTCACCAGCATGTGCCTCACTTGTTGTGAACTGATTCTGGGGCTATTCATTATCAGTGCCGCCACACTGAGGCCTAAGAGTTAAGGGTCCCACTACCACCTCCAAAGCAGCCAGCAGCGGCTTCTCTCGTAGGACTGCAAAGGACCCATATACTGTTCTTGCACAGCGACTCTTATTTCTGCGTCCACCACTGAACTGTATACAGTGTCGGACTGGGGTGCCAAGATCCCATCAGTAACATTGACTTTGGGGGCCCACTTTTCACCTGTAAACAAATATTACACTACCCTCATTCACAAATGTACCTATATTGCTATATAATAATAAACTGGGTAGTTTAGTTAATTAATGAAATGCTGCTTTTTTTCTGTACAGAGTGATTTATCACAAGTACTGCCCATACAGTAAGGTTGGGGTCCAGATTTGCACAGGGGCCCACCGGGGGATTCCCCTGTTCCCCTATGGGCCAGTCCGAGCCTGACTGTATATACGTCTTCATTCACAAACTGCAGATCCGTTGTATAAATCTGAATAATACTGAGATGCACGGATTTCTAACATCACCTTCCGGATGAATGAGATGGTCATAAAAAATTCTGCAACAAATTAGCTACATGTGAATATGCCCTTAATCTACATACAGATTCCTGCCAATATATAGCAGCTGTGGTCGTACGTTCAGTACCGGGAGGTATATATCTGCTCATGGGCCATTGTCAGCCTGTGCCGGGGTCAACTCTCTAGCTGCCAGTGCATGACAAGTGACAAGGTTTTTTTGTTGCACAGTTATACCAGGTCAGCGATAAGCATTGGTGCTCAGAGGGTTAACATTACAATAGAGGGTCTCTCTGCTGTGCACACTAATGGGGGCTAATTTTATGCATGGATTGCTTCAGGTAAAACAGCCTGTAAGAGGATGGGGATAAACACTATTCCAGACAAGAACAATTTTCATTAAAACGCACAGTTTACAATGGGCTGTCCACTTTTTTCTTTTTACTCCATGAGCATGCTCTGTTAAAAAAAATAACAATAAAATCCTCTATATACCCCCTGGCCTTCCCAGAGCTGCCCCTCCATCATTGCCCCTAGTCTTCACTTACATGGCTGCAGAGGTGAATTCACAATCGCAGCATGTCCCAGCGTTCTTGTGGCACTGACAGGGCTATCAACTCTGAGCCCAGGGAGGCTGGGGTTAATATTCAAAACCCATTTTTTCTTCCTACAGAAGTTCTTCAGCAGCAAAGGTGTGTATTGTGATGTTCTGCAGCAGCAGAGGTGTGTATGATGCTGTTCTGCAGCAGCAGAGGTATGTATTATGAAGTTCTGCAGCAGTGGAGGTATGTATTATGAAGTTCTGCAGCAGCAGAGATATGTATTATGAAGTTCTGCAGCAGTGGAGGTATGTATTATGAAGCTCTGCAGCAGTGGAGGTATGTATTATGAAGTTCTGCAGCAGCAGAGATATGTATTATGAAGTTCTGCAGCAGTGGAGGTGTGTATTATGAAGTTCTGCAGCAGCTGAGGTATGTATTATGAAGTTCTGCAGCAGCAGAGATATGTATTATGAAGTTCTGCAGCAGTGGAGGTATGTATTATGAAGCTCTGCAGCAGCTGAGGTATGTATTATGAAGCTCTGCAGCAGCTGAGGTGTGTATTATGAAGTTCTGCAGCAGTGGAGGTATGTATTATGAAGTTCTGCAGCAGTGGAGGTATGTATTATGAAGTTCTGCAGCAGTGGAGGTGTGTATTATGAAGTTCTGCAGCAGTGGAGGTATGTATTATGAAGTTCTGCAGCAGTGGAGGTATGTATTATGAAGTTCTGCAGCAGTGGAGGTGTGTATTATGAAGTTCTGCAGCAGTGGAGGTATGTATTATGAAGTTCTGCAGCAGCAGAGATATGTATTATGAAGTTCTGCAGCAGTGGAGGTATGTATTATGAAGCTCTGCAGCAGTGGAGGTATGTATTATGAAGTTCTGCAGCAGCAGAGATATGTATTATGAAGTTCTGCAGCAGTGGAGGTATGTATTATGAAGCTCTGCAGCAGCTGAGGTATGTATTATGAAGCTCTGCAGCAGCTGAGGTGTGTATTATGAAGTTCTGCAGCAGTGGAGGTATGTATTATGAAGTTCTGCAGCAGTGGAGGTATGTATTATGAAGTTCTGCAGCAGTGGAGGTGTGTATTATGATGTTCTACAGCAGCTGAGGTGTGTATTATGATGTTCTACAGCAGCTGAGGTGTGTATTATGATGTTCGGCAGACGCTGAGGTGTTTATTAAGATGTTCTGCAGAAGATGTGTATAAAGATATTCTGCAGCAGCTGAGGTGTGTATTATGATGTTCTGCAGCAGTGGAGGTATGTATTATGAAGTTCTGCAGCAGCTGAGGTGTGTATTATGATGTTCGGCAAACGCTGAGGTGTGTATTAAGATGTTCTGCAGAAGATGAGGTGTGTATAAAGATATTCTGCAGCAGCTGAGGTGTGTATTATGATGTTCTGCAGCAGCTGAGGTGTGTATTATGATGTTCTGCAGCAGCTGACTTGTGTATTAAGTTGTTCTGCAGAAGCTGAGTTATATTAAGATGTTCTGCAGCAGCTGAGGTGTGTAATATGATGTTCTGCAGCAGCTGAAGTGTGTATTAAAATGTTCTGCAGAAGTTGAGGTGGGTATTATGTTATTGAGCTGCAGCAGATAAGTTGCATGGTTATTTTGTTCTGCAGCAGTTAGGGCACAGTTATAGAAATAGTTTGTTCTTTAGAAACAAGTAGAATAATGCAGGAAACACGTTTCCTTTATGTACTTTTTGGGTTGAAGCATGTTTAAACATCCTAATGCAGAAATACATTTTACTTCCCTGTTTAGGACCTAAGGATTAATGCTTCTCCTTGTGGAGAGTGCCAGGCCTGGCATGTCAGAGTGAGGAGACTTACAGGCCATGCATGCTCCTCTGGGAAATTACATATACCAATTACCTCTTCATAGATGAAAAGGACTAGAATTCCTATTGGAAGTAGCAATCCTAAAAGTCAATATTGACCCTTTAACAACCTTGCCCTGTGATAAAAACCAAACCAGAATCTCAATTTGCAGACACTGTGTTTGCATGATTAATTTCCCAGAGGAGCATGCAAGGTGTACAAATCTCCTCACTCTAACATGCCAAGTGTGGTTTGTCACACTCCACAAGAAGACACGTTACTCCAGCCTTAAGCCTCTCACCTAGCTAAACCAGATCTCACACTTTGCACTGATGAGGGGCAACACCCTGAAACACAGTGCCTGCAAATTGAGATTCTGGTTTGGCTTTTATCCTAAGTCATGTGGCAAGGCTTGTTAAAGGGTCAATATTTTTACTTTTAGGATTACTACTTCCAATAGGTGGTGCAAGAGTTCATATCCTCACCTTTCTGGACAGGCAATTTGCAAAGTTAAGTTATCTGTCTTGAAACAAAATTACAAAGAAGGCTAAACAAAATTAAATCAGGGTCCATTTACCCCCTAGTATGTAGATTAGGCAATATCCTATTGGGGAGACGGTGCAGGACTGTTACCCCAGTAGTATCCAGCGATGCCCATCACAAGAGGAGGCTGAGCGTTGCCAGTGTATGTGCAGGTCCCACGCTGGCTTCTATTGCTGCCTGATGCTCCCTCTGCTGGCAAACATGAGTATAACAGGATAGACTGCAGTCAAGTGATAATAAAATACCATACTCTAAGGCAGGGTTCCCCAACTCCAGTCCTCAAGGCCCACCAACAGATCATGTTTTCAAGATTTCCCTTGTATGGTACAGGTGATGCAATTATCACCTGGGCAATACTAAGGAAATCCTGAAAACATGACCTGTTGGTGGGCCTTGAGCACTGGAGTTGGGGAACCCTGCTCTAAGGCACCAATGTGCTTCCTCCAGTCCCAGTAATTTCAGGTAGCAATATTTTTGATTTGCAGAATGGCATTCACAGTGAAATCTGTCAGGGAGTTTCTCCAACAGGTCGGATTTGCAACCTTATCTTTCTTCTCCTGGACGATCTTCTAAGCTGATTTCTAACCAAATAATTAAGAAAAAAATTGATTTGTTCACAAATCAGCAAAGAAGAGCTTTTAAGAGTAGAAAAATTTGAGGTACACATCTGAGCTGTCAGATAAACTCTCCTACAGATATCACGGTGAATAGCGTTCTGCAGGCGGCTATGTACCATGATACACACATGCTGCAGAAGCCACATTTTTATTTAAAGGAGTCTTCTAGGCTTAGGAAATTGAAGAACTATCCTGAACAGTGAACCGACATAGAAAAGCAGAGCTCAGTACACTAAGTGGCCATCCACAAATTCAGCAGCTCAGCTCCTATGTAAGTGAACAGAAGCTGAGCTGCAGTAAATAAGAATGGCCACTAGACAGTGTTCAGCGCTGTGCTATTCTTGATCCATCCAATCTGTTCATCTAGTGAAAGCAACTCATTGATGCTGGACCCTATCGATCTGATATTGATGACCTCTCATAAGGATAGGTCATCATTCTTAAACCTGTTAAACCCCGTTTAAGGGGCTGTCACCACTAACTTTTGCATTAGAAGTTACAACTATTGTTACAAGCCCACACACCCTCCAAGATGTGTGCATGATACCTATTGAAGGCAAATGCGCCTTGGCCAGTGTGTCGAGTAGTAGCATCATTGGGACCCCTCACCTTTGATGTGGAAGGTGCTAGCTAACCCTTTTCTTCTCAAAACATGCATTTAAAAAAAAAAAAATGGACATTTACATTGGAAATATTTACTGCACAACTTGCAACCAATGTCCTTTTACAGAAAAATCCATATTTTTAGCCCAAAATACATGCAATAAAGTAATAAAAACTAAATAAAATTGTCATTAAAGGTGGACAGCCAAGTTAAATGGAATCCCTGAGTAGGAAAAACCCTCATAAGCCATCTATATGGGCATATAGGTCATTGGAAGCTGAATAAAATGATACCTTGAAGTCTGTGAATCTGATGTCTTATTACAGAGAAATCCACGTTTTTCTTAATATGTAAATGAGTATTTAAGATCTATCGGCCGGACAAAGATCTTCCTGAGAATCTGCCTCCAGAGCTTAATATAAATGAAAACTAGGTACAAACAGTGTGAGACATGTAGATCAGGAAAGCAGACTGTTAGTTATTACGTGTCTCACACTGGTAACTCCCCCTTTTCTTTAAAATAAGGAAGTAGATTCTCAGGGAGATCTATGTCCTGCCCATAGATCTTAACAGCTCAATTACATATTAAGAAAAATGTGTATTTCTCTGGAATAAGACGTTGGATCGCAGATATCATGGTATCATTTTATTCAGCTTTCTATGACCAACATGCCCATATAGACGGCTTAGGAGAGTTGATCCTACTGACAGATTCTCTTCAAGATAGATTTACATTTCAAAGGCTTTGGAAAGATAATTATGCACTAAGTCAATTCTTTTTTCCCCTCCCTTATATGTTGTAAAAAAAATGAATGTGCCTAGTTAATTGTATGTCTTGCAATATAAGTGATTCAGTTTTTCCAAATGCAAAAAATGTCCCGATCGGAGGCTACCATGTAATGTCATGGTCACAGACAGTGAAGGACTTGAGTCTTGTGTGACTCCAGGGAGAACAAATCAACGACAATAACGTCACTAATTTGTACTGTTGGCAGCACTGATGATCCCCGTGCCCTAGTATCTGGAGGTGTGTTAGTTATTTTATGGCAGCTTTAAAAAAACAAAGAAGTAGGTTAGTGGTGACATCTCTTCCTAGGAAGGTTTAATAGCTCCACGGCTGGCAGAATAGGACATACAAGTGATTTATGCGAGTTTCAGATCATGGACCTCGATCTGATATCATTTCATCTGTCTCACGGAAAGTGATCGTGTTCAGACGGCCATATTTTCTGTCCTATGGCGATACAACAAAACATCGGATCACAGTCAGATCAGTGTTATTCTATGGCACCGTCCGATTTTTTTCCTCAGATGGAGCAAAGAATTGCAGCATACATGATTGGCATCCAATAATCAGATCAGCCATGCAAGTCAACGAGTCCATGGAAACCATCGGACCGTACTCAGATGACATCTGAGTGCAATCCGATTTTCACAAAGTGACACAATGTAGAAGATGGAGACAATTATTTTTCCATCTTCTCCGAGAAAATCGGATCACGCTCTGATCAGAACTCGGAAACTACAACATGTCTAGCATAAAAAGAAGCCCTCATATGGATGTATTATTGAAAAAAAAAAAGGTTCCTACGGTAGGAAAAAAAAAACCAATGTGCAAAAATTGCCATTTCATGAAGGAGTTAAAGAATGACAAGCCAAACATAATGAAGTACGCATAAGCAGATGAATTTTAATTTTGGTCTTTTATTATTTAGTGGCTGTAACAAAGAACACAAGATTAATCTTACACTAAATTTTCTATCTATTAATGTTAGCAAATGACATTTCCTAGAGCAGCTTCCTAATTTAGTAATTAAAATTACTGATACTGAGAAAGTAGTTTACCCAAAAAATCAAGTAACGACAATAAATGAAGTTATTTTCCCATTTAAGTACAATAAAATCTAAATTGCAAATTAAGGAGATCTAAAGATAGTCTGCCATCATCAAAATGCTTTTCAATTGTAAAATTTTCTTTTCTTAGATGACACGGCGCCATCTAGAGGCATTTACAATGTTGTATATTGCATTTCCAGACACATCAAAAAGCGCGTGGTTTCTTTATTCATCTGGAGTCTTGTTGAGAGGAGACCTTTTTAGTAGGATGTCTACATGACAGGACACGCTTTAGTCCAGTGATGATGAAGCCAATTTCAAGGTTTGGAAGAAATCGTCTTCATATCAAGGAACATCTAGAATGTAAGGGCTGAGGTGGATTCACTAGGCTGAAGATTAGGGTGAAGACACGGACCGAAGGCGAAGACACAGAGGACTGGACTTGCTAGATGGTACATTGAAAAGTGAGGACAAGGAGAGCACACTGACAAGTATAGCAGGACACCTCAAAAGCCACGGAGCATGAGATATAGACTAACGCAGGAACTGAAGATGTATAAACTGTCCTGGAATAGCTGTAGCGCTTGTAATGTGACTTTGTCCAGAGGTACATTCGTAATGCTTTCAGCAGGCAAAGGGCCAACAAGCAAACAATTTTTAGCAGCTGGTAGACGAAAAGGCCAACTTGTTTCTGGATAAGATGCACTATGATCTGTAGGGAAAGTAATGGAAAGTTGTTATGCTTATGTAAGGAGGAAGACCAGGCTGCAAGTACCTGTATTGAGCCGGGTTTGGAACAACTGAGGCTGCAACCCCTGTTTCCTGGGGGAAGGAATAGGGGATGGGACAGGCCCCATGACCCAGGAAGAGGGGGCGTGTTTAGGGGGAACCCGGCCGGAAGGTGAGGGAGAAAGCGTGCAAGAGGGAGACTTGGCGGGAACAGACAGCACACAGCAGGGACCAATGAGTGCTCCGGCCCCGGAGCATCCATACAGCGCAGGCCCGCGCACGAGCACCGCCACCGCTGACATAGACTTTGGTCACTACGGAGTGAGGTGTTGAACGTTCCAGCCTAGTGAGTACTGCGTGCGTGCTGCCAGAGAGAGATCGCATGCAGGACTGCCATCTGTGCCCCGATTCACCAGGGTATATCTGCCGGGCCACGTCGGACTCAGATAGCGCCGTGGCCCACGCCCCTCCGGCCACATTAGTATATTAGTATACACACGTCCCCCTGGAAGAAGCTACAAGCGAAACGCGCGTCGGGGCCCTCTCCCTGCTGGTCTACACTGTAAATATGCTTCTTTAATGATGGTCAGCCTGAATTTATGTGCAGTACTATGATCATATAGCTATTTAATAGTATACTGGGCACTTGTACCTACACACTAATCATAGTCTGCCTTCTCATCCTTGCACTATTGCACTTTATACCCTGCTGTCACTGGCATTTATTTGTGCACTATTGCACCTTATACTTTGTTGCACATCATTCACTCAGAATGTTTCTCTGTTAGGTTTGCAGCCACTTGGTTGTTACCTTTATATCACACATGATCTACTCAGTTCCTATTTGAAGTTAACTCATATTTTGCACCTTATTATGATCTGAAATCCTCAATGTGATGTGGTTATTTTACATTTTTTACCTAAGCATATGTGATTGTATATTTATATATAAAATTTGTTCCTTGTAGACCTCTTGGAGCTCATTCTGTTCATTTTTAGTCCCTTTATGCAAGTGCAAATTTTTTAATGTCTTTTACTATGTAGTCAATAAAGATTTGTTTTATTTATATTCTGGTTTCACACTTCCGTTTTTTTTACATTAGTATATGGACTAGGGGCCCAGTGGAAGGTACCAGACACCAACCACTGCTGCCAGAAGACAGACCACTGTTACCAGCAGGATCTTCTTGGACAAGCACCGCGCCTGCTCTTGTCAACACTACTGACTTTCAAGGAGCATCTACAGTCAGAGAAACTTCTGACACGATAAGTGTACAACAGAACTGCCGTTACCTTGTACATTATTTCTGCATATTATTTACACCTGAACTGTTTTATGCCCCTGTTAACCATTTACATCCTATCAAGAACCCTGCTGCAGACTTACAGCAGGAGTCTGTGCAGGTGTTACAGAAGGAAAGAGAGTGAGTGAGGAGCGCTGCAGTGAGCTTACCTGCCAGAGCGCAGGACCTGAGACACGTGACCACCGGGGGAGTGGCCGGAGGCGGAGCCAGACACTGAGTAGCAGCAGTGACTGGCAAAGCCGGAGAGTAGTCTGAACGTGCCGAAGTCAAGCCGGGAGGTCGATAAAGTGCCAAAGGGTGAGGCGCTAAGAGTGGACAGGACGTAGCGAAAAGGTCGGGAAATAGGAGATAGTGGTGCAGTACAAACGGGGCAGACAGGTGGGAAGTTTGAATACCAAGCCGAGAGTCAGAAACAGACAACAAGCACAGAGTCAGAGGTGCACAGAACGATACACATATCGATACACAAGAAAGCAATCGGACTAAACAGTATGCAAGCACACGGTCATGATCCTATGGTAGGTTTTGGACTGACATGCCAGGGGTTAATTATTGTGGCCTCTCTCTGGATCTGGGAGGGCTTTTTATAGCCTCAGTTAGCTCGAATCCCTTTCAGTTATACTTCTGCCCTTGGCTGAGTTAGTTGACCCTGGTATATTTGTGTGCTTGTGCCTGCTCTGTGAGATTACATCCTGTTGCTGACCCGGTCTGTCCCCCACGTTGCTCTTGTCTGTTGATTTGATACTGTCTGTTGGAACTATGGTTGATTGACTCTGGCTTAATCTTTGACTACCCTTCTGTCTGTGCCCTTGGTACCCATATAGCCCGCTCGGCTTTCTGACTTCTGCCTGTACTGGTTTATCCCTCTGTGCGTGTGCTTGTCGGCTTTCTCACTTCTTACCTTTCCCGTTAGCCTCCGCTGCGCTCTGCTCAGCTATCCATGAGCTCCTGTGGCTGGCCTCGCCTCGGGCCCTCCCCCTGCGGTCACGTGCCGCAGGTCCTGTGTGTCAGCGGTCAAGCCACTGTGGTGTAGTGACCACTGTGTCCGCTAGGGGGCACTGTGTGAATGTCCTAGGAGAGAGAGTGAATGGCAGAATACTGAATGATCGTTGTGTATCTCAAGGTGGGTGGCCTTGAGATGGAGACTTATGTGTGTGTTGATCAGCAGTGATAATGCTGAGGTTCTGTTTCAACGTGTCCGGGAGAAGTCTCCAGGTAGCTGGTGAGTCGCGCGGAACTAGTTACCTACAAATCCACCCATTGGTGTGGTTGTGAATGATATTGTAAAGTGTGTGAGAATGGTTCAAGGACCTGTGATGAGGTCATAGCCATGTGACCCGGTGGGCGTGGCTACGGACCATATACGGTGGCCAGGGTAGGTCACATGAGGTGAATGCTGGGACCCGGTTGGTCCATTGTGGAAGGTCCCGCTGGGAGATGTGTCTCCTTTGCTGACAGCACGTGAATGCTGTGTTGAATGGCTGCTCGTGCCTGATGATTCCCTGGAGGGAATGGACGTCTGCAGCATGATGAGGTGAAGCAGTCATGAGGAAACCCTGACGTGGGTGAGATAACTGAGGCTGACTGAGGCTGAAGAGCCTGTGTATGCCTTACCTGTGTGACCACAGGGGTTACAGAGCTGAACTCTGTCATGGACGCTATGCTGATGTGATGAACTTTATGTTACTGCTGTGGGTTTATGATGCTGAATAAACCGCATGGACTATAATTGTTTTATGGAAAACACGTGCCAGATCTGGTTTTGTGGCGGCTAAGCGAGTATCCCCTACTTGAATAACAGCGCTACCTTACACCACCTAGTCCTCAGGGCGCCGCCATCCACGTCCAGCTTTACACCATGCCGGACACGTGTAATGTCCGTGGCCAAACCAAAAGAAGGCCATATAAAATTAACCCTGAGAGGACAGAGAAGGAACTCTGTCCACACCCATGACACCTCCCTGTGTGGAGCATTCCCTGTTAAGTAAAGTTGTTAACCCTTGCTCTGCCTTCTGTCTGTCACTGCATCCCGCAACCTGCTCACACTTATAGCAGATGATGGGTTACTCTGCAGGTCCAAGCCGGAAAGCAAATGCAGATTGCAGAAGCAAAAAGGAGTTTGAAGAGATAATTCCAGTCAGTGGCGTAGCAACTGTTTGTGGCGCCCGGGGCGGTCGAAAAATTTGCTGCCCCTTTGGTCGTTGATAATCCGGAAGAATCCGAAGAGCCCACACTACACTCAAAGATCTAATTTTTAGTCTACTACTAACTCTGCTGTTATTATTTCTAAATTTCTAGACTTTCATCTTCTTGCAGTTCTCTCTCTCTATATATATATATATATATGTGTATGTATTAGCGTGATGACCCTACTGAACCTCCACCACTGCCCTGCCGAGAGCTGCACCATAAAACAGTGTAAGGAGACCCACGTGTCCTCCCCCTGCACAGACCCACAGTACACCCCCTACAGAGCCCTCATGTTCTCCCCTTCCACAGCCCCCCTCCCCTGTGTACCCCCCTGCACAGCCCCTCCATGTCCTCCCCTGCACAGCCCCCCATGTCCTCCCCTACACAGCCTCCCCATGTACCCCCCAGCACAGCCCCCCATGTCCTCCCCTGCACAGCCCCCCATGTCCTCCCCTACACAGCCTCCCCATGTACCCCCCTGCACAGTCCCCCATGTCCCTCCTACAGAGCCCCCATGTTCTCGCATACACAGCCCCCCATGTCCTCCCCCTACAGTGCCCCCCATGTCCTCCCCTGCACAGCCCCCCCATGTCCTCCCCCTACAGAGCCCCCCCATGTCCTCCTCTGCACAGCCCCCCATGTCCTCTCCCTACAGAGCCCCCCATGTCCTCCTCTGCACAGCCCCCCATGTCCTCTCACTACAGAGCCCCCCCATGTCCTTCTCTGCACATCCCCCATGTCCTCTCCCTACAGAGCTCCCCCATGTCCTCCTCTGCACAGCCCCCCATGTCCTCTCCCTACAGAGCCCCCCCATGTCCTCCTCTGCACAGCCCCCCCATGTCCTCCCCCTACAGAGCCCCCCCATGTCCTCCTCTGCACAGCCCCCCATGTCCTCTCCCTACAGAGCCCCCCCATGTCCTCCTCTGCACAGCCCCCCATGTCCTCTCCCTACAGAGCCCCCCCATGTCCTTCTCTGCACAGCCCCCCATGTCCTCTCCCTACAGAGCCCCCCCATGTCCTTCTCTGCACAGCCCCCCCATGTCCTCCTCTGCACAGCCCTCCATGTCCTCTCCCTACAGAGCCCCCCATGTCCTCCTCTGCACAGCCCCCCATGTCCTCTCCCTACAGAGCCCCCCCATGTCCTTCTCTGCACAGCCCCCCATGTCCTCCTCTGCACAGCCCCCCATGTCCTCTCCCTACAGAGCCCCCCCATGTCCTCCTCTGCACAGCCCCCCATGTCCTCTCCCTACAGAGCCCCCCCATGTCCTTCTCTGCACAGCCCCCCATGTCCTCTCCCTACAGAGCCCAACTCTTTTGCATAATATCAGCTATATGAAGATGTAGGCAATCCAACTCCAAGGATTAGGGAGCCTCAACTTTAGCATTAGTAAATGGGGGAGAGGGAGATGCCCCCTGTAGCATAACATTACATGATGGAATGAAATTCAAGGGGCAATCACATACCGCGGTGTCTCCCTCCCCTCACAGACATCACGGGCAGGCTGGGCAGCGCTTCCCGCCGTCCCCCTCATTCACCGGCTCCTGTATCCCGGGATCCGCTCCTCCTGCGTCACCTCAGCCACACGCCACGTGTTCTTCGGGCAGCTCCGACCGAACAACCAGCCCCGAGCGGCCAACACCTCCGCCCGGCACCGGCTCAGGAGCGGAAAGCAGCTGGGGCTCCGAGTCCGAGTCCAGCAAGGCAGTGGCGTAGAAGGTAGAAAGCGCCTGCACTGTGCCTCCGCAGAGTCCGCGCTGTTCTCCCACAGTCAGAGGAGAGGAATTGAATTGCTGCTGCCGCGCCGCCCCCACACACTTGCCGCCTGGGACGGACCGCCCCCCCCACGCTACGCCACTGATTCCAGTTGAGTAACGTGGTAGAAGGCAACAAATGCAAAGCCTACTTTGTACTTGGACATAGATGTGTCCAGGACAAGCACTCTCACTACTGCAGGCATCCTGTGTGTCTCCTGTAGTGCCTTATTACAATGCGATCCATGTCTCACCAAAAAACATTTCTATAGTTGATGAAGGTCAGAATCAATGACCGAAACGTTGTACATTCATATTTTAAAGGGAACCTGTCACCCCCCCAGGGCGTTTTTAAGTAAAAGAGCCACCTTCAGCAGCACTAAGGCTGCATTCTGTGAAGGTGGCTCTTCTGTTTCTGATCCCCAGGAACGTTGAAATATTAACTTTTATAAATAGGTCCCCATACCTGTAATACGTCCCATAGGTATGGTGCGTCCCCCTGTAGCAGCCACCTCCCCGCCGTCAATCATGCCCGCCCTGCGCCGCCTCCTTCTGCCTTGCTGTCGCCGTTATATGCACAGCTCAGGCGCCCGGTATGCGCATGTTCTCGGGTATGCGCATTGGGAACTGACATCAGGCTATCGCGCCTGCGCGTTTCGCAGGTGCCACATCCCGCTCTGCAGTGTGTTATGATGTATTCACACTGGGGGGCTGGGATTGCGACTGATGTAAAAAAACTGATATGTAAAAGCAGCCTAACAGCTGCAAAACATGCAGCCGCAGGGACTCGAACATATTATCCAAGCATGCCAGTTATGAGTAGCAAGAGTGGACCCTCTGGGTCATGGTACCTGGAACCCTGGGGCGAGCTGGCCAGGTGGTGCCGACCCCTATACAGGGACCGTTAGGAGCCGGCCCGAAGGAGTCGAATACCGTGACAGCTGATACCAAGAGGGGCGGCTCAGGTGCGGGTGAGACTGACAAGGCAGAGGGTCAGGAGAGACTGGAGTCAGGAGAGACCGGAGTTAGGAGCGACAGGAGTCAGGAGCGACAGGAGTCAGGAGCGAATGGAGTCAGTGAGCGACTGGAGTCAGGAGCGACTGGAGTCAGACGTGACCGGAGTCAGGAGCGAATGGAGACAGGAGTGACCAGACGGGGCCAGAGTACCGTGCGGAAGGCACACGATAATCAGGCGCCTCCATGAGGGAGGAGCCGCCTGATATACCCTGTGCTGGAGCTTGATTGGCAAGTGCTCCACAGGGAAGCTGCAGAAGTAGTCCATGAGCCGGGCCAGATATCGGTACTACCCGGAGTGACTAATTCTCTTTGGTGTTTTTAGGTAGATGCATGTCTGTAGTTTATGTTTTGATATGATAGCCCTTGCACATCAGTAGCTTAACCCCTTCAGGCCTATTTGTACCCAAATGCCTAGGCCATTTTTTGTAAATCTGACCTGTCACTTCATGCGGTAATAACTTTGGGACGCTATCACCTACCCACGCCATTCTGAGATTGTTTTCTCGTGACATATTGTACTTCACGGTAGTGCTAATTGTGAGTCAATAGATTTTACCTTTCTGCATAAAAAATTACAAAATACACGAAAATTTGGGAAAAATTCGCTATTTTTGAACTTTGAAATTCTCTACTTTTTACAAAAATGCTGATACCCCTCATAACAGTTATTAGTTTACATTCTCCACATGTCTACTTCACATTGGCATCATTTTGGAAATGAAATGTTATATTTTTCGGATGTGATAAGGCTCATAGTTTTATACGCAATTTTTAAAGTTTACGACTAAATTTCCAAAACCCATTTTTCCAAGGACCAAGTCAGTTCGGACGTCACTTTATGGGTCTTGTATAACAGAACCCACCCATACATTACCCCATTTTGCAAACTACACCCCTCAAGGTGTCCAAAACGGATTTTCAAAACTTTGTTAACCCCTTAGGTGTTGCACAGGAATTCAAGCAAAATGACAGTGAAATATCAAAATTTCAATTTTTTGGCAGATATTCCATTGTAATCCAATTTTACCTGCAACCCAGCAAGGGTTAACAGCAAACCCAAACCCAAAATTGGTTACCCCAATTCCGCAGTTTATAGAAACACCCCACATGTATACGTAAACTAAATTATGGGCGCGCAAGAGGGCTCAGCACAGAAGGAGAGCTAGGCGGTTTTTGGGATAATAGATTACACTGGAAGAAATCCAGTGGGCCATGTCGTATTGGAGAGACCCTGAGGTACCCCCAGAGTGGAAACCCCCAAAAGGTTACCGCATTTTGGAAACTACACCCCCTAAGGATTGTTTTAGGGGGTATAGTAACCACTTTGACCCAACAAGCGCTTCATTGGAGTTTCATGCACTTGGTTGAGGAAATTGAAAAGTACGTTTTTTACCGAAAAATGTCGCTTTAGGCCCACATTTTTCATTTTGAAAAGGGGGACCAGGAAAAAGTACACCCCACTTTTTATTCCCCATTGTCTCCCGAACATGGCAATACCACAAGTGTTGTCTAAAACCACAGTATTGGCGCACGGTAGGCTTCGTAAGCGAAGCTGCGGCAAAATTCACTGTAAGAAATCTATGGGGCCATGTCACATTTGGAGACACCCTGAGGTCCCGCACAGTGGAAACCCCAAAAAAGTGACCCCATTTTTGAAACTACACCCCCTAAGGAATGTTTTAGGAGGTATAGTAACCACTTTGCACCGGGAACCGGCTCCCGACCCGCGGCGATCGCCCGGCATATGATCCGGGTACGATTCGCCGTACCGCTACGGCGGCCAGCGCGAAGGGGTTAATAGTATTTTTCACCTTTTGAATAGATCCTACCTATATTTCCAAAAAATAATGATTAAAGGTCGATTTAGGGGAAATGCCAAAATGTCAATACAATGCATGTAGTATTTGTAACAAAATTTAATCCAAGTTATGTAAATACACACTGAACATGTCATGGGCTTGTCCATACTAATGTGTGTGTGTAGGTGTGTGTGTGTGTATATATATATATATATATATATATATATATATTGTGTGTGTATGTATAATTATATAACGTTACTCCATAATATCTTCAACATCAGACTCTGAATCTGACTGTTGTTCTACTGGCTCGTCTTCAATACCCTTGTTCTGGCATGTCTGTAACCTGCACATGTCCGTGCACTTCAGGCCATTGCTGAGGCAAGTACACTGAGGAAGTTCGCATGACCGCACACACTTGCAGGACAGTAGCTGGATAATAGCTTCTGGTGCTGGTGCCCCTCGCATCCACTTGACAACAAGCTTTCCGTCATTATCTATCATCCTGTCGGGGTCGTAAACGACAATAAATCCTCATTCACCAGTCATTCCAAATCATTGTGCGAGCGCAAAACATCTGGTACCAATTAAGAATGACTCAGACACGCAGCTGATTCAGTCTTAGCTAATGTCCCGCATCCACACCTGTCAGGAGCAGTACAACAACTGGCTTTATTTACAAATACACAATACTATATTGAGTGTTAGGGGAAGGCGTGCATTAGGCGGGGTTTATGCAGTATACATCTAGTGTCCAGTCTCTCTCTGATTCGTCAAAACGTCTCCCGATGGTTACTTCTTCTTCACATTCCTGAGTTATCTTTTTTAGGAGAAATGAAACTTAACTTAACTCTTTAGACACTGAATTTAAGTGAAAGTGAACACTGGCAGCCATCTTTAATACAGTTACATTTGCATTAGCAAGCAATTAGGAAAAACTTATTGTTTCACAGTATAAAAGTATAAAAGTTATATAAGAAAATATATTTTCACCTTGACAATCCCCCCTAAACACTAAGTTTTTCCCTTAATGAAAGATCCTTCGAGACTGTCCATGCGATGGGAAAAGGGGAGGTGGATTTCTTCATCCAGACACCTCAGAAGCTCTCCCCTAGCGAGAGGCCTCCAGGCAGCTGAACCCTTC
Organism: Dendrobates tinctorius; assembly: GCF_039654945.1. Taxonomy (NCBI): domain Eukaryota; kingdom Metazoa; phylum Chordata; class Amphibia; order Anura; family Dendrobatidae; genus Dendrobates; species Dendrobates tinctorius. The sequence continues at coordinate 8,566,436 of NW_027361678.1, read as the reverse complement.
ACTAACCTCACATGGAGTTCTCCCGCTGTCCCTAAACTAAGTCTCTTAACATCATCTGAGAATGGGGGGTTTTGTCTACTCTCTTGAGGGGAATATACTTAGGGATCTCCCCTAGATCAGTACCATCGTACTCTGGTGGGTCTACTTCTTGATTGAGGAAGGTGCCAGTCGGAGTTGCTTTGGCAATAACCTTTTTATACAAGGGAATAACACAACAAAGAGTTATCGATCCAATTACAAGGAGGGCAATCAGTACTATACAAGCTTGTTGAAGGAATCCCTTGAGTCCACCCAACCAGCCGGAAAAGAAAGATGTGTCTACTCCAGCATTAGTTTTCAATTCTGCTGCTAACCCAGTTATCTTTTTAAGGGCTATCATGGTTTTTCCATTCACTCCAGAGTTCTGAGGGATATAGGTACAACACTCCTCTCCCACCATCCCACAAACTCCTCCTTTCTCAGCTAATATCATATCAAGGGCTAGTCGATTTTGGAGTGTCATTCTAGTGTTAGGGCCCAATTCTTCAACTATACCTTGGAAGGCATCTTGGCTGAAATTGACAAACCTTTGTTCACTGTAATATATGTAATTGATCCATTCAACATTTTTATTAATCTGCACCTGTGGGATTATAGAAGCAAAGCCAGCATAGATCTGGTTCTGGGCTTTAATTTGGTCAGGCACCCCCCTTGGCACTCCAATAGCATCAATATATACTAGTGGATCTTCTTCATAACTCATATGGAGCTGATCGAGGCTTCTCCTTTTCCTGGTAGGTTCATCAGGTATCTTTGGATCCCAGGGTAGAATCTTGAACTGCATAGCTAGTTTAACAAGGGTGCATTGGCCTGTCCAGGCATTTGGCAACCTAGGACGGAGCTTACCATCTCCACATAACCAATAAATGTCATACATATATTGTGTATGTTTGATTAACAAGTCAGTATCTAGAGAACTATTCTCTTTGCAGAAACCTGTCTCGAAGATCCCTACTGGTGTACCTGTGGTGTCGTGGGAATTATAGCAGGTGTAATTGTCAGCTAATACAGTTACTTCTCCTGGGACCTTTAGTTTGGGTTCCTTATGAATTAGTGGGACGTAATCTGGGCAATCAGTGGGCTTCAAACCTTTCAACAAATTCATGACACAGGCAGTGGTGTTGTCATCAGGGAAAAGCAATGCATGTGTGTATAGGTGTGTATTCGCAGCAGCACAAGCAATACATCCTACAGAGATATTCTGGACTTTTACATTGTACCTCACCCATTCTAACCACAAATTTTTCCTTGGGGCTGTTTGTGTTTCTATGGAGAAAACCTCTTGCCAACTGAGACCTGGAATGGGGATCACTTCATTAACTACATTTTGCAAACGCTCACCTGGGCCTATTTTAGGTGTACTGGTAACGGGGGCCTTGGTTGGTCTGAAGCTAATATCCTGAAGCCGTATATGGCCTAAATACGCATAAGGTCCAGCACTAAATACATAATTATAATGCCTTCCTAGTACGAACGTCTGCAGATCAGCAGATTGAGGGCTTTCAAGATTTAGGAGAAGGGGGTGACAGCTTCTACCCCATTTACAGCCCCTAAATGGTTGCAGAAGGGCTGTTAGATGCATTCTCTCACGAAGACTCCTACCCGTCCCATCCTTGGGGAACATGGCTTCGCTAGGTTTATATCCCCAATCATTCCCCGTACTCCAGGCAGCATCTGTCCAATAATGACAATTATTGTTGTCTTGTCTGGTAACACACATATAGAACTGGATGATCCCCTCTACCACCCGTTCAGTCTCAAGGCACTTGAATACATCACAGAAATCAAATCGCCAGATATTCACCGGGGCTGTCAGGTTTACCCAGAGAATAAAGGGACCAGAATTCTTATTTACAATAGGGGCCGAAGAGGTAGGGGCGAGGATGGCCCCCAGTCCCAAGGTCAAAAACAACAGCAACATTTCCCTTCAGTCACTACTGTGACTAAACACTGGTTCGGTCTCTTTTACAGTGTGAAGCATGAATCCAGGTGCTCTTTCCTTCAAGTTTTACTGCAGTGGGGGTGACCAGGATCACCGTGTGGGGTCCTTCAAATCTCGGCTGGAGACAATCTCTGCGCACAAACTTTTTCACATACACCAGGTCTCCTGGCACAAAGTCATGGACCACGTCACCTGTGGATTCTGGAAGAGAAGCAGAAACTGTAGAGTGGGTGTTAGACAGTTCCTTAGACAATGCAATCACAAATTGTACAACTTTATCATTTGTCTCAGACAACTCTTGTGGCCTAATGTCTCCTATTTTAGGTGGAGCACCAAAAAGAATCTCAAAGGGAGTCAGGCCGTGTTTTCCCTGTGGGGTGTGTCTGATATGGTATAGGACCACGGGGAGCAAATCTGGCCATGGGAGTGGGTGGTCCTGGCTCATTTTAAGCAACTGGGTCTTAATTGTGGAGTTCATTCTCTCAACTTTGGCTGAACTGGAGGGGTGATAGGGGGTGTGCAGACCCAAATCTGTCCCTAACATGTGCCACAATTCCTCGTAGACATTGGCAGTGAAGGCTGGGCCTTGATCTGATTCAACAACTTCGGGAATTCCAAATCTGCACGAAATTTCAGTGATGAGCTTCTTAGCTGTAGTTTTGGCAGTCATGTTGGTCACTGAGTAGGCTTCGGGCCATCCTGAGAACATATCCACAGCCACTAGGACATACTCATACTTTCCTGACTTGGGCATCTGAATATGATCAACCTGGATTCTCTGCCAAGGGTAGTCTGGTTTGGCAAGATGCTGAAGTGGAACTTTGGCGGTGGCTGTTGGGTTACAGATGGCACAGACTGGGCAGGCTCTTGAGTAGGCTGTGACAGTGGTAGAGATTCCTGGGGCCCAGTAGAGCTTCTTGATACAGGCCAGAGCTTGGTTCTTTCCTCGATGAGTTGATCCATGAGCCCATGCTGCAACGGCTGGATACATTCTTTTGGGTAGACAGGGTTTCCCATCCACCTTATAGAGTCTAGGAAATTGGTATTGTCCGGCAGAATTACGATTCCCATGAATGGCTCCTGCAGCTTCCCACTGCTTCTTTTCTTCTTTAGAGGTCAACTTTTGTTCTTCCCACAATCTCTCTTCAGGTGGTCGGGCTGGCTTCCAGACAGATCCGGTGGCAGGGTATTCCATTTCCATGTCTTCTATCAACTCCCTCTTCTTTCTTCGGGCTTCGGACTTCTCAAAGTCTCGTTCTTCTTCGGCTTGGGTAGCTTCTTTGGTTGCCTGTTCTCTTGTTTGTGCTCTGGTAAGCACAGGCATCACAGGTGTATCAGTGCCTTCCCAACAGGGTTTTTCTGGTGCTGTTTCTTCTTCTTCCCACTTTGCTGAGACATTATTTATGGCAGCAGCTTTGGCAGCTTGATCTGCTAAATGGTTTCCTCTAGTCTCCTTCGAATTGACTTTCCCGTGAGCTTTGACCTTGATCACCGCAATTTGTACAGGTAGCTCCAATGCCTTCATCAGGGCTTTAATCCTTAGTGCATGTTTAACAGGGGTTCCTGTAGCCGTAATGAACCCTCGGGACTTCCACAGGAATCCAAAATCGTGACAGATTCCATAGCCGTATCTTGAGTCAGTGTAGTCATTGGCCGTCTTCCCTTCTGCTAGATAACATGCTTGTTGTAGGGCCACAAGTTTGGCTTCTTAAGCCGAAAGGTGAGGTGGCAAGGCTTCAGCCAGAAGGACTTCTGTTTCAGTGGTGACCGCATATCCAGTGTGGAACTTGCCATAAGTCTGCAAATCGAGATCCATCAGTCCATAGTTGCAAATCAGGGTTGAGAAGTTCTTGAGTTACCACATTTTGTGGTGCAGAGGCTTCTTGTTCCAGTGCTTTTACACAGTCATGCGGGTCATCAGGTGACCTCCCGTCTGGTAAGTCCTTATACCCGTCAGGGAACTCCCGCCTAGAATGTGGAAGCAAAGTGGCTGGGTTGATGGTAGTACATTTCTGGAAGGTGATGTTGGAGGGCAGAAGTAGAGAGCACTGAAGTCTGAGATGTCTTTGGCTCGTTAGATGCTTAGGAGATGTTTGTTGGAGGACAGCAGAGAGATCATGTCCAGCTTGAATGACCAAGTCATGACCAAGTGCTATGTCAGCAGACTTATCCAGAAGAACATGGGCTGCATGCACAGCCTTGAGGCAGGAAGGAGCAGTTCTGGCAACAGGGTCTAGCCTGGCTGAGTAGTAGGCCAGAGGACGGAAACGATCAGCATGTTTCTGTGCCAGCACACCAGAGGCATGTCCTTCAGATTCTGAAACAAAGAGATGAAACGGCTGAGTGTAGTCAGGGAGACCCAGAGCAGGGGCGCTGACAACAGCTTCCTTGAGAGCCAGGAAACAGTCCTTTTGCTGAGCATAGATATACGGATTTTCAGCATGATCCCAGTCCGGTCCTCCAGTCTTGAGGCAATCATACAAAGGTTGCATGAGTCTTGAAGCATCCGGAATCCACTGTCTGCAGTAGGTAATGAGTCCTAAGAAAGACTGCATAGCAGAGTATGTCTTTGGATAAGGGATATCCTCGATTGCATGTTTTCTGTCCTCGGTGAGGTGTCTCGAGCCTTGAGAGATGCAGTGTCCGAGGAAGACGACTTTCTCTTTGCACCACTGGACCTTGGCCTTTGAGACTTTGCAGTTGGCAGAATGAAGAAAAAGGAGCAAGGACTCAGAAGCAGCAAACAGATTCTCTTCAGTTCCACAGAGGAGTAGGTCATCAACATACTGGAGAAGCGTGACATGAAGATTCTGTAACACCCACAGATCCAGGGTCATCTTCATAGCATGAGTGAACTGGTTAGGGGAGTTCTGGGCACCCTGTGGTGTCCTGGTCCAGGTCAGCTGAGATCCTTGAAACGTGAAGGCAAATAAAAACTGTGAGTCTTCATGAAGCGGGACACTGAAGAAAGCATTAGCCAGGTCAATAACGGTGAAGAGTGTTGCTGAAGTAGGCACTTGAGAAAGCAAGGTGTTTGGGTTGGGTACCACAGGAGTTTCCAAGATGGTGGCTGAATTGACTGCTCTGAGGTCCTGTACAAGTCTGTACTTCGGAGGGTCTCCAGGAGCTGTCTTCTTCTTCACTGGAAACAGGGGTGTGTTACAGGGTGAAACACATCTGATTAGCACTCCAGAATGTAAGAGGGAGGTAATCTGAACTCCAAGGCTCCGCTCTTGGGCAGCCTTAAGCGGATACTGAGGTAGTCTGGGGTATGGGTGCCCAGGTTTGAGGTGGACTTTTACTGGAGGCACTTTGAGCAGACCCACATCCTCAGGTCCAGTTGACCACAGAGTGGTAGGTAGATTGGGCAAATCCGGGGAAGGTGTCGTTTGCAGAGTCATCATCATCAGAGGGAAAGCCTTAAGGACACAACGATCTTCAGTGCCTTGTTGTGAGGCAGGATCTTGTAATTGCAATTCCATCCCTTGATCACCGAAGATGATGGTAGCGTGAAGCCTTTGAAGGAGGTCAGCTCCTAGAAGGTTGACGGGGCAGGTTTCAGACACCAGAAATTTGGCAAAGACACCAGAGAATGGGCCAGCTGGGACGGGAACAGTGAGTGGTGATGAGGTTTGTTGACCTTCAACTCCAATACATGTGAGGAAATCTGAAGACAGGGAGATTGTAGGAGGCAGCTGAGATGAAGAGATAACAGAGGTGGCCGCCCCAGTGTCCACTAAGAACTTGAGAGGTTGATTGTCCACTTCCAGGGTCACTGTACCACAAGACGAGGAAGTACAGGTGGCGGGAAAAGTGGGCACCGGTTGGCCTGAACTTCATGAGTGTGGAGGAGGAAGAGGTCTCTGAGGGTGCCCCCTGCGAGGACAACTTCTTCTCATATGACCAGGGCTGGCACACTCCCAACACAGAGGTCTCCCTTGGTCATCACGAACTGGTCTGTCCCTGTAGTTTTGGCCCTGGGACCCTCTCGGCCTCAAGCGTGGTGATCCATACCGATCCTGAGCCTGATACACCATAACAGGTACTTCTGAGGCTTCTGCCATATACATGGCTGGTTTCTTCTTGCCTTTGTCCTTCTGTGCTTCCTTCTCTGCTTCCTTTTCTGCTTCTTTTTCTTCCCTTTGAAGCATTTTCTGATAACTCTTCACAACAGTGAGGGCCTGTTTTAGGGGACCATCAGGTAATTCGGGACGAAGCTTCATGACCTTATCCTTCAGTGGATCTTCCAGACCATCAATAAAAGCACGGACCAACAAGGCTGCCTGCGTCTTCACATGAGTTGAATAACCCAAGTCTTCAAACTGCATAGTTAGTCTGGCAGCGTATTTCTCCACAGCTTCACCAGATTCTTGTTGTATATCCTGTATTGATCCTGCTTCGTCACAGAGACGATCCTGGGCCCACTTTGTGAGTTGAGCGATAAACTCCTTTCCAGACTTGAACTTGTTGAGAGGTCCTGCTTTAGTGGGGTCCAATTCCTTCATGATGGTGGGGAGAAAATATTCGGAGGCTTTGATTGAGGTGATGCCTGATAGATCAGACCATGTAGCCCCGTAGATGCTCCTAGTCTGTTCCAGTTTCCTTACATACTGCATGGGAAATTTGTCCGGGTCAGGTAACTTGTTAACAATAGCATCAATTTGTACCGGAGTGAAGGGTTTGTATTTCAGCTTCAGCCCTTCTTCTTCTTCGTCATGTGTCACTGCCTCATCCTTCGGGGCAGTTGGGGGTGCTGTGGGTATTACCTCATCCAGGGGCTTTATACCTGTGTGCATCAGTGGTATCATGTATTCAGCTACCAAGGGCATGATGCCCTCTAATCCGGATTCATGGTAACAGACGATCCTAACTTCTTGTAAATCGAGATCTGGGGTTGATTGGAGACAATTCTTGATGACTTCAACGTGTTCCTTCATACAGGGGCCCAGTGGGTATCCAAAGAGTCCTGAAGATATCAATGGTATAGCCAAAGTTCTACGAGGAAGTGTATCTCTCCCTAGCCGTCCTGCAAAGATAAGCACTGTCTGTAAGGCGGTCTGCAATATTGTACGGCAATGCTCGGGTGTCCTGTAATCATATATAGGGCCTGCAGTGTGTAACACTATATCACAGGGCAAATTCCCTCCCTGGGTGGACATAGCGTCTCCTGGATGCAAGGGGCCATAATTGGTAAGGTAGGCCTGACACTCTTGGGTTATGGCTGGGCCTCCCTTTTTAGCTATCTGTTGGGCCAAACCACCTCTATGCGACAGGGTAGAGTTAGCTGGGTTCACTATGGCTCCTACCTGGTGGGTAACTATGTCCCCATACCCCACTGAGAAAAGAACCTGGGAGCCCTGAGGTGTGATGTAATAGCGTGAATGACAGGGGAACCAGATTTCAGGGTCATGGGGCAACCTAGAGGATTTGTTGAGAGGGGTAGGTAGTGGGCTCCTTCCGGGCCGGGGGGATTCGAACGGACCTAATAGCAGTGGCGGGGCAGGGGGAATTGTAGCAACCTGATTGTCAGAATCTTCTGATCCCTCATCATCTCCGATAGCTTGGCGCCTCATACGCATTACGGACCGGAAAGCCGTACTGCCGGTCAGGGCATCAAGAGTGAAGGGACCTTGACCAGGTGTATTTACAAATATCACAGTGGGTTGCACCGGGAGACTAGGCCCAGAGGCCGGAACAGAAACAGGAACATTAGAGGTGGGAACAGCATCGGTCGGTGCCGGAGGTTTCTCAGGAAGTGGTGGTCCCTGATAGTACTCGCCGGAAAGTGTTACCAGCGGACATAGTGGCTGGGGAGGAATTCCGGGTGCACCAAGATGGCTGCCGGTGGAGGCGTGGCATGCCCCACTTCCGTCCATGGTCTGGGCGGAACCCCAAGGACGGCCCGCCCCACACACACGGCAGGTTTCCACCCAGGTTGGATTCTGCACGCCACAAACAGGACACACCCACGCTTCTGGAGAGCTCGTCTTGTCGCCATTATAGGGCGGTGGTTGGGACTGCATTTTCATCATCAGTGGCACGGCGGCCATTTTACAATCTATAAGATCACAGTTCAAAGGCATTTTATAACCAAACACAGGTTCCGCATTGTCTGATCCTCCTTCCCCATCAATCTCTTTCCATCCTTCATTCTTCAAGCCTCGCGCAACTCGCAGATGAGCTTGTGCTTGTTCTAACAATCCTTTATCTTTCAACATGCCTCGTTTGTTCTCTATGAGATTATGCCACATAGCCGGCTGTAATCTCCCTGACGAGGGCAATCCTACATGCTTATACAATCTCTCAACATTCTTGACTGCCTTCTTGCCTTCCCGTGACGCTACTATTGCCTTGACCTCCACAGCATCCTCATCTAACTTGTGGGGCACAGACTTCTTCTGCTTTAAGATACGCAGCATGACTCTTACAGAATACTATGGTTCTCTGCAGAAAAACCACTGGTAGCGATATCAACACTGATGTTCCACAGTACGGAGCCTCACGTTCGACGTACTAGGAAAAGAGCCTCGCGCTCAATATTTCCTTTCCCTAACCTTGAACAGCAGTGATTAACAGATTATCCTGCCACGATATTCCAACAGTCGGGAGGCGGTCTCCTAGTGAGAGCCCTCCACAGAAATACAGGTGGTCCCTTCTCGGGACGTCTTAATTACCTAGCTGGTACAATATCACAGAGGCTGCGTCTCCTATCCCTTCCTCTAAGTTGCCCCACAATCTGCAACTATCTCAATTTATCACTCCACTTCACTACTAGACAATAGTCACGGGTAGGGTGGTTGAATGGAGTACAATGACCGGTGGAGGAGGTGTGGTGTACACGAGGACGCGCAGAATGCGACGTCTCTCAGTTGCTGGTTCAGAGCGTGGCACAGGATCGCACTCAGTCTCACCACTCGACCGGTCACCCCTCAGACCCAAGGAGACCACAGACAAACCAATAACGGCTGAGACACTAGCAAGTGTGACACATACAGTGTATATGATCTCACTTACCGTGTTTTGGAGGGTGATCAGTCCTCGAGGTCAGCCACTACAGGTATCATCCACAGACATCCAGGCATGGGTCCAGAGGAGCCTCGGATCACTGTCCACGCCCCCCGTTGGGCTCCAAATTGTCGGGGTCGTAAACGACAATAAATCCTCATTCACCAGTCATTCCAAATCATTGTGCGAGCGCAAAACATCTGGTACCAATTAAGAATGACTCAGACACGCAGCTGATTCAGTCTTAGCTAATGTCCCGCATCCACACCTGTCAGGAGCAGTACAACAACTGGCTTTATTTACAAATACACAATACTATATTGAGTGTTAGGGGAAGGCGTGCATTAGGCGGGGTTTATGCAGTATACATCTAGTGTCCAGTCTCTCTCTGATTCGTCAAAACGTCTCCCGATGGTTACTTCTTCTTCACATTCCTGAGTTATCTTTTTTAGGAGAAATGAAACTTAACTTAACTCTTTAGACACTGAATTTAAGTGAAAGTGAACACTGGCAGCCATCTTTAATACAGTTACATTTGCATTAGCAAGCAATTAGGAAAAACTTATTGTTTCACAGTATAAAAGTATAAAAGTTATATAAGAAAATATATTTTCACCTTGACAATCCAACCGCAGTCTGTTGGGTTTGCAACAAATGGCTGGCTCTGCAGACTTCTCCTCCAGATCGCAGCCTGGTAGTTTGCACGCAGTGCATGCATGAAAAGGCAGTCTTGGCAAGGAGGGAGTTGACTTGACTCTACCACTCCACGTCTGGCACAGAACAGCTGATTCCGGAGCCTGTTTACCTCAGTTGTTTGGGTAGTTGGCAGGTACATGTGGCAGGTGATTTCCTGTAACTTCTCAAAGAGTTCGGGAGACACTTCCCATGAACGACCAACTTCCTGAAAGGCATCCTGGTATGTCTTGTTCATCTTCAACTGCTTGAGTGTCGTCATCTTCCCACGGCCAGCGAATGCACTGACTGTGTCACAGCCTGTAAATGCATGCATACCAATCAATGAATCACACACGCTGCCTCCCAATGTTCTGCTCAGAGTGGTGATATCCAGGAATCTTGTCCGGTTCTGTGTACCGCATTTCTGGAACAGGTGGGATGGGATTTTGTGGCACATGCCCAGACACAGGACCATGACATCAGTATCCTCTGAAGTGATGATGACAGACTTGTAACCAGATTCTGCTGCATGAAGAGCATGGAGAAGGAGGCGTGTGTCTGCTTCTTCTTGACTTGACTTAAGGTCCGCAGCCTCTTCCCACTGTTCTTTGGTGATCTTAAAGCAGAGCTGCTCACATGTGACATACATCTCCTTCTCCTCAAGCTTCTCCCTGTGGTGTTTCGCCTTCCATTCTTCTACCAGAAACTTTATGAGACTTGCCTTGTTGGAGGAATTACTTAGTAGCTTTCTCCACTGCTGGATGTTGTGCCCATGTTGAATGTTCTTGAAATGGATCCCTGTGCCTTCATATCTGTTGACTCTTTCTGTATCTTTGATGGATGTCTCCTTGTAGACGTCAAAGACAATATCAATGCGCTTGCTCTTAGCACCCTCATGGATAGCGCGACTCATTGCTGTGCCTGCTAGCTAGGCAAATGTTGCATCGTTTCCCTTCAGTTTCTGAACCAGGCTCATCCCATCAATGATGGCTGCAGAGGGCTCAGGGATCACCTCTGCAGGAGGAGCATTCCTCTCCAACTCCCTTGCTAGGGCAGCCTTGTTGGTCTTGCGGATAAACCCATCACCGTTGGCAAGTGCCCATGGCCAATGGCGGATCTTAATAGGGGCGGATGGGGCGGTCGCCCCGGGCCCAAGGTTTTTTGGGGGCCCAGGGGCAGGGGCGGGCTGGGCCGGGTGGCAGAGATGCAAATGCCACCCGGACCGCTCCCCCAGCACCTGTACAGGGCCGGCCGTGCCCTGTGCTGTGACGCCGCCGGCAGCAGACAGCCGCCCGCGTCACATTCTATGAGGGGCCGGGAGCTGTGCACGGCCGTCACCTTGACGGCTGCTCAGCTCCGGCTGTACTTCCGGGTCAGATGTCGGGCGTGCGCGATGACGTCATCGTGCACGCGCCGATATGTCCCGGAGGATGCTGAAAGCAGAGGCGCTGCTGGGGAGCGAGCCGGCTGTGAGGTAAGTATGGGGAACTTTTTTTATTTTTTTTTTATTTATAAAATGAATTAAATGGGGGAGGGGGTGAGTGGGGGCTGTACACAATGAAGGGGGGGTGACTGGGGCCTGTATATGATGACGGGGGGTGACTGGGGGCTGTATATGATGAAGGGGGGTGAGTGGGGGCTGTATATGATGAAGGGGGGGTGACTGGGGGCTGTATATGATGAAGGGGGGTGAGTGGGGCCTGTATATGATGAAGGGGGGTGAGTGGGGGCTGTATATGATGACGGGGGGTGACTGGGGGCTGTATATGATGACGGGGGGGTGACTGGGGCCTGTATATGATGAAGGGGGGTGACTGGGGGCTGTATATGATGACGGGGGGGTGACTGGGGGCTGTATATGATGACGGGGGGTGACTGGGGGCTGTATATGATGAAGGGGGGTGACTGGGGTTGTACAGGATGAAGGGGGTGAGTGGGGGCTTCACAGGATGAAGGGGGGATGAGTGGGGGCTTCACATGATGAAGGGGGGTGAGTGGGGCTGCATATGATGAAGGGGGTGAGTCGGGCTGCACATGATGAAGTGGGGGGTGAGTGGGGCTGCACATGATGAAGTGGGGGATAAGTGGGGCTGCACATGATGAATTAAGGGGTAAGTGGGAATGAACATGATGAATTGGGGGTAAGAGGGACTGAACATGATGAATTGGGGGTAAGGGGGACTGCACATGATGAATTGGGGGTAAGGGGCACTGCACATGAAGTGGGGGTAAGGGGGACTGCACATGATGTGGGGGTAAAATTAACTGCACATGATGATGGGGGAGTGGGGCTGCACATGAAGTTAGGGGGGAAGGGGACTGCACATGATGAAATGGAAGGGGGGATAAGGGGCTGCAAATGATGAAGCGGCACTGCAGATGAAGTGAGTGGGTGATAGGGGACTGCAATGGATGAAGTAAGGGGACTTCAAATTAAAGTGGGGACATTAAAGTGGATCCCCTATGGCCAGGATCACGTTGGGCGATTTTGTGCGTATTGGCCGTAGGCCTACAGCTTATGTGCAACGTCTTTTTAGGCCATGTCCACACGTGGTGGAATGGTGGCGGGTTTTCCATTTGGACCCGCAGCAAACCAAGTGCTGCGGTCCGTACGGCTGTCAATTCCCGCACGGGGACCGCAGCGCTCAGGTGGGAAGGGGGGTACAGGGGCCCAGGTTTTATGAACAGCCCCGGGCCCATAGTCCACTTAATCCGCCACTGCCCATGGCAATGGCCCCAGGGGATGAGTCAAGACATCACTCATTTGCAGCTTTCTGTTCTCAGCTACAAGTATCATCTGGCTAAATAGGTTCCTGTCAGCCTTCAAAATTACCTCCTTGCCAAGGCCTTGTCTGTGTGTCTTCATTCTGATGTTAGAGAACGTTTTAAGATTGTTCTTCGTCATCTTGTCATGAAACAGTGTAGTTGGCGTATCGGTACCCAAACGCTCATCCTTGAATGCGTGATATGCATCCTCTCCTATACTGTATGCCCCTAGAAGGTCTTTGGCTACATCTGGTGGTGCTGCAGTCGCTGTTGATAAACTGATAAGTTCACCATTATGCTCTTTGTTGAAGGGGTTCAACCAACCAGTCTCCAGCAGTTCAACAAAAGATCGGACATCGGCTTCATCTCTTCTAATCCTGGACACCTGTAGGTCTGAATGACTGAAGTCAGTATATTGTTGGCCTACTAGGGCCCTCAGCTGCCTCAAGTACATGCTGCGGTACTCCGATGTCAGGTAGAATCTGGCGACAGCTCCAACTTTGAGGCTGAAGCCTTTTGTGCCCCCTGGTGTCTGGGTGTCTTTGTTGATTGTTTCTTCGATGGTCTGGTCCACAGGAATGCGTCCAAAAGGATTCTTGCTACCGATCTGGACCGAAAAGCCACCTTTCATGAAGTATTCATGGACCTCTGGGTGGTCTATGGGCAGCCGAGACATCGTAGCATAGTAATAGGTTAGGTATCGGGCATAGTTGACCTTGTCATAGGCAAAACATCACGGTATCATCTGTCGGATTGCTCCTAGGTGAAGCATCCAGTTGCCTTCTCTTGAAGCTCGAACCAGGGCCAGCATGGTCTCGACCATGTCCAAGTATGACATCCAGAATGCTGAGAGTTTCTCATTTCTGAAGGTCTCAAGATAAACTTGAAAGAGCTTCAGGGTAAGTGTGCAAGATTCATTATCCAAGAACTTTTCGAAGGATCCCTGCGACACACTGATGCGAAAGTTTGTGATGTTCTTCAGTGTTTCATCCAGATGGTGAAGGTCCCTTGCATGGTTTTCTTCTAGCCATGGAAGGAAGTTTTTCCATGCAAGCCTCATAAGTGCTTCATAGACCAGCTTGTGTAGTCTCACTGCTCTATTGTACCTCCGGCCGTCCATCACTCCAGACACTGATCCTTCAGCGATGACACCGGATTCAACACACAGATCTCTAAGGCCTGCATCCTGAAATCTCTTACCTATGATGGAGAGATTACAGATTGTGTGGAAGACACCCATTCTAATTATAATGTTCTTGAACTTCTCCTGTTTCCAGATAACCTCGGCAGCTTTGGCATAGAGTGCTTGATCAAACACGCACACAATTCTGTTAAGCTTCAGGGTCTGCATGATGGCATGTGTTTGCTCCAAGACTTCATTCACAGTGGACATGGCTGTTGCAGGAGCATTGATAGTGGGCAGGTAGCTTACAGTGTCCTGGGCCACTACAATGTCGCTGCGGATTTGGATGTTGAACCCAGTCCAACTGCTAATGGTCTGATCCTCATGGTCTGACATTCTAGCCAGAACCAGATATGGTTCTTGGTTTTTGAATCCTGGACCTCCTCGGTAGTGTTAACATTCGCAGTCTCAATCCTGGGTGGCCCTCCCCGCCGCCCAACATTGTATATTGGTAGCATTAATTCTGTCGGAATTATGCTTCTTTTCTTCGACTTGGTTACATCTGGCAGGACTTTTGTCACAGAGCATGCAACATTGGACTGAACAGCGATGCCATTGACTCTATGAGATGTACCTGCTCCACTTAGTGTCTCCTCAAGTCTGTCAATGTTATCCCAGGCCAAGGTTGTGAACACACCAGGGTAGATATTTGCTAGCATTGGGATGTCATCTGTTGAACATTCCAACTTCTGGATACAAAGGGCTGTATCGATCTCCTCAGCCGTTGAATATGACACACAGTGGCCAAGACGATTCAGAGTTCGAACCAGTTCTGTATTGCCGGTCAAAGACTTAATTGCAAAGGACAGCAGTACGTGCTTGGGTGGCTTTGTCTTTCCATTGGTAACAGCAAAAACCAAGTCACTGCCGAAGGATGTGGCAAGACGTTGAGCTCTTTCAGAGGGAGTTTGGCACTCACAATCTCCTGTAAGCAGGGTTTGCAGGAATTGAGTGACTAATGCAGGAACGACATTCTGATCTGTATCGGGAGGCCATGGCTGACTCACATCTTGCTTCTTGATCTCATTCCTCAGCTGCATTGCTGCTTTGGTTACGACATCTCCAGAGTTAGCGGCTCTTGCTTCTTGCAGATCTTTTGTCATGCTGTGTGCTTGCCGGGCAAGTTCGTCCATTGATAGGCTATATGGATAGACTAGAAGCTTACCTTCCTCATCGGAGAGAAAGCGGAGTGATTCACCAAACTCTGTTTCAAGTTTTTGGCGAACATGTTTCTTTGTCGATGATTTCAGTTTGATGATACCACGGGACATCATGCATCTCTGAAGCCTAGATGTGAGGTTTATCATAGGCAGTACTTCTGGGTTTGGGAACAATTCAGTCCTTATATACAAGAAGAGTTCCTCAAGGGCTTCTCTCTCTGCCTCTCCGTAGCGTACTTCCTTGCTTTCTTCCTGATTTTCTGCTGCACCAGACCTACAGGCCACTTGGGAATCATCTTTTGTGAATAGTTTGTAGCACGACTTGTGGTAGTGCCCCTCTGAAGCAACAAGGTCTCTGCTAAGTAAACCAAGGATTCTCTGTGTGCCTTTCCTTATCGCTGCTCTGCGGATCGTCTCATCTGCTCGTAGCTCAACACACTGGACGATTGGCTCCCTTGTTTTTTCTCCTTTGAGATACTTGCTTGACTTCTCGCAGAACATACATACTTTGGCATACACCCTGCTATCACTGGGGGTACCCCTCGGTAGCCTCCTCCTGGGGATTTCGCTTGCTGTTTCGACATTGACACCCTTGGCAAGGATAGAATCCAGTGACTTCTTCATTGTAAAGAGAGACTACGACATTTACGGTGATATTGTATGTGTGGTATTTCTCGTTCTTCAAGGCCCTTAGCTGCTTCCAGGACGGATTCATGCTGTCTGATCTCTGCAGCCCTAAGCAATGTTTTCCAGGAATCCAAATCCTGTAGGGACGCCAGATCATCACTGTCATCATTAGAGCAGTGTATGATACAGTCGATCCGTGATTTCTTCCTCGCTGGTACTTCCATCATGCCATTAGATATGTCAGTAAACACCTGCAAACACAAAGAAAAACATTAAAACCCTTGGCACCGAGCGCCGTACGAGTACTGCTCTCTCGTCCTGGACCAAAGGACAAGAGCAGTACTAGTACGGCACAACCCCTTTAGCGTCCCCGCTGCTAATCGCGCGGGGATCGAGGGTAGATGGCCGCACTTACCAGCAGCAGGGCTTGTCCCCTCACCGTGTGTGGCCATCGCGCCGACCCCCTGCAGCTAGAATCACTGTGATTCGCTGGGCTACATAGCCCAGCGAATCGCAGCATGCCTTGTAAAACATGGCGTGATTCGCTGCAGGGGTTCCTGCCTGTGGAGCGATTGGTGCATTTACCAGTCACTCCACAGGCCAGGGGGAGGATGTCAGTGTCTGATCTCCTCCCCCTGTGCTGCGATTGGCTAGAACATTGTTCTAGCCATAGCAGCGATGTAGCAGGGCCGACACAGTGTCGCCTCTGCCTGTATGAGATCCTGTCAGCACAGGGTCTCATACAGGGACGATCGCTGCACTGTGCAGGCTGGCCGGACCTGCCTGCACTCGCTGGAACTTGTGGTACCACAAGTCCCAGCAAGTCTGGGCAGGCAGGCAAATAGTGTAAAAGAAAGTTAAAAAAAACAAAAACACTACACTACACATCCCCCCTCCCCCCTCCCATATGCACCAATACTGTGGTTTTAGACAACACTTGTGGTATTGCCGTGTTCGGGAGACAATGGGGAATAAAAAGTGGGGTGTACTTTTTCCTGGTCCCCCTTTTCAAAATGAAAAATGTGGGCCTAAAGCGACATTTTTCGGTAAAAAACGTACTTTTCAATTTCCTCAACCAAGTGCATGAAACTCCAATGAAGCGCTTGTTGGGTCAAAGTGGTTACTATACCCCCTAAAACAATCCTTAGGGGGTGTAGTTTCCAAAATGCGGTAACCTTTTGGGGGTTTCCACTCTGGGGGTACCTCAGGGTCTCTCCAATACGACATGGCCCACTGGATTTCTTCCAGTGTAATCTATTATCCCAAAAACCGCCTAGCTCTCCTTCTGTGCTGAGCCCTCTTGCGCGCCCATAATTTAGTTTACGTATACATGTGGGGTGTTTCTATAAACTGCGGAATTGGGGTAACCAATTTTGGGTTTGGGTTTGCTGTTAACCCTTGCTGGGTTGCAGGTAAAATTGGATTACAATGGAATATCTGCCAAAAAATTGAAATTTTGATATTTCACTGTCATTTTGCTTGAATTCCTGTGCAACACCTAAGGGGTTAACAAAGTTTTGAAAATCCGTTTTGGACACCTTGAGGGGTGTAGTTTGCAAAATGGGGTAATGTATGGGTGGGTTCTGTTATACAAGACCCATAAAGTGACGTCCGAACTGACTTGGTCCTTGGAAAAATGGGTTTTGGAAATTTAGTCGTAAACTTTAAAAATTGCGTGTAAAACTATGAGCCTTATCACATCCGAAAAATATAACATTTCATTTCCAAAATGATGCCAATGTGAAGTAGACATGTGGAGAATGTAAACTAATAACTGTTATGAGGGGTATCAGCATTTTTGTAAAAAGTAGAGAATTTCAAAGTTCAAAAATAGCGAATTTTTCCCAAATTTTCGTGTATTTTGTAATTTTTTATGCAGAAAGGTAAAATCTATTGACTCACAATTAGCACTACCATGAAGTACAATATGTCACGAGAAAACAATCTCAGAATGGGGTGGGTAGGTGATAGCGTCCCAAAGTTATTACCGCATGAAGTGACAGGTCAGATTTACAAAAAATGGCCTAGGCATTTGGGTACAAATAGGCCTGAAGGGGTTAAGCTACTGATGTGCAAGGGCTATCATATCAAAACATAAACTACAGACATGCATCTACCTAAAAACACCAAAGAGAATTAGTCACTCCGGGTGGTACCGATATCGTCAAAATTGGCTCTTGGCTCATGGACTAAAGGGGTTAAGAGAGGGGAAGAGCGCGCGCCCGTGGCCTAAGGCGCATGCCCGGGACAGGAGCAGAGGAAGAGGAGGAAGCCCTGTGCAGAGCTGCAGGACAGAAGACCGGGGGTGCCGCGCGACAGCTGGAGCGGTGAGCGGGGAGCTGGGGGGGAGACCCAAGGAGCGGGTGAAGGCAGAGCGGGGCCCGGCAAGACAGGTGACGCCGGCCCCGACCTGACAGGCGGCGCTGGTACCAACCTGACAGGTGGCGCCAGCGTGACAGTACTCCCCCTTTATGTCTCCTCCTTCTAAGATTGGCCAAGAATCGGTCCATGATGTGCGGAGCATCCACATTCTCTCGCGGTTCCCAAGACCTCTCCTCAGGACCGAACCCTCTCCAATCGATGAGGAAAAAGTTTTTTCCCCTAACCTTTTTCATGGCCAAAATATCTCTCACTTCAAAGACGTCATCGGCCCCTACTGGCCGAGGAACAACAGGAGGCACTGGGCAGAACTAATTGAGGATGACCGGTTTCAGGAGCGAGACATGGAAGGCGTTATGGACCCGGAGTGAAGCAGGCAGCCTCAATCTATATGCCGTATTGTTAATGCGTCCAAGAATCTCGAAGGGACCGATGTACCGGGGGCCCAATTTATACGAAGGGATTTTCAAGCAGATGTGCTTGGTCGACAGCCAGACTTTGTCTCCTGGATGGTATGGTGGGAGATCCCTTCACCGCTTGTCGGCATGTTTTTTCATCTGGGCCGCGGCTTGTATAAGAGCCTCTTTGGTTTTCCTCCAGACCTGGGAAAACACTTGGGAGAGGGCATCGGCGGCGGGTACGCCGGAGGATGAAGATACTGGAAGCGGCACACCTGGATTCTGACCGGAGACCACAAAAAACAGAGATTTGGTGGTGGATTCATTGGAGTGATTGTTATGGGCGAACTCTGCCCATGGAAGAAGATCGACCCAATTGTCATGATGGGCGTTAGAGAAGTTCCGCAGGTAGGAGGTCAAGACTTGGTTGACCCGTTCGACTTGCCCGTTGGTCTGTGGATCATAAGCGGAAGAGAAATCCAGGGATATGCCCAAGAGTTTACAGAGTGCTCTCCAGAAGAGGGAGGTAAACTGTACCCCGCGGTCAGACACGATTCGCTGAGGAAGTCCGTGTAATCTCAAAATCTGATGAATGAAGATTTTAGCCAATTCGGAGGCCATGGTCAAGCCGGGTAACGGGACAAAATGGGCCATTTTGGAAAACCGATCAACTACTACCAGAACAGTCGTGCATCCAGAAGAGCGGGGTAAGTCGGTAACAAAATCCATGGCGATGTGTTGCCAAGGAACTTCGGGAACAGGCAACGGCTGAATGAGACCAGAGGACAAGCTTCTAGGTACCTTGTTCCTGGTGCAAATTGAGCAGGAGGCCACGAAGTCTGACATATCTTGGCGTAGAGAAGGCCACCAGTAATAATGGGAAACCAGCGCAAGGGTCCTCTTGATGCCAACGTGTCCAGCGATCTTGGAGGAGTGGCCCCAGCATAGTACTTCTGCCCTTTTGTCTTGCGGGACGAGGGTCTTGCCAGGCGGCACGGAATGAAGATTCACAGGAGCTACCGTGATAACTCGGGCAGGATCGATAACATGCGACGGAGCCTCCTCCACTTCGGGTGACTGCAGGGACCAGGAGAGGGCATCTGCTTTGGTATTTTTGTCACCGGGTCGGAAGTGGAGCTCAAAGTCGAAGCGAGAGAAAAACAATGACCACCTGGCTTGTCTGGAGTTAATCTTTGAGCCGACTGGAGGTAGGCCAAGTTTTTGTGGTCAGTGAATATGGTGAAGGGATGGACTGACCCTTCCAGGAGATAACGCCACTCCTCCAGCGCCATCTTTATGGCCAGCAATCGATCCCCAATTGTGTAGTTACATTCTGCGGGTGAAAATGACTTGGAGAAGAACCCGCACGGAGCCAAGCGCCCAGTGAACGTCTTTAGAGAAAGAATCGCCCCAGCCCCAGTAGAAGATGCGTCTACCTCCAAGACGAAGGGCTTGCCGACCTCTGGCCAATGCAAAACTGGAGCCATGGCAAAGGCCCGCTTCAGGGCGAGAAATGCGTCTTCAGCTTTCGAGGGCCAGATGTTCGGTCTTGCTCCCTTCCGAGTAGGGGCAACAATAGGCTTGGTTAAAGCAGAGAAGTGCAGGACGAATTGCCTATAGTAATTTGCGAGGCCCAAGAACCGTTGAATGGCCTTCACTCCGGCAGGTTGTGGCCATTTGAGCACCGCGGACAATTTCTCTGGGTCCATTCGCAACCCCAAGAAGGGCAGGGAGGTCTGCTCGAACAGGCATTTCTCCAACTTGGCATAAAGTTGATGTTAGGGCTGGCGGAACGCACCAAATAATAAAGATGGTAATAAGGTGCGTTCGCAGCCCGGGGTCCACCGTGCAGGGGTGGTAACCTGCTGCTCAGTAGTGGCGGATGCTATATGGCGGTATACTATAAGAACACACGAGGGTTAACGTCACCCGGTGTGTACAGGGGCAGTCTCTGTTGCTTCACAGAGCCGCACTACCGCTGAACATAAACGTCGGAGCCTGTTTGTGCTCACAGAGCTCGGCTAAAAGAGCACACAGTGTACGGCCACAGAACTCTACCCCAAGGACACGGGGTTAGAGTCCTTCTAGGCCCACTGAACACGCTGCGTCGCTGCCGCGAGCGCCGCTATAGACGCTGGCTATGGAGCATGTGCACTGAGACGTGCCGAGTCCCTGGTGAGCCCTGATGCCTGACTCAACCTCAAACCTACCTACGCCTAAGCCTGGGCGCTAGCAGGCTAGGCTGCACAACACATGCGTACCAAGGGTAAGGGTTTCTTAATGAGTCATTCACCAGAGACATTCATATGTGCATACATCACTCACTCCACATAGTCTGTAAATACAGTCCTAGCGCATGGGCGAGCGGCCATGCGAACCTTTTATGGCCACGGGCTTCCGGGACCTTCCTGGCTTCTCGGATGGGCCAATCTGAACACGAGCAGGACCTGAGCACGTGACCCTCGATCTCCAATGGGAGATCACTCCACGGGCATGCTCAGTGGCCCGACATGAGGACTTTGTCCCTGGAGAATCTCGCTGCTGAGCAGCATGCATTGTCATAGCTGTGCCAGAGGTGGCAGCAGCAAGCAAACCCACGGAGTTGGCCTGGGCAGAGCGCCGGGACCGACGAATCTGCTGAGCAGGTTCCACTGCGGCTGAAGAAGAATGGGAGACCGCTGGGTGCAAGGCTCTAGATTCCTGCTGTGCAGTGGCAGGAACCCGACGCCCAACATTACCCCCCCTCCTAGGGCCCCCTCCCCTCTGAGCCTCGCTACGCTCAAATGCCGCAATGAGGAGCGGAGCATGGATGTTCTCCACTGGCTCCCAAGTCCGGGCCTCTGGACCATGACACTTCCAATCCACCAAATAAAACTTTTTGCCCCGCATCACCTTGCATCCCACGATGGCATTGACCTCAAACTCATCCGAAGACAAGTCTGATGTCCCGGCAGATGACTCGGAGAACCGAGACAAGTGAACAGGCTTAAGGAGAGACACGTGGAATGTATCAGAGATAGCCAAGTGTGGTGGAAGGGCCAGATGGTAGACCACAGAGCTGATCTGCTCGAGGACCTTGAAGGGGCCAATGTAGCGCGGTGCGAACTTAGCGGACTCTACCCGCAGCCTGATGTTTCGGGCGGAGAGCCACACCAAGTCGCCAGGGGCAAAAGTTCTCTCCTTGGAAGCCCGGATAGCATCCAGGGTGCGATCCCAAATGTCGCGTGACTCCACCGCCCAGTCTGCCACCCTGGAGTCGGTGGATGACACGGGCATGGGCACAGGGACGCTCGGATGCTGACCGTAATTTAGGAGGAATGGGGTCTGACCGGTGGAGTCGGCCACAGCATTGTTCAAAGCGAACTCTGCCCATGGCAGCAAGGATGCCCAGTCGTCCTGCCTGGCCGAGACAAAATGTCGAAGATATGTGATCAGGGTCTGGTTGGCTCTCTCTACCAACCCGTTCGTCTCGGGATGATAGGCCGAGGAGAGATTCAGCTCAATGCTGAGCAGGGAACAAAGCTCTCTCCAAAACCGGGACGCAAACTGAGGACCCCGGTCACTGACAATCTTGTCCGGCATGCCATGCAGGCGGAAAACGTGCTTAATGAACAACACTGCCAGGCCCCGCGAAGAAGGTTACCAGGATACAGGTACCAAGTGCACCATCTTAGAGAAATGGTCGGTGACAACCCAAATGACCATGCTGCCACTGGACTTGGGTAGCCCCACCACAAAGTCCATACCGACCATCTCCCAGGGCCTGTCCGCTACCGGCAGAGGAAAAAGAAGCCCAGCGGGCCACTGCCGAGAGGACCTATTCTGGGAGCAAGAGACGCATGCCTGAATATAGTCTCTGACATCACGGGCCATATGCGGCCACCAGTATGTCCTCGCCAAAAGCTCAGAGGTCTGTTTTGTCCCGAAATGTCCATCCTCCCTGGACGAATGAGCCCAAGAGAGGACCTCCGGTCGCAGACGGGCAGGGACAAATGTCTTGCCCGGAGGTACTGACACAAGGGAAACCGGAGCCACAGTCCTCAGGCTCTCGAATGGGACGATCAGCCGAGGCTCCTCCTCCTCTTCCTCCGATGACACCACGGAGTGGGAGAGAGCATCGGCTTGGACGTTCTTCTCCCCGGAGAGAAAATGGAGGGTGAAGGGGAACCGGGAAAAGAACAAAGACCATCTGGCCTGGTGAGAGTTTAGCCGCTGGGCTGTTTGCAAATACACCAAGTTTTTGTGGTAGGTGAACACCTGGAAAGGGTGGCGAGCCCCCTCCAGGAGGTGTCTCCACTCAGAGAAGGCCAACTTCATCGCTAGCAACTCCCTGCCCCCGATGGCATAATTCCTCTCCGCCGGTGTGAAGGTCTTGGGGAAAAAGAAGCATGGGTGCTTCCGACCTTGCGTGTCCTTCTGAAACAGGACTGCTCCAGCACCGACGGAAGAGGCATCCACTTCCAGAATGAAGGGCTTATCTACATCAGGGCGTTGTAGAATGGGAGCGCTAGTGAGATGGGACTTAATGGAGGAGAAGGACTTGGAGACCGGTTCCGACCACAACTTGGGATTTGCACCCTTCTTGGTGAGGGCTACCAAGGGTGCTACCAAAGTCGAGAAGTGAGGGATGAATTGGCGATAGTAATTTATGAACGCCATAAAGCGCTGCACCGCTTTGAGAGAATGAGGTTCCTGCCAATCCATCACCGCCTGTAGCTTGGCAGGATCCATGGCCAATCCCCGGCGGAGATGATATAGCCCAGGAAAGGGAAGGACTCCTGCTCAAACACACACTTCTCCAACTTGGCATAGAGGGCCCACAGGCGATCGAAAACTTTGCAAACATCTCTCCGGTGGGAGTCAATATCTGGAGAGTAGATGAGAATATCATCCAGATAGACTACAACCAAGGTGGTAAGCATATCCCGGAAGATATCGTTCACAAAGTCTTGGAAGACGGCCGGGGCATTACAGAGGCCGAAGGGCATCACCAGGTATTCATAGTGCCCATCCCTGGTGTTAAATGCTGTCTTCCATTCGTCCCCATCACGGATGCGAATCACGTTGTAAGCCTCCTGCAGATCAAGTTTGGAAAACACCCTTGCTCCCCGTAGCCTATCAAACAGCTCTGATATCAGGGGTAGAGGATACTTATTCTTAACGGTGATGGCGTTAAGACCCCAGTAATCAATGCAAGGACGTAGTTCACCACTTTTCTTCTGGACGAAGAAGAATCCCGCCCCCGCTGGTGACGCTGACTTCCTAATGAATCCTCTTGCCAGATTCTCCCTCATGTATTGAGACATGGCCTCTGTCTCAGGGAGAGATAGGGGATAGACTCGACCCCGGGGAGGCTCAGCACCAGGCAAGAGGTCAATAGGACAGTCATAGGGGCGATGCGGTGGAAGGGTCTCAGCCGCCTTTTTGGAGGACACGTCCGCATACTGTCGATAGTGTTTGAGGAGCGAGGAGAGATCAGCGGGAACCTCGGTGGAGGCAACCTGAACGCACTCCCTCAGACATCTACCGTCACATGATTTACTCCACCCAATAATCCTCCCTGAGGACCACTCTATATGGGGAGAGTGATACCGCAGCCAGGGGACCCCTAGAAGTACCTGGTCAATACCCTCGGGCATGACGAGGAGAGATATCGTCTCCTGATGAGATGGAGCCACTGAGAGTAACAAGGGGACTGTCTGGTGGGTTATCTGTGAGGGTAGAGAGACGCCGTTCACCACTCTGACGGTGACTGGTGTAGACATCATAACCAGGGGTATAGCGTGCCCTTGAGCGAAGGCTGACGACATAAAATTGCCCTCTGCCCCGGAATCCACGCAAACCTCCACCGCCAGAGTGGAAGAATCAAACTCAAGTGTCCCCTTAAAGTACAGCTTGGAGGAAAACGTCGCTGATTCTAGTGCGCCGCCTCCTACGGCCACTAGGCGCGAGCGTTCTCCCAGCTGCTGTGGGCACCGGTTGGCAAGGTGACCGGACTGCCGGCAAACATGACAGCTCACAGGAGCTCGAGCGGATCGGGGCCTGGATCCCTCACGGGAAGCCCCCTGACACTCGGACGCCCGATCGGAAGATTCCAGAGGTTTAGCAAAACTAGGTGCCAACCTAAACCTCTGCCTACACTGGTCCCGCTCCAACCTTCGCTCGGCGAAGCGAAGATCTATATGGGTGGAGACAGTGATAAGCTCCTCCAGTGTAGCGGGAATCTCCCTGGTGGCCAGAGCGTCCTTCACATGGCCAGCCAAACCTCTCCAGAATGCCGGAATGAGGACCTTATCTGGCCACTCTAACTCAGAGGCCAGCGTCCGGAACTGGATGGCAAAGTGGCTGACCATGGACGAGCCCTGTGACAATGCCAGCAGCTGGAGCGCGGTGTCATGGGTGACTTGTGGTCCCAGGAAGACCTGCTTCAGAGTGTCCAAGAACCACGAGACACTCTGCACCACATGATCACCACGCTCCCACAGCGGTGTGGCCCACTCCAAAGCCCTGCCCGACAAGAGGGAAATAATAAATCCCACTTTATCCCGATCAGAGGGGAATCGTGCGGCCAGCAGCTCCAGCTTTATAGAGCACTGGCTTACGAAACCCCTACAAGAAGCACTATCACCCGAGAACTTCTCGGGCAGGGGGAGGCGGGACAGAGTCGGGGCAGGGATGGCTGTGGTCACACGGGAGACAGCCACTGTGGCTGCCTGAACAGCAACCGCAGTAACATCCGCAGCTGAGGCTGAACGCTCGAGAGCCGCCAACCTGCCCTGCAGCTGCCGGATGTACTGCAGCAGTCGCTGTTCATCCGCCATTATTAGCCAGACCCTGGCGCTAGGATAATGTTAGGGCTGGTGGAACGCACCAAATAATAAAGATGGTAATAAGGTGCGTTCACAGCCCGGGGTCCACCGTGCAGGGGTGGTAACCTGCTACTTAGTAACGGCAGATGCTATATGGCAGTATACTATAAGAACACACGCGGGTTAACGTCACCCGGTGTGTATAGGGGCGGTCTCTGTTGCTTCACAGAGCCACACTACCGCTGAACATAAACGCCGGAGCCTGTTTGTGCTCACAGAGCTTGGCTAAAAGAGCGCACAGTGTACGGCCACAGAACTCTACCCCAAAGACACGGGGTTAGAGTCCTTCTAGGCCCACTGAACGCGCGGCGTCGCTGCCACGAGCGCCGCTATAGACGCTGGCTATGGAGCACGTGCACTGAGGCGTGCCGAGTCCCTGGTGAGGCCTGATGCCTGACTCAACCTCAAACCTACCTATGCCTAAGCCTGGGCGCTAGCAGGCTAGGCTGCACAACACATGCGTACCAAGGGTATGGGTTTCTTAATGAGTCATTCACCAGAGACATTCATACGTGCATACATCACTCACTCCACATAGTCTGTAAATACAGTCTATCCTAGCACATGGGCGAGCGGCCATGCAAACCTTTTATAGCCACGGGCATCCGGGACCTTCCTGGCTTCTCGGATGGGCCAATCCGAACACGAGCAGGACCTGAGCATGTGACCCTCGATCTCCAATGGGAGATCACTCCACGGGCATGCTCAGTGGCCCGACATGAGGACTTTGTCCCTGGAGAATCTCGCTGCTGAGCAGCATGCCAGCATGCACTGTCATAGCTGTGCCAGAGGTGGCAGCAGCAAGCAAACCCACGGAGCTGGCCTGGGCAGAGCGCCGGGACCGACGAATCTGCTGAGCAGGCTCCACTGTGGCTGAAGAAAAATGGGAGACTGCTGAGTGCAAGTTTCTGGATTCCTGCTGTGCAGTGGCAGGAACCCAACGCCCAACAGTTGATTCTACCGCAGGCGTTGCAAGACCAGGCGAACACCCCTCCTGTGAGAGGACAGGTCTGGTGAAAAGATGAGGATGTCATCTAAATATACCACGAGTAGTGTTGAGCGACTTTTGTTTTTTTAGGGTCGAGTTTCGTTTCATGAAACCCGACTTTTCCAAAAGTTGGGTCAAGCAAAATCGGCCGACTATAGGGAAAAGTCGGGGTCGTCACGAAACCCAATGTAAGTCAATGGAGAATTAAAGTTGGCAGTGAGAGGAGGACAGGAAACACACCAAGTGCCCATTTGAATGCCAAAAGCATAAATTCTTGTTACTGAAGCTTGTCAACCTTAATTAACTTCATAATACTAGTTACGCACTGAAAAATGGGGGTTATTTGGCTACAGTTGTGGGTGGGGAGGGCTGGCTCCAGGTTTTCATGGGCCCAGGGCCAAAGAGCGCCCCTTTAACACATACCACAACTCATGATGCTCCGATACGGCAGAGAAATAGCAGTATAGTACAATGAAAAATACTTCACTTCTTACATCTCATGACTGATATCCATTTTAAATTCTCCAATACCTCCAAAAACGTACAGTATATAACTCCATACATTATTATGGCCAGCGCTTAGTGCGCTATACAGAGTAATGAGGCCCATATATTTCTCCATACAGAATCATTATTCCCATATAATGTTTCAAACCGTATATGATGAGCTCCACATAATGCTACAGTATATGTTGGTCCCAATGGATGAAGCTCCACTGTCTTATGGGCCCAAATAATGCTCCATATATAATGGGCCCCACTTCTACTGCTCTAGTGTATAATGGGCCCTGTAAATGCTGCTCCAGTGTCTGATGTCCACCTTTGGAATGCTCCAGTGTATGGTGGGCCCCATATATCATTCACCAGAGTATAGTGCTCCCCAAAAATTGCTGTCCCAACATTGAAAACAATTACATAAGTCTCCTTGCTAGGGAATCCCTGCACTTGGCTGTTTAGGCCCTCCCACCGGCAGAGACACTTTTGCGTACTATGCGGTGCCCTGTGCCAGTGCCATCGCCCATGAGTATGCCCCCCCACCTGCTCAAGGAACCTGCACTTTCATCTGCACCTTCCTCTTTGTCACCGTGTAAGGTGGTATAGTATGCAGGAAGGGGAACCTGAGTTTCCTCTGGGTCAGATTCTGGCTGTGTAGAGTGCGAGGGGAATGTAGTGGTCTGGGTCAATGTACCAGCAGCATCATCCAGCAGTGGCTGGGCCTCAGTGCACTTGTGGTGTCCCCAAGAGTACGGTCGCCACTGTGGCATTGCCTTCCTCCTAGGGAGTGTGTTGTCAAGCTTGGGAGCAACGAAGGATCTCTCTAGCAGTGAAACCAACACACAACACATTTCCCACTCCAGGCCAGCAGGGAGACCTCTGAACCTGACTGCTGAGGAGCTGCTCTCTGTGGTCGGGAGGAGGTAAGTTAGGGCGCTCTGTGCAGGGAAGGGGAAGTGTGTGGACGTGAGAAGGGGAGCTGGAGGATGAGCAGAGTTAAGGCTCACTCCTAGCTGGAGCGCATGGTCCAGATTCCAGTCTCCGAGTTTGTAGGGACACTGACGTTCCTGCAGCAGAAACCGGGGGAAGTAGCAGCTATAAATGCTCTGTACCCAACTAAGGCTCGGAGGCCCCAGTATCGACGTGTGCGAGGCAGAAGGAAAAGGCTACAGCTGTCTGCCATACAAGTAAAGTCTGAGGAACATCTGTTAGGAGGCGTTTCAGTGAACCACGGTCCTGTGAGTGCTTCCCCCACAAGCGCTAGAAAGGAGACGTTCAGGAAGGTACATGTTGGCGGAGTGTTGGAAGGGAGCTTTCCATTCTGGTCCCGGAGGTTGGCAGAGGTCCTGACCCGGAGGGCACAGCACGGAGGCAGGCATCTGTGTAACCTGCAAACTGTGAGTAAAGCTTTGGAACTGCACGCTCTGGTGTCCTACAGTTATTCCAGCACCGCTACATCTGGGTACCAGCACCTACACCGCCTGTGCCTTTCCCCCATCACTACATCTACACTTCCCTGGGATTCCAGCTCCACCTGTGGGGAGCTTCACCATCTTTGCTGCACAACACCATCAGTCCCAGAGGATCTGCATGCAGCGTCGGCCTAACATCTATGTTGCCGAACACCACAGGTGGCGTCAAACTATCTATATAAACTCTTTACCATTATACCACGCCATTTACATGGGCGCCCAGGGCCACCGTCCGGGTCACCGCTGCTGTGACACATCCCACTGACACCGGCCCGGTACCGAGTACCCCACAGCCCTGGGAGGGCGACCCATATGCCGACTGCTGATCGGGCGGCATTATTCCCACGAACCTCCAAACAGCGTCCCTGAAGGCAAAGTTTTTGGTTTCCGGGGGCAGTATGATTGCAAAGCTGAACCTTAACGGAATGTCCAAAAGGGCACCACCAGGAGTGGAGCCTGTGGCTTAATTGGACTGCACCCAGGAAACCACTACCATACAAGCTACAGAAAAGATGGACAGATTGCAAGCTTTGTCGATTCTGTGTGTGATGTGGTATGTCCGTTTGTAGTTGTGCTAGCGATTTCTCAGCTTTATTCCGTTAACGACCGAGACTCCGGCATGGCCCCGCGGTACGCGTCAAGATTACTAGAGGGATACGCGAGGCTGTGGCACGTGAGATCGAGCAATAACAGGTCTAGCATTCCAGTACATGTTCGGGGCTGCATGCACGCTACGCTGAAAGGACCAGCTTTTGTCGCTTACAGGTGCAGATAACCTGCTGAACTCCGTTAGTGATGGGGATCTGGGATTCAGATTATTCCACGCGAACGATGATTTCCCAGTAAGTTCAGGTCAACTGCAATTCCGGAGTTAGGCCTAACCGTCATTCCTGAAAAAATTACGTGTCCAAACCACAGGTGCTGTAGCTTGCTTAACAGCTCGGCAGCCGTTCTCAGGCCCAGTATGGATTCAACAACATTGTAGAAAGTTGATAAAGAGTACAGTTTCACCGAATAACACGTATATGTAGCCTAGTTTACACATTAAAAATATATGTCTATAGATCAGGAGGCAGACTCAGATGTTCTCAGGCCCAGTATGGATTGACCAGATTGTACAAAGTTGAGAAAGGGTACTTTATCACTGGATAGCAGGTATATATAGCATAGTTTAAACATGTAAAATCTCCGTGTTCTCAGTATGGATTACACAGCATTCTAAAAAGTGGAAAAAAGGAAATGCATTTGAGGCGTACACAACTATATACTTTTGGTGTTATTTTTAAATCTTCATATATATTTCTGTCTCAGTAATACAGTCCAGCCTCTCCGCAATAGGAAATGAGATGCATACAATTAGTGACATAAAGGCTATTGATTGCAGAAATCTAGGAATTATTATTCACGGGAAAAACTTCCGTCACAATTCTCATAGGCGATGCTGACCCTCAATTAATTTGTGTGTTGAGACAGTGAAAACAATTTTTTGTGAATAAAGTCTTGCTGTATCGCACTTCCGTGGATTCCATCACTGTTACTCATCTCAATCCAATTTTTATCACAGGGAGCGATGTAAACATGGTGCTCACTGGCTATCATGATCTGTCACGTAACTTTGGAGTGCAAAAGACAGAAGCCACAGGCCGTAGGCGATTCTATTTGATTGGCATGAGAGGGCACATTTTGAAATGTGCGCTGGAATGTCACACGTTTATGAGTAGGAAAACTGTGAAAGCTGATGATAAACCACCACTGCATGTAATTGTGAGTCGACGTCCATAAGAAATGGAAGCCACTGATCATCTGGAGCTAGAGCCCGGCCAGCAGGACAGAGCATAGCTACATCTTAACCATCATCTTTCAGTTCAATCAATTTGTAGTGGCAGTCCCAGTGAAGGATTTGACAGCCCAGACTACACAGCGGAGGAGCAGGGAGAGGTAAACATTGCAAATGCTGGGGCCCTGCCCAAGCAAGGGGGGCACACTCGTGGGCGTCGGTACACCGCCGTGAGTACGGCGGTGTGTCTGACGGCGGGTGTGCACCACCACTGTCAGAGACACTTGATTGCACTATGAGGGAACCTATGCCAGTGCCCGCGCCCAAGAGTCGGCCTACCCACCTGTCCAGGGCAACGGCACTCGCACGGTTTTGTGCGCTAGGTGGTGACCCCGGCCATGGGGGGGGGCCGCCCACTTAGGGAGGTTTACAAAGTGGCATATGTAGATGTGGGTCATTCAGCTGCTGCAAAAGGCGAAATAGGTCAAGTTTGCGGAATAGGAGGAGGACCAAAGCAAGCCATTTTTCTGGCAACCTATGTGTCATCAAGGGAAGGTGGGACAAAATCCTTGGAAACCCATGCATGGTTCATTTTAATGAAGGTTAGATCATCCACATTTTGGGTTGACAGATGGGTCCTTTTTTCTGTCAGGATTGATCCAGCTGCACTGAAGACTCTTTCCGATAGCACACTTGCAGCTGGGCAAGCGAACTCCTGTAAGGCATATTGTGGCAATTCAGGCCAGGTGTCCAGTTTAGCGGCCCAATAGTCAAAGGGGAATGACCTGTGCGGGAGAACATCGATATGGGAGGAAAAGTAGTTGTTAACCATAGTTGACAACTGCTGTCTCCTGTCACTTTCCATCGATGCAGTATTACCAGTTGTGTGAGCGGTCCGTGAAAAATCAGTCCACAACATTGCCATGAAACCCCTGTCTCCAACGCCACTTCTGCTGTGTGCACCACGAACACCTCTGCCAAGCTGCCCTCGGCCTGTACGGCTAGTGTGAGAACCATCACCGCTGCTGTGTGCTGGGAATGCCTCAACCAACCGGATAACCAGAGTTGCTTGTTTAGTAGCCAATATTAGGTCAAGGTTCTCCTGTGGCGTGATGTTTTGTAATTTGCCTTTAAAGCGTGGATCCAGGATGCTGGCCAGCCAGTAGTCGTCATCGTTCATCATTTTGGCAATGCGTGGGTCCCTTTTTAGGATCTGCAAGGCATAATCTGACATGTGGGCCAATGTTCCCAGTGTCAATGATGCACTGCGAGTGCTGGGTGGAGGAGCACTTTCTGGCAAATCCACATCCCTCCAGTCACGCACAAACCCTGTACCAGACCTTGCCACGCCAACATTGTCACTTGCCCCACGAGATGCATCCTCCTCCCCTAAGTAATCATCCCCATCATCATCCTCCTCCTCCTCTTCTTCCTCCACCTCGTCCAGGAGAGGTCCCTGAGCAGACAATGGCTGAATGTCATCAAGGATTCCCTCCACCTCTTCCTCCTCGTCAACATTGGCTGCAGACGCCTGATCCTTACGGTGCGTCAAAGTTTGCATGAGCAGACGAATAAGTGGGATGCTCATGCTTAGGATGGCGTCGTTTGCGCTTACCAGCCGTGTGCATTCCTCAAAACACTGAAGGACTTTACAGAGGTATTTCAGCTTCGACCACTGCACACCTGTCAACTCCATGTCTGCTCTCAAAGTCCCACAAATGCATTATGGCCTGCCTCTGCTCGCACAGCCGCTCAACCATGTGCAGGGTGGAGTTCCACCTTGTTGCAATGTCAATAATGAGGCGGTGGTTGGGAAGGTGGAGCAATCGCTGCAGCTTCTGCATACGAATGGAGTGTACAGGCGACCGGCGGTTGTGCACGCACAGTCTTCGCACCTTCTGGAGCAGGGCTGTTAACTCCGGATAATTATTGAGGAAGCACTGCACCACCAGGTTCAAGGTGTGAGCCAAGCAAGGTATGTGGCTGAGTTTTGAAAGGGCTATGGCTGCCACAAAATTACGGCCGTTATCACTAACTACCTTGCCTGCCTCAAGATGTACACTGCCCAGCCATGACTCAGTTTGTCGCTGAAAGTACTCGGCCAGCACCTCGGCGGTGTGTCTGTCGCCCAAACACATCATCTGCAACACAGCCTGCTGACGCTTTCCACTAGCTGCTCGATAGGGGGACACCTCATGTGCAACAGTGGCAGCTGCAGATGGAGTACTCGTACGACTGCGCTCTGTGGACGAGCTTTCACTTCTGGAGGAGGAGGAGGGTCGAACGCCTACAGCTAACTGTTTCCTATACCGTGGGCTAGGCAGCACTGTCCCACCACCGCTGTCCCCTGTGGACCCTGCATCCACCACATTAACCCAGTGCGCAGTGATGGACACGTAATGGCCCTGGCCATGCCGACTGGACCATGCATCAGTTGTGAGGTGCACCTTTCCGCTCACTGACTGCTTGAGTGCATGGACAATGCGGTCTTTCACATGATGGTGGAGGGCTGGGATGGCTTTGCGAGAGAAGAAGTGGCGACTGGGTAGGTCATAGCGTGGTACTGCATAGGCCATGAGTTCGCGGAAAGCTGCGCTTTCCACCAACCGATAGGGCATCATCTCTAACGAGATTAGTTTGGCAATGTGGGCGTTCAAACCCAGTGTGCGTGGATGAGAGACTGAGTACTTTCTTGACCTACTCATAGTGTCTGGGAGGGTGAGCTGGACTTGAGAGCTGCATATGGTGGAAGTAGCGGTGGACAGGGCGGACTGAGAGAGGGTTGATGATGGTGATGGAGTTGGTGTTCTTTCTGATGGCCTAGATTCAGTCTTTCGTTGATATAACAGTGGGATTCCCTGACTGCTGTGGCCTTGCAACGACACCTCAACATTTGCTGCTGTGCTAACCGGTGGGCTTACAGTGGGGGAAACAATGTAGCATTGCTGACTACCTTCTTTGTGATCAGTTGCACATGTGGTACTTGAGGTTTGGTGTTGTGTCCACGCTTGCAAGTGCATGCTGGTTAAATGTCTAAGCATGCAACTGGCATTCAAATTTTTCAGATTTTTCCCTCGGCTAAAGGTCTTTGCGCACTTCTTACAGATAACCTTGGCCTGATCATGAGGATTTTGTTCAAAAAGTGCCACACTGCACTCTTCCTACTTTGGCAGACATTTTGCGGCCTAGCACGCTGTGATATTTTGACCCTCTGGACAAGCTGTCCAGCAACTCTTTTGATTTTTGGAACCTGTCTTTGGAGTGCTCCGGGCCTGCCAGATAACAGCTGTTGCGATGTCGATGTCTGCTGTGGATGCTCCTCCTCCTCATCTGAGCTATTGGAAGCAGCACCCTCTTCCCCCAATGGATGCCAATCTGGGTCAACAACTGGGTCATCCATCACCTCCTCTTCAATGTCATGTGCACTTTCCTCTGTGTCACCGTGTATGGTGGTATAGTGTGCGGGAAGGGGCACCTGAGTCTCATCAGGGTCAGAATCTGGCTCTGTACACTGCGAGGACAATGTAGTGCTCTGAGTGAATGTACCAGCAGAATCATCTATCAGTGGCTGTGCATCAGTGCACTCCATGTCAGATTCATCTTGGCCTGGGTAATTCACCATTTCACTTGATAATCCAGGCATGGTATGTGAAAACAGCTCCATGGAGTAATCAGTAGTATGGCCTGCGTCATCCTTCAATCTTGGTTGGGGTGAAGGACACAAGGAAAGGTGTGGTTCATGAACATGAGCCTCCAATGACGACTTTTATTTTTACAACTTCAGAAGAGGAGGCGATAGAGCTGGAGGCTGAGTGAGCAATGTAAGATAAAACTTTTCCCTGAAGCTCTGGCTTTAAAAGCGGTTTGCCAACTCCTAGAAAACTAAGCCTTCGAGGCCTTGTGGAGCCAGACTATGACGCAGGCTCAACACCTCCTGCATTCGGTCCTATTTTGCTTTTGCCACTACCATCAGATCCACCACCAACACCATCAATACCAGCTGCCAACCCCCGCCCAATTCCACGGCCTCTTCCACCAGCCTTCCTCATTTTTGGTAGAAATGTAGACAAAATCCAACAAACTATATAGTAATGTAAAACAAGGTACAAGGTGTCTATAGGACAGGGGAGATTTTGAATTTCTGCACACACTTGTGGACAC